>NC_064620.1:583007179-584207179 GCF_023898315.1 Schistocerca nitens | reverse complement strand
TTCAATAGCAAAATTGTCAGTGTGTTGCAGAATGTGAGAAAGACATTCTTCGCGTTGAAGATTTGATTCGTATTTGGTGGGTCCTTTTCGCAAAAGGTGCACCTCTGTATTCAGCTCCCAAATAGGCACTTTGAAATCTTATGACTTTTTATTACAACGAACATATAGCTGTGGAGTGGAAAATTAATTGTCGAAAAGAAGTAGCAGTAAATTGCAGCAGACAGTGGACGATCAAAAAGTTTCCATTCCAAGGGCATTTAGTCCAGAATCGGTATGCCAGTCAGGCAAGATCGTTGTGAGCATTGAGGCAATCATCCCACCGATGCACCAGGTTGAAGATACCCATTTGGTCAAAGACTGTGTCCTGCTGCATGAAGAAGTCTGTGACTACGTGCTGCATATATTCGTCCGACAGGATTCGTCGACCCTTCAAAGCATCTTTTAAGAGACCGAAGGTGTGATAATTGTACAGGGAGAGATCTGGACTATAGAGCAGGTGCTCAAGGGTCTCCCATTTGAATTGAAGTAGCTTGTGCTGACTTCCTAGATCGACTGGCGTCTTGTGTCGAATGGCGACCAACACAGAACTTGGCTCACCATTCCACAGATGTGCTGCCCCAAACACATTTTTTTTTTCATCTTTTGGGACCAAACGCTTTGTTCATTGTTCTCTAAGCTTAGACACTACATAATCTAACTTAAACTAACTTACGCTATGGACAACACACACACCCATGCCTGAGGGAGCTCTCGAACCTCCGCCGCGGGGAGCCGCGTGGACCGTGACAAGACGCCTGAGACCGCGCGGCTGCTCCAAGCGGCAAACATTCTTCAGGCTCTGATGGACGTCTACCAGTGTTTGTTCTTCCATATCCAAGAGAAAACTAACAGCACGTTGGTCGTGTTTGGACGCGTTTGGTAATAACATTGCCATAGTTCTCGTTTCTGCATTCAGCGCACCCCCAACATGTGGGTGCTTATATACCTACATCGGAGTCGCACTAAGTTGTATATGCGCTGCAGCAAGGTCCACAAACGGAAACTTTTTGATCTCCCTTAATAGTTACAACTTTTTGATCTCCCTTAATAGTTACCGTATCGAGAGACAATACTAATTACACATTGCATTCAATAAAGTCTAGTTTTTACCTGTCTGTATGTGAAGGCTAATCTAATGAACAACTGTAGGACTCTCGATACGGTATTCACTAATATACAGACCGATTCGAGAGTAACTTTTGTGTATATAACATAAATATTTCGTTAAAATTGGCTGAACTAAGATGATGTTTGTCGGTAAATCGTGCCTCCGACAAATTTCCTGTCACCTGCTGCTTATGTCGTTTTAAGTTATATTATAATTTGGAGTTAATATTCCGTTACCTATATTTGCTCTCCAAGCTATAATCATAATTCTACACAGTTGCCCGAGCAAAACAAAGTTATCATTACGCCACACAAGTCGTCCTCCTCTAGTTATTAACTTTTAAAAGCCCCAAGCCGGAAGAGAGGGGGGAAAATGGGGTTCAGGGCGTGTCGTTAACAACGTAAATAAAAAGGCGACAAAATGTTGCAGAATATGTATAATAAATTAAACAAATATAATTTGACTCTTTTTCATCAAAACCAATTTTGATCTGTATATGAGGCACACTGGATTGTAACCCTCATGAAAACCCAACAGTACAAAAAGATTTTACGTGCAGCCACACGCAGCTCGAAATTAAATTAGAGAAAATACGAAATTTATCGTAGACTAAAAAATTGTAAAATAAACGTGGATGCGGCACAATCAGTAGAATATTAAAAAATATAACAATTACATACGCTGACTATGTCTACAGGAAACAGAGTTCAGCAACATGGTTGAGCCTGCCTCGTACATACACTATGTGATCAAAAGTATCCGGTCATCACCAAATCATACGTTTTTCTTATTAGGTGCATCGTGCTGTACTCCATATCAGCGACCTCAGTAGTCATTAGACATCGTGAGAAAGCAGAATGGGGCGCTCTGCGGAACTCACAGACTAAGAACGTGGTCAGCTCATTGGGTGTCACTTGTGTCATAAGTCTGTACGCGAGATTTCCACACTCCTAAACATCCCTAGGGGCACTTCTTCTGATGTGATAGTGAAGTGGAAACGTGAAGTGACACGTGCAGCACAAAGGCGATTGAATCTTTGAACACGATCGAGCTCCTGTTCATAATGCACGGCCTGTGGCGGAGTGGTTACACGACAATAACAAATCTGTAATGGACTGGCCTGCACAGGATGCTGACCCGAATCCTATAGAACACCTTTGTGATGGTTTGGAATGCCGAGTTTTTGCAAGGCCTCACCGACCGACATCGATACCTCTCCTCAGTGCAGCACTCCGTGAAGAATGGGCTGCCATTCCCCAAGCAACCTTCCAGCACCAGATTGAACGTATGCACGCGAGTGTGGAAGCTGTAATCAAGGTTAAGGGTGGGCCAGCACCATATTGAATTCCAGCATTACCGATGGAGGGCGCCACGAACTTGTAAGCCATTTTTAGTCAGGTGTCCGGATACTTTTGATCACATAGTGTATTATACAAATTTGCGCGTTAGAAGGAACTAAAACACGAAAGGCTCAAACGCAGAGATGGTGCAGATACACGCTGCTGAACCGCAGTTACTGATCTTAGCAATCATCATTCTATTCACTTTAAGTGTCTGGAACTGTCAACTGTCAACGCTCACGCGCAGAGAGGAAGAGTTTCTTTGGCCAACCTATGTGACAGAAAACGGTGTCTTTCAGCTATGAGCAGGGACGTTCGTCACGTACCTTATTCAGCTGACTCACAGCCCCGCCTTGAGAGAGTACGCTCAGCTCCTTCTCAAGGTTCGATACAAAGCCGCTGTTCACTCTCGGATGAAACTAAAACACTTTTCAGCAAAATCAAGCGCTCGTTTAAAGCAACGAATTCACGAAGAAATCGATACAATATCGAAGTAATGCTAGGCAACAGCACAAGCCGCTTCAGGCGATGTTGTATTGTTGAGGGCCTGCTCCGAGAACGATGTTTGAGCCCCTGCGGCGTAACTTGAGGACACTCCTCGCAGTGTCTCACTGTTCATACAAATTTTATTTCTGCATTCAGAATACTGATACAAATGGGGAAAACTACACCGATACTACATGAACCTGTGAATAAGCCTGTGCGAAATTCAAACGTTTGTCAGTAAATCTGTATTTTTTCGCTAAGAATTATATAACCAAACATTCGTATCTTTACAAGTAGTAACATTTGAGAGCATCAGAAATAGACAAGGCAATCATTTTATAACAATTATTTGCTATTAATCAGAAGAGTATCAGAAACAGATGGGCCAATAATTTTATAATAGTTATTTGTTGTTGTTCAGTGAGTCTTCTATGGAATAAAATATTAATGGCTATGATCAGCTTCAGCTAAAATATGATGCTGTTTCTATATTTGTCTTCGACCACAAAGACATATTGCACGAAAGGTTACTCAGAAGTTATTTCCCAAAGACGAAACCGGGCACACTGAAAGTGTGGCATTGCGATTTGTATTGACTGTTATGCAGTTGTAAGAGTCTCCTTACTGCTCTCAGTACCCGCTTGCACTAAAGGGCGTCCCCAGGAGAAATTGCCATCTGTCATCTCTGTGTTCGCAGGCATCAGGCCCAGTCGCACGTTGTACGCTGTGCTGGTCGTAAAAATCACACACCAACCTGTGAATTAATAATGTCATTTTGCGTGCACCAATCGCCATGAAATTCGACGTAAGCTCTCGAGATAACTTCAGTGCCGTCCGAAGAACGAGGTCCAGTGGCAAAGAGGGCACCTCGCGACGGAAGCAAAGTAAGCCGATTCGCTGCCAGGTGCAGCGACAAACCCGAGACGTCGTGGCAGACAAACATTCAGGAGCTCCACACACCACCGCTGCAGGATGGTTACTTTCGTCAGAGCGGACTGCCGCTCGGTTAAGTCTGCAAGCATCGCCGTGACGACAGGATAGCCTCACTGGACGACGTAGCCAGGATTTTCCCAAAACGAGTGATTGGGGGACAGGGGGGTGGGGGGCGGAGTGTCCGATTCGCTACAGATGACCTTAAAAAGTCTCATGGAAATTTCCATATCGAACGATAAACCGTTTTATTCGACAATGATCTCAGAGTTTTCACCAAACGGAGATATGATCTCGTTACTTATTGATGCTGTATTTTGGCAAACCACTGAGAGGCAGTCATGTTTCAATCACCCTTCACCCTCCCAGGTAATTTTAGGCTCTTTTTCTTTAGATTTGACCTGAGGAAGTGATCAGGAATGTTCGAGCACTAATTTTTTTCGACACACTTATTATTACCGACCGGACGTTTTGAATGGAATCTGTTCGACAGTGAAGTTAAACAATTCCTGGTGGCGAAAGTCCGAAGTATTTGGAATTTATGTAAGTACATAAAACTGTGATCAGTCACTTACTTTAATTATTTATTATTCTATGAACCGGGTTCCGTAACTTTTCAGGTTCATCTTTAGGTAGTTTTCTGGAAGTTACATCATTATTTCTAGCATAATGCTGCGTGCTTGCTTTGTGACAAACATGGAACTTGCTTTAATGTATCACCATGAGTATTGTTTATCTGTCGATATGGATGCAAAATTTTAGTTTAGATCTTTACAAAATATAGGCCTATTACATATCTTTTGTCAAGTCTTTGTGACGAGCAACAGTTATAGAGCGCATGCAGTAAGCTGGAAAAATTTCGCTATCACAGTGTAAATGTATACAGAGTGTAAAAGTGTGTGAAGTGATGTACCAACTGGCCATCAAAATGGAAGCAGATAGTTGAACACTAACGGGTAAAAGCCATCCACACTGTCGTAGTAAGTACAAAACTAAAATTTTGTTGCCATATTAACAGTACTCATGGCGCTACATTATTATGCTAGAAATACTTTCAGAAAACCATCTGAAGATGAACCCGAAAAGGTTCGAAACACGGTTGGTTCAAAATGGTTCAAATGGCTCTGAGCACTATGGGACTCAACTGCTGTGGTCATCAGTCCCCTAGAACATAGAACTACTTAAACCTAACTAACCTAAGAACATCACACACATCCATGCCCGAGGCAGGATTCGAACCTGCGACCGTAGCAGTCGCACGGTTCCGGACTGCGTGCCTAGAACCGCGAGACCACCGCGGCCAGCCGAAACACGGTTGATGGAATAATAAATAACAATTCAAAAACGTGACTGGTTGCAATTTTATGTACAGTATTTACGTTCAGTTAACAGCCACTGGTTCTAAAATATCCGAAATGGTAAGCATAATCAGGATATCATATGTTTTTTCAAGGTCGTTGTAACGAGCAACAACTGTTGAGCGCATTCTGGATGCTGACAAAATTGCGCTTTCGCAGTGTAAACGTATTTGCATTCAGTTAACAGTAACTGGTTCTAAAATATCCGTAACTGATAAGCGTAATCATGATATGGAATTATTCAACCTTGCCAGCCAGAGTGGCCGAGCGGTTCTAAGCGATTCAGTCTGGAACCGCGCGGCCGCTACGGTCGCAGGTTCGACTCCTACCTCGGTTATGGATGTGTGTGATGTCCTTAGGTTACTTAGGTTTAAGTAGTTGTAAGCTCTAGGAGACTGATGACCTCAGAAGTTAAGTCTCATAGTGCTCAGAGCCATTTGAACCATATTCAACCTTACTCTTTGCCAAATATCTTCACGTAAGTATGAATCTGCCATTTCTTGCAATGTGTGAAAGAGCGTTATCTGCATTAAAGAATGCCCCAGCAGACAAGTGCATGAGCCTAACTGATGAGAATTTGGATATTATTTATTTATCATATGGCTTTTAGTGCCACGAGACTCCAATGAGATGGTCGATTCGGCTTCGATGCAGCTCGTTTCTCTTTAGCGAAGGGGCTTCTTCTATAAGGGAAGTGGAATCTGTCAGCAATCAAAGGTATTCGGAAAGAATTGGTTGGTTGATTCGGGGAGAGGACCAAACAGCGAGGTCATCGGTCCCATTGGATTAGGGAAGAATGGGGAAGCAAGTCAGTCGTTCCCTTTCACAGGAACCATCCCGGCATTTACCTGAAGCGACTTAGGGAAATCACGGAAAGCCTAAATGAAGATGGCGGACGCCGGTTTGAACCGTCGTCCTCCAGAATGCGGGTCTAGTTTGCTAACCACTGCGCCATCTCGCCCGATAGGCAGTAATTGGTTGTCACCTACAGTATTTACCGAAACTGAAAATGGGAAACCATAGAAAAGCATTTTCAAACCACATCACCTCCCGAATCCAAGGACTGCTAGCTCAGCGGCTAGACACGTAGAGCCATCCCAAGTCAATGCAGAATTTGGAACAACTGGTTGTTGACATTGTTTTAAAATAAAATAAAGTGCGTTACAACAAAATATTGAATACTGACAATGCATGTTTTTCCTTGAATTGTGCGTGTTAAGTCATTTAATAGCGTGTGAATGCATGCATTTTTTAAGATTTAATTGCGCATGGAATTGCTGGCTTTAGTTATTTAGTATTATACAGTGAAGCGCCAAAGAAACTGGTACAGGCATGCGTCTCCAAATACAGAGATATGTAAACAGGCAGAATACTGTGCTGTGGTCGGCAACGCCTATATAAGACAAGTGTCTGGCGTATTTGTTACATCGCTTACTGCTGCTACAATAGCAGGTTATCAAGATTTAAATGAGTTTGATTGTGGTTTTTTAGTCGGCGTACGAGCGATGGGACACAGCATCTCTGAGATAGCGATGAAGTGGGAACATTCCCGTACAACCATTTCACCAGTGTACCGTGAATATCAGGAATCTGGTAAAACACCAAAACTCCGAGATCGCTGCGGCAGTAAAAAGGTCCTGCAAGAACGGGACCAACGACGACTGAAAAGAATCCTTCTACGTGACAGAAGTGCAACCCTTCCTCAACTTGCTGCAGATTGCAATGCTGCACCGTTAGCAAGTGTCAGCGTGCGAAACAATCAACCAAGCATCATCGATATGGGCTTTCGGAGACGGAGGCCCAGACGTATACCCTTGACGACTGCACGGCACAAAGCATTACGTCTCGCCTGGACTCGTCCACACCGATACTGGAATATTGATGACTGGAAACATGTTGCCTCGTCGGACGAGTCTCGTTTCAAATTGTATCGACTCGATGGACGTACATGGGTACGGAGACATCCTCATCAATCCATGGACCCGGTATGTCAGCAGGGGACTGTTCAAGCTGCTGAAGATTCCGTAATGGTGTGGGGTGTGTGCAGTTGGAGTGATATGGGATCCCTGATACATCTGCGTACGACTCTGACAGGTGACACGCCCGTAAGCATCCTGTCTGATCACGCATCCATTCATGTCTCTTGTGCATTCCAGTGGACTTGTAAATTCCAGCAGGAAAATACGACACCCCACAGGTAAAGAATTGCTACAGAGTTGCTCCAGGAACACTCTTCTGTGGTTAAACACTTCCGCTGGCCACCAAACTCCCCAGACATCAACTTTATTAAGGATATCTGTCACGGCTTGCAACTTGCTGTTCAGAACATATCTCCACACCCTTCGTACTCTTACGGATTTAGTGGTACCAGGGTTTTATTTATTTATTTATTTATTTATTTTTTTGGCTCTTGAGTGTATTAGTACGAAGAGATTTAAGCATCCCACTGAAAAAATCTTTTAGAAACGGATGAACTACAAAATATGCTGTCACCACATACTCCTTTGCTCTCCACGAACCACTTCTCAGCGATCCTTACCGGAACTGCGTTTCGTAACTGAGTACAGCCTGAATGACTAGACTGGGCGACATTTTCTCATTTGCGCTACTAATGATAAAATAATGAGCAGATGATTTAAAGAATGCCACAATCACCATTTAGGCGATACTTTTGTTGATCAACGAGATTTTTGGGCGTCTCAGGCAAATAATAATGTATTTTTATGAACTGATTTTAATTTAATGTTATTTGTAATGATATTTACCGCTACACTACCCGGTGAAATACTGAAATATTGTGTCCCCAAAGTTCTGCCAGCCTCCAAATAATAACTCCAGTGCTGCTGGAGACAGATAGATATGTAGAAAGGTAATTATGTTCTTATAGCAGTGTGTACATATTTTTAACTTACCATTACGTCAACGGGAGACTCAGAATTGATTTTCCTCTTCTTTCTCGTTACAAACCTATTCATAATTAGAAACTATCACAATAGCACACAGTACAGAACCAACATACGGTAACAGTTACATTAAATTCAACTGCAAGTAAGAAATGAACTGATAAACTAAACGACACCTGAGCTGAAGCACGACCAACAACTGTCTCGGCTGAAATAGGGATGGACGATAGCTGATAGTGCTACGGTTGTTAAATCTATCGTTGGCCTATTTGAGTTTTTATAGTGAGTATCCCATTTTCGCTGTATGATTAAAAATCAGTTTGTTTCTCTACATGGCAACGAGGTTGTATGTAATTTCATGTAGATAATGGAAAGGGGGGGGAGGGAGGGGTCCGGATCCCTGGATCCCCCCTTTGTCTACGTCCTTGTCTCACTACAGAGTCAGCAGTGCGAGAGTTGTATTAGAAAGGTCTGTGTAGCAAAGTTTATAGTCAGTTGTACATTTAGTGCAGAGAACATTATCTTGTATTGTATCAAGTGATACGGTAGTGTCCAGTGGCAGTACCAAATACACATGACGTTTCTGTGGACATGGATTGTTTCAAACTTAAGTATCTCATCTTGTTCAAGTTACAATAGAGTTCTCTGTTACTTTGTGTGTGTTGTAGCATCAACTCGGCCCTCTCCAGAAGTAAATCTAAGAACCACCACACTGCCGAAGAGTGTTTTTTGCCGGTACTACAATAACAATAGCTAAGCACTGTAAGAGTTTCAGTTGTAAACTTGAAATTATTTTCTGAGATATTCAAAATTTCTTCAAACCTGGATTTTGTAACTTCCCATTACAAGCAACATAAATACATAAGAGCAAGACTCAAGCAAAACGCATGGTTACTGTGGTGTCACCGCCAGGCACCACACTTGCTAGTTGGTAGCCTTTAAATCGGCCGCGGTCCGTTAGTATACGTCGGACCCGTGTGTCGCCACTGTCAGTGATTGCAGACCGAGCGCCGCCACACGGCAGGTCTCGAGAGACGTCCTAGCACTCGCCCCAGTTGTACAGCCGACTTTGCTAGCGATGGTTCACTGACAAATACGCTCTCAATTGCCGAGACGATAGTTAGCATAGCCTTCAGCTACGTCATTTGCTATGACCTAGCAAGGCGCCATTACCAGTTAAAATTGATTGTAAAACATGTACCGTCAAGAGCGATGTTCACCAATTATGGATTAAAGTTAAGTATTCCAGAATCTACATACCTTTTTTGCTAGTCTCAAGACCTTGTCCTGTTCCAGACCTCACGCCAACCTGCGTGAGCTTAAACGTGTGCCTTTCGGCTTCCCGTCATAGTGGACTGGCTGTCTTGCCAGTGCACAACAGTTGGCGACGAGCCCAAATCGCTTTCGTACCTATACTGCCCTGATTTACTTGTGTCATGGCTTCGCCACAATCTCCAGATGTACTGTCCGAATTTTATCGCTTATAGAACCAGTAGACGCAGGCCTTACTGGATGCCCTTGGACTGCTCGTGAAGGGTCAACGTGCAATGCAAAACGATGCGGCGGCCGCCGCTCCACCGCTTCCGCAGCCACAACACGCTGTTGCACCAACTTTTCGTCCTTTTGATGCGGCGCTGGAAAGCTGGACGGAGTGGTCACGCCAATTTGGATTCCATTTCGCCGCCTACAGAATTCAAGGTAATGAGCGGCAGCCTTTTCTCCTTTCCGCCGTAGGCGTCCAGACGTACCGTGTGATAGTGAAATTATTTCCCCGGCGCGACGTAGCAACTCTGTCCTACGACGAACTTTTGTCTGCATTAGACGCATATTTCAAAGAATCAGTCAATGTCGTTGCACAAAGGTGTATCTTCTTTCGTACAAAACGTACGGCAGGTCAGACTAATAGGGAGTGGGTTGCAACCTTGCAAGGCCTTACTAGGGATTGTGCTTTTGATTGTGAATGTGGACTCCCTTATTCAGATACTATGGTACGTGATGCAATTGCACAGAACGTTTCTGATGTTCGTATACGGGAACAGATTTTGATACTAATCAATCCCTCCATTCAACAAGTGATGGACATATTGGATCGACAGGACACACTTGACTTTGCTCAGGCATCATTTGAAGCTTCACCGGCCGTGTGTCACGTTAACCGGCCGCCGGGCGTGCTGCACTGAACAGTAAACAGTCCTCGCGCCCAGCCGCGCCAAAGCTGCCTGGCTCTGGGCCATGTGTACCGCGCCAGCAAGCAAATGCAGTGAAATCATGCCCGCGGTGTGCTACTAGACATTCGCGTGAGAATTGCCCGTCACGCCAAGCTATTTGCTTTTTCTGTAATAAAAAAGGACATGTTCAAAGTGTTTGCCAGAAAAAGCTCAGATCGGACACTCACGACCATTCCAGGCCCTTTGCTTCGCGCCGGAATTGGAATCGAACCAAGAATACTCAGGCTCGTGAACCTTCGCCAAAGGAAATTCATGTAGTTAATTCCACTGCGCCCAGTACCACTCTCTCTAACAGTGACTGTCTTCGTCCCACAAATAGTGTGCATCGACATCGCCGGAAATCCCGTCAAGTCGCAAGTGCTTCTGTACCAATATCAGTTCACGTTGCACGAGACAGTCGCTCTTGTCGTCAGCAGGACAATAAACTTTTTGTCGACTTGGACATTAACGGCAAAGTGATACCGTTCCAGCTCGATACCGGAGCTGCAGTTTCATTGATCAATCAGGACACGTACAAACAGCTGGGCACACCTCCGTTGCGTGCCGCAAATGTTAAGTTAAGTAGTTATTCAGGACACGCTATCCCTGTGTTTAGGACAGTGCAGCCTTCTTGCAACATACAAGGGACAAACAAAACTTGTGTCATTGTACGTCCTTCGTTCTTCTTCTGCAGTGAACTTGTTTGGTTTAGATTTATTTCAGTTGTTTAACTTGTCTATAGTCAATCATGTCCTATCAGTGAACCAGGCTGTGCCTTCAGACAGTGTTTCTCGTCTCTGTGAAGAATTTGCATACATTTTTGCATCGGGCCTTGGTTGCGCTAAGAACTATAAAGCACATGTGGAACTGAAAGTCAACGTGCAACCGAAATTTTTCAGAGCACGCAATGTTTCCCACGCATTGCGTGATGAGGTCGCAAGAACGTTAAACGATTTGGAATCACAAGGTGTGATTGAACGTGTGCAGGCTTCTCTCTGGGCATCACCCTTAGTAATTTTGCCAAAACCTTCCGGAAAATTAAGACTTTGTGTGGACTTCAATGCAACAGTGAATCCACAACTAGTGATTGCAACTTTTCCTTTACCCCGCCCGGAAGATCTTATTGACAAACTGTGCCTGGGTAAATATTTTTCGAAGTTGGACCTAGCAGATGTGTACTTGCAAATACCGGTGGACGAAGAATCCCAGCGCGTTTTGGTGGTTAACTCGCATCTTGGTTTGTATCGATTCAAACGACTGCCATACGGGTGTGCATCCGCCCCTGCATTGTTTCAGCAATATCTCCAAACTGTTTGTGCGTCGGTCCCTACTGCAGCAAACTATCTGGACGATATTTTGATCTCCGGAAAGACGGAAGAAGAACATTTAGCCAATCTCAGAACATTTTTTCAGGTCTTGCGACAAAATGGTCTTCGCTTGCGGAAGGACAAATGTGTGTTTTTTGCTCGTGACTTACCCTACCTGGGACATGTAATCAATGCCCAAGGCATACATCCCAGTCCCGAGCACCTACGTGCCATACAAGAATTGCCTTCGCCGCAGAATTTGAAGCAGCTACAGACTGTGCTGGGAAAAATCAATTATTATCATCGCTATGTGCGCCAAGCCTCTTCCATTTCAGCTCCGCTTCATCGCTTACGCCGTAAAGGTGTTCCGTTCGTCTGGACGACGGAATGCGTACGCGCCTTTCGCCAGTTGAAATCGGCGTTGCTTTCCAATACTTGCCTTACGCCATTCGATCCCCAGAAGCCCCTTTTGTTGATGGTGGATGCATCGGATTTCGGGATCGAAGCTGTGCTTGCGCACAAAGATGGATCACATGATCGCCCTATTGCCTTTGCGTCCAAATTGCTTTCGTCTGCGCAAAGAAATTATTCACAGATCGAGAAAGAAGCTCTGGCTCTCGTATTTGGTGTTACTAAGTTTCATGATTTCTTGTATGGTCGTCACTTTACCATCATCACAGACCACAAACCTTTGACATCGCTTTTTCATCCGAACAAGCCTGTAACTCCACGTACAGCGTAGAAATTCATTCGCTGGTCTATTTTCCTCTCGCAGTACCGCTACGATATCTTGTATCGGTCCACTGCTAAGCACGGAAACGCCGATGCGTTGTCCCGTTTGCCTGTTGCTGAGGATAGAGCATTCGATTCTTCCGAACTTGCTTGCATGTTCATTGATGCGGAAACTGATGACGTGGTCGAATCGTTTCCGATTGATTTTCGTCGTGTAGCTACAGCCACAGCTGCTGATCCTGTCCTTGCTACTGTTCTGCGTTTTGTTGCTACGCAATGGCCCTTGTCAAAGTCACGGATCGAGGATCCGTTGGTTCGCCGATTTTTTGCTCACAAGGAGAGACTTTTTGTACGACGTGGTGTTTTGCTGTTGCGTTCTGATAATGATCAGTCCAGGGTCGTGGTCCCACGTTCGTTACAGTCCTCTGTCTTACGGCTTCTCCACCAAGGACATTGGGGTATAGTGAGGACGAAACAACCTGTTCGTCAACACTGTACTTGGTTCGGAATCGATGCTGCGATTACGAATATGTGCTCTTCTTGCATGGCGTGTGCAGAACAACAATCCGCACCACAGCGGAAATTCTTTGCATGGCCAAAAGCCACTTCCCCTTAGCAACGCTTACACTTCGATTTTGCTGGTCCATTCTGGAATGCTCGATGGTTGGTTGTGGTAGATTCATTCAGTAATTTTCCTTTTGTTGTCCGGATGTCTTCCATGACGTCATCTGCCACCATCCAAGCGTTATCTGCTATCTTTTGCATTGAAGGTCTTCCACAGACTATTGTTTCCGACAATGGCCCACAATTCATGTCTGCAGAATTTCAGTCATTCTGCAAGGCCAATGGTATTCAGCATCTGACATCCGCGCCGTTTTCGCCTCAGTCAAACGGTGCCGCTGAACGATTGATCAGGACTTTCAAGTCACAGATGTTGAAGTTAAAAGAGTCGCATTCTCGGGAGGACGAGTTATTGCTCTTTTTGTCCTCGTATCGCTCTCAGCCTCGAGATGGTCGCTCGCCAGCTGAGTTGCTTCACGGTCGCCCTCATCGCACCTTGATGTCTTTGCTACATCCGCCGCATCAGGTTCCTGTGCAGCGGCAGACGCCTGCTTTTGCTCCGGGCGACGTTGTCTACTATCGTAACTATCGAGGTTCACGGCGTTGGCTCGCAGGGCGCATTCTTCGCTGCCTCGGCCGCGCTATGTATCTGGTTTTGGGGGCCTCTGGTGAGGTGCGTCGGCATCTCAATCAGCTGCGCCTCTGTCGTCGCACGGGTTCTGCCGCTCCCCGTCTGCTTTCAGCGACGGTGCCGTCCGGTCAGCGCCCTGGGGACCCATCTACTGGCTCGCCTCAACCCCAGGTGTTACCGACGATGCCTTCCATTTTGCCCCATGGCGACGCGCCGCCACCGCCGCCGCCGCCTGTTCTCCCGCCGGCGACGCCCCCAGTGGACGCGTCGCTGCAACCGCCAGGCGCCTCCCTGGGTCACGCGCCGCCGATCGCTTCCCGTGACCAGTTGTCCTCCGCCATGGAACTCTTGCCCGCTCCGGACCATAGGACGTCTTCGCCCGTCGGGTGCCCCAGCCCGATGGAGGTCGACCCTTCGGCCCCTCCTGTCTCTCTACGGGCGCATACACCGCATGTTGGCGTGCACCCTGGAGTAGGTTTTCAGGCGTTTCCTAGCTCCCCTCGGACCGAATGGCAGGGTGCGGGTGGCACAGCCTCGCCTGTTGTTAGGCTCCCCACCTCGTCGCATACGTCAACATGGGGTCCTCCCCACGGCGGGAGGAAGCCTCATAACACAACCGTCCGCCGATTTGCGGGGGAGGAATGTGGTGTCACCGCCAGACACCACACTTGCTAGTTGGTAGCCTTTAAATCGACCGCGGTCCGTTAGTAGACGTCGGACCCGAGTGTCGCCACTGTCAGTGATTGCAGACCGAGCGCCGCCACACGGCAGGTCTCGAGAGACGTCCTAGCACTCGCCCCAGTTGTATAGCCGACTTTGCTAGCGATGGTTCACTGACAAATACGCTCTCAATTGCCCAGACGATAGGTAGCATAGCCTTCAGCTACGTCATTTGCTACGACCTAGCAAGGCGCCATTACCAGTTACTATTGATTGTAAAACATGTACCGTCAAGAGCAATGTTCACAAATTATGGATTAAAGTTAAGTATTCCAGAAGCTACGTACCTTTTTTGCTAGTCTCAAGACCTTGTCCTGTTCCAGACCTGACGCCAGCCTGCATGAGCTTAAACACGTGCCTTTCGGCTTCCCGTCATAGTGGATTGGCTGTCTTGCCAGTCCACAACAGTTACTAATTAATTAATTACTATTTTGTTCATAACATTATACCTTACGTAATGCTTTCACTTTCACACAGTAATTATTTTTCAAGTAGGCTGCATTTCTTTATTTCATGACTGCCACTGTAGCTGAGTGGCCGTAAGCCAGCTTGTCGTGCCAGGGGACCCGGGTTCGATTCCCGGCTGGTTTGGAGATTTTCTCCTCTCAGGGAGTGGGTGTTTGCGTTGTCTTCATCATCCTCATTTCATCGTCATCGACGCGCAAGGGTCCGAAGTGGCGTCACCTCAAAAGACTCGCACCGGGCGATGGGGTCTACCCGCAGGAAGGCCCTCACCACACGCCATTTAATTTCATTACTTTCATTTGTTATACAGTGGGAATGGGTAAGGGGATAAATCACATATGCACGTCGACATTTAAGTCTACGTATACATACATAATCTGCAAGCTACCATACGATTCATGACGGAGGTACCTTGTACCATTACTAAGTGTTTTTAGTTTAATTACACACATGGACACAAGAGTGAGCTTCAACCACAAGAAGAATAAGATGCTCTAGAGTCTAGAATGTGGATTGTAGGCCAGTTTCTGAGGTGAGGAAGACAGTTATAAAATGGACGAAGTTTTGGCATAAATAATCTCATTTAAGAAGTGGAACCCTGATGTTTATGTTAAACACCACAAAAATAGGCGGGCAGTATCGTGTTGTCAGTACAGATGCAGTAACACGAGAATTGGTCGGTCAGGAGAACGTGGACCAGTCATTGGAGCTCACGTGAGGAAAAAACCCGTCAGGGACACTTCAGCACTTCTAAGGATGTCAGAGTCAGCTGCCGGTGATGTGTTTGTGAAGTAGAAACATAAAGAATTAACCACAGCTTATCCAAGATCAGGGAGACTTCGCGTGATGACGGTGAGGGATCGTCGAGTATTGCGGAAGGCGGCTGTAAAATACCGCTTGATATCAAGGGAAGAAATCCTTTTTGAATTCACAAGTGCTACAAGTAATGCAGCTAGTACAATGACTATGCTTAGGGAGCTAAACAGAGCGGTGTGTAGTGTTACTGCGCAAAGTCAAGCGCCGGCACGCCAGTCGGGAACGAGAGAGCAGAGAGGGCTGTGAAGATGACGTCAGCCAATCGCACGCTGACCGACCCCTGTCCAGGACAACAATGCGACGGCCGCGGCCTCTGTGCGAAGAGAACATAAGCGCTTTGCCCGACTGGATGCGGCCACACAGAACAAACATCTCCGCAAAAACACGCACACACTCCAAACCCTGATCTTCATGGACTGCCAAGTGCATTTCTTTGAAGTCAGACAGGCATAGCCCAGCGGCATTTCGTTACCACCTGAATCCAGTGGAACAGCCTGTGCTGCGGCCAGTTATACAGCAGTTTGAAGACTAGCAACTGGATGGAAGCTTCAAAACTCATTACTTTCCTCGTACACTCTGTGTACCTCAATCTTGGAATTGTTATACTGAAAAACGTTGATTATTTTGCATGTCGCCCTTTGCTTGCGACACATCTGTGTATTTCTCAAAGTTAAGAATTGCCCACATCTACATCTACATGGATACTCTGCAAATCACATTTAAATGCCTGGTAGAGGGTCTATCGGACCACTTTCACATTTCTCCATTATTCCAATCTCGTATAGCGCGCGGAAAGAACGAACACCTATATCTTTCCGTAAGAGCTCTGATTTCCCTTATCTTATCGTGGTGATCGTTCCTCTTTATGTAGGTCGGTGTCAACAAAATATTTTCACATTCGGAGGAGAAAGTTGGTGATTGGAATTTCGTGAGAAGATTCTGTCGCAACGAATAACGCCTTTCTTTTAATGATGTCCAGCCCAAATCCTGTCACTTAATCTTCGTAATAAAACTCATTAATACGATTTGCTTGAATTGTTGTCTAGCGGTCCGAGAAAGCAGATTGCCTAGACACCACATATTCGACGACTAGTCATGACTCAACTTATAGGTTCCTCACAAGCCATATATTCTTGTAGTAAATGCTAAGGGACACATGAGGTGGTGTAAAGAGCAAGGTACAGGACAGTGGATGACTGGAAACGAATGAATCGGAGTGATAAATCACGAAATACTCGGTGGCAAACCGATGGAAGGGTTTGGATTTGGCGCATGCCTACAGAACGTTACCTGCCGTAATGTGTAGTGGCAACTATGGACGAGGTGGTGTTATGGTGTAGGGGTTGTGTTTTACCTCCTTGTTGCGAATAAGAAAACACTATACAGGGAAAGATATGAACACATTTTACACCGTTTTGTACTGTCTGTAGCAGAGGAATAGTTCGGAGACTCGACTATTTGTATCAGCATGCAAAGCACCCTGTTTGTGGACAGTAAAATTCATGGAAAGGTATGACGTGTCTGTAGTCCTGACCCGAATCCAGTGGAACAGTTTTTTGGTTAGATATTACGTCGACTTCACTCCAGACCCTAACTTCCAGCATCACTACCTTCTTTAGTTTCGGCTATTGGGGAAGACTGAGCAGCCATTCTTCCACAAACTTTCAGACGCTTCACTGAAGGTGATGCCAGCAGAATTCACGACATTGTAAAGGCAAAGACTGGACAGTCCCCCTATTAAAGTCCACTAATAGGTATCCACATACTTTTGAACAGATAGTATACCCACTTCAGAAATTGTATAACAAAAGTGTACACTCCTTTTCGTTATGCGCTGTCGCCCCTCTAATTCCGTCTGTCCTTGAGAAACTCAAAGACCTGTTGGATGTACTATCCTAACGGCAGGGAAGAGATAGTAAAGTTCATTTCAAAAAAATGCTTAAATATGTCCTAAATGTTTGTTCAAATTCTGGTAAACAGAATACTGTTTGACCTCCACTTCATCAGAAACATTCCAAGATGCTACTCCTGGCAGGTGTATAATGGGTGTGCGCAACGGAAAATAATACAGTACAATGCCTAACTATTCTGTCTATAAACTCTCCTGAGAGCAAAGACAGCAAGTCCATCTGTACCAACAAAAGCTGATATCGAGCGATAGTCACACCGGGCGCTCACCACGGAAGACCTCGTCTCTCCATTGCTGTCTTCCCAGCAACGCTCGGCTCCCCACCATCGTAATTACGAAACGAATCATATTCCCGAAACCACGGAATATTCTCCCTCTCTACAGGTTCTTCCGAACGCCGACCAATCATATTTTAATCTTTTGTCGCCCAGTGCGTAAAGCTTGCGAGGCAAAACCTATACTCATACAATGGTACGCTTCTGAGTAAAAATCCTTGGAAATAGCCCAGCCTGCGTGGTTTCCGAGGTACGCTTCTGAGCAAAAATCCTTGGAAATGTCCCAGCCTGCGTGGTTTCCGGGGTACCGCTTCTTCGATCCTCTCACCTGCGTCCAAGATTTGCAAAGTTCGGAAGTATTGTCCTGTTATCCTTCCGGCCGTACTACAATAGCAGCCGGTCGCGACTCTATTGTTCCCCAGCACTCAGTTGTCTCAACGTACATCTTGCTATTTCCTGTCTTTAAGCAGGACCAACACGCCTGTGTGGGCCTTTCACCCAGGGCTTGAGTTCCACCCATCATTGCATTTCCACTGTCGTTCCAACCTCTACTAGTATGATGATAAAGGCACTCCGTCACCTTTCACGCAATAAGCATTAACAGTTATTTACACGGCGTACGTGACAATGTCAGTCTCTTTTATATATTCATATATACGATGTACAACCTATCACATGGTACCTAACTGTGATTGTGTTTATAGATCACGGCAAAGTATGTGGATGAGTTCTTGTAAGGTGCGAAATTATAGCCACCTTACAATATATCCTTTATGGACTGATAGTGCTACCAAACTTCCAGAATATTTTTGTAAAATGTTTCACAATAACATTATCATATACTACACGAAACTGTACTTCTGTTTTCTGGAACTATTGTATGCCCTTTAAAATATATGTGTTGCATTTGCTTTTATATTTAGATAAAGAAAAACACTTAAAAGTTTTAAGGGGACAACAAAGTACCCCTTCCATTGGTTCATTCAGTGATAACAGAATTACTATCTTCAACAGTTGTGGAAATTTCAGGCTGCCAAAATTAGGTTGTAGCCCGGTGTATATCTTTGTTGTGACCTTGATACCGTCTGCTGAGCGTCTCTTCACAACAGATGGGAGATTTATTTCGTGAATCAGTTTTTCAGTTATTTCACACTTATGGGGATTCTTTCAGGAGACTGTAGAATCACAAGTGGATCTTGCGTTGTTTATAAATGATCTGCTGGCTATTAGAACTTGTAAAACGAAGCAGAATAGCAAAATACCAAATTTTACCTATTGTACAAGAGCAGCATTGTAGGAAGAATATTTGATTACATTTGTAGTTGATTTGGAGATATACAGGGTACGAAATTCGGTAGACAGAGCTTCCATGTCTGGCAGCAGCAATGGCTCTAACTCGGCTGGGTGTTGAGTCGATCTAAGCTTGGATGACAGATACTCGGGCACGCCATTCCACCATGCTTCACATTCTGCCAGAGACGCAGATTTGCAAAGGCTGATGAGCAATGACTTGCTTCTCTTGTCAGCCCATTAGGAGATGTTTTCAGTGGGTGAGACATCTGGGGAACATGCTGAACAGGGAATAAGTCGAACAGCTTATATACCGTCATGGGCCTCGACAACATGGTAGCAAAATGCGGTATTGTGTAACCTTGTTGAAAGGCAACGGTGTAGAAATCTCGAAGATAGGATGCATCCACTGGCTTTAACACGTCAGAAATGCCATGGCTGCTGTCCAGATCACCGGCTTTGTGAACCAGAAGTGTCTGTGTTGTGTAGCCAATTACTCTCCATTTCATCTTGCCAGGTTCTGGACCTGTTTCACATCGACGTTAACGGATTCATTCCTCCAACGTTCATTCTACTTGGAGTCCGTCTGATGGTGAAAGCAGAACTGGGATTCATTTGAGAAGACAACGTGCCAGATTTTGTTGTTGGGGGCACCACTGTTGGCAGACACCTCTCGGCATCAAGTAAGGCCTCAGCAATGTTCAGCGTGCTGACAGTCCGTAAGGCTCCATACATCGTCACACTGTGCTTATGGGCACACTATTAGTGCAGAAATGCCCATTTCCGGACTCAAGGTCCGTGGCTGGGCTGTATGATACTGCACGGCCGAATCAACAAAGTGCCCGTTCTCTCAGGTGTTAGCTGTGTGGCCCGTATGGGGCCATCATGAACTCATTGATTCCATATCTGGATGGCAGCCTTAGCATACCAACCAATGTGAACAGCAATATCGCAGAACGATGAACAGCAGCCTTGGTAGGTGACAATAGTGACGCTGTCGAATTCTGTCATGTGCTGGCAGTCATTACACCTTCTTACACGATATATAAAACGATCTTTTAACAAACAACCTGCAATCAAATGCGATTTTTGCATCGGAAATCTGCAGCGTAATGTGTCCTGATATACACTCAAAGACAAAATAGTAAAAATGGTATGCACCACAAAGGTATTATCCGCATGGGACGGAAATGCTCTACGGGAATTGAGAGAGGACCAATACATCGTCATCTTAACTACTGACAAAGGAATCCTACTGCGCATCTCTCACGCACAGAATATAACAGCTAGATATACAAACTACTCGACGATCCTGCATATAGTAAATTAAAAGGTCATCCGACGGGTAGGATCCAGAGAGAGATCTTGGAACTCTTCAGGAAGAGCTCAATTCCAGCGGAAGTCGCTAAGGGTTTGCATCAACAGGCTGCAGTTCCTCCCAGACTCTTCGGCCTACCCAAGACCCCTAAGAATGGGGTGCCTCTCCGTCCCATTGTAAGTAACAAAGGAGCACCTACTTATTTTGTTGCCAAATACCTGACATCATTATTGGGACCTCTCGGAGGCAAGTGCGACCATCATATTCGAAACTCTGAAGATTTCATAGGTCGCCTGAAAACTCTTAGATTTTAATCGTCGGATCTCTTAGTAAGTTTCAATGTTGTGTCTTTATTTACAGAGGTATCCTTGCACGACTCTTTGGAGCTCATTAGCAACACATCTGAGGAGGACATAGTAGCATTATTTAAACACGTTTTTACTTCAACAAACTTCTTATTTCATGACCAATATTTTGAACAAGTGGACAGTTTCGCCATTGGAAGTCTCTGTCTCCTGCGGTGGCCAATTATTTTATGGAGCACTACAGTCAGTCACTCTCAAATCCTCTTGTTTTTGCGGTATGTGGATGATACATTTGTGGTGGTGCCACATGGACTTGATACTCTACCTACGTTTCTTCAGCATCTGAATTCACTCTGTCCGAATATAAACTTCACAACGGAAGTGGAAAAAGCTGATACTTTACCTTTCTTGATGTTTTGATACGAAGGAAAGCAGAGGATTCTTGGGACACAACCTATATTGCAAGCCAACGCATACAGACATATATCTGTAGACCACAAGCTGCCATCATCCTGCAGACTGCAGTAGTGCATTACAAACGTTAGTTCATGTGTGGTATCTAATCCTGAAAGTCTGTCGAGTCAAATACAACATCTGAACACAGTGTTCCGACAAAACGGTTATTCTGAGAGGCAGACACGTAATGCATTCAGGCCCAGGCAAGTTCAGTTTGTGGAGCAGAATGAAGATACGAAGTCATCCGCCACATTGGCCTTTTTTCCGTATTTTGGTGCCATGTCGTCAAGAATCGGAAGAGTCCTCGGACGATATGGAATTAAGTGTGTTTGTCAATCATCTGCAGAATGGGAAAAACTGTTGGGTTCGGTTAAGGATGATGTTGGCCTGAGGAAACGTGGTCTGTACTAGATTCCTTGTCAATGTGGGGCAGAGTATTTAGGCCAGACATGCTGCACAGTACAACCATGCTGTGATGAACATCAGCATCATACACGCCTTCGTCAACCGGAAAAGTCGGCAATTGCGGAACACTGTCTGAATACAGGACATTGCATGATTTATGAAAAGACGCAAGTTTTATCCCCGGCATCACCCTTCTGGGATTGCGTCATTAAGGAAGCATGTTTGAACCACCTGAAGATGTCGGACAGTTGCTCTGAGGAAATACTGTGGAATTTTCACAACGTGATCCGGCGGCAAACCCATGAAGAATATTTACAATAGACGTACTGCTTGCAACAAATTTCATGAAGGACTAAATATACTGAGAAACAGTGGTTAGAATACCCAGTTCCTTCAACAGCTTTCTTGAATTTACACCACAAATGAGTCTTACTGCACGCCTTTGCGTTTTCGCACTTTCGCTTGGTTTGTCGATTTACCCCAGGTTATGATCCCATATGACATAACACGCTGAAAGTATGCAAAGTATGCAAGGTTTTTTACTTTTTGTCTCCTATGTCTGACATTATTCGCACTGCAACTACTCATACAGACTTGTTTAGGCGCTTCAGCAATTATGTGGTATGCTCTTTGAAACTCGATATACACTCCTGGAAATGGAAAAAAGAACACATTGACACCGGTGTGTCAGACCCACCATACTTGCTCCGGACACTGCGAGAGGGCTGTACAAGCAATGATCACACGCACGGCACAGCGGACACACCAGGAACCGCGGTGTTGGCCGTCGAATGGCGCTAGCTGCGCAGCATTTGTGCACCGCCGCCGTCAGTGTCAGCCAGTTTGCCGTGGCATACGGAGCTCCATCGCAGTCTTTAACACTGGTAGCATGCCGCGACAGCGTGGACGTGAACCGTATGTGCAGTTGACGGACTTTGAGCGAGGGCGTATAGTGGGCATGCGGGAGGCCGGGTGGACGTACCGCCGAATTGCTCAACACGTGGGGCGTGAGGTCTCCACAGTACATCGATGTTGTCGCCAGTGGTCGGCGGAAGGTGCACGTGCCCGTCGACCTGGGACCGGACCGCAGCGACGCACGGATGCACGCCAAGACCGTAGGATCCTACGCAGTGCCGTAGGGGACCGCACCGCCACTTCCCAGCAAATTAGGGACACTGTTGCTCCTGGGGTATCGGCGAGGACCATTCGCAACCGTCTCCATGAAGCTGGGCTACGGTCCCGCACACCGTTAGGCCGTCTTCCGCTCACGCCCCAACGTCGTGCAGCCCGCCTCCAGTGGTGTCACGACAGGCGTGAATGGAGGGACGAATGGAGACGTGTCGTCTTCAGCGATGAGAGTCGCTTCTGCCTTGGTGCCAATGATGGTCGTATGCGTGTTTGGCGCCGTGCAGGTGAGCGCCACAATCAGGACTGCATACGACCGAGGCACACAGGGCCAACACCCGGCATCATGGTGTGGGGAGCGATCTCCTACACTGGCCGTACACCACTGGTGATCGTCGAGGGGACACTGAACAGTGCACGGTACATCCAAACCGTCATCGAACCCATCGTTCTACCATTCCTAGACCGGCAAGGGAACTTGCTGTTCCAACAGGACAATGCACGTCCGCATGTATCCCGTGCCACCCAACGTGCTCTAGAAGGTGTAAGTCAACTACCCTGGCCAGCAAGATCTCCGGATCTGTCCTCCATTGAGCATGTTTGGGACTGGATGAAGCGTCGTCTCACGCGGTCTGCACGTCCAGCACGAACGCTGGTCCAACTGAGGCGCCAGGTGGAAATGGCATGGCAAGCCGTTCCACAGGACTACATCCAGCATATCTACGATCGTCTCCATGGGAGAATAGCAGCCTGCATTGCTGCGAAAGGTGGATATACACTGTACTAGTGCCGACATTGTGCATGCTCTGTTGCCTGTGTCTATGTGCCTGTGGTTCTGTCAGTGTGATCATGTGATGTATCTGACCCCAGGAATGTGTCAATAAAGTTTCCCCTTCCTGGGACAATGAATTCACGGTGTTCTTATTTCAGTTTCCAGGAGTGTATAATCGAGTTGTAATCCCAGAAATTTAACACCGTCAACATCTTCGATCTGCATGTCTTCATCTGTTATACACACAATGGAATGAAATCTCTTATATGTTCTGAACTGCATGTAGTGGGTCTAATCATAGTTTCAGGATAGTAAATTAAGCATTAAACCATTTATTCATGTCGTTGAAAATTTCCTTAGCAGCCATTTCTAAATCTGTACTTCACTTGCTATTTATTGTAATGTTTGTATCATCTGCAAACAAAACAAACTTAGCATCTGGCAATGTAACAGACAAAATATCATTAACGTATGCAAGAAAAAGCAAAGGTTTGCTCTTGACCAGTTTCGTGCTTCGCTGACACAGGGCCCCAGCCTTTGCAGCATCTTTTTCCTTCCGTGCTGCATGTCTATCCTCTTGCTATTCTTTTTGCCCTCCCTTGGGGAACATGTCTGGGGTGTTTTTCGGGATGTGTTCCACATTTTCAGTGGCTGGCATCAGAACAATTTCACCACTGTATATCGTTCCTTATCTCTCTCTTCGTCCACCTCCTTCTGTCCCTCCCCCACTTCGGCGTTTGAGGTTCCATTTTTCCTTCTGCCTCCTTGTGCGCTCCTGAAGGCGGCCCACACGTCTGAGGTATGGCAGGTGAATCGGTAATGTGTAATTCCCAGTCCCAGGTCGCATGTACTCCCCGGTACATGCCATGCACTGGGAGGGGTGGTAGCCTGAGCTGCTCCCTCCCCAAATTGCCGATTGGCCCCTCTGTCAGGTGTCTTTGAGATGTGCTCTGAGGTGTGAACAATCACATAAGGGGGGCAGTTGAAAGGTGCGTGCCATCCCAGCTGCTGGCAGTCATGGGGGATATTCTCACAATGAGCCAATCATAATCTTCGCAGTCCACGTTTACGAAACGTAAACGGAATGAAGCTCACGATTTAAAGACTCTCCTAGCTGCGCCATGGTTCCTCATGGTAGAAAGGTGTTGATGCTATTGCTGAAACTGTGATCCTGCTCTCGTTTATACGATGGCCCTTCTGATTCTCAAGTAGAACTGCTTGCCACTTTGCTTCTCCACAGCTATCCTGTTCATGTCGGGGCCCACAGAATTCGGATTTCTTCATGTTGTGTTATTTACACTAGGCTGCCCGAGGGTCCGACCAAGGCAGAAATACAAACGTATCTCCTGATCTGGGTAAAATTGCCATCCAGCAGTTGATGACAATGGTAGATGCAGCCTTAGTGTCCACATGCACTCTTTTTCTCGCTTTTAATAGATTGGTGCTTCTGTCAAAGATCAAAGCAGGCTATGAAGTTAGGACAGTTCGACCATACACTACAAACCCGGTGCACTGCTATCATCATTTCAACCACACTCGAATGTCTTGCCGACACCCAGCCAAATGTGTAGCCTGTGGCCGGGATATGCAAGAGGGTGATTGTCTGCCTCCTTCTCCCAACTTTATCAGCTACAATGGCGACCATGCCACCTCCTCTCTAGATTTTCCCATGTATCTCGATGAGTGGGCTGTCCAGGAGATCTGGGTAAAGGAAAAAGGGCCTTACCCTGTCGCTCGCAAGTTATTGGCTAGTCGCAAACCCTGCATTCTATCATCTGGCACTTGCAGTGCCGTTCTTGCTACATCTCGCTCCATGAAGGACATGGCCACACAGATATGCGACCTCAAATTCAGCACTGTGGTTCTGAAATCGCGCAGTGTCATGGTAGCATCACCGTCTCCTCATCCAGCTGTGCAACATGCCACCAGACATTCGCCTCCTGGGTCGAAGTAACCTGCTGCACAACTAGCAGGCCAGAAAGGGCAGAAGGAATACTCCCACAAAGATGTCCTATGTTCCTCCAGCCAATCAACATCTGAGTCTCCCTCTGTCAACCAGAAAGGCTCTAAGTAGTCGAACAAAGGCAAACGATCTTCTCCTTTGCTGACTCGGTTATCCTATTCGACAGTGTCGCCATGAGATACCTTCGCTCAGACGAACTCTGTGTTGGCAGTGCACACCACCAAACTTTTTCTGCTATGGGCTCCACAGATCGACAGAGGGAGAATGCCGCCGCCTCTGTAGATGTCATGCAGCAGGACCCTCCAGCCTCTGAGCCCTGTAGCAGTGAGTCTTTGAAAACTGGCACTCGGCAGCCACCGAGGTGACACCGCTTCTTGTTTTTCCCTCCTCTGCTTTCCTCCTTATGACTCTTCTTCAATAGAACGTTCATGGCCTTCGATCAAACAAAAGGATTTACAGCTGCTCTTAGAATTGCAGTGTCTGCATGTTCTCTGCCTCCAGGAAACAAAACTTACAGCTCTCCCATTTCTTCCCAGTCCACTTTGAACTTCCCCCCAAGGACGACATTCCATCTCATGGGAAAGTCATGCTGCTGATATGAGATGACGTTTATAGTAAACTCATCTCCCTTACTACCTGCCTTCAAACTGTTGCAGATCATCATTTCCTTCCTTGCTTGACGTTCTCCTTTCATACCGTTTTCATCTCTCCGTCATTCGATGTCATCAGGGCAGTTTTCCTCCAGTTTATTGGGTGGCCACGTCACCCCTTTCTGCTGCTGCTGACTTTAACGTCCATCATCCCTTTGGGATTCTCCCAGAACCTGTCAAAGAGTCGCCCTCTTGGCTGACCTTCTCAATCAGCCTAAGCTCCTCTGCCTTAACGTAGGAGCACCCATGTTCCTATCAGACTCCACACCTATCCTTCTGTGCTGCTCAGCTTGCCCATCATCTCGAGTGGTCTGTTCTCTCTGACACAAACCCGAGCAACCATTTCCCTTTGTGTTATCCATTTGCTGACTCCTACCCCACCTACGTGAACACCCACATGGCAGCTTACTAAGGCCGACTGGAGGCTTTACTACTCCCTGGCAACCTTCGACGAATAACATTTCCCCAGTTGTGACGACCAGATAGAATATCTTGTAAACGTTATCCTTACTGCCGCAGAATGTTCCATTCCTTGCAATTCCTGTTTACCATGTCGTGTCCCGATCTCTTGGTGGACTAAGGCGCTCCTCGATTAAACTAGCGTGTGCAGACGTTCTCTCCACGTTTTTAACCGTCATCCTACGATGGCAAACTGCATTCATTATAAATAGTTGCGTGCACAGTTTCGTCGCGTTATCCTGGGTAGCAAAAAAGGTAGTTGGAATCAATTTGATAGTTCTTTTAACAGTTCCACTCCCTCATCTGTCACATGGACCAACCACCGACGGCTCTCTGGCACCAAGATCCACTCCCAAATTTCCGGCCTGACAGTAGCAAATGATGTCATCGTTAACTTTATTGCTGTCTCCCACACCTTTGGCCGCCATTTAGCAGAAATACCTAGGACCTCCCACTATCACCTTGTCTTTCTGCATCGGAAACGAGTGGATGAAGCTCGGGCGATATCCTTGTCTTCTCAGAATCGCGAGTGCTACAATGCCTCCTTTACTATGAGGGAGCTAGCTCATGCTCTCACTTCATCCTGATCCTCTACCCCAGGGCTGCAGCACCTTTCTCTTGGCACAAGCACTATCTGCTTCATACTTACAACCACACCTGTACAGAGGGCACGCTTCACAGATGTTGACGTAAAGCCCTATCATACTCATACCTAGGCCTGGTAAGGACGAACACCTTCCTTCCTGCTACTACCCCATTTCTCTCACTAGCTGTGTTTGCAAGGTGGTGAAATCTCGCAATTTACTAACCACTGCACACAGTGTATTTCGAGCGCGCCGTCCTGAATTTGATCATCTTGTCACTTCGTCCACCCATGTCATCAACGGTTTTCTGTGGACATCCCATACTACGGCTGTGTTTATCGATTTGCAGAAAGCCTATTACACCCGCTGGAGGACTGGTATCCTCCATACTCTACAAGTGGGGCATCCAGGGCTGCATGTCCCATTTCCTTCAGGAATTTTTAAAAGACTGAGTTTTCAAGGTATATGGGTTCTGACTTGTCGGACACCTTTATCCAGCAGAATGCGTTGCTTCAGTGTTCCATCCTGAGCGTGGTCCTCTTTGCTACCGCCATTAACCCTATATTGGCCTGGATCCCACCAGGCGTCACCGGCTCCCTTCTCGTTGACGATTTTGCTACCTATTGCAGTACACCACGGACTTGTCTCATTGAACAGCGACTTCAGCGATGTCTCGATCGTCTTCACTCTTGGAGCGTCGACAATGGCTTTAATATCTCCAGTGACAAAACAGCTTGTATGAATTTCTGGCGGCGCGGTTGTTTTTTTTTTTTTTCATTGTCTTCACAACTTGGGCCTGCTACTCTTCTGATCGTTGAAACTACGAAATTCCTGGGGCTCATGTTCGATAGGAACCTTTCTTGGTCCTGCCCCATGTCTTACCTGGCATCCTGCTGTAGGTAGTCCCTCAGTGTCCTACGCGTCCTCACTGGTACTTCCTGGGGAGCAGATTGAACCACCCTCCTACATTTGTACCGGTCTCTTCTCTGTTTGAAACGAGATTATGGGTGTTTCGTTTACGCATCTGCACGTCCGTCCCCCTTACGCCGTCTCAACACTAACCACCGTCGTGGTATCCATTTGGCCGGTGGCCTGAACGAGAATCTGTATACAGAAGCGGCTGAACTACTGCTGTCCCACCACTGTGACTTATTCCTTACTAGATATGCATTCCGTTTGTCTGCTACGCGTGGCCACCCATCCTATACCTCCTTCTTCGATGACTCCTTTGACCGTCAGGATGGGGCACGTCCCTCTTCTTTGTTACCTCCTGGAGTTCACTTTTCGCTCTTGCTCCAGCAGCTTAACTTCTCGCTACCTGCAACCTTCCTGGTGGGTGTGAACTACCTTGGCTTTGTGGGATGGCCTGTGTTCACCTTGGCCTTCATTCTCTTCCTAAGGACACTACTCCAGCCTTGGTCTATTGCCTTCAGTTTCATGACCGTTGCATGGAACTTGACAATAGTAGCTTGGTGTACACTGATGGCTGTTTGGTGTCAGGTGTGCCTTCGTCATTGGCACCAACGGACGGTGTGTGGGGTGTCTCCTACTCTTTCTCTGCTTTGGTTCTTTGAGGTACCTCTGTTTCTTCCTCCTCCTTATGGACTCCTGAAAGCTGGCCTGTGTGTCTGATGCATAAAATGTGATTGTGTAACGAGATTGCCACCCCTGGATCGACAGGTAGGATTTGTATGCAGGTAGGATTTGTATGCAGCCCATCGGGTAATGAGAAGGGCTGATGCAACTTTAGTGTCTACATGCACTCTTTTCCTCACATTTGATAGAGTAGTACTTCTATCAAAGATCAGAGCCATTCCAACCGTACATTCCAAACCCTATGAACTGTTACCAGTGTCAACGCTACAACCACATTCCAATGTCCTGTCAAAACATGGCCAAATGTGTTGCTTGTGGCAGGGATGCTCATGAGGGCAATTACCTGCCTCCTTCTCCCAGATGTATCGATTGCAGTGGCGACTATGCAGCCTGATCCCAGGACTGTTCCATGCATCTCGATGAGCAGGCTGTCCAGGAAATCTGGGTGCAGTGGGAAAAAGTGCCTTACCTTTGACATGGCCCCACAGGCGTTAGCTCGGTAGATACCGGGGAAAACATCAGACAATGCCCAAAGGCCAACACCTTGAGGCCGTGGCAGCTGTGGGGAGTTCAGGCAGGCACCGTTTCTCTAATAAAAGCTTTATTTTACGTTTAAAATTTTACAACTTTATCAACTTGAATTTAAAATAGTAAGTGAACATTCGTTATCACGAACAGCAAGATCGTCAATACAGTTTCTTAATGAAAGTTCCTGAAGCATTATTTAACCAACAATCTCTTGAATAATAAAAGATCAAAGAACAGCTCTCAGGTTCAATTTACAACACTTAAAACTCAAAACTCCTTCATAAAAAAAGGAAAAATAAATATAAATTACTAAACGCAAGATTAAATTAAAGATAATAACGCCACATGGCAATACAAAAATTTCCTCGATATCACCTGTGTTCTCTAAAGGCAATAAAATATTAATCACTAAATTTTAATTAAAACAACTTAAATGCAACAAAATCTGATTACTATCTACGTACACCCAAACCCTGTCGCCTTCACGATGTGCAGTGTATCACAAAATATTTTCTTTCCTTTTAAACACTTTTCACCTCCCTAAATGTGATGCATACTACATCCAACGAATTATGCCAAATATTTAAGCATAGATGTTATAATTAAGCAGGTATGTAAATCTTTTCCTTTTCGAAATAAATAAAAAAACACAAATCAACTCTTAAGCTCAGTGGTTACATCCGTTAAACAATAATATACAATACAGATCTTTTGATCTCGTCGTGGTCATGCGCTTTTGTGCGCCATGCTATCATTCAGGATCATATGCGGCATGGGAAATATTTTCCACGATACACAAAACGTTAACAAGGCCAACCAACGTACACAAATTGCATACTGGGAATATATGTCATTATGGATGCGGCTCGCAAGTCTTAAAAGGGCCGAGGGAGTAGATGCGGTACTACTGAGCACTTTGACTATACCACACCTCACCAAACTGTTGCAAGACAACAACTGTTGCAAGGCGACCTCAGCAAACGCAATAAGAAAATATTTTGAGCTTTAAACTCTTGGGAGGGCCACACCAAACCACAGAATGACGTCACAAGCTAAATTATGAAAATACTATTGGCGATTTCGTCACGACAAGTAGAATTGTAAAATACCATAAGAAGTGAACTGCAATTAACACGTTTCGTAAGTGGATCCGCCTTTGATCCAAAACAGTAATCTACTCTAAAGCAGCTAAATAGATGACAATGCCAATATCAATGCTCTCCTCCCAAGCAGCGCTCTAGCTAGAGACTGCAGTACTGAAGCGAGGCTTACACCACTCACAAGTCTGATATACGCAACAGCAACATGCACCATTTTAGAGTTCTTCTTCGGAATCCAATAGCAGAACCAAGAAATCACTTCTCAGCCTTTGAATGACCACACGATGACAGCCATCGGGACAACACCAGCCCTCCACGCTAGGATCTTCGAGCCCGCGGCGTTCCACCCCCAACTGACTGCTTCCGCAGGGCCCGCCAACCAAGCGGCCTTGCGCTACAACACCGACGTCACTCCTCAAACACAGTCTAGAGCTAACTCCCAGAAACCCCCTTCTTCCTCGTTCTTTCGTGTCGCGGCCCGCGGGATGCCAACTCGCCAAAGAGGTGACCAGAGACTCCAATCCGATCGCGATCTTGACATACTGGCGAGTACTGAGAAACTGAGAAGGTTGGTGATTCAAAAAAAAAAAAAAAAAAAAAAAAAAAAAAAAAATTAAATTGTTATCCGTACTGACTGAGCCCCGTTGTTGGTTGTTGGTTGGTCGAAAGCCCTGCATTTTACCATCTGGCACTAAAACTACTGTTCTTGCTACTCCTCACTCCATAAAGGACACAGTCATACAAACTTGCGACCTCAAATTCAGCACTACAGCTGCCAAATTGCCAAGTGTCATGGTTGCATCCTCGTCTGCTTCCCCTCTGGCTGTATAACAAGCCTCTGGTGGCTAAATCACTTGCTACACAACTAGTAGAACAGAAGGAATACTCCTGTGAAGACTTTTTATGTCCTTCCAGCCAACAATCATCTGTGTCTTGATCTGCCACCCGCAGAGACTCTAAGAAATCAAAGGCAAACGGTCTTCTCCTTCCCTGACTCAGAGAGCCTCTTCAGCAGTGTGATACCCTCACCTGGCCAACCTCTGTTTCCCCGTGCACACTGCCAACCGTTTCTCTGCTCTGGAATCCACAGGCCAACCAAGAGAAGCTGCCAACACCTCTGTAGATCCCGTGGAACAGGATCCTCCAGCCTCAGCACCCTGTAACAGTGAGTCTTTGAAGGCTGGCACTTGACAGTCATTGAGGTGGCAACCCTTTATTTTCATCCCTCCTATCCTTTCCGCATGTAGACTCTCCTCCAGTGGAACGTTTGCAGCACTCTGTCCAACAAGGAGGAATTACAGCTGCTTTCGGAATAGCAGCGTCCTCTTGTTTTCTGCCTCCAGGAAACAAAATTGCGTCCTCATGACCACTTAGACCTTTCGCATTTCTTTGTGGTCTGCTTCGACCTTTCCCCCGAGGACGGCAGTCCATCTTATGGGGGAGTCACATTGCTCATTCTGGATGACTTTCATTGTCAGACCATCTCCCTGAACACCTAGCTGCAGGCTGTTAGTCTTCATTTTCCTTCTACACTTCACCTTTCTCTTTGTAATGTCAACTTACCTCCATCATTCGGTATCACCAGGGCATACTTGTTCAGTTTTTTGGTCAACCCCACCACCCCTTTTTGCTGCTCAGGGTCTTTAATGCACACCATCCCCTTTGTGGCCCTCCCAGAACCTGTCTGAGAGGTATCCTCATGGCTGACCTCCTCAATCAACTCAACCTTACTTAATGCTGGAGCACCCTCGTTCCTTTCAGACTCCACAGGCTGATTCCCATTTGGGGCCCTCATTCTGCACTGCCTAGCCTGCCCATCGTTTCGAGTGGTCCATTTTCTCTCACACATACTCGAGCGACCATTTACTGTGTGGTATCCAATTGCTGACTTCTATCCCATCTATGTGTAAACCCAACTGCAAGCTTTCTAAGACCCACTGGAGGCTGTACTCCACCCTGGCGACATTCGACTAACAACATTTCCCCATCTGTAATGACCAGGTAGAGTACCTTGCAGACCTTATCCTTACTGCCGCGGAGTGGTCCATACTTCGCACTTCATCCTTACTGAGTCGTGTCCCAGTCCATTGGTGAACTGAGGAATGCTGCATCGCAATCTGCTTGTGGAGACGTGCTCTCCGCATTTTTACCATTATCCTACGATGGCTTACTTTATTCATTGTAAACAGTTGTGTGTGCATTGTTGTCTCATTCTTTGAGATAGCGTAAAAGATAGCTGGATTTCTTGATGTAGTGCTTGCAAGAGTTCGACTCTGTTCCGTCATGTGGCCTAACCTCCGACACCTCTCTGGGACCAAGATCCAATGCCCAGTTTCTGGGATGAGCGTAGTAGACTATGTCATAGTGGACACCATTGCTATCTCCATCATCTTAGGCTGCTATTTTACAGAGATTTCGAGCTCCACTCACTGTCACCCTGCCTTCCTCCATAGGAAACGAGTCGAGGAAGCTCAGGTGATACTCATCTCCTTTCAGAATAGTGAGTGCTACAATGCCACCTTTACTATGAGGGAGCTAGGTCATACTCTCAGCTCATCCCGATCTTCCACTCAAGAGCCTGACTGTGGTCACATTCAGATGTTGCCTCACCTTTCTCTTGTGGGCAAGCACTTTCTCCTTCATACGTACAACTGCATATGGGCAGAGGGCACGTTTCCCAGATAGTAGCGTGAAGCCACTGTCATACAAATATCTAATTCCGGTAAGGACAAACACCTTCCGTCTAGATACCATCCCATTTCTCTCACCAACTGTGTTTGCAAGGTAGTGGAACATATGATTCATGCCTGGATGCATAGTGACTTGAAACTTGCAGTTTACCAACCACTTCTCAGTGAGGTTTTGAGTGCACTGTTCTGCAGTTGACCATCTCGTCACTTTGTCACCTCACGTCATTAATGATTTCCTGTGGTAATACCAGACTGTGGCCGTGTTTTGGACTGGAAGAAAGCCTACAAGATCTGGTGAAGGACTGGTATCCTTTGTACACTCTATACATTGGGCTTTCAAGGCCTCTTGCCCTGTTTCCTTAAGAAATTTTTAAGGGAAAGAGTGTCAAGATACCTGTGTTCTCTGCCTTGTCGGTATTTTATCGAGAAAAACAGGGTACCTCATGGTTTCATTCTGACTGATGTTCACTTTACCATAGCCATAAACCCTCTTATGGCCTGTATGCCACCAGGCATCTCTGTCTCCCTTTTCGTTGTCAATTTGGCGGTGTATTGCAGTGCTCCACGAATTTGACTCCTTGAGTGGCGTTTTCTGTGATGTATCGATCGCCTGTAGTCGTGGAACATCGACAGTGACTTTCGCATTTCCACTGACAAAACCGTTTGTATGAAGTTCTCACAGCGTAATGGATTTCTTCCGTTGTCTTTGCATTTTGGTCCTGTAGCTCTTCCGTTTTCTGAAACTACTAATTTTTGATGGTTCATGCTTCATAGAAAACTTTCTTGGACGTATCTGGCCAACTGCTGCACCTGGTCCCTCAATGTCGTACGTGACCTGAGTGCTACCTCCTGGAGAACAGATCAAACCACCTTCCTCTGTTTGTACCGGTTCATTGTCTGTTCAAAACTAGACTCTGGCTGTTTCGTTTATCCATCTGCACGTTCATCCATCTTACACTGTCTAAATACAATCCACAACAGTGGAATCCGTTTGGCCCCTGGTACCTTTTACACTTGTCCAACTGAGAAACTCCATGCAGAAGGTGCTGAACTACAGCTGTCATACTTGCGTGATGTTTTCCTCAGCAGATACATGTGCCATTTGTCTGCCATGCCTGGCCACCCACCCTATGCCTCATTCTTTGACGACTTGACTACTAGTATCGGGTGAGTCCCTCTTCTCTGCTTCCTCTTGGAGTTCATTTTCAGCTATTGCACTGGCAGCTGAACTTCAAGCTACATGACACTTTCCCCATGGCTGTGAACCCTTCACCTTCTTGCCTTCGTGTGGCAGCCCGTGTTCACCTTGGACTTCATTCACTTCCTAAGGAAACTTCTCCAGCTTCAATCAATCGGTGCAAGTTTCTCGACCTTCGCACAGATCTTAGTGATAACACCTTTGGATACATTGATGGCTCTTGTACTGACTATGGTGTTGGGTGTGCCTTCATCAGTGTCACCGACGTTTTTCGGTACTGGCTTCTGGAACATTGCTCAATATTTACAGCTGAGCTCTTCGCCTGTATAGGCCATGCATTACATCCAGCGACACAGCCGTTTTAATCGTGTCATCTGCCTTGACTCTCTGTGCCCTTCAAGTTCTCTTTGTGCTGTACGGCATCCATCCCTTAGTTCAACGGATCCAGGAAAGCTGTAACTTGCTCACTCTTGATGGAGCCACTTTGATGTTTATGTGGGTTCCTGGTCACATTGGTCTGACAGGAAACGAGGACACTGACGCTGCTGCTAAGATTGCAGTCCTCGTAGCTCGGTCTGCTAGTTCTTCCATTCCTTCTGATGGTATTTGTGTTGCCATCTATCAGCTATTGGTGTCACTTTGGCATAACCACTGTTCTTCCCTTCATGGGAACAAGCTCTGGGGAGTAAAACTCTCCCAGCAGTTTGGCTGACCTGTCTTGGCTCTCTTCACATGAGGAGATCATATTAGCTAGGTTGCATATTGGGCACTGTCATTTTAGTCATCACCATTTGTTAAGTAGTGATCACTCACAACTTAATGCTCACTATTATCAACCTTGACAGTTCACCATTTCCTGACCGAATGCCCCTTTTTAACTGATTATGTTCTAATGTATGTTTGCCATATGAGTTATTGGCCTTTTTAGTGAACAATGAACAGGCTATTGACTGCATTTTACTTTTTATCTGTCGTAGCAATGCGGTGAAGGCCATTTAATCTTTAGTTAGAGACCACTGTTGTCTCTACAGTGTATTTTGTGGACCTATCTGCAAGAAGTAGTCCTTGTTTGTAGCTCTCTTTCCTTGCATCAATTGTGCTTAACATGTAGTCACTTTTAACTCCTTTTTTGTGTTCGTGTTCCAAGGTTCCCCCTTGGGTGGTTATGACCTTATTTGTTTTTGCACCATAAAAGAAAACAAAATCAAATAAAATCAAATCAGACCAGAGCAGCAGTCCATGAAAGGCAAGGGTCCCAATTTATCTTGGTCTGTCACACATTTGTAATCTGGCAGGAAGCTTCAACATGCCTGTAGTTTGGCAACTCTACGGGATGTAATCATCGATGAGTGACTTCAGTTGAATTTGGCGTTATCAATGCTGGAGGCAGTGTTATATAGCATTAGTGCAATGTTTTGGGAGGAGGAGGATGATGTGTTCACTATAATATCCATTTCGTTTCTGTCTCTAACTGTTCTTTCTACGTATTCTTTCTCTCAACTCTGTCTTCCTTTTGGCTCCTGTCTCAGGCTTATTCACACCCATTAGGATGAGGTTTGCTCTTCATGATCCTCAGAAGTGTGTCCCTCACATTCTGCGGTCTGAGTTACATGCCCTTCCTTAATAATCTTTCCAACCTATTCTTCTTTCTACTTCAGGGGAAAAACTAATAGTTCCCAAAAATAGGATATTTTTGTACTTTTATTTGCAGAAAATATCAAGATATTCTGCATGATTGCCCTGCACATTTGAACACTGTATTTATTTGTAAATGAAAATTATGTTGTTACAGTTTTTTATTGTTACCAATTAAGTTTTCCTATCTTAGCAAACTACAATCACTGCAAAAACTAATTTTATTTTTGTGGTAACAGTGGATACATTTGACTAATTAACTGCTCCAGGTCATCAAACTGAGTCACTGAAGACTCAAGAAATGTATTATTCTGGGCAAATATTTCACACTATTCAACATGCACAAACATCATCTGCATAAAAGATTAATTTTTTCAGCCCACAGACTCTGAAAGGAAAGGAAGAGAGAGGGAGAGGAATCATTTTTAATGGAATGAAACTCACTTTCGTCTTCATGTAATAAAAATAGGAAATATTTGCATTTACCAGCTTGTCACAGATCTGAATGTGAAGATTGTACAAATTTTAAATTCTGGGGCCAGAGATTCTTTAATCAGAAAGAGGGAGGAAAACGTTGGAGGAAATGCTATTGTGTTGTGATAGACAAAAATTTGTGCCAGACTGGGACTTTATTTAAAAACCTGGATCCCCTGCTTGTTGTAATCAGTCAGTGTTTAACTACATTTTGGTTTATCTGATCACACCTCCAGCCTGTCTCAAACGTTCATTGCCACTAATGTTCCTTCATACTTCCTACAAACCATGCTACCTGTGATTCTCCCACTGTCTGTGTGGGAATACTCATGGGGGACCATGACCTACCCAGCAATACAGATTTATAACAACCTACCAAATTCAATAAAATGAAATCTACTCATATAGTGTCAGCAGTGATGAAATCAGAATATGCAATAACGTGAAATAAGATCATAACACTCGTTCTGAAATGGAGAACCTACTGTGGAGTTAATATCTTGTGAGAAATGGAAAGTTGAACCAAATCAATTCACTAACCCAGAATGTCTGTTTCTTTTGAGCAATTACCTAAATATTAGGCTGTGTGAGCATGCCTCCTTGCCTAATTCAGACTATCATTGACAGTAATGTTTCCATCTATTAGTTCTGGGCACTATAACCAGAGGTCCTTCCAGATAGTATGTAGGAAGAACACCTCTGGAGTGACTGGGTTTGGTGGACAATAATTTTTACAGTCACAGGGACGTATGTAGACTGAATTAGTTTCACTGAAATGAAAGAAATGGTGTCAGTGGTGATGAGGATACAGTGATATGAAATTAGATACCTGAACACCATGCAGAGAGATGAACCTGCAATGTAGTGAATGTGTCATAACAAATGATCTTGTGCCAGACTGCAACTTAAAGGTACACATCATGCTTATGACCAGACTCTCTAACTTATAATTTGTATGAACATATGTCTTGTCACACCTTAAATTTTCATTGTCGTTAATCAGGGGTACTCCTACAGCATGTACAACAACAGCATCACTAGGAGAAAGAATTTCTTTGCATTCCCTTCATTTGAATGAATTTGATCAAATGATATAGTCCCGTACATTTGTCTAATACATAGTTCCTCACCAAATCTATTCCATCTGTATGCGATCTGAAGTTTTCCTGGCGTATTTCCAATTTGAACAGTTCTCGGGTATCCGACCGGGTAGCGTCGTAATTTCTCCAGAATATTTCGGCAGACGTGCACGCTGCCATCTTCAGGTGGTTCCTGACGAATGCTGTGCTGTTCCTCTCGGCGCCCTATATATACTAGTCGTTACCCCCTCACCCGTTTCTCTCCGGGTGCCTTCGGTGCGGCCGGCGCGGCGGCTGCTGGAGGTGGTGGGGGAAGCGGCGCCTGGGTCTGAACTGGGGTCTGCAGTCTCCCTGCTGCCGCCGTCGGGGGTGGTCCTCGATCTCTGGGACCGCATCTTTCTCTCCAGGCTGATTGCAGGGTTCCAATCCTGACTAAGTTGAAGGCCGCTGTCTTTATTAATTATATCGTGCTGTAGTTGGATTTCGATGGCCTCTTTAGTAACGCAGTCCCAGAAGTAGGAGGATTGACAGAGTATTTATGTTTTTTCATACTCCATAGTATGGCCAGTCTTTATACAATGGTCAGCCACGGCTGATTTAGTGGCCTGGCGTAATTCGGTATGGCGCTTGTGTTCGCGGCACCTCTCTTCTACAGTGCGGACTGTCTCCCCAATGTATGATTTTCTGCCCTGAAAGGGAATTTGATAAACGCCTTGTTTTCGAAGGCCTAGGTCATCTTTCAGTGAACCTAGTAGAGTCTAGGATTTTGCAGGGGTCGGAATGCACATTTCACATTGTGTTTCCCCAGGATTCTAGCGATTTTTCTTGAGGTGGTTCCGGCAAAGGGGTTCACGCCAATGACTTGTGTTCTTCTGTTTCTTCTTCTTGTTCTCTTGGCGCAGTCTGTCGGAGTGCGTGTCTTATTTGCTTTTGGTTTTACCCATTTTTCCGAAACGTTGTCTCGAGGTGCTGCATTTCTGCTGGAAGGCTCTTCTGATCGCAGATCGATCGTGCCCTGTGAACAAGTGTGCGCAAGACGCCTTCACGCTGGTAGTTGTGGTGGTAACTGAAGTCATGTAGGTGTGTGTAGGTTTTCTGTCTACACTGTGTCCCAGCTTGCCGTCAGGTTTCCGTTTCACCAGGACGTCAATAAAAGGTAGGGCACGATCCTGCTCCACCTCCATCGTGAACTGTATGTTGGGGTGCAGCGAGTTGAGGTGTTCCAGAAATTCATTTAAGCTGTCCCATCCATGTGGCCAAACAACGAACGTGTCATGCACGTAGCGGAAGAAACAAGTTGGCTTTTGTTTTCCTTGTTCTACTGCCTTCTCCTCGAAATTCTCCATAAAAAAGTTGGCTACAACCGGTGAAAGCAGGCATCCCATGGCGACGCCATCTGTCTGTTCATAATAATTCCCGTCGAACAGGAAGTATGTTGAGGTGAGCACGAACTCGAAGAGCCTTGTTAGGTTGTTGTCGAATTTCTTGAGTATCAGATCGATGGAGTCTTTCAGTGGTACCCTAGTGAAGAGGGACACTACGTCGAAGCTCACTAACAAGTTGCTATCCTGGAGCCGAAGTTCTTGTGTACGTTGCACAAAGTGGATGGAACTGCGGATGTGGTGTTCGCATTTTCCCACAAATGGACTAAGGAGACCCGTCAGGTGTTAGGCTAGTTCATAGGTTGCTGCTCCCATGTTGCTGTCTATTGTGGACGCACAGGTGTCCCCTATTTGTGGACCTTTGGTAGCCGCTCGTGGTCGAAGTTTCTTGGCAGTTTTTCCATCGAAGGTACTGTGAAGAAGTTCAACGGTTCTTCTTTGAAGGCGACTTGTCGGTTATCCTTCTATCCTTCTGTACGTTGCGTCATCGAGAAGTCCATAAATTTTTCCCTCTCAAAGAAAGAAAGATTGTTTATAGGTTCTGAAAATGCAAAGGCATGCATCCAACAAAGAGTCCTTAAGTTTGAGATGGTCTTGGCAGAGAGCCTCATTGGGCGAATGCACCACCACCATGTCCCTTACCCGATAGAAGGCATACTGCTAATGACACTAACTACTGGAACAAGAAAAGCTACACTCCATGGAGAGGCCTTGAAATGGGCAATCCATTCACAGTAGTTCTCTCAGGATAGCTTCTGGTAACTAAAGAACTTGTGATGGGCTGCAGTGATGTGGATTATGGGATTCAAAATATTTGTCGAGGTTACCCTCAGTGGTGGTGTATGAGAGGGCCTGTGGCTCAGCATTGGGATGAAGCTGCTTGATGAGTTGAAACACCGATGGGCCAGCATTAGCTAACAGAAAGGCATGGTGGTGCATATCACCTGTGATCTTACGGAATCAGAAATGTTATTCAAGCTGGATGTAGTAACTGCTTGCTTTATTCAATTGTATTGCAGAGGCTACATGTGCTGATGAGCATGACTTGGGACAGGGTGAGATTCATAGAGGAGATGAATATAGCGAGGGGGAAGAGGAAATGGACACTGGGGAAGAATTGAATTAGTATGAGGCAGGTGGAAGTCGTATGTAGAGGGCTAGTGGGCAAGTGGAAAAGGAAGAGGGGTAGGTGGAGATGGAAAAGGTGTAGAAAGATGTGGTTAGAGGAAGGAGTAGGAAGATGTGGTCAGAGGGAGGGGATAGGAAGATGTAGTCAGAGGGAGGTGGTAGGAAGATGTTGTCAGAGAGAGGGGATGGAGGATATGGTCAGAGAGAGTGAGTGGAGAAACATGACATGGTCAGAGAGAGTGAGTGGAGGAAATAGACAAAAGGGGGGATGGAGGAGTTATATAGAAAATGTTGGGAGGAGGAGATGGAGAGAGAGAGGGGAGGAGCCATCTTATGCATGTAGCATTGGCAATCCCAGCATGAGATACATCGGTTGATGGCTGAGAGAGCTGGGGGTAGACAAAGAGAGGGGGAGGAAGCAGGTGGATGGGGTAGGAGGGTTGTGGATAGGTTGAAAAGGGGCAGGAGGATATGGACAGAGTGAGGAGTGGAGAATGTGGAAACAGAGAGGGGGAAGAAAACGTGCTTAGAGAGAGGGACTGAAAGCAGATGAATGAAGTGTGCTGAAGGATATGGAGGAACAGCTTGGGAAGAATGGGATGGAAATACAGAGCTGGAACGATGAGGTGAGGAGAGAGATAGGAGAGAGGAAGAAGAGGAGATGTCTGCAATACACAGAAGGGTCCAGAAAAATTGACACACTCTTTCATAGTTAATATCTCTGGAACAAAATGACTCGTCATAGCAGTTTTGCATGGTAGTGTAGTCCATTGTTTTCTCACCAGATTTCGGCGCGCGTTTTCCAGCAGATGACAGTGCAGCAATGAATGATGAAGATTGTCATTTGAGCAATGCAAGGCCGTACTGAATTAGTACTGGATGTACAGAAACATGATGGAGGTAAAACAGCAATTAGTGTAATGTGTACAGAACTGTCACCAACACGTACAACACTTCATCATATTTGGGATGAATATGAAACCAACGGTAATGTTCAGGATATGCATTAGGAAAGGTGTGGCCGATTGAAAGCATCAACAAATCCAACTTTCAGCAATGCTGTGTCGCATCATTTTACTAGGTGAATTCAAAAATCTATGAAGCAGGGTGCATGTAAAAGTGAGGTAAGCTAACCAAGCGTATATCGATTTCTGAAGGCTGTAAAGTGGAAAGTGTAGACTCCAAGATCGCTGCACACTGTGAACGAAGATGACCTGTATCGAAGGACAGGGTACTGAGAGTGATTTTAAGGCATGCTTCGTGAGGATGAATAGTTTGCAGGGATGGTTTTCTGGTCTGACGAGGCGCAATTCAAACTGCATGGTACTGTAAACCTCCACAGCTGTGTGCACTGGGATCCTGAAAACCCTCAACTTCAAGTGGACAAACGTGTTAGTCTACTGGGTGTTAATGTGTGGTATGGTCTTCCATCATGTGTTTTGTTTGGCCCAGTTCTTCTTTGGTGATATCGTACCTGGTAGGGTGTATCTTCATACGCTGCAAACACCTGTTTTATCCGCTATCTGAGAGGTGTTTGGAATGAAAGATTTTAACTACAACAAGCAGGCGCTCCACCTCACTACAACAGAGATGTCAGAGCCTACCTGGATGAAAATCTTCCTGGATAATGGATAGGTTGAAGAGGAGCTGTTGAGTAGCCACAGAAGTCTCCAAATCTTACGCCCCTTGACTTATACATATTGTTGTTGTTGTTGTGGTCTTCAGTCCTGAGACTGGTTTGATGCAGCTCTCCATGCTGCTCTATCCTGTGCAAGCTTCTTCATCACCCGGTACCTACTGCAACCTACATCCTTCTGAATCTGCTTAGTGTATTCATCTATTGGTCTCCCTCTACGATTTTTACCCTCCACGCTGCCCTCCAATTCTATATTTGTGATCCCTTGATGCCTCAAAACATGTCCTACCAACCGATCCCTTCTTCTAGTCAAGTTGTGCCACAAATTTCTCATCTCCCCAATCCTATTCAATACCTCCTCATTAGTTACGTGATCTACCTACCTAATCTTCAACATTCTTCTGTAGCACCACATTTCGAAAGCTTCTATTCTCTTCTTGTCCAAACTAGTTATCGTCCATGTTTCACTTCCATACATGGCCATACAAATACTTTCAGAAACGACTTCCTGACACTTAAATCTATACTCGATGTTAACAAATTTCTCTTCTTCAGAAACGATTTCCTTGCCATTGCCAGTCTACATTTTATATCCTCTCTACTTCGACCGTCATCAGTTATTTTACTCCCTAAATAGCAAAACTCCTTTACTACTTGAAGTGTCTCATTTCCTAACCTAATTCCATCAGCATCACCCGATTTAATTTGACCACATTCCGTTATCCTCGTTTTGCTTTTGTTGATGTTCATCTTATATCCTCCTTTCAAGACACTGTCCATTCCGTTCAACAGCTCTCCCAAGTCCTTTGCTGTCTCTGACAGAATTACAATGTCATCGGCGAACCTCAAAGTTTTTACTTCTTCTCCATGAATTTTAATACCTACTCCGAATTTTTCTTCTGTTTCCTTTACTGCTTGCTCAATATACAGATTGAATAACATCGGGGAGAGGCTACAACCCTGTCTCACTCCTTTCCCAACCACTGCTTCCCTTTCATGCCCCTCGACTCTTATAACTGCCATCTGGTTTCTGTACAAATTGTAAATAGCCTTTCGCTCCCTGTATTCTACCCCTGCCACCTTCAGAATTTGAAAGAGAGTATTCCAGTTAACATTGTCAAAAGCTTTCTCTAAGTCTACAAATGCTAGAAATGTAGGTTTGCCTTTTCTTAATCTTTCTTCTAAGATAAGTCGTAAGGTTAGTATTGCCTCACGTGTTGCAACATTTCTACGGAATCCAAACTGATCTTCCCCGAGGTCCGCTTCTACAAGTTTTTCCATTCGTCTGTAAAGAATTCGCGTTAGTATTTTGCAGCCTTGACTTATTAAACTGATAGTTTGGTAATTTTCACATCTGTCAACACTTGCTTTCTTTGGGATTGGAATTATTATATTCTTCTTGAAGTCTGAGGGTATTTCGCCTGTCTCATACATCTTGCTCACCAGATGGTAGAGTTTTGTCATGACTGGCTCTCCCACGGCCATCAGTAGTTCTAATGGAATGTTGTCTACTCCCGGGACCTTGTTTCGTCTCAGGTCTTTCAGTGCTCTGTCAAACTCTTCACGCAGTAACTTATCTCCCATTTCGTCTTCATCTACATCCTCTTCCATTTCCATAATATTGTCCTCAAGCACAAGTGTCACATCTGCTGTGTTCGTTGCGGCTCTGTCACGTAACGCACGAGACGAAGGCGATGTGTCCAGACACTCGGAGAAAATCCTGTGTCGCCACCGAACAGGACTTCATGTTACAACCATACCACGTACAACATTACTTTATTGTCGTTAGAGCCAACATGAGGTATCATAGCCATAATTTTGTTTGTTCTTGGGGTAACACATTTACTGTGTGCGAAAAATGTCTTTTTTCTTGGAGTGTGATCGCTCATCTCTGGATAAAACCGCTCTATGAATGCTGCACTGAGAAGACAACAGTCATGGGATACCTGCCTACATCACGTCGGTTCTCCTTTTGTCCAGCGTAAAGCAGTTAGTGAAAGTCTCCAGCAGAAATACTGAGCCATTCTACCTCTACAGCCGTCCGTAATTGTGAAAGTGTTGTTGATGCAGAATTTTGTGCAACAACTGATCTCTTGATTATGTCTCATAAATGTTCTATGTCATTCATGTCGGGTGATCTGGGTGGCCAAATCTTTATCTTGAATTGTCCAGAATATTGTTCGAACCAATTGCGAACAACTGTGGCCATTGATTGACATGGTGCAATGTTATCGATAAAAATACCATCGTTGAAAGGCTGCAAGTGGTCTCCAAGTACCACAACATACCAGTCAATTGTCGGTTCACTTGGACCAGTGGAACGAGTCCATTCCATGTAAACACAGCCCACATGGTTATGGCGCCACCACCAGTTTGCACAGCACCTTGTTGACAACGAGGGTCCATGGCTTCGTGGAATCTCCACCACACCCGAATGCTGTCATCAGCTCTTACCAACTGCAATCGGAACTCACATGGTCAGACCCCGGTTTTCCAGTCGTTTAGGGCGCAACCAAAATGGCCACGAGCCTTGGAAAGGTGCGACAGGGGACGTGATGCTGCTAGCAAAGGCGCCGTGTCGGCTGTCTGCTGCCGTAACCCATCAGTGCGAAATCTCGCTGTCCTGTCCTAACGGAAATGTCCCACATCGATTTCGGCAGTTATTTCAAACAGTGTTGCTTGTCTGTTAGCACCGACAGCTATGAAAACGCCGCTGCTCTCGGTCATTCAGTGAAGGCCGTCGGCAACTGCGTTGTCTGTGGTGGGGGGAAATGCCTGAATCTTGGTATTCTCGGCACACTCTTGACACTGTGGCTCCTGCAATATTGAATTCTCTAACGATTTCCGAAATAGCATGGGAAATGCGTCTAACTGCAACTACCAGTCCCTGTTCAGACTCTGTTAATTGACGTCGTACCTCCTTAATCACACAGGAAACGTTTTCACATGAATCACTTGAGTACAAATGACTACATCACCAGTGCACTGCCCATTGATACCTTGTGTACGCCGTACTACCGCCATCTGTGTACGTGCATATCACAGTCCCTTGAGTTTTGTCACCTCAGTGACTCCGTCAATACTGCTCGACTGTTTAAAGGCAGTGAAGATTTTTCGATGCTGCTTCTACTTATCCTAGTTCGGCTGTAGCGTGAAATTTTAGTTGAAAGCTGCCAGAATTGCTTAATTCTTCTGCACTCTTCAGTGTTTCATTATCAGTTAGCTGCTACGATTCAGGCTTCTACCTTTAATTTAATCTTAAGCCCTATCAATAGATCTTTGTCGATCTTTGCAAAACTTAACCCTAGAATTTTTCTTCTTCAGTTTCGTTCAACACTTCAACATAAAAGTTAAACAAATCTGCTGCCATAAAAAAACCATGTAGCCCTTCGCATGCCGACCACAGGGCGAACTGATTTGATGTAACACTATTTTTAGTTATTATCGGTGTTGGGGATGTAGGTTAATCTTAAGCACACTCGATATTTTACTGAATGAGAAACGAATCTAAAGTTAAAATGAGAACGTCAAAGCTAATTACTATAGCAGCTTTGGCCATACACAACGACTAATAAGTCAGTGGGAACGGTCATCTTGTCTTCTGTATGTTTCCAGGGCTTTTGTAATTTGAAGATGTGGACAGGGAATTTTACCTGACAGTTTGCATCACGGGTTGACAGCACGTTGGATGTATCATCTTTTAGTAAAAGAAACTGAAGTATATTATCAGACGCCTGCCTATGAAGACTGCTTCAATAACGATGCTAGAAAATTAATTTGGAAGCCGATGTCGTTACACGCACCTGTAAAGCTTTAAAAGGTTGTAAGTAAAGAAAAGTACTGATGCAAACTGAAAGGGTCACAAGGTGTAGTTAGGGATTACATCTTGTGACTTAACACATAACAGGTTTTGATTAGCGCTCAGTAGCCCACACAGGTTGTAGTAAATATAAACTTGTGTTCTGTCACTGTATTCTTCTTTGACAAGATATTAACTGCAGTTCCAAAAAAGTATATGGTTGCGTCGAAAAAACTGCAGTTGCTTCCATACCTCGATAGATAAAAAAGTTTATGGTATTAATTGCATGACACAGTGTGTGTCTGGTCCACATCAGCATTTGTAACAAAAATGCCATTTCCGTATCTAGTAAAGGTCACGAAATACGACGTATGTTACGACTATAGGTAATCCAAGTCGCATGTAGAATTGAATGTACGATGTGACCCTCCCATAGAGATACAAACCAATATGTCGAGAATGGAAATATCTTTTTGTCTTCAACATAACACTATTTCGATATGTTATCTATATTTGATATTGAGCAATGTATGGCCTGAAATGGAACAAAGTCTACACAATGCATTTTTACCATTGTAAACTCTTAAGATTTCGTGTATTGTGTGTTGACTTTGACGCATAACAATAACTATGATGAACAGCGAAAAGAATTCCAATTTACTATCGCTCCAAGGTGTCAGTTTGAGATGTGAAAAAATCTATATCTTTACGAAACAGTTTTCTCAAAATCAGATGAAATATTTCAGTGTGTCCAGCATGTCCGTTCCAGCGGTTTACAGACAATTTGTCTATATATGTATATGTGCTGCTGGAGGACATCTCGTGTCACACTCTGCGCTTGTGAGTGGTTGCTCGGATATTCAGAGCGGCAGGCAGCAGCGGAAAAGTTTGACGCCGCCAGACAGCGACGCGACGCCTGACGCAGACTGCGACTGGGGTGTGTCCATGGCAACCTTGCTGCTCCCATTAAGTTTTCTGAACAGAATTCTCCTTTGGGAAACGGTCGTCAATCATGGCGTGGAACTGTTTGATGACCACGAAATGCATTAAAAAAACGCGAGGCGCCCTGCTGCAGAGGGAGACTCTGTGAAGCACCTGTTGCTTGCTGCTGCTAAAATTTCCACGCAGAATACTCTAGCGGGATCTGACGCTAACACAGCGGCTTCCCACGAAACGATTCGATTAACAATTGCGTAATGTCGATCGTCGCTGTGAGGTTTGCCACTGACTGAAACTACAAGAACAACAACAGAGTGCCAAGACGGACCCGAGGGATCCATTTATTTACTGTTGTGTACGCGAACACAGTCTGTAGTCTTCGCGCAGAATCTGCCTGTTGACTCCCGGCCTCCGCGCGCCCACGCTGGTGCGGACGCAGGCGCGACACCGTCGGCTGGGCCTCCGCCTCTAGCGCCGCAGCTCCCAACTGCTGCCGGAGTCGGACGAGGAGCTGCTGGGGGCGGCGGCGACGGCGGCGGGGGCGGCGAACCGGCCTCGAAGACCCGCACGTAGCTTCCGCCTGCGGTAGCGCCGCCGCGGCCTCCACCTGGTGCGCGGAGCCTCGTCGCTGCTGGAGGATGAGCTGCGGGGGGCGGCGGCGGGCCGGCCACGACGACGCTGACGTCGCTTCCCCTTCCGGTGCGGCACCTCTGAAGCGCTGCGGGCTGCGGGTGCGGGGGCGAGCGGAGGGGCCGCCGTCTCCTGCGAGACGAGGACAACGTTTTGTGACCTCACGACAGCTGATGAGGCATTGAGGCAAATGGAAATGTGTGGTAAATTTCTGATCTAGGTGGGCAAAGCTGTTGTTAAACTGCTTCACTGATGGTGAAGTGGTATTCGTGCAGGTTTTTTCAAAATTGCTGACTGTTTTAATGCATAATTATTAGGCTCTTTAAGAGGTCAGTGACGCTAGCTTCTTTATTCTGGACACAGACTACCAACATGACGAAACCATTCAAAAAGAAAAAGAAAACCGAGTATGTCTCATTCTCATTATCACTGACGGGATTTCGTGGCAGATTTCACACAACGCTTCAGTATCAATAACTCTGAATAAATCCGTTTAAATGTGAGGAAAATGTAGCCTACCTTGTTGACATGTTTCAAATAACAGGGAAATGTTGTTAAACATCGCGGTATCAGACAGTCTCCGTGGCATAGTGATCTTTGGTGGGCAGCAGAAGTGTTAAACTCAGAAGAGCGTTCGTGGAGCCACTCAAGTGCAATTACGATCGTGTGGGGTGACGCATTGTCCTGCTGGATTTGCCGAAGTCCGTCGGAGTGCACAATAGACGTGAATAGATGCAGTGAAATGTAGTTAGCGGATGTACGTAATGTTTTTGGTTACGTGGGGGGTGGGGGCGACTGAAGAAATGAATGCCTTCACCAGTGTAATCTGCTGTGGACAAAAGCTACCTAGAATATATGGCCATCAGTTAAGTTACGGAGTTAGTAAGACTCACCCCTACTGACTGCATTAGCTCCTCCTCCATCATTCTGCAGTACATCTTGAAACACTCTTGCAGAAACAGCTCACGTTCCTGTAGAAAAGGGACTGTATCAGCTACATACTAACATCCAACTGTGCTTCTAGATTTAATGTTAATAGATTTTATGGCATCATTATCAGCAGTGAACGAATTGTAACTAGCACATGCGCCATAAGAATCTGCAACTATGAGTTACAACACAAGTCCAGAGAGGTAGTGATACTCACGTCTGGTGACTCTATAGACAGCTCATCCGCCAGTCCGCTGTAGACTGCGTAGAACTCCTGCAGAAACGTCTGCCACTCCTGTAAAGAAAAGGGTTTATTAGCTACATAGTAGCCGACACCTGACTCTGAATGTACATTTAACATGGCAAAATTTTCTTAAAACTGGACTATGTCGATATTAAGAACACGTGTTTGCATCTTAATTTTCCTTGAGACTATTCAAACCGATACCATGTCCACGGTTCGTGATGTTTGCCAATAGCACGAAGCAGCAATGTTCTGTTTCACTTGTGCCCACTGCCGATCGACGTGTAACAATTTTCTTAGGTGCTTATGTATTGAAGAGTACAGTTCACATATTTTTGGATTGCTTACAGAGACACAAGAATTGGCTTCAACCTCAAAATGAATAATACATATATCTCAGGCAAGTTTCTGAGATGACGCCTACCAGTGTCTGTGCGGTGGAGGGCCGTGGTAAGAATGGTAGCAGGACAGTCGCAAACTGATGTGACCCGATGGCTTAATATGAATTAGATGGGCGACAGTTTATTGAGATCGAAACTGTATCCCGAGGACCAGAGCAGGGCCGACCACGTGTAACATGAGATAGAGAGAACCGTCGGTCGGCTGCTTGGCAACTGGCATCTGACCTCGCAGCATCCACTGCACGTGTTGCATGGAGGCAAACAGTGTACAGAAGGCTTCGGAAGAGTGGCCTTTACTGTCGGAGACCTGTTGTATGTGTACCTCTGACGCGTCTTCACAGAAGGGAACGTCTAGAGTAGAGCAGTGAAGACGCCACCTGGACGGTCGAATTGTGGTCCAATGTTATTTTCGCTGATGAGCCACAATTTGGTGTGAACAGTGATTCTCGACCAATTTGGATCTGGAGGGAACGCGGAACACGATTTCGTGACCCAACCATTGTGGAAGAGACTGATAACAAGGATGATTCCTAATGGTGTGGGCGGGGGTTACGTTGACCACTCGAACACCTCTTCATGAAATTGTACAGTTAAATCGGCAAGGCTTAACTGCTGTCAGGTACCGTGAGGTTTCCTTGGGACCTCCTGTGCAGTTGTTGCGAGGTGCTGTGGGCCCAGACGTCGTATTGCTGGCCGATAACGATCGACTTCATAGAGCACGGGTGGTTGATGTTTCCCTGGGAACGGAAGATATTTGCACTCGTGGCGTGGCTGCTAGTTCTACCGATTTGAATCCAATATAACACGTCTGTGATGCACTGTGGATACAAGTTGCATCACCTCAGCATCCGCAAACCACTCACCAAGACTTGACAGCAGCTGCAATAAGAATGGGCGTTCTTGCCTCAACATGAGATTGAAAACAACATTAACAGCATGCCCCGTCGTTTGTCTGGTCTGTGTTGGCACCAGAGGTGGTCACACCTCACATTCAGCACTTTAACCAGTTGTCAGAATGTGTGTGCAAATCCTTTAAGTTGGAAAACACGAAGACATTTTTGTCTACCATTATGCATGTTGCAGTTCTTTACGTTCTGTATTCTTTGTGTTGCTTCTACTGTACTATGAGATGATTATACCGTTTTGTGGCACAATAAACGCAACGTTTCAAAATCTCGGTTTGTGGCTTTAATTTTGCACACCAGTGTACTGTCTGATCAGGTTATCCTTCTATCCGCATGTAATAAGGAACTGGCCAGTAGAGGCCACGAGAAGCGGACCCAACAGTACAGGAGGAGGTGGGGAGTGTCAACTAGTGAGTAGAGAAGTGGGAAGAGCAGAATGGGTCTGTCAGGAGAGCTCAGTCTCCTTGAACCTTGATTAGCTGTGTATATGTCACTAGGGAAGCTTGTCCAGGTGCAGAAGCAGGAACAGCTAATTGCGGTATGATGTAATGCCTGGCTTCTTCTGTATAAAGCCGTTGGACGGGACTATGGAAACATTGAGAGAAGTTTGTGCTATTCTGGACAAGCCTGCAGGTTGCTCTGTTGTCTCTGACCACGAACTGCACCAGTGCTATATCCTCAATACGTTGCAGATGTCAGTCGTCGTAACAACAATGTTATACCGTAGTTAAGTGAATTCGAACGTGGGAATACTGTTGGTGTTCGAAAGGCGAGTGCTTCCGTAACCAAGGTAGCCGAAGTGTTAGGTGTTTCAGGAGGCACCATGCCGAAGATTTGTAGCGTGTACAGGGAAACGTAAAAAACCGTCATCCGCTAAGTGAGAACAGAGACGAAAGCGTGTGTTGAGTGATCGTGACATACGGTCATGGAGAGGATTGTGACGAGCAATAGGAAGAGTCAGCAGTAAAAGTCACTGCAGAATTGAACGTGGCACTCGCGAACGCCATGTGCACCACAACAGCACTAAGGAAGCTCCATTAGCAGAGAATTTCAGGGCTAACTGGAATTCCAAAACCACTCAACAAGGACAAAAATGCCCGTAAGAGGAAGACGGGGTGCCAAAGACATAAGACCTGGACTGTGGAACAATAGAAGAAGGTCACCTGGTCGAATCAGTGATGTTGTACAATGTTTCCAACTTATGGCCGAGTTTACATCCCAAGAGCGAAAAACGACGGGGGTTTGGTGATCATTGGGGCAGCAGTATCGTGGTATTTCATGGGCCCCTGCGATCACTATACAAGGTCGCATTAATGCCCATGGCTATATGAGCATTTTGGCTGATCTCCTGGTACAACGTCTGTTCCCCAATGGCGATGCTGTGCTCGAAGATAACAGGGCCCCTGTTCAAACTGTTCCCATCGTCCAGAACTGGTTTTCTTTTCCACGGGGATGAACTGTCACATCTCCCCTGGTTATCACGGTCACCAGGCCTGAATATTATCGAGCCTTTGTGATCTACTTTGGAGAGACAGGTGCGAGATTGCTATCCACCTGCATCGTTGTTCCCTGAAATTGCCACTATTTTGCAGAAAGAATGGTATAAGACCGCTTGAGAACCATACAGAATGCCTAATCATCCATTCCCATTCGACTGGAGGCTATTATTTAATTACCATGGGTTTTCTTGTTAGGTGTGGCAATGCGTTCCCATATTTTTGTGCATCCCCTGAACAGTGGGTCTGCCCCCAAACACTGCTAGCATTCTGGAGTGACGTACAGCGACGAGCCTCACCTGCTGCATGACTGCCACTGGGTCTGGAGGGGCGCCCTCCGCCTCCAGCTGGACTTTCTTCTCCTCTTCCTCCAACTGAAAGTTGTCCTCTTCCTCCCCCTCAGTGCTGCCGCAGCAGCACAACCATCGGAGGACTCTCCGCCACATCTGTGCGTACGAGAAGTATATTAGGTACTATCGTTACCCTCACCTTGGATACAGCAGTGTCTCTCAATCCCAGAACAAACTGATGCTGTCCGAAAAGCGTCCTACGGAAAGATCATCCTCCCTGTGCTCTGAACCTAGAGACACCCGGACAGAAACTCTAAGGTCCACGTTATAAAGCCATGAACATCAGAAACTAAATATTAGACAGATAGGCGAATGTTACAACATTTTTCACTACAAAGTGTATTTTTTGTAAACATATTACACAGTTAAATTTGCTTTTTATACGTAGAAACTCTTATCTGTCTCTGAAGAGCACTCTTGAGTGGACTAGTGACACGTATTGCTTTCAGCCTGCACAATGGACTAACTGATATGTGTTGAATTGGTCGGTCCAAGTTCTTGTATAGCGTAGGATTTCTGGCTGTGGAAGCCATAGCCCTCCATCCAGTATCACATTTCATGTGAACAAGATGAAGTAGCTGAATGATGCCTTCAGAAGTAGTGTTAGGTAGAAACGACAGATGCTACCTCGCAGTTCCGACGAACGTGTGATTTTTGCCACCTACTGAACTGGCTTGTGTTCTCAGCGTCTGTTTTAACAGGAGATGGAAGGATTACCCTCTGGTCTGCGAGCCAGAACTCTCACTTTCGTTCAATCATTGTGCTAAATTAACATTCACGCCCTGTTTAAAATAAAATTTATGTAACTTCTTTAGCTGAGATATCATTACATTGTCTAAACGCCGTTTTGCTATTAACTTGTCAGAAATATTTGAATTACAAGAAAGAGACCAATCACTTCGTCTGTCATACAGGCAGCACTGTAAGGATATGAGAATTAAGTTGGAAGCCAGAAATAGTATCCTTTCGAGGATCACTGGTAGTAGGGAGGGCTCCCAACCACAAACCCTCTGAACGACCACACTAGCAACATTTCAAAGTGCTGCAGAGTATGCATGTCCAGTCTGGTATAAGTCTTTCCACGCAAAGTTCACAAGGCACTAAACGATATGGGTAGTGGTATTCCAGGATATTTGGAACCTACGCCACTTGTAAAACTCTACAGCCCTCAGCTGTAGCGAACCAGATATTCGTTGTGACGCAGCTGACAATACAGAGATAACTAAGCAGTTTTCTCAGGAAAAAATTATGTGGGCACAATAATACAAAAATTGAACATAAATTTCAGTTAAACAAAAAATTCAAAATCATTAAATTCATTAGAATTAGCTTTCATTTCCTTTAATCCATTGTATCTCAATTTAACATGTCCATCTTCAAACAATTAGAAACCTAAATTGCTATTGATTTCGAATATCCATTCAGTAAAGGAATCTTAAACTCATTATTAAGCACAGTCTTATTTTATCTTCACATCTGGTATTGAAATATTTGTAGCCAGTAGTGTTATTCAAACCATTACATTTATATCTCTATTTTTTAAACAAATTAGAATAGCTTGCATTATTGAGCTTCTTCAGGAGGGGCTCCATTTAAATAGACAAAATTTTTATTGCAATAAAATGTTACATGTTATAAGTAGACAACATTGATAGCAAAAACAGTATTATTCCAGTGGTGGAGTTGTTAAAGATTTATACGTATTTGAATAAAGGAACAAAATTATTTAAATGAAGAAGACAAAATATTGGCAACCATCAAAAGTTAAAAAAATGAATTATGCTCCAAAACTCTGGTGACAAAAATAGAAATAAAATATTTATTCTCATGAAGAACAAAAAAAGCTTAACAGAATTTTAAAAAACGAAAGTATACATAGAAAATATGAATATTAAAATAATAATTATTACTTTAAAAAAAATATTAGCTACAGAAGATAGGAAGCATTACTTATATTTAATGAAAGCTGGTGTATTAAAGATATTTTTCAAATTTCTGACTTTCTAATTCAGATTCATGATTCTCAAAAGTATGAATTAAAGAAGAGAAATAGAAAGGAAGTAGTTTTAGAAAATAGAGAATACAAGAAAAAAGTTACTTTATTTATATAAATGTTTTAAAAAAATTCCCAATACAAATTTAATTTTTACGTTAGAAAATGTAGAAATCTTATTTTAATTGTAATATACTCATGGCACTGTTTCATAATTGTCTAGAACTATTCCTTTACTATACTATACTAAAATGAGAATTCTTTCTTAACTTACTTGTTGATTAAGTTTTTGGCTTAAAATCGCTCGTTATCAGCTTGTACTCTAATTGTATCTTTTCTTTCACTTCATTCTCAAGTACTTTAATCATATATTTGCCATTCAACCTTTGAATATCCTTATATTTTGAAGTAAACCCTTTCATCTTCATCACAGTATTTCTATCATTTTTCTTAAAATAGTATCATTTAGATCCAGTCGATGCTAAGATTTGAATCCACTTGTCTCCTAACTTATCAGTCCGTTCACCTGGCGTACAACCTGTTTCCACAGTATCCTTGCCATCATCTATATACTCTATATTACCCCGTCTGTATCAAAATACATAACTGATTCTCCAAGTTTATCTAACATATCAAATAACCTAAGCCTTATATGAGGATGCAGGCTTTCTCGGCGAATCTCGATGATAAAATCTTCTTGGGTTGACAGCTGAGTAAATGCATTGTTCTCCAGCAATGTTTCAGCATGTTTCTTACTTGCCATTGTCACCTGAAGATGGAAAGTAAGAAACTTAGTGATATGTTGCTGGAGAACAACGCATTGACTCGGCTGTCAAACGGAGAAAATTTTACCAACCTGACCCATCTATTTGATATAGTGAATGCTGTCATAAAAATATTTACATCAGTGTTATTTTCTATATAATAACCTTTGAAATAATTTTTCATCTGAGCCATATTATCATTAATAAAGTTCATGTCAATATTGTCTAATCAATCGTCCAATTATATCTCATAAAACTGTTGCTACTCTGTAATATACTCAGTTTTACTCATATTTTGTCATTGTCTACATTTTCCCCACAATGAATTTAGACATATCATAGCAACAGTATTTTATTCTGAGTTTTCTTTTATCTTATCAGGATCTAATGCAATATCCAACTATCTTTCTCTGTTCTGAGGTATAACTCATTTGGTTCAAACTCATGGGGAGTGGTTGCTAATTACATTTTCATAAAGTGTTTTACATAATTTTTAAACAACATGTTGCTTTTATCTCTAAAATCACACGCTTTATTGATACTTAACATTTTATATCATTCTTTCCACGACTTTCTTTACTTTATCAGATGGCGAAGTTCCAATAAAACGTCTTACATCATCATTGTGATTACATTCATTTATTTTTTCTTCTGCTCATTTTTACACATAAGTAAAAAGGCAATTTTCCATTTTTATTGATCTTTATCTCTTTTGGCAAAAGTTGATTCTACTCTCCTATAGGTGCCAACACTTTCCATTTTATAAATCTCTACCTTTTTAGTATATGTCTTGGTCTACAAATTTTTGTTGGATGGCTCTTAGGATAATATTCATGATATTTTGCAGTTGATAAAAGACTACAGACATCAATATACAAGGGTCGCTCAATAAGTAATTCCCCACGCTTTTTTTTGCTCAGAACATATTTATTGTTAAGAGTCAGAATTTGGTGAAAATATACAACAAAATGTGTTGTTTTTGTCCTAATTTTCTACATTGTCTCCATCATCTTCTATGGCCATATGCCAACGTTATTGAAGAACATATATTCGCTGCCGGTAAAAGCTCTTGTCCTGTAGCCTCAGTCATGTTTTCACTGCGTGACTGACACTCTCGTCATCTTCTAAGTGTGTTCCCTGTAGAGAATCTTTAAGTGGCCCAAGGGCTATGGAAGTCCGACGATGCCAGGTCGGGATTGTGGGGTGGATGAGGCAAAGATGTCCAACCCAATTTGGCGATGTGTTCCTAGATTCTCAGACTTGTGTGTGGGAGTGCATTATCGTGTTGGAGCAAGATTGCTGCTGGATTCGTGTCGACTGAACACGTTGGAAACGCTTCTTGAGTTTATTCAGAGTCTTCATGCTTCTGAATTGATGATTGACACTCTTGGCATCAAATCCAGGAGTATGATGCCATCTGAATTCCTGGAGACAGTCACCATGACTTTTCTGGCGGATGGGGTTGTCTTGAATTTCTTCTTTTTTGGTGATTGAGGTTGATACCAATCCATGGATTGCCTTTTTTGTTTTGGCCTCAAAGTAGTGCACCCACTTTTCGCCCCCCTTAACAATCTGTGACATAAAGGCCTCCCTGTTGGTCTCAAAACGCTCCAACAATTCAGATGAAATGGCCTTTCTTTGAATCCTGTGGTTCGCTGCGAGCATTTGTGGAACCTATCATGAGCACCTCTTTCAACATCCGAGAGTCTTGATCATTGCAGATGCACTTCCAATGCTGACCAACAAATTTAGAGGCAACTGTCGAGTTGTGAATCGCCGGTCGATACGAATAATGGCATCTGCAGAATTCAGCATGTCTGCAACAATGACTGTCACAGGACGTCCTGAGTGTGGCTGATCATGGAGCTCTGCTTCTGCATATCCTGAGGCTGTAAATTTCTTTACCCATCGCCCAATTGTACGTCTATCAATGAATGTTCATCATGGTTTCTTTTTCTCCACAGAATAATTCAACAACAGCATGTTGGTTGTAATGTGAGTTGTATTAAGACGCCATTTTGACTCTGTACTACAGCTCTGCCAACCTGGCAGAACATTTCGAAACTTCACTGGTGCACAGAACTAACATGAAGTGTGAAGCACCAACCAGGACGATTGTTTAGGTATATTAACTGCTTTTTAAAAACTGTGGGGCATTACTTATTGAATGGCCCTCATATTCTATTGTCATGATAATGCCATTTGCTTTATCTCTTAATTTTATGGTATTAGTTTGAGAACCATAAAAGGCTCCTTATGTATTCAAAGTGTCATTAACTTTAGGCAACTTTTTTTAATTTATTAATATTATAAAAATCTACTGTGTTAATACACTCACATTTCCAAATCTCCACTAAATTCTTCAGCATTTTGCATATTTGTGCTTCTTATTAATGTCTTTTGATACAGGTCATTCATCGATTCTTTATTTATATTGTTACCATTTCAGTTTTAAAACATTTTTACAACCATGCCGGAAACAGCTGTGATATTGATGAAAACTGCTGTTTCCTTTATCAAAGACATCTACTTTTGCTCCAGATATACTTACTTCACTACCATTAAGAGCATGTAGAACACTATTATTGTTTAAACAGTTTAGCCAAGCAATAGACTCTTTGCTATAGTTTTGCTTCTGCTCTTTATTCAATACAGCAATTTTTCTATTAGGGAAATATTTATATCAGTATACAGCCATGAAAACTCTAGCAATTGTTAAGTAACATAATGGATCTATATTAGCTAATTCAATGAATTGTTTTCCTATTTCTAAACAATCTCTACTCAATATATCTACATCAGAATTGCAGTATTCATTCATTCATTTCCTCTATTGCATATATAATTTCCTTTAACTTTTTGCCGATCCCATTTGAGACATATTTCTCTTTCTCTGGTTTGATAGATTCAACACAATAATTTTTGACATCTCCAATAAATCCTATTTAATTTTCATTTTCTTGGGTATTGAATAAATGTGGGAAGTAATATTTCTTCAATTCTTTTAAACCGATTATTTTTGGAAAGCTACTAAATGGCTCTTGTACAACATTGGTTCTATGTATAATTCTCATTTCTAAATGCTTTATCTCCAATAACAGCAGTTAAGTTCCTGTGTAGACTCTATTGTTTTTATTGAATTTTCAACACAAGACTTCAGAATACATTCCAAATCATAATCTTTAGGACCTGTGGAAATCTTGAAAATTTGTCGGGTTTTCAACCAGGTAGCGTCTTTCAAAACGCGCGATATTTCGGCAAGGCAACTTCTTGCCATCTTCAGGCGTTCTTGATATTTGATTGATCTCTAATGGATGATGACTTTATATAATCACCACCCGTCTCCCGCAGCCAGCAGCTGGACGCTTCCGAGCGTTCCGCGGCCGGTGGTGGGGAAGTGCGGCGCCCCGCGACAGATCATGGGCCGCAGTCCTTCCGCTGCTACGTCCACTTACGGAACTCTGCCGTCGTGGTGACAATGCTTCTTCTTCTACAGGTGTCCTGACAGGTGCGGATTTTCGTGTAGACTGTCGTTGTGTTTTAATCATGCTTAAAGCGGGATCCCAGGCTGTGCTTAACTGGAAAACGCTGTCTTTATTTATTAGTTCGTCATGCAACCGGATCTCCACTGCCTCTTTGACGATACAATCCCAGAAGGTGTTCGATTGCTGAAACACCTTTGTGCCATCGTAGTTCATGTCATGTCCATGTGAGGTACAGTACTCTGCCACGGAGGACTTGGTCGGCTGTGCGTTGTCTGCGTGGCGTTTGTGTTCACTACATCTCTCCTGTACCGTCCGGATGGTCTGGCCTATATGCATTTCCCCGCTCCGGCAAGGGATACCGTAAACTCCCGTTTCCGGAGTCCTGAGTCGTCCTTGACAGATCCTAATAATGTTTTCATTTTGGATGGAGGGCGAAACACGCACTTGACATTATATTTTCTGAGTATTCTGCCGATCTTTGCCGATGTGTTCCCGACATATATTATGATCGCTGTCGCAACCTGTTTGTCTTCGTCCTCGGAAGGCTGCGGTCTCGGCTTCTTCGGTCTTAGGGCCCGTTGTACCTGCAAGAGCTGCAAGAGCTGCAATTCAGCCGCTAGGCTGTCACAATCCGAGATGTCGCGTGCGCTGTGCACCAGTGTGCTCAGAACACCCTCTCGCTGTGTAGGAGCGTGACAGCTGACGCATGCAGGTACAAATCTGTATGTGTCGGGTTACGGTTAGACGTTGTGACCTAGTGTGCCTAAAAATTGTTATGAGACTATTTTTTAGTCCTCACCCACTTTCACCAACATCCAAACCCATTCCCAATTTTCTCTTCCCATACATTATGCCTCTAACTGTTGTTGCTAATAATTTTTCTCCAATTGATGCATCTTTAGCAAACATTCTCTTTTCTGTAGCTAGCTAAAGTTATTCATCAGCTTGATATTTAGTTTCTAAATCTTTATTATCTCTGTAAGCAATTTCATGTTTGTTGTATGCTTGTTCTAAGAAATTTATGACCATATCACCACGTTCTAGTCATCCATCTAGTTTAGTGAACAGTTTGCAGTACAAAAATCCTGGGAGATGCATCTCTGTCATTGGAAATTATTTAAAATCCAATTTACTCAATCTTTTCCCTGTTTTTCAGGTTTACAAAAAGTGTGTGACAAGCTATTAAAACTCTAGTCATATATGATTTTCATTTTTGATTATTGGTAATGAAGTCACAAAATTCTTTTGTTAAAATTTGCATTATTCCAACGTTTTTGTTATGATGATTTTTATTTCCAGCTAATTCATCTTCATGATTTACTGCTTATCTGTCGATCAATTCACACATCAGATATATTTAAGTGGTTTAGCTATAATGTGTTTTTTTAGTTAAAAGATTCACCAGTACATCTGTAGCATTGCATATATTTTCACCAATACTTAATTTATGTACCAATATATTTAAGATAACCAATAGGTCTCAGTCAAAAAATTTTATTTTCAAAGTGAATGATACATTTGAATACTCTTCCACTTAGATTTATTTCCTTAAAGTTTTGTTCTTTATCTTTTTATGTTCTTTTTCTCTTCGTCAGTATTTATTCAATGCATCTTGTATTTCAGATTCACTTAATTTATAAGCATATTTTTATTGGTGGTATGTCATTAAATTCTTCTAAATAATGGTTATAAAGAAACATTTGTTTTTCAACTTCTAAATTTTCTTGAATAACTTTCAGAACGATTGTCATCTAATCCTTCTTCACTTCCTTGTGTTGCAAGGCTGATATTATTTTTTATAGTTTTCATATTCTCTTCTTGGTTGTTTTTTCCATTTTGTAAATTCTTCTTTTAATTCCTTCTTTTTCTTTTTGTTTCATCTAGCTTTTTTACTAACTTATGAGTCATATTTTGCAAACATTTACTGTAAATAAAGAACATTAATAAATCATCTCTAATGTATGATGGGTGATGTAAAAATATCTTCAATTTGATATCTGCAGTTTCCTTTGTTAAGTTTTCTAGTCATTTCTATCATAAAAATTCGAACTGACCATTATTCCAGCATTTACTACAATATTCTTTATAATTGTCAAACTTAAAATCACCAGAATCAAACTAGTGGAAAATATATTTTAAATTTGTATCATCTCTACGAAATATATTTAAAAATTTTAGGTTATCTCTCACTAATTGTTCTGGTATTTTTTAGTTTATCTGAGTTAAATAAAAACAATTTATTCCTAAATATCAAGCTGTACTAAAATATTCTCTAGAAACATCCTGATTTTTGAGAATGAAATCATCAAATACTACGAGCATATTACCTAGTCATTCATCTAATAGTATAATTTCTTCATTATTCTCAATAGAAGTAGTAATGTTGTCATTATTTCTATCTTTCATTTTTACACATTTTTATAAATTGTTGATATTTTGGCTCGTCTAAACATTTGGTTGGAGTAAACCTAAAAATTACTGATTTTATTCTATTTCAGCCACCACAAAGCGAGAATATAAGTATCAATCATTAATGCTGCTTCTTCACATCAACTTGAAATCATTAAAGCACATTGAACAGAATTAGGTAAGAGGTTGCCATGAATATTTTTTCTATATCTTATTTGGTATTTCATTTTTGATTACCAATCTGTTTTCATTTCATTAATAATATTTTTGTGGGTAGTAAATGAGTTATCTGTCTCAGTTTAGTGATAAGTCATTCGTTCTCAGAAAAAGATTGTCTGTATCTGTATGAGATAGCTGTGGTAATGTTGCACTAGGTGGTTTTTATACAATATTTTCCATTAATAATATTATATAAAAATGTATTGTGATAGAGAGACAGTAGTAATTCATATTGGTCAATATGATTTGAAAAACTTGGAAAAATTTATTCATCCAAAAATAATCAATTTTCATATTGAGGCCGATGAAATTTTAAATAAATTTATTAGTGAAAGCAACATTACATTTACATGGCTATAAATGATAGTATCGGATGTGTGCTTGGACATAGTTGCAAAGTATTCTTGCTAATGAAAAGACTATTGCTTACGATGTTCCTAAAATAACTCCATTTGAATTACTCAACATAAAATTTTATGTGAATGAGGTTCTGTTGACTGAGGTCCAAGCCAACTGCCTGATATCTGCGATCTGTTTCTTTCGACCGCTACTTACTGTTGTCGCCACCTATCGTCAAACAGCAGAAGCAAAGTTGTACACCTTGTAACTGAAACTTGACTCAGAATTTTGTGACCTGTTAGTTAATTTACTTCCATCAAAAATGCATTTGAAACTATTCAACTTTTTAGAAAGAAAATATTGATGAGTATAATTCACATTTTAAATAGCTGTGCCAGCCATTTTATAAACAAAATAAAATTATTTACAATTTAATTGATAATATTCAGGTTACTTACTTTATTTAACAGTTTTTATAATTTTTAAAAGAATCCTACCTACCCACCAGTAAATAAGATCGAACCTAGATCAGCCGCATGAGTGTGTACTACACTACTGATCGAACTGCTTCACTTTTGTGCTGCTTTGCTGCTTATGATCCATATATGAGGTGTGAATGAGCTACGTTTAAAACTTTAGAGCCCTTTTTTTGGGAATTTTCTGCGTTGTGCGCTGTAACACTTTTATGAGTGGACATCCTTGAGGTAGACTAGTAACCCTCAAAGTCTCATCCCGAACTGAATCTCAGATCGTGGATGGTCCCCTTGCCAGTAGCCAAATTGAAATTTTACATATAATTGGTTTTTTTTTTTTGAGTCAATACTAGTGATTTGCGAACGTTTGTCTTGCTATCTGTGCAATAACGCTTCAACTGCATCATTTCCTTAGTCATCGGTTTGTGATGCCCTTAACTCATGTCAGATACATGTGAATTACAGTGTGGGACCTATATAGTCAAATAATTAATACTCAGTATCTTTTATAACAGGGGAAACAGGATAGCAACGAACTTATCACTTTACTCACTGTAACATATAAAACAAGTGTAGTGACTGTCATTTCAGTTGCATAGCAGATGGTAATACGAGGATTGGAACTTTAATAGTGGCAACTATTTATTTATAGCTCGTACAAAACAGATACGTGTTTCAAAGTTTTACTGACCTTCAGAGTAGTCACCAGCATTACGTATAACCCATTGCCAGCAATGTGGAAGCCGTAGTACACTCTTAGCAGTGCCAGTTGTGTTCACAGTTCGAGTGGCTCGGTCTATCGCCTGACGAATTTGTAGCAGTTCTGAAGCGAATGCCGTGAAGCGTTTCCTTCAGTTTAGAAATCAAGTTGAACTGACGAGGGCTTAAGTCAGGGGAGAGCAGTAGATGGTATAGCAATTAGCAGCACCATCAGTCAAACAAATCAGTAACAGCTTGCACTGTCCGTGCTTGAGCAGTGTCCTGCAGGTCCTGCAGAAAGTGTCATCACTTCTGTCTCTATGCTCTTCATTTTTTGAACACAACCTACGACTTAAGCCCTCGTAAGTTCAACTCGATTTCTAAACTGAAGGAAATACTTCATGGCATACGCATCAGAACTGCTACAAATTCGTCGGGCAATAGACCGCGCCACTCAAACTGTCAACACAACTGGCACTGCTATGAGTATCCTACGACTTCCACATCGCTGGCAACGGTCTATACACAGTGCTGGTGACTACTTTGGAGGTCAGTAAAACTTGAAACACGTATCTATTCTCTACGAGATGTATATATATAGTTGCCACTATTAAAGTTCCAACCCTCATATTTGATAAGTGTCAGCAGACTTATTGTAATTACCACAAGAATGAACGCTGTGTCTGCTTGGTGCTCATGAGACAGGTGCTTCGTGTATTACTGAAAAAGTATATGTCTGTGCATACAGTCGCAAATTATTTCAATTCCGATTGTAGATTTTCTTTTCCAGTACTGCATAGTCACTGTTCCACCACCAATATGCTGCGAATATGCTTCGTGTATTAGAATGAGCAGAGTGGCGGAGGTTTTCTTTAAAAAGTTAGCAATTTTTTGTCCCATACTCTGCTTGTGCTTGAGGGAAAGGTGAGGCGGTGAAGCAGGGTAGTAGTTTCTAATTGCATGGCAGTGTACAGTGTACGCTTGCTCGCAGAGCAGGTTGATATATGGAGCGCTTAATCAGGGTTGTTGCCTAGAAGAAGCTCAGCCGCCCCCACCTTATCATTACTAAGGTAATTAGCGATAGAGTTAATGCGTCATCACTGACGTCATTCAGACCACGTGGGCAGCCTAACACCACCACATTCACTGAGCAACCATACCATTCTGAACATACACTTGTTACTATCACCTGCTCACAACGATTACAATTTAATTGGTACTGATGCTTTGACAAGAAAGGTGAAAAGTGCCGTATGAATGAGAATATCTACTTGGAATACTCCTAACACCGAGGTCCAAAATAACAACAAGATGTTAAGAAAACGGAGCGAAGGCCAAGTCCTCTATTTTCTCAAGCTCTTACAGTTAAATCTTAATTAATTCCTAATAGATGCGTAGTAATGGGCCCTTTCGGCTATCAAAATATTCGTATTGGTATTATCGAAGTTTAATTGCTTCGACATTGGATTACCAAAAGTAATGCTCAATTTTGGGTTGAATGTGATTCTGAACGCGATGTTAATTTGACTTTCAGTCCATCTGGTGACGACTTACGGAATGATGTCTGAACACAAAACGCACAAAACGGTTTTAATATTACTATGTGTACTGGCCATGGGGAGAGTGCTTCAGTCCAAAGTATCTTGTGGAATGGGAGAGAAGCGGATACTTTTCTGTTGCCATTTGGGATTACAACTCGGCTTGGTGAATAGAAGTGAATAGTTGTGGAAAACTGATGCCTTCCTCAACAGTTACTCCTGTGTTAGTATTCTAGAATACATAGTGAAGATAAGCGTTGAGCTGCTGTAACTTCAATGAGACCTCTATTTCCAGCAGATTTGAACAGGAAATAATATAACGGTTTTCGATAGTTTTCATATATTCACCTTTTCATTTCCTAAAGACTACAATTTGTCATAACAACAATGCTACTCTGTCATTTAGTATTCTGCTGTTGTCCCCAGTATAGTTATTGCATTTTGTTCTAGTCCCGATGTCTAGAAATTAGTTGCCTCTGTCGCCCTCATAGCTTCTAGTCTGATAATTTGCTGCTAAATACATTCATGAGAAGGGGGATGTGTCAGCAATGTAACGAATGAGTTTCCATCTTCTTTTATTTTATTCATTTGCCTTCTTTGTTCTTTGTCGCGTATTCAGATATTTAACAGTCTTCACCTACATTTATCTGTTCTTTGTCCTCTGCAAATAAATTACTGTTGCTTCAAGCCGAACCTCAGCTTGAATCCTCAGGATTCATACAGATGTAAATCGCGTACAGTAGATTTTGCATTGGAACTGCGTATTTCCTCTGATGCTCTGAATTGTTGGAATGTCTCAACCATAAATGTTTCCTTTGTTATTACTATTTTTCTGTCCACCTGCGTTAAGCATCTGATATGACTACTGTACTAGTTCCGTGATAGTTAAACAGATCGTCTTGATTAACTTTAGTATACAATGTTTTCACATCTATGTTGACCTCTTCAGTCTTGTTTCCGAAATCGTGACAGCTATTACTCGATATTCCTCAAATTTTCCTGTACAGCCCGACTGCTTAACTGAGTGGTAACGTGTTTGCCTCCCATGCAGCGGGCGCGGATTCGATTCACGGCTGGGTTTGAGATTTTCGCCGCTCGTGGCCTCGGTGTTGAGTTGTCCTTATCACCACCGACACGCAGGCTGCCCAATGTAGCGTCACCTGAAATGAAACTTGCTACCCGCCGACCGAATTTCGCCGGTTGGGTCCTCCGTCCATTTCATTTCATTTTTCTCGTACAGCTGGTGCTTGTTACTCCACCGAGGGAGTGTTATTGCACATCTCTGTCGCAACGCAGAAGTTAAAATTGTAGGATTTTTTATACATCTCATTTCGATACCACATCATTCGTATCTGATTCAGCCCATTGGGCTTGAGGTGCCTCTCAGCAGGCTACGACTCTCATCATATGTAGGGACTGTGTAAACCGCGTCCCTCATCGGCTGTTTAGCCTAGATCTCTCAGCTACGGCAGGAGTTGAATTCTTAAATGGTGTAGAAAATATCAACACACCGTGCCAGTCATAAATACATTTTTTTAAATAATACATTTGGATGAAATAACTAGGTAACACTTTATTTACAGGACCAAAGCTCCATCCATCAAAGCAGAGCTCTTGATAACTGGTTTCAGGGACAAGACAGGACAAAGCTAATCGCGTTCGTCCCACGATCGCCGGACGCCAACCCTATAGACAGTATGTGAGTGGAGCTTATCGACGTCATTGCCATGTGGACCTACAAACGAAGGAAACCACTGCCGCCAACATTTGGCGAACTAGCGTGTGCATGACCGGATGAGTCTGTGATGCTATGTAGGTGATGGCATAGCGTGTACAATGCAGAAGGTAAAGGGAGTAGAGGTGATGTTTAACAAGTCAAAACCCGACCTGCTGCAGCAGCCATCTGCAGTTGATGGCCACAGAGCGCCGCAGGTCAATCATAAAATCGGTGTGAAGGCAGATTAAGGCATCGCTCACACTGAGCAAGTCAACGCCCCACAGAGGCGGGCCTATACCAATACACATTGCTCGCAATTTACGTACATTAAGAGATCCGCTTTTCCATTGATCGCCACCTACGCAAATCCCACCCAGTTATTGTCAGCACTTTCAAGGCAGAGGACCAAATTGTCTGGAAAGGTGGTGCAGGAATATCGATGTCCACGTTGGGACATCCCCTTCAGTCGTTGTAGTAGTCCACATAACAATGGTTCTAGAGCGAAAGCGTACAGCACTGCACAACACGTGATAGAATCAGTTGTGTGAGCCTGCTATTATACAGGACCTAGGATGTTGCACTGTCCAGGAAACGTATCACTTCAACAATGGTTTCTGTGTATCCCATGTGATGCATATGGTTCTGAGGAGGCCTACGCTGCAGGAAGATGTTAAGCTCAAATGAGGGCAATCATACCCCTATAGCGGCAGAGCGCTGTCCAAATGTTGCATGCTCCGCCTAGTGACGCCTGGTCGTCGGACATGACATAGCGAGCCGTTCTCTTAAGTTACACCGCCAAAAAGAGTGTAAAGAACTCCATGTCGCTATTTAGCACGGTCAAGAGGAGACAGTCTCTGATAGTATGGACACTCTTGTGGTTCGTGAATGGGACAATGGGGCCCTCTAGAAAGGCAACGGGGACCCTCACCATGGTGGACATCAATCCAGTCCATTTGGGTGCTAAGAGATGTCGGAGAGATTGATAAAATTCGAGGGGATGCCGTCAGATGACATGTTAGCAGCTCCCACTATGATAGGATCAAGGACTTCGTCCTCCCTTACTGATGCCTCTATTATTAACCGCTTCCTCTGGTATCATGATGAACACGCGCCAAGAGACTTCATCAATGACATCTCGTAAGTGGGGAGCACAATGGCCGTGAAGGGCGAGTCCAAAGCCACATTAGGTGTCATATTAGCTGCCTTCGTCATTAGTGAAGGTTCGAAATTGGGGATGGCGCCGTTGTCGCCTGTTGCTAGAAGGTGGTACATCAATGGAGCTTCCAAACGCATATTGTCACAAGAGTGCCTCACACTAGCATCCCTTCAAGGTGGCCGCGAGTGAGGGCTGCAGCCTGTGTTTTGGCACAGTTCACTATTGTACATCGTTCAGGCGAAAAAGCATCAGAGAGCAGACCCTCATCACTCGATGGAAAAAGTTCAGGGATTGCCTCCTCCAAGCTTTCACAGGCCATCAAGGACAAATAGAGTGCAGCTTCTGGGCATAACAGCCACCACTACAACGTAGACAATTAAGAGCCATGGCATTGGCGACATGAATACCAAGTCACATCGATAAGTTGCAAATAGTCAGGAGACGCCAATAGGGCCACATTCAGCTTCCAAATACCCCTCCATTCCAAACCATCTGGTGGTCGAGTGTGACAGTGCGGGCATATGGCGCAAGATCGGAAAAACCGACAAACTGATGTGGGCCAACTGTGGGGATCCAACGGACGTCCAGCACGTCCGAGTCCTCCGATCGGTCCTCACCAGTGGCCAACCCAGTTACTGCTGGCACAGAGGCTGACCCTTCACCTGTGGTCGAGTGGGAGGTCGCACCGGGGCGAAGCAGGTGGCGCAAGACTTCCCAGGCGGCCGCACGTAAGGTCTTTCCGGTATGACAAACTTGTCGCGAAATTGAAGTAAATACTTCCTGTGAGTTAGTATTGGCAGAGGTCCTTGTTGGCAACCGGAATAAAATAATAATTGGATCCTTTTACAAACCTCCCAGTTCAGATGATACAGTTGCTGAAAGGTTCAGAGAAAACTTGAGTTTGATATCAAACACGTACCCGACTCGTACGATAACAGTTGGTGGTGACTTTAATTTACCCTCGATATGTTGGCGGAAATACATGTTTAGTTCCGGAGGTACGCATAAAATATCATAAGAAATTGTGCTAAACGCATACTCTGAAAATTATTTCGAGCAGTTAGTTCATGAGCCCACGCGAATAGTAAACGGTTATGAAAACACACTTGACCTCTTAGCAACAAATAATCCTGGGATTAGTGAACACAGGGCTGTCGTAGCGAGATTGAATATTGTAATCCCCAAACCCCCGAAAAATAAGCGAAAAATATACCTATTCGGAAAAGCAGATAAAAATTCACTTTACGCCTTCCTGAGGGACAATCTCCACTCATTCCAAATTAATAATATAAGTGTAGACCAGATGTGGCTTAAATTCAAAGAAATAGCATCGGCAGCAATTGAGAGTTTGATACCAAATAAAATTAACAAACGACGGAGCTGATCCTGCTTGGTACACAAAACGTGTTAGAACACTGTTGCAGAAACAACGAAATAAACTTGCCAAATTTAAACAGACGCAAAATCCCCAAGATTGGCGATCTTTTACAGAAGCTCGAAATTTAGCGCGGACTTCAATGCGAGATGCCTATAACAGTTTCCACAATGAAACGTTGTCTCGAAACCTGGCAGAAAATCCCAAGACATTCAGGTCGTATGTGAAGTATGTTAGCGGCAAGAAACAATCAATGCCTTCTCTGCGCGATAGCAGTGGAGATATTATCGAAGACAGTGCTGCCAAAGCAGAGTTACTAAACACGGTCTTTCGAAATGCCTTCACAAAAAAAGACGAAGTAAATATTCCAGAATTCGAATCAAGAACAGCTGCCAACATGAGTAACGTAGAAGAAAATATCCTCGGAGTACTGAAGCAACTTAAATCACTTAATAAAAGCAAGTCTTCTTGTCCAGGCTGTATACCAATTATGTTCCTTTCGGAGTATGCTGATGCGTTAGCTCCATACTTAACAATCATATACAACCGTTCTCTCGACGGGAGATCCGTAGCCAAAGACTGGAAAGTTGCACAGGTTTCACCAATATTCAAGAAAGGTAGTATGAGTAATCCACCTAATTACAGGTCCATATCGTTAACGTCGATATGTAGCAGGATTTTGGAACATATATTGTGTTCGAGCATTATGAATTACCTAGAAGAAAACTGTCTATTGACACACAGTCAGAAAACATCGTTCCTGTGAAACACAACTAGCTCTTTATTCACATGAAGTGTTGAGTGTTATTGACAAGGGATTTAGATCGATTCCGTATTTCCGGATTTCCGGAAATCTTTTGACACTGTACCACACAAGTGGCTCGTATTGAAATTGCGTGCTTATGGAATATCGTCTTAGTTATATGACTGGATTTATGATTTCCTGTCAGAGAGGTCACAGCTCGTAGTATGAAAGTCATCGTGTAAAACAGAAGTGATTTCTGGCGTTCCCCAAGGTAGTGTTATAGGCCCTTTGCTGTTCCTTATCTATATGAACGATTTGGGAGATAATCTGTGCAGCCGTCTTTGGTTGTTTGCAGATGACGCTGTCGTTTATCGACTAATAAAGTCATCAGAAGATCAAAACGAACTGCAAAACGATTTATAAAAAACATCTGAATTGTGCGAAAAGTGGCAGTTGACCCTGAATAGCGGAAAGTGTGGGGTCATCCACATGAGCGCTAAAAGGAACTCATTCAACTTCGGTTACATGATAAATCAGTCTAATCTAAAAGCCGTAAATTCAACTAAATACCTAGGTATTACAATTACTAACAACTTAAATTGGAAGGAACGCCTAGAAAATGTTGTGGGGAAGGCTATCCAAAGACTGCGTTGTGTTGGCAGGACACTTAGAAAACGTAACAGACCTACTAAGGAGACTGCCTACACTACGCTTGTCCGTCCTCTTTTAGAATACTGCTGGGCGGTGTGGGATCCTTACCAGATGGGACTGACGGAGTATATCGAAAAAGTTCAAAGAAAGGCAGCTCGTTTCGTATTATCGCGAAATAAGGGAGAGAGAGTCATAGAAATGATACAGGATTTGGGCTGGAAATCGTTAAAAGAAAGTCGTTTTTCGTTGCGATGGAATCATCTCTCGAAATTCCAGTTACCAACTTTCTCCTCCGAATGCGAAAACATTTTATTGACACCGACCTACATAGGGAGGAACGATCACCACGAAAAAATAAAGGAAATAAGAGCTCGTACGGAAAGATATAGGTGTTCATTTTTTCCGCGCGCTTTACGAGATTGGAATAATAGAGAATTGTTGAGGTGGTTCGATGAACCCTCTGCCAGGCACTTAAATATGATTTGCAGAGTATCCATGTAGATGTAGATGTAGATGTGGAAACTTACTTTCAGTCAGTCCGGTACCTCCCGCTAGTGAGCGTGAGATATAAATGCGATCAAGGCGAGTTGAAGAATGTGTGCTGTAGTGAACGAAATTAGGACAGTCGCCTTGAACATGTTCCCACATATCCACAAATTGGAGATGGTCGATGATCGTGGAAAGCTCTGTGCAAGGTGAATGTCACAGCAACTAATCTTTGCGGTGGAGGATGGAATTAAAGCCACCACCCTGCACCAACGTATCTTGATGACTCAAGAAAAGAGGTAAGACCATAAGACCACCTCTGTAAAGACGTAGGGCGTCCCCTTAGCCTTCCGAGATTGATGCGTTTTCCGACGTCGGTTCTCCGTCCCATGCGGCCATCATGAGAAGACAGTCGTCAGGTGGCATACGAATACATTTCTTGCGCTCCCTCAGTGACTTCTGGTTCTGAACGTTTTGTTCTGTATTGTAATGAGATTGGGCATCAATCGACCCAGTCCCACCTGGGAGGAAAGCAGAGATTGGTACGACACTACAATGGGCGTCCATCGTAACTCTAAGATCGCTTCTCGGGTTTTGACGGGCGTGCAAGGGCGTCATTTCCTCCAGAAGTGATGGAGAGGGAATCTGAAGACTCGCTTCCCCGTCAGTGGCTGTCAACTATGGCAAATGGCTCTGAGCACTATGGGACTTAACATCTATGGACATCAGTCCCCAAGAACTTAGAACTACTTAAACCTAACTAACCTAAGGACATCACACAACACCCAGTCATCACGAGGCGTCAACTATGGCAAAACGGAAGGAATCTAGGCAGGTGCATCCAACACTTTCGCTACAGTGGCTAGGTGACAAGGAGCACTAAATATGTTACGGATGGTGCGCCATCTCCTACTAGCGCCTGAATCAGTCGTCTGCAGAGGAAAGTCGACCAGACGTGGCCCTCGTGGCCGCAGCCTGCACAAGTTCTTCCTGACTGTCGTAAATTATGGTCACCCACACTCCTCAATCGTCAAATAAGAAGGTACATGCTTTGTCAGTTCAAGTTTGATCTGATACACGCTACTTAAGACCTGATAGGTCCGCCGTTTTTCTGCGACGTGACTGATGCCATTTCCGTACGGTCAGAAAGCAGAAACGAACAAGTCTTCCAGTAACTCAGAGGGAAGTTCAGAAACATGCAGGGTGTGGAGGCCGAAATCTGAGTGATCAACTGAAATGGCTCCAACGTGCCCATCAGTTTGCTGAACTTCAGTTCTCGGGAGAAAAGCCACACAACATCAGCCCAAAGTTCTTCAGTCTGCAGTTTTAAATACATGATGCTGCTTTTGATGGTCAAGTGAATTCCTACAACACCTTCAGGCACGAGATGAAGTTTGTCACATTCGAACTGTTCAACATCACACGCTCGAGATCATGCATGTTCCGTATGAAAGGTGATCTTTATAGTCGAATGGTGGTAAGAAACGCCATTGTAGGTCAGAACATGAAGACAGCGACGTGCACCGCTCGCTAATGTCTTGACAAAGGTACGGCTGCAGAGTGCTCCTCATAGTTCCTCGTAGGTCCGCTTCGTGTCGCGGCTATGAGCCGACTTCCACTGGGCCACGAGTATATACAGCTCTGTAGTGTCCAGCGAAGAATGGCAGCACGTCCTCCATATGCTTCAGCATCCTGCAGCGTTGTCAGGTAGTGTATATGGCCAGACAGAATTGTGTAGGGCAGCCAGTTACATTGGCAAGCTTAAGAGACTGACGCCGATTTAGTCTCTGCTGCGGACAGTCGGCGGCCGTGTTTTATTTCTAAGACTGTACATCGTCACCCACTTAGTGCGCTATCCAATAATTGCAAATTCATCAGATTCTGAAACTATTGGCCAGGGTGGAACGTTCGCTCTACCGGGACACTTAAAACAGGTCTCAATATATCACAGGCTGGCCTCTTGCAAAGTATGTGTTTGAACGAGCATCATGGGCTAACCCAAGACTTCAGTCTGTCGGTGCCTCTAACTGTCTTTTCCAAGCTCCAAGGAGACCTCCTTCCGCCAGTCTCATGACTTATATCCCTGGGAAAAAGAGCAACCATGGCCACAGGCTAAGGAAATTTTCAATAGCAAAATTGTCAGTGTGTTGCAGAATGTGAGAAAGACATTCTTCGCATTGAAGATTTGATTCGTGTTTGGTGGGTCCTTTTCGCAAAAGGTGCACTTCTGGATTCAGCTCCTAAATAGGCACTTTGAAATCTTATGACTTTTTATTACAACGAACATATAGCTGTGGAGTGGAAAATTAATTGTCGAAAAGAAGTAGCAGTAAATTGCAACAGACTGTGGACGATCAAAAGGTTTCTATTCCAAGGGCATTTAGTCCAGAATCGGTATGCCAGTCAGGCAAGATCGTTGTGAGCATCGAGGCAATCATCCCACCGATGCACCAGGTTGAAGATACCCATTTGGTCAAAGACTGTGTCCTGCTGCATGAAGAAGTCTGTAACTACGTGCTGCATATATTCGTCCGACAGGAATCGTCGACCCTTCAAAGCATATTTTAAGGGACCGAAGGTGTGATAATTGTACAGGGAGAGATCTGGACTATAGAGCAGAACTTGGCTCACCATTCCACAGATGTGCTGCCCCGAACACATTTTTTTTTCATCTTTTGGGACCAAACGCTTTGTTCATTGTTCCCTAAGCTTAGACACTACATAATCTAACTTAAACCAACTTACGCTATGGACAACACACACACTCATGCCTGAGGGAGCTCTCGAACCTCCGCCGCGGGGAGCCGCGTGGACCGTGACAAGACGCCTGAGACCGCGAGGCTACCCCAAGCGGCAAACATTCTTCAGGCTCTGATGGACGTCTACCAGTGTTTGTTCTTCCATATCCAAGAGAAAACTAACAGCACGTTGGTCCTGTTTGGACGCATTTGGTAATAACATCGCCATAGTTCTCGTTTCTGCATTCAACGCATCCCCTACATGTGGGTGCTTATATACCTGCATCGGAGTCGCACTATGTTGTATATGCGCTGCAGCAAGATCCTCAAACGGAAACTTTTGATCGTCCTTAATAGTTACCGTATCGAGTGACAATACTAATTACACATTGCATTCAATCAAGTCTAGTTTTTACCTGTCTGTATGTGAAGGCTAATCTAATGAACAACTGCAGGACTCTTGATACGGTATTCACTAATATACAGACCGATTCGCGAGTAACTTTTGTGTATATAACATAAATATTTCGTTAAAATTGGCTGAACTAAGATGATGTTTGTCGGTAAATCGTGCCTCCGACAAATTTCCTGCCATCTGCTGCTTATGTCGTTTTAAGCTATATTATAATTTGGAGTTAATGTTCAGTTAGCTATCGTTGTTGTCCAAGCTATAATCATAATTCTACGCAGTGGCCCGAGCAAAACAAAGTTATCATTACGCCACACAAGTCGTCCTCCTGTAGTTATTAACTTTTAAAAGCCCCAAGCCGGAAGAGAGGGGGAAAATGGGGTTCAGGGTGTGTCGTTAATAACGTAAATAAAAAGGCGACAAAATGTCGCAGAATATATAAATAAATTAAACAACTATAATTTGACTGTTGTTCATCGAAACCAGTGTTGATCTACAAATGAGACACACTGGATTGTAACCCTCATGAAAACCGAACAATACAAAACTATTTTACCTGCAGCCACACGCAACTCGAAATTAGAGAAAATACGAAAATTAGCGAAGACTAAAAAATTGTAAAATAAACGTGGATGAGGCACAATCAGTACATTCTTAAAAAAATAATAATTACATCCGCTGAATATGTCTACAGGAAACCGAGTTCAGCAACATGGTTGAGCCTGCCTTGTACACACACTATGTGATCGAAAGTATCCGGACACCTCCAAAAACTTACGTTTTTCATATTAGGCGCATTGTGCTGCCACCCACCGCCACGTACTCCATATCAGCGACCTCAGTAGTCATTAGACATCGTGAGAGAGCAGAATGGGGCGCACTTAGAACGTGGTCAGGCCATTGGGTGTCACTTGTGGCATATGTCTGCACGTGAGATTTCCACACTCCTAAACATCCCTCGGTCCACTGTTTCAGATGTGATAATGAAGTGGAAACCTGAAGGGACACATACAGCACAAAGGCATACAAGCCGACCTCGTCTGTTGACTGACAGTGACCGCCGACAGTTGAAGAGGGTCGTAACGTGTAATAAGCAGACATCTATCCGGACAATGACACAGGAATTCCAAACTGCATCAGGATGCACTGCATGTACTATGACAGTTAGGCGGCAGGTAAGAAAACATGGATGTCATGATCGATCGGCTGCTCGTAAGCCACACATCACGGCGGTAAATGCCATCTATGCTTCGCTTGGTGTAAGGAGCGTAAACATTGGACGATTGAACTGTGCAAAAACGTTGTGTGGAGTGACGAATCACGGTACACAATGTAGCGATCCGATGGCAGGGTGTAGGTATGGCGAATGCCCGGTGAATGTCATCTGCAAGCGAGTGTAGTGCCAATAGTAAAATTCGGAGGTTGTGGTGTTATGGTGTGGTCGTGTTTTTCATGGAGGGGGCTTGCACCCCTTGTTGTTTTGCGTGGCACTATCACTGCACAGTCCTACACTGATGGTCTAAGCACCTTCTTGTTTCCCACTGTTGTAGAGCAATTTGGGGATGGCGATTGCATCTTTCAACACGATCGAGCTCCTGTTCATAATGCACGGCCTGTGGCGGAGTGGTTACACGACAATAACATCCCTGTAATGGACTGGCCTCCACAGGGTCCTGACCTGAATCCTATAGAACACCTTTGGGATGTTTTAGAAAGCCGACTTTTTGCCAGGCCTCACCGACCGATATCGATACCTCTCCTCAGTGCAGCAATCCGTGATGAATGGGCTGCCATTCCCCAAGCACCATTGAACATATGGCTGCGAGTGTGGAAGCTGTAATCAAGGTTAGGGGTGGGCCAGCACCATATTGAATTCCAGCATTACCGATGGAGGGCGCCACGAACATGTAAGCCATTTTTAGTCAGGTGTCCGGATACTTTTGATCACATAGTGTATTATAAAAATTTGCGCGTTAGAAGGAACTAAAACACGAAAGGCTCAAACGCAGAGATGGTGCAGATACACGCTGCTGAACCGCAGTTACTGATCTTAGTAATCATCATTCTATTCACTTTAAGTGTCTGGAACTGTCAACTGTCAACGCTCACGCGCAGAGAGGAAGAGTTTCTTTGGCCAACCTATGTGACAGAGGACGGTGTGTTTGAGCTATGAGAAGGGACGTTCATCACGTACCTTATTCAGCTGACTCACAGCCCCGCCTTGAGAGAGTACGCTCAGATCCTTCTCAAGGTTCGATTCGAAGCCGCTGTTCACTCTCGGATGAAACTAAAACACTTTTCAGCAAAATCAAGAGCTCGATTGAAGCAACGAATTCACGAAGAAATCGATACAATATCGAAGTAATGCTAGGCAACAGCACAAGCCGCTTCAGGCGATGTTGTATTGTTGAGGGCCTGCTCCGAGAACGATGTTTGAGCCCCTGCGGCGTAACTTGAGGACACTCCTCGCAGTGTCTTACTGTTCATACAAATTTTATTTCTGCATTCAGAATACTGATACAAATGGGGAAAACTACACCGATACTACATGAACCTGTGAACAAGCCTGTGCGAAATTCAAACGTTTGTCAGTAAATCTGTATTTTTTCGCCAAGAATTATATAACCAAACATTTGTATCTTTACGAGTAGTAACATTTGAGAGCATCAGAAATAGACAAGGCAATCATTTTATAACAATTATTTGCTATTAATCAGAAGAGTATCAGAAACAGATGGGCCAATAATTTTATAATAGTTATTTGTTGTTGTTCAGTGAGTCTTCTATGGAATAAAATATTAATGGCTATGACCAGCTTCAGCTAAAATAAGATGCTGTTTCCATATTTGTCTTCGACCACAACGACATATTGCACGAAAGGTTACTCGGAAGTTATTTCTCAAAGATGAAACTGGGCGCATTGAAGGTGTGGCATTGCGAACCGCATGGACTGTTATGCAGTTGTAAGAGTCTGTTTACTGCTCACAGTACCCACTTGACCTGAAGAATTGCCATCTGTCATCTCTGTGTTTGCAGGCATCAGGCCCACTCACACGTTGTACGCTGTGCTGGTCGTAAAAATCACGCACCAACCTGTGGATTAATAATGTCAATCGCCATAAAATTTGACGTAAGCTTTCAAAATAACTTCGGTGCCGTCCGAAGAACGAGGTCCACTGGCAAAGAGGGTACCTCGTTGACGGAGGCAACAGTAAGCAGTAAATAGTGTCTCTGCATCCCGAATGTCCTAAATCTGTCACGCTTTAGTTGTTTCCAGGCTTAGACTGCTAAATCAGATCTGCCTTTGATATTGTGGATAATGTCACCAGTGACATATGACCGTATTCCATTGCCAAACGTCTGTGACAAATCTTTATAAAAGCTGGGACCACGTTCATTTATAAGAGATACCATAAAAGAATCCGTGTACAATGTCAAAAATTTTAAGAAACGTCTTGTGCAAGATAAGTGACAAATATTGGGACTTAAAAGATAGAAGATGTTGTAATCTCCCACTTGTTCTCCCACTTGCTGATAGCTCCACAAGCCTGTCTGAGTAGCTGTAATTCTGTGTGCTGAGCGTGTGTGTGGGAACATGTTTAGCTTCATGTCAAATTCCCGACACTTTAGCACATCAGAATGTACAAAAAAGGAATTTCGGAATTGACAACGCGGAAAAATTAACCATGCAACATGAATAAAATAGGATGGTAAACGCCAGACAAGTTTGTATAGTGCAGTTTACCTAAAGGTGGTCAACTTTATGAAAAGTTAATGCAGAGATATTCTTGTGAATGTGGGTGGGGACTGAAGGTAGGTGTGCTGAGATTGCGCAAGGATCATAAGGTGCTGTAGTACTCGTTTATTGTTCCAAAGTATGTTTTTCACATGAATAATATTTTTGTTTTCTTTGTCTTTCCGCGAAAGGCAAAGGCCCCGAGATCGAGTGTCGGTCCGGCACACAGTTTTGATCTGCTAGGAAGTTTCAATATTTTTGTTAATTTTGTTTATAATTGCATGAAAGTTTTAGAGTGAGCGTTGCACATAGCCTTTCAAGTGTGGGTGATCACATCAGTTAAAATACTTGTTCTGTAGGTATGTTTGTCACTGCCAATCAGAACGTAATAGGCGATGACTGCGCAGTTTCTGTATGGTACCTTTTACCGAACAAATCTAAACGTCATTGGGCCATACTGCTCACCATCTCCATCCATCTCTCAGATCGCGGTGCAGCACATAATGCGTCGAATAAGCTATGTTAGACTAAAGTTGTAGACGTCGTAGCCATCTGCACCGGCAACTGTTAGCAAACTTGCTAATCATCAGCAAACTTCTGTCTAAATCTTACCATATGTTTGACATTCTATAATGATGAACGTACTTTCGTAGATACTGGATGTAGATACGAAGCAAGTTTCATATATGCCCCATAAAAAAATTTCCTTAGGTTTGCCCACTCTCAACAATGTTTCAACTCATTTCATACGCTCAGCAGAATACAATGAATTTCTAAGCGGTTCTTGTACTTGTTTTTTAAATCCACAAACAAGTAGGAAACCTCCACTACTACTGGTTTTGCGTCCTTCCATCATCATCACTGCAGCTTGATCATGTGGGAATTTTAACTACAGCTTCGAGAAAGAGAGTAGTAACCGCAGGACATTTATATTGGGACAAAGAATAAGAGTGCAACAGCGAATAAAGTTGCAAGGTCCTCACAAATGTAAGAAAAAGTACAGGCCAACCAGTTTCACTACCAGGAGGGCCCAACATTTTGTATTGCATCTCCACTTCTTCGCAATAATCTTGGAGAGCTTCTAAACGCGCTGTGTATGTACAACAATACGATTACATCTTTGGAGCTATGTACATGTTTAACGTGGGGTTAATTTCTAAAATTCCTAGTGCCGGAATGAATCTCTTCAGCCATACAATCCCCCTCCCCACTCCCAGCAATAAAAATCGCATACACACACACATACATACAGACACACGCACACACACACACACACACACACACACACACACAGTACCTCACCCCATGTCCCTTCCCATAGCATCAGGTTGGTCGCCCATTGCTACATTCACTGGTGTCGGCGCAGCGACAAATAAGTCAAGTTGTGATTCAACACACGTGGACTATTTCGAATCACCGGTGCCGACTTGTTCCAGTGAGTTTAAGAAAGGTCCCTTGGGAGGTGCTGGAGGGCGTTTCCAGCAAAAATTAAGACGTGGTTAGATGTCAATTGGCACAGATCAGGTGTTTGAGTACCGTCGTGTGTTAGATGTGCTGAACAGCCAACAAGAAGTTAAAGAAAAACATTAATATCATCCTTCACTCTGTGCTCTCACCACCATTTTTATCGGCATTGTCAGAAAAAAAATTCCAGTCACATATTTTTAAGGTTGTGTATTTCAAGGATGTCCATTATACATAGTCTAACGAAAGTAGTTTCGCCCCTTAAATCCATCTCATCTAATAATTTGATGTTAATTTCAGCTATAGGATAAAAGTACTGCTGTAGTATTGGAAGTATTTTGATGTCTTTAGGATTTGAAACATCTGTAAATGTACACGTACATAGGGCATCATTATAATCTGTTTTAAGATTATTTTTATATATTTACACGTCCTTGGACCGTGCAGTGCAACATCGGACATGTCACATTCGATACAGAAATAATTACTTGTTCAAACATAGAGTAGCATGGTATTGAGCGATGAAATCTGAAAAATACGGCGCAGTCTCATTCTTTACGATAGCCTCACAGTTATTTTCCCCATCGCGAAACTTCCTTTGTCAGAAAAAAACTGAAATAACGGCCACGTGTTTTTTGAACTGATTTGTCCAAAAGTAAGAAGTAAAATAGGTTATAGAAATATTTGACACACGTTTGAATGGTGCTGTAAATCATGTAAGGCAAATGAAGCATCCTTAATGTGTTTCTAATCTATTTTGTATCTTACTTTTGGAAAAATCATTTTCCGAAGTATCTGACCACTTTTTCAAAAACATTAATTTTCAAGTTTTGCTCAGAAGACATGAAATATATTTATAGAATGGTGTTCCACAGACAGCATACAGATGAAAAAAAAGCAACGAAGTTTCAGTTTATACTATAAGTTGATATTTGTTTATTCAACACGAAAGGAAGTATTCAAAAATCTCTACATTAGTAACTTTTATATGCAAAATAGGTAGGCCCTGAAGTAATGAAAGTCTTCGCACTCCATTACATTACTAGCAGCTATTATCCCCCAAAAGCACTTTTTTCCTAATTACTGATTACTTACAAGCAGCTAAACCTTCTTTGTAAAATTAGACATCACGGTGGCTAATTTGATAAGACATCTATCTATTTCCCCGCTATTCATTTAGTTACGAAACTTCGGGGTAAACTCCGTTTGACAAGGGGACGCCACGACGTCGGGATCACGGATTTACTTCAGACTATGTACACCTTTAGTAGACCTTTAATACAACACGATGTGCAAGTAGAAAAGTGCACTACTTTGGCAGCTGCGAGGAAATCGGAAGAGAAGTTTTACGCGTCCGTTATGTAACTGATGTATCTATGCGAAAGGGATGGTTATAAGTAGTCATTGGGGCGAAGTCGTTAACTTTCGCGCTTTGCAAAAGGTCGTGGAGGAAGTGACAATTCTCATCCTGCTACTTTTTTTTTAACGGCGGTCTCATTATTTAATTTATAACATTTGAGAGTTAATATAATGAAAAAACGTGCATTTTCATGAAGTTGTAGCGAATTTCATATGTTATTTAACTATTTATTATTTGCAATTACATTTTCAAGGACGAGGGACAGGCTTGGAAGGTCAATTCAAACCTCGATAGATCATGACGAGAATCACACGATTCAGTAATATAGTAAGTCACAGTGTGCCAGACCACAGGAGTAATGTACGATTACTCGTCCGATGTGCACTTGAAATCACATGTTGCACTGTGGCGTTTGTGATACAGACATGGAAAACACAAATTGAAACGACACCTGCCACATCGAATGAATGAAGCTTTACCACCTTTACAGGAAATGTCCAGTGTTTCTATGGGAAAACACACTTCGTTCATATTTTGAAAAAATTCTTTTTGTTCCGATAGTATAGATTAAAAATTAAGTTTGAGCGCGAGCCGAACCGCCGGCTCATTCACGTTCGTCTTCCGAGGCCCGAATGCGAACCACTTTCTTTAATCTCATTTTGTCCTTGTTCATTGCATTTGTTCGGGGGGGGGGGGGGGGGGGACGTTCCATGACATCCGTTAAAGTTCATACGACTCAGTTCTTTTTATCACATAGGGCAACTGTCCCTCCGAGCGGAAACGCTGAGCTACCGTGTCGGCATAACCACTTGATCAGGATGAACTCTAACACGCGGTACCTACTCACAAACACATCAGTTTCATAATAGTCGCGTAAAACTTCTCTTGCGATTTTCTCGGAATTGCCACGGTAGTGCCCTTACTTCTTGCACATCATGTTGTTTTAATTGCCTTCTAAAAGTGTGCAAAGTTTGAAGTAAATCTGTGATCTAAACGTCGTGGCATCCCCTTGTGAATGAAAATGCCCCTATTGCAGCACAAAAACGGCGGATTTGCTCTGGGGAGAGATAGGAATGTAAAAGAAGGGAACTAGCTTCTCGACTTATTTGGCAGTTTCAAAGGCGTTTAAATAAAAATATCTTGACATATTCGCACCTTCTCACTTGTTAGCATTAACACCCATGTTATGTAATATATTGCATCTGACGCGTCTACTCGTGCAAGATTACTAAAATTTGGTTTTAAGTAAAAATTGAAATTATTCACTGCAAAAAAAAAAAAAAAAACTGTTAAAATTAGCTAGAGTAGACGGCCATTGTTGATTGTGGATGCATTTTTCTTAGTGGTGAAACTGAGTTACATAGAAACGCCGTAAAATTTGGAGAATATTACATCTTATAATACCACCACCAAATTTGCGGGACGGTATTTGTTATCTGCGGGCGAAATGGAATCGTAACGTGGAGACTGTGGCCAGATCATTTAAGGTCCCGCGCTCGCATTCGAAGTTTACACAACGCCTCGTGATGATCGCCAGTTAATCTCAGGGACGCTGTAGCAAGTTGCAGATGATCAAATGGCAGATCCGTTGGCTGTAAAATAATACATATCATGTAACTTATATCTATTAGGAGATCTGTCAAAATGAGAACTCATGAGACTTAACTAATTTACATTAATTTAATTACAAATGCTTCTCAAGGTACACTTAAATCAGATTTGTCTATACAAAAGAACGTTTAGGTACTGGGAGTAGTTTGACAGATCAAAGCAGAAACGCTCTTACTTTCGAAAATAAAAAAAGTTTTATAATCCATCGCACAGGCCGACTGCCGCTATAGCTTTAAAATGTTATTTCTGAAATATTATTTCACAAAATTAATGTGCTTAAGTTATTTATGTATGAAGTTATTTACACTAAAAAAATAAATTAGTGCGCATTTTTGAGGTTCCCGTAGTTTTTGCGATGTTACATTTACATAAAATTGCGTATGTCCATGTAATGCTTCACGTCGTGTTAAGTAACTTGAGACAAGCATGTCGCATAAGATTAGATTAGGTATGATTGAGTTTTCGTTCCGTAGACCCAAAAATGCGATGATTTTCTTGGGTGTAGAACAAGTCAGAAAGTATAACGTAAAACACTTGAATACCATACTCGCTTTCCTGATCATTTGCCAGAAGATAATCAAAATATGTGAATACATAACAGTAAGCCGGAACCGTTAATATTTACAGAATTAGTACACTGTCAGAGTGAAACATAGTTATGCAATTGTTATAAATTGATCATATACAAGATACCTAATCTTGACTCTTGTGACCAAGTGCGGTCAAAAGTGAAATATAAGAGGCATTTTTACCTGGGCTGGTCTAATATCCCTGTTACGAAATTCACCTCTCGATGAGGACGAGTTGCCTATCTAAAAGTCTTTCAGATTCTGTTTAAACTGTGCTTCATCTGAAGCCAAGTTTTTAATGGTTGCTGGCAATTTGTGGAAAATGTGTTCCTGAATATTAAACTCCTTTTTCGACCAAGGTAGGTGATTTTAGGTCTTTATGTAGATTTTTATTCCTAATAATGATACTATGTTTTGTGCTATTGATTGGTACGTATGTGTTAGACAAGTTACGTAGCAAGAGAGGTAGATTGTTAAGCAGCCTTGCATTTTTACTGAGATGCCGCGACAAGCAAAGCATCCCTACGGCTCCTAAATTTAAACATTGTAAAAGTTGTGCGGCTGCGATTGGAATTAAACGCGGGAGAGTGCGGCACTTGTGAGAGAGAGGGTGCGCAGCAATAGTGCTTAGTGTCCAGACAATTACTATCACTTCATCTGAAGATTTCAGCAAACCTTTCAGCGGTATCTTGGAACTGGGTAGACAGCGGCACTTGGGCACTGGCTGACTGGACTTAACGACAAGCTAAGGTTTGTCAAATGACTAAATACGATCGACTCGAAGCCCGAACGCAAGAAGTCCTGCCAAGAAGACGTACCGTGTTTCATCTCACGGAGAGACGACGCTGCAGTTTCGATGCTAGAGAAGGGTCTGAATTTTGCACCTACACCAGGGACCATTCCCATCCGAGATGTGATTAGTGGAATAGAGCAGGCTGTTTCGAAACTTCCCAAGGATGCTGCCGAAGAGATTAGGCGTGACACATACCGCATCTTGACTCAAGCTTCACCTAAGTAGTCCAACTTTAACATCACCTCAGCTGAAAGAAATGCTCTACGAGATTTGAGAGAAGACCAAGACATCGTAATTTACCTGCTGACAAAGGAATTGCTACTGGTCCTCTCTCACGCAGAGAATAAACATCAGGATATACAAACTGCTCGAAGATCCTGCATGTAGTAAATTAAAAAGTGATCCGACGGGTAGGATCCAGAGAAAGACCTTGTAACTCATCATGAAGAGCTCAATTCCAGCGCAAGTCGCTAAGGGCTTGCATCAACAGGCTGCAGTTCCTCCTAGACTCTTCGGCCCACCCAAGATCCATAAGAATGGGGTGCCTCTCCATCCCATTGTACGTAACATGGGAGCACCTACATATTTTGTTGCCAAATACCTGACATCACTATTGGGATCCCTCGTAGGCAAGTGCGACCATCATTATTCGAAACTCTGAAGATTTCATAGGTCGCCTGAAAACTCTTAGATTTCAATCGTCGGATCTCTTAGTAAGTTCCGATGTTGTGTCTTTATTTACAAAGTTGTCCTTGCAGGACTTTTTGGAGCTCATTAGCAACATGTTTGAGAAGGACATAGTAGCATTATTTAAACACATGCTTACTTCAACATACTTCTTATTTCATGACCAATATTTTGAACAAGTGGACGGTTTCTCCATGGGAAGCCCTCTGTCTCCTGTGGTGGCCAATTATTTTATGGTGGATATTGAAGAAAAAGCACAACAGTCAACCACTCTCAAACCCTCTTGTTTTTGCGGTATGTGGATGATACATTTGTCGTGCAGTCACATGGACTTGATACTCTACCTACGTTTCTTGAGCATCTAAATTCACTCCACCCGAATGTAAACTTCACAACGGAAGTGGAAAAAGGTGGTACTTTACCTTTTCTTGATGTTTTGGTACAAAGGAAAGCAGATAGAATCTTACCGCAAGCCAACGCATACAGATCTATATCTGCAGACCACAAGCTGCCATCATCCTGCACAGTGCGGTAGTGCATTACGTACGTTAGTTCACAGAGCGCATGTGGTATCTAATCCTGAAAGACTGTAGAGTGAAATACAACGTTTGAAGACAGTGTTCCGACAAAAGGGTTATTCTGAGAGACAGGTACGTAATGCATTCAGGCCCAGGCGAGTTCAATCTGTGGAGCAGAATGAAGATACGAAGACACCCACCACTTTGGCTTTTTTTCCGTATTTTGGTGCCATGTCGTCAAGAATCGGAAGAGTCCTCGGAAGATACCGAATTAAGTGTGTTTTTCATCCATATGCAGAATTGGAAAACCTGTTGGGTTCGGTTAAGGAGGATCTTGGCCTGAGGAAATGTGGTGTGTACTAGATTCCTTGGCAATGTGTGGCAGCGTATTTAGGCCAGACGTGCTGCACAGTACAAGAACGCTGCGATGAAATCAGCGTCATACACGCCTTCGTCAACCGCAATTGCGGATCACTGTCTGAATACAGGGCATCGCATGATTTACGAAAAGACGCAAGTTTTATCCTCAGCATCATCTTTCTGGGATTGCGTCATTAAGGAAGCATGTTTGAACCACCTGAAGATGTCGGACCCATGAAGAATATTTACAATAGACGTACTGCTTGCAACAAATTTCATGAAGGAATAAATATACTGAGAAACAGCATTTAGAATACCCAGTTCCTTCAACAGTTTTCTTGAATTTACATCACAAATGAGTCTTACTACACGCTTTTGCACTTTTGCTCGGTTTGTCGAGTTACCCAGGTTATGATCACATATGACATAATAGAATGAAAGTAAGCAAAGTATGCAAGTTTTTTTACTTTATGTCTCCTATGTCTGACATTATTCGCACTGCACCTACTCATACAGACTTGTTTAGGCGCTTCAACAATTATTTGGTATGTTCTTTGAAACTCGATATATAATCGATTTGTAATCACAGAAAATTAAAAACCGTCAACATCTTCGATCTTCATGTCTTCATCTGTTATACACACATTTGAATGAAATCTCTTACACGTTCTGAACTGCATAAAGTGGGTCTTTTCACAGTTTCAGCTCGCCCCGATAGCTGCGTGGTCAGTGTGGCAGTCTGTCACGGCAAGGGTCCCGGGTTCGATTCTCGGCTGTATCGGAGATTTTCTCCGCTCAGGGGCTGGATGTTGTGTTGTCCTCATTATCATGTCATCATCATCAGTGGGAGGCAAAGGGAAACCACCACTGGAATCATTTCCCCACACGCTCATGCGGTGGACCTCTCTGACGAGGCTTCCCCCATGACAAGACCTGCTGTAAGGCAGAACACAAAGTTTTCACAGTTTCAGGATAGTGAATTAGCATTAAACCATTTATTAATGTCGTTAAAAATTTCATTAGCAGCCATTTCTAAATCCGTACTTCACTTGCTCTTTATTGTATGTTTGTATCGTCTGCAAACAAAAAAAAACTTAGCATCTGGCAATGTAACGGACAAGAGGTCATTAACGCATGCAAGAAAAAGCAAAGGTTCCAAGAACGCCAGGGGGTCGCCGCTCTTTGCCAGTTTCGTGCTTCGCTACCACAGGGCCCCAGCCTTTGCAGCATCTTTTTCCTTCCGTGATGAATGTCTATCCTTTTGCTGTTATTTTTTATTTTTGCCCTCCCTTGGGGAACATGTCTGGGGAGTTTTTCGGAATGTGTTCCGCATTTTCAGTGGGTGGCATCAGAACAATATCACTATGTTTTTCGTTCCTTATTTCTTTCTTCGTTCACCTCCTTCTATCCCTCCCCCACTTCGGCTTTTTCTTCTTTCTCCTTGTGGGCTCCTGTAGGCAGGCCCACACGTTTGAGGCATGGCAGATAACTAGGTAATGTGTAATACCCAGTCCCGTGTTGGATGTACCCCCTGGTACAGGCCAGGCCCTGGGAGGGGTGGTAGGATGCTCCCTCCACAAATTGCCGATTGGCCCCTCTGTCAGGTGTCTGGGAGATGTACTCTGAGGTGTGAACAATCATATAAGGTGGGTAAACCCCCCTCTGGGGGGGGGGGGCGCACTAGTTTGAATGTCCACTCCATCAGAGCTGCTGGCCGTCAAGGGGGATATTCTCACAATGAGCCAATCATCAACTTCGCAGTCCATGTCTACCAAACGTAAAAGGAATGAAGCTCCCGATTTAATTCTCTCCTAGCTGCGTCATGGTTCCTCATGGTTTCATATACTGAAGACGGTCGGTCCCTTGCAATGATAAATCCGTTTATTATTCAGAAAGGTGTTGATGCAATTGCTGGCACTGTGATCCTGCTCTCATTCAAGCAATGGCACTTCTGATTCTCAAGCACAACTGCTTGCCACTTCGCTTCTCCACAGCTATCCTGTTCATGTCAAGGCCCATAGAACTCTGATTTCTTCACGTGGTGTTATTTACACTAGGCTGCCCGATGGTCTGACCGAAGCAGAAATCCATACGTACCTTCTCATCTGGGTAAAATTGCCGTCCATGAGGCGATGAAAAACGTAGATGTAGCCTTAGTGTCCACATGCACTCTTTCTCTCACTTTTAATAGATTGGTGCTTCTGTCAAAGATCAAAGCAGGCTATGAAGTTACCACAGTCCGACCATACATTCCACTGCTATCATCATTTCTACCACACTCGAATGTCTTACCAACACCCAGCCAAATGTGTAACCTGTGGCAGAGATGTGCACAAGGGTGATTGTCTGCCTCCTTCTCCCAACTATATGGACTACAATGGCAACCACGCCGCTTCCTCTCTAGATCGTCCCATGTATCTCGATGAGTGGGCTGTTCAGGAGATCTGGGTAAAGGAAAAATGGCCTTACCGTGTCGCTCGCAAGTTATTGGCTAGTCGCAAACCCTGCATTCTATCATCTGGCACTTACAGTGCTGTTCTTGCTACAGCTCGCTCCATGAAGGACATGGCCACACAGATATGCGACCTCAAATTCAGCACTGTGGTTCTGAAATCGCCCAGTGTCATGGTAGCATCGCCGTCTCGCTCATCCAGCTGTGCAACATGCCACCAGACATTCGCCTACTGGAGCGAAGTAACCTGCTGCACAACTGGCAGGCCAGAAAGGGCAGAAGGAATACTCCCAGAAAGATGTCCTATATTCCCCCAGCCAATAAACATTTGAGTCTTCTTCTGTCAACCGGAAAGGCTCTAAGACGTTGAACAAATGCAAATGATCTCCTTCGCTGACTCGGATATCCTCTTCAATGGTGTTGCCATGAGGTAGCCTCGCCCGGACGAACTCTGTGTTGCCGGTGCACACCACCAAACGTTTTCCTGCTCTGGACTCCACAGATCGACTGAGGGAGAACGTCACCGCCTCTGTAGATGTCATGCAGCAGGACCCCTCCAGCCTCTGAGTCATGTAGCAGTGAGCCTTAGGAAGCTGGGACTTGGCAGCCATCGAGGTGACACCGCTTCATTTTTTACCTTCTCACCTTTTCTCCTTATGACTCTCCTTCAGTCGAACATTCATGGCCTTCGATCAAACAAAGAGGATTTACAGCTGCTCTTAGCATTGCAGTGTCCATCTGTTCTCCGCCTCCAGGAAACAAAACTTACAGCTCTCCCATTTCTTCCCAGTCCACTTTGAGGTTGCCCCCAAGGACGGCATTCCATCTCATGGGAAGGTCATACTGCTGATATGGGATGACGTTTATAGTAAACTCATGTCCCTGACTGCCTGCCTTCAAGCTGTTGCAGATCGCCTTCTCCTTCCTTGCTTGACCTTCTCCTTTTGTACACTTTACATCCCTCCATCATTCGATGTCATCAGGGCAGTTTTCCTCCAGCTTATTGGGCGGCCACGACACCTCTTTCTGCTGCTTGCTGACTTTAAGGTGGATCATCCCCTTTGGGGTTCTCCCAGAACCTGTAAGAGAGGTGCCCTCTTGGCTGACCTTCTCAATCAACCTAACCTCCTCTGCCTTAACATAGGAGCACCCACGTTCCTTTCAGACTCCACACATACCGATTTCCATTTGGACCTATGCTTCTACACTGCTCAGCTTGCCCATCATCTCGACTGGTCTCTTCTCTCTGACACAAACCCGAGCAACCATTTCCCTTTGTGTTATCCATTTGCTGACTCCTACCCCACCTACGTGAACACCCACATGGCAGCTTACTAAGGCCGACTGGAGGCTTTACTACTCCCTGGCAACCTTCGACGAATAACATTTCCCCAGTTGTGACGACCAGATAGAATATCTTGTAAACGTTATCCTTACTGCCGCAGAATGTTCCATTCCTCGCACTTCCTCTTTACCACGTCATGCCCCGATCCCTTGGTGGACTGAGGCGCACCGCCACTCAATTCGTGCGTGGTGAATTTCTCTCCACGTTTTTAACCGCAATCCTACGATGGCTAACTGCATTCATCATAAATAGTTTCGTGCACAGTGTCGTCGCGTTACATCTACATCCATACTCCGCAAGCCACCTGACGGTGTGTGGCGGTGCGTACCTTGAGTAGCTCTATCGGTTCTCCCTTCTATTCCAGTCTCGTATTGTTCGTGGATAGCAAAAAAAAATCTAGTTGGAATCAATTTGCTAATTCTTTTAACAGTTCCACTCCCTTTTCTGTCGTGTGGGCTAACCTGCGACGGCTCTCTGGCACCAAGATCCATTCCCCAGTTTCCGGCCTGACAGTAGCAGACAATGTCATCGTTAACTCTATTGCTCTCTCCCACACCTTGGGCTGTCACTTTACGGAGATTTCGAGACCCTCCCACTATCACCCTGTCTTTCTGCATCGGAAACGAGTGGAGAAAGCTCGGGCGATATCCTTGCCTTCTCAGAATCATGAGTGCTACAATGCCTCCTTTACTATGAGGGAGCTAGCTCATGCTCTCACTTCATCCTGATCCTCTACCCCAGGGCTGCAGCACCTTTCTCTTGGCACAAGCACTATCTGCTTCATACTTACAACCACACCTGTACAGAGGGCACGCTTCACAGATGTTGACGTAAAGCCCTATCATACTCATGCCTAGGCCTGGTAAGGACGAACACCTTCCTTCCTGCTACTACCCCATTTCTCACACTAGCTGTGTTTGCAAGGTGGTGAAATCTCGCAATTTACTAACCACTGCACACCGTGTATTTCGAGCGCGTCGTCCTGAATTTGATCATCTTGTCACTTCGTCCACCCATGTCATCAACGGTTTTCTGTGGACATCCCATACTACGGCTGTGTTTATCGATTTGCAGAAAGCCTATTACACCCGCTGGAGGACTGATATCCTCGATACTCTACAAGTGGGGCATCCAGGGCTGCATGTCCCATTTCCTTCAGGAATTTTTAAAAGACTGAGTTTTCAAGGTATATGGGTTCTGACTTGTCGGACACCTTTATCCAGCAGAATGCGTTGCTTCAGTGTTCCATCCTGAGCGTGGTCCTCTTTGCTACCGCCATTAACCCTATATTGGCCTGGATCCCACCAGGCGTCACCGGCTCCCTTCTCGTTGACGATTTTGCTACCTATTGCAGTACACCACGGACTTGTCTCATTGAACGGCGACTTCAGCGATGTCTCGATCGTCTTCACTCGTGGAGCGTCGACAATGGCTTTAATATCTCCAGTGACAAAACAGCTTGTATGAATTTCTGGCGGCGCGGTTGGTTTTTTTTTTTTTCATTGTCTTCACAACTTGGGCCTGCTGCTCTTCTGTTCGTTGAAACTACGAAATTCCTGGGGCTCATGTTAGATAGGAACCTTTCTTGGTCCTGCCCCATGTCTTACCTGGCATCCTGCTGTAGGTAGTCCCTCAGTGTCCTACGCGTCCTCACTGGTACTTCCTGGGGAGCAGATTGAACCACCCTCCTACATTTGTACCGGTCTCTTCTCTGTTTGAAACGAGATTATGGGTGTTTCGTTTACGCATCTGCACGTCCGTCCCCCTTACGCCGTCTCAACACTAACCACCGTCGTGGTATCCATTTGGCCAGTGGCCTGATCGAGAATCTGTATACAGAAGCGGCTGAACTACTGCTGTCCCACCACTGTGACTTATTCCTTACTAGATATGCATTCCGTTTGTCTGCTACGCGTGGCCACCCATCCTATACCTCCTTCTTCCATGACTCCTTTGACCGTCAGGATGGGGCACGTCCCTCTTCTTTGTTACCTCCTGGAGTTCACTTTTCGCTCTTGCTCCAGCAGCTTAACTTCTCGCTACCTGCAACTTTCCTGGTGGGTGTGAACTACCTTGGCTTTGTGGGATGGCCTGTGTTCACCTTGGCCTTCATTCTCTTCCTAAGGACACTACTCCAGCCTTGGTCTATTGCCTTCAGTTTCATGACCGTTGCATGGAACTTGACAATAGTAGCTTGGTGTACACTGATGGCTGTTTGGTGTCAGGTGTGCCTTCGTCATTGGCACCAACGGACGGTGTGTGGGGTGTCTCCTACTCTTTCTCTGCTTTAGTTCTTTGAGGTACCTCTGTTTCTTCCTCCTTATGCACTCCTGAAAGCTGGCCTGTGTGTCTGATGCATAAAATGTGATTGTGTAACGCGATTGCCACCCCTGGATCGACAGGTAGGATTTGTATGTACCCCCTGGTACAGGCCAGGCCCAGGGAGGGGTGATTGCCCGAAGTGTTATATTCCCAAATTGCCAATTGCTCCCTCTTTCAGGAGTTCGAGAGGTGTGACCTGAGGTGTGAAAAATCACGTAAAGCAGGTTATCCCCCCACTGAGGTGGGGGGGGGGGGGCTCAGTTGAAATTAGCATGCCATCGGAGATGCTGGCAATCATGGGGGATTTTCTTACAATGAACTAATCACCTTTGCTAGGGTTAATCTGTTTCATTCAGAAGGATGTTGAGGTAGTTGTAGTCTCTGTGAATTCCTGCTCTTGTTTACATAATGGCACTCTGCTTTTGAAGACCAATTGCTATATTAAAGTCCAACAAATGCTTGCGTCTTTCTTCCTCCATGGCTATCCTGTTTCTGTCGAGGCGAGTAAATGCTGAATTCTTCACGTATTGTTATTTACACCAGGTTGCTCGATGATCTCACTGAGGGAGATATCCAAATTTATCTCTATGATCAGGGCGTCATTGCAGCCCATCGGGTAATGAGAAGGACTGATGCACCTTTAGTGTCTACATGCACTCTTTTCCTCACATTTGATAGAGTAGTACTTCTATCAAAGATCAGAGCCAGTCCAACCGTACATTCCAAACCCTAAGAACTGTTACCAGTGTCAACGTTACAACCACATTCGAATGTCCTGTCAAAACATGTGTTGCTTGTGGCAGGGATGCTCATGAGGGCAATTACCTGCGTTCTCCCAGATGTATCGATTGCAGTGGCGACTATGCAGCCTGATCCCACTACTGTTCCATGCATCTCGATGAGCAGGCTGTCCAGGAAATCTGGGCGCAGTGGGAAAAAGTGCCTTACCTTTGACATGGCCCCACAGGCGTTAGCTCGGTAGATACCGAGGAAAACATCAGACAACGCCCAAAGGCCAACACCTTGAGGCCGTGGCAGCTGTGGGGAGTACAGGCAGGCACCGTTTCTCTAATAAAATCTATTTTTACATTTAAAATTTTACAACTTTATCAACTTGAATTTAAAATAGTAAGTGAACATTCGTTATCACGAACAGCAAGATCTTCAATACAGTTTCTTAATGAAAGTTCCTGCAGCATTATTTAACCAACAATCTCTTGAATAATAAAAGATCAAAGAACAGCTCTCAGGATCAATTTACTATCTACGTACACCCAAACCCTGTAGTCTTCACAATGTGCAGTGTATCACAAAATATTTTCCTTCCTTTTAAACACTTTTCACCTCCCTAAATGTGATGCATACTACATCCAACGAATTATGCCAAATAATTAAGCATAGATGTTATAATTAAGCAGGTATGTAAATCTTTTCCTTTCGAAATAAATAAAAAAACACAAATCAACTCTTAAGCTCAGTGGTTACATCCGTTAAACAATAATATACAATACAGATGTTTTGATCTCGTCGTGGGCATGCGCTTTTGTGCGCCATGCTATCATTAAGGATCATATGCGGCATGGGAAATCTTTTCCACGATACACAAAACGTTAACTAGGCCAACCCACTTACACAAATTGCATACTGGGAGTATATGTCATTATGGATGCGGCTCGCAAGTCTTAAAAGGGCCGAGGGAGTTGATGCGGTACTACTGAGCACTTTGACTATACCACACCTCACCAAACTGTTGCAAGAGAACAACTGTTGCAAGGCAACCTCAGCAAAGGCAATAAGAAAATATTTTGAGCTTTAAAACTCCTGGGAGGGCCACACCAAACCACAGAATGTCGTCCCAAGCTAAATTATGAAAATACTATTGGCGATTTCGTCACGACAAGTAGAATTGTAAAATACCATAAGAAGTGAACTGCAATTAACACGTTTCATAAGTGGATCCGCCTTTGATCCAAAACAGTAATCTACTCTAAAGCAGCTAAGTCGATGACAATGCCAATATCAATGCTCTCCTCCCAAGCAGCGCTCTAGGTAGAGACTGCAGTACTGAAGCGAGGCTTACACCACTCACAAGTCTGATATACGCAACAGCAACATGCACCATTTTAGAGTTCTTCTTCGGAATCCAATAGCAGAACCAAGAAATCACTTCTCAGCCTTTGAATGACCACACGATGACAGCCATCGGGACAACACCAGCCCTCCACGCTAGGATCTTCGAGCCCGCGGCGTTCCACCCCCAACTGACTGCTTCCGCAGGGCCCGCCAACCAAGCGGCCTTGCGCTACAACACCGACGTCACTCTTCAAACACAATCTAGAGCTAACTCCCAGAAACCCCCTTCTTCCTCGTTCTTTCGTGTCGCGGCCCGCGGGATGCCAACTCGCCAAAGAGGTGAACAGAGACTCCAATCCGATCGCGATCTTGACATACTGGCGAGTACTGAGAAACTGAGAAGGCTGGTGATTAAAAAAAAAAAAAAAAAAAAAATTAAATTGTTATCCGTACTGACTGAGCCCCGTTGTTGGTTGTTGGTTGGTCGAAAGCCCTGCATTTTACCATCTGGCACTAAAACTACTGTTCTTGCTACTCCTCACTCCATAAAGGACACAGTCATACAAACTTGCGACCGCAAATTCAGCACTACAGCTGTCAAATTGCCAAGTGTCATGGTAGCATCCTCGTCTGCGTCCCCTCTGGCTGTATAACAAGCCTCTGGTGGCGAAATCACTTGCTACACAACTAGTAGAACAGAAGGAATACTCCTGTGAAGACTTTTTATGTCCTTCCAGTCAACAATCATCTGTGTCTTGATCTGCCACCCGCAAAGACTCTAAGAAATCAAAGGCAAACGGTCTTCTCCTTCCCTGACTCAGAGAGCCTGTTCAGCAGTGTGATACCCTCACCTGGCCAACCTCTGTTTCCCCGTGCACACTGCCAATCGTTTCTCTGCTCTGGAATCCACAGGCCAACCAAGAGAGGCTGCCGACACCTCTGTAGATCCCGTGGAACAGGATCCTCCAACCTCAGCGCCCTGTAACAGTGAGTCTTTGAAGGCTGGCACTTGACAGTCATTGAGGTGGCAACCCTTTATTTTCATCCCTCCTATCCTTTCCGCATGTAGACTCTCCTCCAGTGGAACGTTTGCAGCACTCTGTCCAACAAGGAGGAATTACAGCTGCTTTCGGAATAGCAGCGTCCTCTTGTTTTCTGCCTCCAGGAAACAAAATTGCGTCCTCATGACCACTTAGACCTTTCGCATTTCTTTGTGGTCTGCTTCGACGTTTCCCCCAAGGACGGCAGTCCATCTTATGGGGGAGTCACATTGCACATTCTGGATGACTTTCATTGTCAGACCATCTCCCTGAACACCTAGCTGTAGGCTGTTAGTCTTCATTTTCCTTCTACACTTCACCTTTCTCTTTGTAATGTCAACTTACCTCCAACATTCGGTATCACCAGGGCATACCTGTTCAGTTTTTTGGTCAACCCCATCACCCCTTTTTGCTGCTCAGGGTCTTTAATGCACACCATCCCCTTTGTGGCCCTCCCAGAACCTGTCTGAGAGGTATCCTCATGGCTGACCTCCTCAATCAACTCAACCTCACTTAACGCTGGAGCACCCTCGTTCCTTTCACACTCCACAGGCTGATTCCAATTTGGGGCCCTCATTCTGCACTGCCTAGCCTGCCCATCGTTCCGAGTGGTCCATTTTCTCTCACACATACTCGAGCGACCATTTCCCGTGTGGTATCCAATTGCTGACTTCTATCCCATCTATTTGTAAACCCAATTGCAAGCTTTCTAAGACCCACTGGAGGCTGTACTCCACCCTGGCGACATTCGACTAACAACATTTCAACATCTGTAATGACCAGGTAGAGTACCTTGCAGACCTTATCCTTACTGCCGCGGAGTGGTCCATACTTCGCACTTCATCCTTACTGAGTCGTGTACCAGTCCATTGGTGAACTGAGGAATGCTGCGTCCCAATCTGCTTGTGTAGACGCGCTCTCCGCATTTTTACCATTATCCTACGATGGCTTACTTTATTCATTGTAAACAGTTGTGTGTGCATTGTTGTCTCATTCTTTGAGATAGCGTAAATATAGCAGGATTTCTTGATGTAGTGCTTGTAAGAGTTCGACTATGTTCCGTCATGTGGCCTAACCTCCGACACCTCTCTGGGACAAAGATCCAATGCCCAGTTTCTGGGATGAGCGTAGTAGACTATGTCATAGTGGACCCCATTGCTATCTTCATCATCTGAGGCTGCATAGAGATTTCGAGCTCCACTCACTGTCACCCTGCCTTCCTCCATAGGAAACGAGTCGAGGAAGGTCAGGTGATACTCATCTCCTTTCAGAATAGTGAGTGCTACAATGCCACCTTTACTATGAGGGAGCTAGGTCATACTCTCAGCTCATCCCGAACTTCCACTCAAGGGCCTGACTGTGGTCACATTCAGATGTTGCCTCACCTTTCTCTTATGGGGAAGCACTTTCTCCTTCATACGTACAACTGCATCTGGGCAGAGGGCACGTTTCCCAGATGATAGCGTGAAGCCACTGTCATACAAATATCTAATCCCGGTAAGGACAAACACCTTCCGTCTAGATACCACCCCATTTCTCTCACCAACTGTGTTTGCAAGGTAGTGGAACATATGATTCATGCCTGGATGCATGGTGACTTGAAACTTGCAGTTTACCAACCACTTCTCAGTGAGGTTTTGAGTGCACTGTTCTGCAGTGGACCATCTCGTCACTTTGTCACCTCACGTCATGAATGATTTCCTGTGGTAATACCAGACTGTGGCCGTGTTTTGGACTGGAAGGAAGCCTACAAGATCTGCTGAAGGACTGGTATCCTTTGTACACTCTATACATTGGGCTTTCAAGGCCTCTTGCCCTGTTTCCTTAAGAAATTTTTAAGGGAAAGAGTGTCAAGATACCTGTGTTCTCTGTCTTGTCGGTATTTTATCGAGAAAAAGAGGGTGCCTCATGGTTTCATTCTGACTGTTGTTCACTTTACCATAGCCATAAACACTGTTATGGCCTGTATGCCACCAGGCATCTCTGGCTCCCTTTTCGTTGACAATTTCGCGGTGTATGCTCCACGAACTTGTCTCCTTGAGTGGCGTTTTCTGTGATGTATCGATCGCCTGTAGTCGTGGAACATCGACAGTGACTTTCGCTTTTCCACTGACAAAACCGTTTGTATGAAGTTCTCACAGCGTAATGGATTTCTTCCGTTGTCTTTGCATTTTGGTCCTGTAGCTCTTCCGTTTTCTGAAACTACGAAATTTTTGATGGTTCATGCTTCATAGAAAACTTTCTTGGACGTATCTGGCCACTTGCTGCACCTGGTCCCTCAATGTCGTACGTGACCTGAGTGGTACCTCCTGGAGAACAGATCAGACCACCCTCCTGTGTTTGTACCGATTCCTTGTCTGTTCAAAAGTAGACTCTGGCTGTTTCGTTTATCCACCTGCACGTTCATCCATCTTACACTGTCTAAATACAATCCAAAACCGTGGAATCCGTTTGGCCCCTGGTACCTTTTACACTTGTCCAACTGAGAAACTCCATGCAGAAGGTGATGAACTACTGCTGTCATACTTGCGTGATGTTTTCCTCAGCAGATACATGTGCCATTTGTCTGCCATGCCTGGCCACCCACCCTATGCCTCATTCTTTGACGACTTGACCACTAGTATGGGGTGAGTCCCTCTTCTCTGCTTCCTCTTGGAGTTCATTTTCAGCTATTGCTCTGGCAGCTTAACATCATGCTACATGACACTTTCCCCATGGCTGTGAACCCTTCACCTTCTTGCCTTCGTGTGGCAGCCCGTCTTCACCTTGGACTTCATTCACTTCCTAAGGAAACTTCTCCAGCTTCGATCTATCGGTGCAAGTTTCTCGACCTTCGCACAGATCTTAGTGATAAAATCTTTGGAAACACTGGTGGCTCTTGTACTGACTGTGGTGTTGGGTGTGCCTTCATCAGTGTCACCGAAGTTTTTCGGTACTGGCTTCTGGAACATTGCTCAATATTTACAGCTGAGCTCTTCGCCTGTATAGGCCTTGCATTACATCCAGCGACACAGCCGTTTTAATCGTGTCATCTGCCTTGACTCTCTGTGCCCTTCAAGTTCTCTATGTGCTGTACGGCATCCATCCCTTAGTTCAACGGATCCAGGAAAGCTGTAACTTGCTCACTCTTGATGGAGCCACTTTGATGTTTATGTGGGTTCCTGGTCACATTGGTCTGACAGGAAACGAGGACACTGACGCTGCTGCTAAGGCTGCAGTCCTCGTAGCTCGGTTCGCTAGTTCTTCCATTCCTTCTGATGGTATTTGCGTTGCCATCTATCAGCTGTTGGTGTCACTTTGGCATAACCACTGTTCTTCCCTTCATGGGAACAAGCTCTGGGGAGTAAAACTCTCCCAGCAGTTTGGCTGACCTGTCTTGGCTCTCTTCACATGAGGAGATCATATTAGCTGGGTTGCGTATTGGGCACTGTCTTTTTAGTCATCACCATTTGTTAAGTAGTGATCACTCACAACTTAATGCTCACTATTATCAACCTTGACAGTTCACCATTTCCTGACCGAATGCCCCTTTTTAACTGATTATGTTCTAATTTATGTTTGCCATATGAGTTATTAGCCTTTTTAGTGAACAATGAACAGGCTATTGACTGCATTTTACTTTTTATCTGTCGTAGCAATGCGGTGAAGGACATTTAATCTTTAGTTCGAGACCACTGTTGACTCTACAGTGTATTTTGTGGACCTATCTGCAAGAAGTAGTCCTTGTTTGTAGCTCTCTTTCCTTGCATCAATTGTGCTTAACATGTAGTCACTTTTAACTCTTTTTTTGTGTTCGTGTTCTAAGGTTCCCACTTGGGTGGTTATGGCCTTATTTGTTTTTGCACCATAAAAGAAAACAAAATGAAATCAAATCAAATCAGATCAGAACAGTTGTCCATGAAAGGCAATGGTCCCAATTTATTTTGGTCTGTCACACATTTTTAATCTGGCAGGAAGCTTCAACATGCCTGTAGTTTGGCAACTCTACGGTATGTAATCATCGATGAGTGACTTCAGTTGAATTTGGCGTTATCAATGCTAGAGGCAATGTTATATAGTATACGTGCAATGTTTTGGGAGGAGGGGGATGATGTGTTCACTATAATATCCATTTCGTTTCTGTCTCTAACTGTTCTTTCTACGTATTCTTTCTCTCAACTCTGCCTTCCTTTTGGATCCTGTCTCACGCTTATTCACACCTATTAGGATGAGGTTTGCTCTTCATGATCCTCAGAAGTGTGTCTCTGCGGTCTGAGTTACATGCCCTTCCTTAGTAATCTTTCCAACCAATTCTTCTTTCCACTTCAGGGGAAAAACTAATAGTTCGCAAAATAGGATATTTTTGTACTTTTATTTGCAGAAAATATCAAGATATTCTGCATGATTGCCCTGCACATTTGAACACTGTATTTATTTGTAAATGAAAATTATGTTGTTACAGTTTTTTATTGTTACCATTTATGTTATCCTAGCTTACCAAACTACAATCACTGCAAAAACTAATTTTATTTTTGTGGTAACAGTGCATACATTTGACTAATTAACTGCTCCAGGTCATCAAACTGAGTCACTGAAGAATCAAGAAATGTATTATTCTGGGCAAATATTTCACACTATTCAACATGCACAAACATCATCTGCATAAAAGATTAATTTTTTCAGCCCACAGACTCTGAAAGGAAAGGAAGAGAGAGGGAGAGGAATCATTTTTAATGGAATGAAACTCACTTTCGTCTTCATGTAATAAAAATAGGAAATATTTGCACTTACCAGCTTGTCACAGATCTGAATGTGAAGATTGTACAAATTTTAAATTCTGGGGCCAGAGATTCTTTAATCAGAAAGAGGGAGGAAAACGTTGGAGGAAATGCTATTGTGTTGTGATAGACAAAAATTTGTGCCAGACTGGGACTTTATTTAAAAACCTGGATCCCCTGCTTGTTGTAATCAGTCAGTGTTTAACTACATTTTGGTTTATCTGATCACACCTCCAGCCTGTCTCAAACATTCACTGCCACTAATGTTCCTTCATACTTCCTACAAACCATGCTACCTGTGATTCTCCCACTGTGTGTGTGGGAATACTCATGGGGGACCATGACCTACCCAGCAATACAGATTTATAACAACCTACCAAATTGAATAAAATGAAATCTACTCATGTAGTGTCAGCAGGGATAAAATCAGAGTATGCAATAACGTGAAACAAGATCATAACACTCGTTCTGAAATGGAGAACCTACTGTGGAGTTAATATCTTGTGAGAAATGGAAAGTTGAACCAAATCAATTCTCTAACCCAGAGTGTCTGTTTCTTTTGAGCAATTACCTAAATATTAGGCTGTGTGAGCATGCCTCCGTGCCTAATTCAGACTATCATTGACAGTAATGTTTCCATCTCTTAGTTCTGGGCACTATAACCAGAGGTCCTTCCAGATAGTATGTAGGAAGAACACCTCTGGAGTGACTGGGTTTGGTGGACAATAATTTTTACAGTCACAGGGACGTATGTAGACTGAATTAGTTTCACTGAAATGAAAGAAATGGTGTCAGTGGCGAAGAGGATACAGTGATATGAAATTAGATACCTGAAAACTATGCAGAAAGATGAACCTGCAATGGAGTGAACATGTCATAACAAATGATCTTGTGCCAGACTGCAACTTAAATGTACACATCATGCTTATGACCAGACATTCTAACTTATAGTTTGCATGAACATATGTCTTCTCACACCTTAAATTTTCATTGTCGTTAATCAGGGGTACTCCTACAGCATGTACAACAACAGCATCACTAGGAGAAAGAATTTCTTTGCATTCCCTTCATTTCAATGAATTTGATGAAATGATATTTCCAATTTGAACAGTTCTCGGGTATCCGACCGGGTAGCGTCGTAATTTCTCCAGAATATTTCGGCAGACGTGCACGCTGCCATCCTCAGGTGGTTCCTGACGAATTCTGTGCTGATCCTCTCGGCGCCCTATATATACTAGCCGTTACCCCCTCCACCGTTCCTCTCCTGGAGGCGGCTACTGGAGGTGGTGGGGGAAGCGGCGCCTGGGTGTGAACTGAGGTCTGCAGTCTCCCTGCTGCCGCCGTCGGGGGTGGTCCTCGATCTCTGGGACCGCATCTTTCTCTCCAGGCTGATTGCAGGGTTCCAATCCTGACTAAGTTGAAGGCCGCTGTCTTTATTAATTATATCGTCCTGTAGTTGGATTTCGATGGCCTCTTTAGTAACGCAGTCCCAGAAGTAGGAGGATTGACAGAGTATTTTAGTTTTTTCATAGTCCATAGTATGGCGGGTCTTCAATCAATGGTCAGCCACGGCTGATTTAGTGGCCTGGCGTAATTCGGTATGGCGCTTGTGTTCGCGGCACCTCTCTTCCATAGTGCGGACTGTCCCCCCAATGTATGATTTTCTGCACTGACAAGGAATTTGATAAACACCTTGTTTACGAAGGCCTAGGTCATCTTTCACTGAACCTAGCAGAGTCTAGGATTTTGCAGGGGTCGGAATGCACATTTCACATTGTGTTTCCCCAGGATTCTACCGATTTTTGTTGAGGTGGTTCCGGCAAAGGGGTTCTTCTGTTTCTTCTTCTTGTTCTCTTGGCGCAGTCTGTCGGAGTGCGTGTCTTATTTGCTTTTGGTTTTACTAATTTTTCCGAAAAGTTGTCTCGAGGTGCTGCATTTATGCTGGAAGGCTATTCTGATCGCAGATCGATCGTGCCCTGTGAATAAGTGTGCGCAAGACGCCTTCACGCTCGGAGTTGTGGTGGCAACTGAAGTCGTTTAGGTGTGTGTAGGTTTTCTGTATACACTGTCCCAGCTTGCCGTCAGGTTTCCATTTCACCAGGACGTCAATAAATGGTAGGGCACGATCCTGCTCCACCTCCATCGTGAACTGTATGTTGGGGTGCAGCGAGTTGAGGTGTTCCAGAAATTCATTTAAGCTGTCCCATCCATGTGGCCAAACAACGAACGTGTCATGCACGTAGCGGAAGAAACAAGTTGGCTTTTGTTTTCCTTGTTCTACTGCCTTCTCCTCGAAATTCTCCATAAAAAAGTTGGCTACAACCGGTGAAAGCGGGCATCCCATGGCGACGCCATCTGTCTGTTCATAATAATTCCCGTCGAACAGGAAGTACGTTGAGGTGAGCAAGAACTCGAAGAGCCTTGTTAGGTTGTTGTCGAATTTCTTGAGTATCAGATCGATGGAGTCTTTCAGTGGTACCCTAGTGAAGAGGGACACTACGTCGAAGCTCAATAACAAGTCGCTATCCTGGAGCCGAAGTTCTTGTGTACGTTGCACAAAGTGGATGGAACTGCGGATGTGGTGTTCGCATTTTCCCACAAATGGACTAAGGAGACCCGTCAGGTGTTAGGCTAGTTCATAGGTTGCTGCTCCCATGTTGCTGTCTATTGGACGCACATGTGTCCCCTCCTTGTGGACCTTTGGTAGCCGCTCGTGGTCGAAGTTTCTTGGCAGTTTTTCCATCAAAGGTACTGTGAAGAAGTTCAACGGATCTTCTTTGAAGGCGACTTGTCGGTTATCCTTCTATCCTTCTGTACGTTGCGTCATCGAGAAGTCCATAAATTTTTCTCTCTCGAAGAAAGAAAGATTGTTCATAGGCTCTGAAAATGGAAAGGCTGCATCCAACGAAGAGTCCTTAAGTTTGAGATGGTCTTGACAGAGAGCCTCATTGGGAGAATGCACCACCAGGCATACTGGTAATGTCACTAACTACTGGAACAAGAAAAGCTACACTCGATGGAGAGGCCCTGAAATGGGCAATCCATTCACAGTAGGTCTCTCAGGATAGCTTCTGGTAACTAAAGAACTTGTGATGGGCTGCAGTGATGAGGATTATGGGATTCAAAATATTTGTCGAGGTTACCCTCAGTGGTGGTGTATGAGAGGGCCTGTGGCTCAGCATTGGGATGAAGCTGCTTGATGAGTTGAAACACCGATGGGCCAGCATTAGCTAATGGAATGGCATTGTGCTGCATATCATCCGTGATCTTACAGATGCAGAAATGTTATTCAAGCTGGATATAGTAACTGCTTGCTTTATTCAATTGTATTGCAGAGGCTACATGTGCTGAAGTGCATGACTTGGGATGGGGTGAGATTCATAGAGGAAATGAATATAGCGAGGGGGAAGAGGAAATGGACACTGGGGAAGAATGGAATTAGTATGAGGCAGGTAGAAGTCGTATGTAGAGCGCTAGTGGGCAAGTGGAAAAGGAAGAGGGGTAGGTGGAGATGGAAGAGGTGTAGAAAGATGTGGTTAGAGGAAGGAGTAGGAAGATGTGGTCAGAGGGAGGGGATAGGAAGATGTAGTGAGAGGGAGGTGGTAGGAAGATGTTGTCAGAGAGAGAGGATGGAGGATATGGTCAGAGAGTGAGTGGAGAAAGATGACATGGTCAGAGAGAGTGAGTGAGTGGAGGAAATAGACAAAAGGGGGGATGGAGGAGTTATATAGAAAATGTTGGGAGGAGGAGATGGAGAGAGAGAGGGGAGGAGCCATCTTATGCATGTAGCATTGGCAATCCCAGCATGAGATACATCGGTTGATGGACTCAGCTGACCAGAAGGGGGGGGGGGAAGGATGCGTTGGACAGAGAAATGGGAGAGGAGGCGATGAACTGGGAGAAGGGGTGGAGAAGATGGACAGAGCTGGGGGTAGACAAAGAGAGGGGGAGGGGAGATATACTTTGAGAGGGGGAAATGCAGGAAGCAGGTGGAGGGGATAGAAGGTTGTGGATAGGTCGAAAAGGGGCACGAGGATATGGACAGAGTAAGGAGAGGAGAATGTGGAAACAGAGAGGGGGAAGAAAACGTGCTTGGAGAGAGGGACTGAAAGGAGATGAATGAAGTGTGGTGAAAAATATGGAGAAACAGCTTGGGAAGGATGGGATGGAAATACAGAGCTGAAACGATGAGGTGAGGAGAGAGATAGGAGAGCGGAAGAAGAGGAGATGTCTGCAATACACAGAAGGTTCCAGAAAAATTTAGACTCTCTTTCATAGTTAATATCTTTGGAACAAAATGACTCATCATAGCAGTTTTGCATGGTAGTGTAGTCCATTGTTTTCTCAACAGATTTCGGCGCGCGTTTTCCAGCAGATGAGAGTGCAGCAATGAATGATAATTGTCATTTGAGCAATGCAAGGCCGTACTGAATTAGTACTGGAAGTACAGAAACATGATGGAGGTACAACAGCAATAGTGTAATGTGTACAGAACTGTCACCAACACAGACAACACTTCATCGTATTTGGGATGAATATGAAACCAACGGTAATGTTCAGGATATGCATTAGGAAAGGTGTGGCCGATTGAAAGCATCAACAAATCCAGCTTTCAGCAATGCTGTGTCGCATCATTTTACTAGGTGAATTCAAAAATCTATGAAGCAGGGTGCATGTAAAAGTGAGGTAAGCTAATCAACCGTACATCGATTTCTGAAGGCTGTGAAGTGGAAAGTGTAGACTCCAAGATCGCTGCACACTGTGAACGAAGATGACCTGTATCGAAGGACGGGGTACTGAGAGTGATTTGAAGGCTTGCTTCGTGAGGATGAATAGTTTGCAGGCATGGTTTTCTGGTCTGACGAGGCGCAATTCAAACTGCATGTTACTGTAAACCTCCACAGCTGTGTGCACTGGGATCCTGAAAACCCTCAACTTCAAGTGGACAAACATGTTAGTCTACTGGGTGTTAATGTGTGCTATGGTCTTCCATCATGTGTTTTGTTTGGCCCAGTTCTTCTTTGAAGATATCGTAACTGGTGGGGTGTATCTTCATATGCTGCAAACACCTGTTTTATCCGCCATCTGAGAGGTGTTTGGAATGAAAGATTTTAACTACAACAAGATGGCACTCCACCTCACTACAACAAAGATGTCAGAGCCTACCTGGATGAAAATCTTCCTGGATAATGGATAGGTTGAAGAGGAGCTGTTGAGTAGCCACAGAAGTCTCCAAATCTTACGCCTCTTGACTTATACCTATTGGGGATACTGAAAAACGAAGTTTATCCACAGAAGCCATCTGCACTGAATGAGCTACGAGAAATGATCGAGAGGTCCTGTGTGGCTATCACATCAGCAAAACTGATAGCTGTAGTTCGGTCAAAAGTTCGGCGCCAGTGGCGTTCTGTGGCTGATAATAGGGAATCACTTTGAATACATAAAATAACATTTCCCCCAAGGTATTATTGTAACGGTATGTCATTTTGTTTCATTGATATCGGTTATCAAAGAGTGTCACTTTTTTCTTGATCTTACTGTGTATGTCAAATGCATATACAAGCAAAGTTCCAAAAAAGTCTAGTATTATTAATAAATTATTGTTGGGTGTTTCTTACTCTGGTTGCCTTAAATTTCTGATGATAACTAATTTGCATTGTGACAAATGCTGTGTGCTTAGTAAGAAAGATCAATCAGAGCGACTACATTCTGTGACAGTGGATTCTCTTCCTGTCACCTTTACGTTTAATGTCAAGTGTACTTTGATGAACACAACGGAAGTAAAACTTCTTGGTACCCTTCTATTTATAAACTGCTCAAAAATGGTGTAACTTGCGTGTCCATGAGCACATGTGTGCTTAAATACAAGTGGAGAAGGAATGAAAGACTAAGTCTTCTGAATAACCAAAGTAAATGCACTCTGCCTTCCTATGTCATTCGTTGTACGAGAAGGGTTTCTATGATCACACAGTGAAAGCTACAGCTTGTTATTAGCATACTGAGTAGGATTCTTGTGAGGAGATACTGCAATTCATTCCATTCACTGAATTCCCACCATCTGGAAGAAGATGTTCACGAGGAGGGTGTGGTGTGCTCGTGCATTATTGCCTTGGAAGATCTGGACGATAGGCTGGAGGGTACTATCGCAGTAGTGCACAGCCCTCCAATTGGTGAGGAGCAGCATCCAACCTATGTAGACAGTTCTGGCACAAAACATGACTGATGCACGCCCCCCCCCCCCCACCCGATCATGTTATGGGACTGCATGCCTCAGATTTGATGTGTGCTGGAACCTAGCCACGTCCACTCCCAACTACCATGGCCATCAGGGCTAGAGAACACATAATGATCCAGTTTCCGTTCTTGGTGTTCCTTCACCCACATTCTTCACTCACAATACAGTCCGGGGGAGGGTGAGCATGGTTCATGATCTGGTTCTTAATGGACAGCTAGAGGCCAAGCCGATCGCCTGGAGACGACTGCATACTGTCTTGTGTTGATACAGTCTTCACAGATGCCTCCAGAAAGCCAGCGCAAAGCACTTCTGCATTCTCCTCGGTGTAGCTAGGAGCCATAGTTTATAGCTAGGAGGCAGCAGCTAGGACCTTTATGAGTGCTGGGACCATGATGAGGCAGATGTTCAGTGTTTTGCATCTCATGTTAGTTGTCTAATGTTCGAATAATGTCGCTATGTGTATGCCAGTTCGACGATCAGCTTGCCATACTGATAACTCATCTTGACTGTAGAGTGACATGTCACGGACTCAGCTTCTTGATTTGACACAAAGTGCACTAACGTCAACTGCACTGAGAATAAATATTAACTTTGTGTTACAGAACATTGGTGGCTCTACAAAGCACTTTTCTGTGGGCAAAAGAGTATCAAGAAAGAGGCTGGTGATCAGCAAAACTGAAACTATACAAACAATGAGAGTGGAATAAAAGTTTTTCTTTTTGAGCATTTTATATTAGGATCTCTTAACATTGGTTGCTTTTCATCGCGTTTACTTGAACTTGCTCATAAAGAAGCAGCTGCTTCCTTGATAAGTGATCTGCTCTAAAGTTGGCTTTGTGACATAAATATGAACCTTATACAAGTGTTTCCAATTTGCAACAATACTACCTATTTTACCTCCTATTTGAAGTGGTGTCGACTCGGGACAAAATGATCAGCGCTAATTTCTTCACTGATTTGGTGTGTTGGTGCAGTCCAGTTGATTCAGGCGCATGTGACATGTCCTTGTTAACAGATCTCGAGTGGGGCCAGTGCTGCGGATTGAGAGCGTCTTATTTGAATACATGCAGTGAACTCGTTTTGCAGAGTGTTCTGCTCAGAAAGTCAAGCGTCCAGTCTCGAGACCCGGTGAGTTGGTGTCTGGTTCTCATGATGTCATAAACACAATCATATTGTTCACGCCCTAAGCGGTAAGATACAGTCCTGCGATGTCCCACATTATGTAGTGGATACACTGCCTGGGTTGCCAGTTAGCTCTCAACAGGATTTATGAAGAAGGGAGTTAAGTCACAAATGTCACATCTGCTGCATTCGTTGCGGCTCTGTCACGTAACGCACGATACGATGTCGATGTGTCCAGAGCGTGATCGCTCATCTCTGGATAAAACCGCTCTATGTGTGCTGCACTGAGAAGACAACAGTCATGGGATACCTGCCTACATCACGTCGGATCTCCTTTTGTCCAGCATAAAGCAGTTAGTGAAAGTCTCCAGCAGAAATACTGAGCCATTCTACCTCTACAGCCTTCTGTAATTGTGAAAGTGTTGTTGATGCAGAAATTTGTGCACCAACTGATCTCTTGATTATGTCTCATAAATGTTCTATGTCATTCATGTCGGGTGATCTGGGTGGTCAAATCTTTATCTTGAATTATCCAGAATATTGTTCGAACCAATTGCGAACAACTGTGGCCATTGATTGACATGGTGCAATGTTATCGATAAAAATACCATCGTTGAAAGGCTGCAAGTGGTCTCCAAGTACCACAACATACCAGTCAATTGTCGGTTCACTTGGACCAGTGGATCGAGTCCATTCCATGTAAACACAGCCCACATGGTTATGGCGCCACCACCAGTTTGCACAGCACCTTGTTGACAACGAGGGTCCATGGCTTCGTGGAATCTCCACCACACCCGAATGCTGTCATCAGCTCTTACCAACTGCAATCGGAACTCACATGGTCAGACCCCGGTTTTCCAGTCGTTTAGGGCGCAACCAAAATGGCCACGAGCCTTGGAAAGGTGCGACAGGGGACGTGATGCTGCTAGCAAAGGCGCCGTGTCGGCTGTCTGCTGCCGTAACCCATCAGTGCGAAATCTCGCTGTCCTGTCCTAACGGAAATGTCCCACATCGATTTCGGCAGTTATTTCAAACAGTGTTGCTTGTCTGTTAGCACCGACAGCTATGAAAACGCCGCTGCTCTCGGTCATTTAGTGAAGGCCGTCGGCAACTGCGTTGTCCGTGGTGGGGGGAAATGCCTGGATCTTGGTATTCTCGGCACACTCTTGACACTGTGGCTCCTGCAATATATAATTCTCTAACGATTTCCGAAATAGCATGGGAAATGTGTCTAACTGCAACTACCAGTCCCTGTTCAGACTCTGTTAATTGACGTCGTACCTCCTTAATCACACAGGAAACGTTTTCACATGAATCACTTGAGTACAAATGACTACGTCGCCAGTGCACTGCCCATTGATACCTTGTGTACGCCGTACTACCGCCATCTGTGTACGTGCATATCACAGTCCCTTGAGTTTTGTCACCTCTGTGACTCCGTCAATACTGCTCGACTGTTTAAAGGCAGTGAAGATTTTTCGATGCTGCTTCTACTTATCCTAGTTCGGCTGTAGCGTGAAATTTTAGTTGAAAGCTGCCAGAATTGCTTAATTCTTCTGCACTCTTCAGTGTTTCATTATCAGTTAGCTGCTACGATTCAGGCTTCTACCTTTAATTTAATCTTAAGCCCTATCAATAGATCTTTGTCGATCTTTGCAAAACTTAACCCTAGAATTTTTCTTCTTCAGTTTCGTTCAACACTTCAACATAAAAGTTAAACAAATCTGCTGCCATAAAAAAACCATGTAGCCCTTCGCATGCCGACCACAGGGCGAACTGATTTGATGTAACACTATTTTTAGTTATCATCGGTGTTGGGGATGTAGGTTAATCTTAAGCACACTCGATATTTTACTGAATGAGAAACGAATCTAAAGTTAAAATCAGAACGTCAAAGCTAATTACTATAGCAGCTTTGGCCATACACAACGACTAATAAGTCAGTGGGAACGGTCATCTTGTCTTCTGTATGTTTCCAGGGCTTTTGTAATTTGAAGATGTGGACAGGGAATTTTACCTGACAGTTTGCATCACAGGTTGATAGCACGTTGGATGTATCATCTTTTAGTAAAAGAAACTGAAGTATATTATCAGACGCCTGCCTATGAAGACCGTTTCAATAACGATGCTAGAAAATTAATTTGGAAGCCGATGTCGTTACACGCAGCTGTAAAGATTAAAAGATTGTAAGTAAAGAAAAGGCCTTGATGCAAACTGAAAGGGTCACAAGGTGTAGTTAGGGATTACATCTTGTGACATAACACATAACAGGTTTTGATTAGAGCTCAGTAGCCCACATAGGTTGTAGTAAATATAAACTTGTGGTCTGTCACTGTATTCTTCTTTGACAAGATATTAACTGCAGTTCCAAAAAAGTAAATGGTTGCATCGAAAAAACTGCAGTTGCTTCCATACCTCGATAGATAAAAAAAGTTTATGGTATTAATTGCATGACACAGTGTGTGTCTGGTCCACATCAGCATTTGTAAAAAAAAATGCCATTTCCGTATCTAGTAAAGGTCATGAAATACGACGTATGTTATGACTATAGGTAATCCAAGTCGCATGTAGAATTGAATGTACTATGTGACCCTCCCATAGAGATACAAACCAATATGTCGAGAATGGAAATATCTTTTTGTCTTCAACATAAAACTATTTCGATATGTTATCTAAATTTGATATTGAGCAATGTATGGCCTGAAATGGAACAAAGTCTACACAATGCATGTTTACCATTGTAAACTATTAAGATTTCGTGTATTGTGTGTTGACTTTGATGCATAACAATAACTATGATGAACAGCGAAAAGAATTCCATTTTACTATCGCTCCAAGGTGTCAGTTTGAGATGTGAAGAAATCTATATCTTTACGAAATAGTTTCCTCAAAATCAGATGAAATATTTCAGAGTGTCCAGCATGTCCGTTCCAGCGGTTTACAGACAATTTGTCTATATATGTATATGTGCTGCTGGAGGACATCTCGTGTCACACTCTGCGCTTGTGAGTGGTTGCTCGGATATTCAGAGCGGCAGGCAGCAGCGGAAAAGTTTGACGCCGCCAGACAGCGACGCGACGCCTGACGCAAACTGCCACTGGGGTGTGTCCATGGCAACCTTGCTGCTCCCATTAAGTTTTCTGAACAGAATTCTCCTTTGGGAAATGGTCGTCAGTCATGGCGTGGAACTGTTTGACGACCACGAAACGCACTATAAAAACGCGAGGCGCCCTGCTGCAGAGGGAGACTCTGTGAAGCACCTGTTGCTTGCTGCTGCTAAAATTTCCACGCAGAATACTCTAGCGGGATCTGACGCTAACACAGCGGATTCCCACGAAACGATTCGATTAACAATTTCGTAATGTCGATCGTCGCTGTGAGGTTTGCCACTGACTGAAACTACAAGAACAACAACAGAGTGCCAAGACGGACCCGAGGGATCCATTTATTTACTGTTGCGTACGCGAACACAGTCTGTAGTCGTCGCGCAGAATCTTCCTGTTGACACCCGGCTTCCACGCGCCCACGCTGGTGCGGACGCAGGCGCGACACCGTCGGCTGGGCCTCCGCCTCTAGCGCCGCAGCTCCCAACTGCTGCCGGAGGCGGACGAGGAGCTGCTGGGGGCGGCGGCGACGGCGGCGGGGGCGGCGAACCGGCCTCGAAGACCCGCACGTAGCTTCCGCCTGCGGTAGCGCCGCCGCGGCCTCCACCTGGTGCGCGGAGCCTCGTCGCTGCTGGAGGATGAGCTGCGGGGGGCGGCGGCGGGCCGGCCACGACGACGCTGACGTCGCTTCCTCTTCCGGTGCGGCACCTCTGAAGCGCTGCGGGCTGGGGATGCGGCGGCGAGCGGAGGGGCCGCCGTCTCCTGCGAGACGAGGACAACGTTTTGTGACGTCACGACAGCTGATGAGGCATTGAGGCAAATGGAAATGTGTGGTAAATTTCTGATCTAGGTGGGCAAAGCTGTTGTTAAACTGCTTCACTGATGGTGAAGTGGTATTCGTGCAGGTTTTTTCAAATTTGCTGACTGTTTTAATACACAATTATTAGGCTCTTTAAGAGGTCAGTGATGCTAGCTTCTTTATCCTGGACACAGACTACCAACATGACGAAACCATTCAAAAAGAAAAAGAAAACCGAGTATGTCTCATTCTGATTATCACTGACGTTTAAATGTGAGGAAAATGTAGCCTACCTTGTTGACATGTTTCAAATAACAGGGAAATGTTGTTAAACATCGCGGTATCAGACAGTCTCCGTGGCATAGTGATCTTTGGTGGGCAGCAGAAGTGTTAAACTCAGAAGAGCGTTTCTGGAGCCACTCAAGTGCAATTATGATCGTGTGGGGTGACGCATTGTCCTGCTGGATTTGCCCAAGTCCGTCGGAGTGCACAATAGACATGAATAGATGCAGAGAAATGTAGTTAGCAGATGTACGTAATGTTTTTGGTTACGTGGGGGGTTGGGGCGACTGAAGAAATGAATGCCTTCACCAGTGTAATCTGCTGTGGACAAAAGCTACCTAGAATATATGGCTAACAGTTAAGAATGAAGTATACAGAGTTAGTAACACTCACCCCTATTGACTGCATTAGCTCCTCTTCCATTATCCTGCAGTACATTTCGAAACACTCCTTCAGAAACAGCTCACGTTCCTGTAGACGAAGGACTGTATCAGCTACATACTAACTAACATCCAACTGTGCTTCTAGATTTAATGTTAATAGATTTTATGGCATCATTATGGGCTCTGTACGAATTGTAACTAGCACATGCGCTGTAAGAATCTGCGACTATCAGTTACGACACAAGTCCAGAGAGGTAGGGATACTCACGTCTGGTGACTCTATAGACAGCTCATCCGCCAGTCCGCTGTAGACTGCGTAGAACTCCTGCAGAAACTTCTGCCACTCCTGTAAAGAAAAGGGTTTATTAGCTATATAGTAGCCGACACCTGACTCTGAATGTAGATTTAACACGGGAAAATTTTCTTAAAACTGGACTATGTCGATATTAAGAACACGTGTTTGCATCTTAATCTCAATTTTCCTTGAGACTTTTCAAATCGATACCATGTCAACGGTTCGTGATGCTTGCCAATAGCACGAAGCAGCAATGTTCCGTTTCACTTGTGCCCACTGCCGATCGACGTTCACATATTTTTGGATTGCTTACTGAGACACAAGAATTGGCTTCAACCTCAAAATGAATAATATATAGATATCACAGGCAAATTTCTGAGATGACGCCTACCAGTGTCTCTGCGGTGGAGGGCCGTGGGAAGAATGGTAGCAGGACAGTCGCAAACTGATGTGACCCGATGGCTTAATATGAATCTAGATGGGAGACAGTTTATAGAGATCGAAACTGTGTCCCGAAGACCAGAGCAGGGCCGACCACGTGTAATATGAGAAAGAGAGAACCGTTGTTTGGCTGCACGGCAACTGGCATCTGACCTCGCAGCATCCACTGCACGTGTTGCATGGAGGCAAACGGTGTACAGAAGGGTTCGGAAGAGTGGCCTTTACTGTCGGAGACCTGTTGTATGTGTACCTCTGACGCGTCTTCACAAAAGGGAACGTGTAGAGTAGAGCAGTGAAGACGCCACCTGGACGGTCGAATTGTCGTCCACTGTTATTTTCGCTGATGAGTCACAATTTGGTGTGAACAGTGATTCTCGACCAATTTGGATCTGGAGGGAACGCGGAACACGATTTTGTGACCCAACCATTGTGGAAGAGACTGATAATGAGGATGATCCCTAATGGTGTGGGCGGGGGTTACGTTGACCACTCGAACGCCTCTTCATGAAATTGTACAGTTAAATCGGCAAGGCTTAACTGCTGTCAGGTACCGTGAGGTTTCCTTGGGACCTCCTGTGCAGTTGTTGCGAGGTGCTGTGGGCCCAGACGTCGTATTGCTGGCCGATAACGATCGACTTCATAGAGCACGGGTGGTTGATGTTTCCCTGGGAACGGAAGATATTTGCACTCGTGGCGTGGCTGCTAGTTCTACCGATTTGAATCCAATATAACACGTCTGTGATGCACTGTGGATACAAGTTGCATCACCTCAGCATCCGCAAACCACTCACCAAGACTTGACAGCAGCTGCAATAAGAATGGGCGTTCTTGCCTCAACATGAGATTGAAAACAACATTAACAGCATGCCCCGTCGTTTGTCTGGTCTGTGTTCGCACCAGAGGTGGTCACACCTCACATTCAGCACTTTAACCAGTTGTCAGAATGTGTGTGCAAATCCTTTAAGTTGGAAAACACGAAGACATTTTTGTCTACCATTATGCATGTTGCAGTTCTTTACGTTCTGTATTCTTTGTGTTGCTTCTACTGTACTATGAGATGATTATACCGTTTTGTGGCACAATAAACGCAACGTTTCAAAATCTCGGTTTGTGGCTTTAATTTTGCACACCAGTGTACTGTCTAATCAGGTTATCCTTCTATCCGCATGTAATAAGGAACTGGCCAGTAGAGGCCACGAGAAGCGGACCCAACAGTACAGGAGGAGGTGGGGAGTGTCAACTAGTGAGTAGAGAAGTGGGAAGAGCAGAATGGGTCTGTCAGGAGAGCTCAGTCTCCTTGAACCTTGATTACCTGTGTATATGTCACTAGGGAAGCTTGTCCAGGTGCAGAAGCAGGAACAGCTAATTGCGGTATGATGTAATGCCTGGCTTCTTCTGTATAAAGCCGTTGGACGGGACTATGGAAACATTGAGAGAAGTTTGTGCTATTCTGGACAAGCCTGCAGGTTGCTCTGTTGTCTCTGACCACAAACGGCACCAGTGCTATATCCTCAATACGTTGCAGACGTCAGTCGTCGTAACAACAATGTTATACCGTAGTTTAGTGAATCCGAACGTGGGCAAACTGTTGGTGCTCCTATGATGGCTGCTTGCGTAACCAAGGTAGCCCAAGTGTTCGGTGTTTCAAGAGGCACCATGCCGAAGATTTGTAGCGTGTACAGGGAAACGTAAAAAACCGTCATCCGCTAAGTGAGAACAGAGACGAAAGCGTGTGTTGAGTGATCGTGACATACGGTCATGGAGAGGATTGCGACGAACAATAGGAAGAGTCAGCAGTAAAAGTCACTGCAGAACCGAACGTGGCACTCGCGAACGCCATGTGCACCACAACAAACACTAAGGAAGCTCCATTAGCAGAGAATTTCAGGGCTAACTGGAATACCAAAACCACTCAACAAGGACAAAAATGCCCGTAAGAGGAAAACGTGGTGCGAAAGACATAAGACCTGGACTGTAGAACAATAGAAGAAGGTCACCTGGTCGAATCAGTGATGTTGTACAATGTTTCCAACTTATGGCCGAGTTTACATCCCAAGAGCGAAAAACGACGGGGGTTTGGAGATGATTGGGGCAGCAGGATCGTGGTATTTCATGGGCCCCTGCGATCACTATACAAGGTCGCATTAATGCCCATGGCTATATGAGCATTTTGGCTGATCCCCTGGTACAACCTCTGTTCCCCAATGGCGATGCTGTGCTCGAAGATAACAGGACCCCTGTTCAAACTGTTCCCATCGTCCAGGACTGGTTTTCTTTTCCACAGGCATGAACTGTCACATCTCCCCTGGTTATCACGGTCACCAGGCCTCAGTATTATCGAGCCTTTGTGATCTACTTTGGAGAGACAGGTGCGAGATTGCTATCCACCTGCATCGTTGTTACCTTAACTTGCCACCATTTTGCAGAAAGAATGGTATAAGACCCCTTGAGAACCATACAGAATGCATAGTCATCCATTCCGACAAGTCTGGAGGCTATTATTTAACTACAATGGGTTTTCTGTGTTAGGCGTGGTAATGTGTTCCCATACTTTTGTGCATCCCCTGTACAGAGGGTCTGCCCCCAAACACTGCTAGCATTCTGGAGCGACGTACAAAGAAGAGCCTCACCTGTTGCATGACCGCCACTGGGTCTGGAGGGGCGCCCTCCGCCTCCAACTGAACGTTCTTCTCCTCCTCCACCTCCACCTGAACGTTGTCCTCTTCCTCCCCCTCAGTGCTGCCGCAGCAGCACAACCACCGGAGGACTCTCCGCCACATCTGTGCGTACAAGAAGTATATTAGGTTCTATCGTTACCCTCACCTTGGATACAGCAGTGTCTCTCACTCTCAGTACAAACTGATACTCTCCGAAAAGTGTCCTACAAGAAGATCATCCTCTCTGCACTGAAACTAGAGACACCCTGACAGAAACTCTAAGGTCCACGTTATAAAGCCATGAACATCAGAAACTAAAAATTAGACAGATAGGCGAATGTTACAACATTTTTCACTACAAAGTGTATTTTTTGTAAACATATTACACAGTTAAATTTGCTTTTTATACGTAGAAACTCTTATCTGTCTCTGAAGAGCACTCTTGAGTGGACTAGTGACACGTATTGCTTTCAGCCTGCACAATGGACTAACAGATATGTGTTGAATTGGTCGGTCCAAGTTCTTGTCTAGCGTAGGATTTCTGGCTGTGGAAGCCATAGCCCTCCATCCAGTATTACATTTCATGTGAACAAGATGAAGTAGCTGAATGATGACTTCATGAAGTAGTGTTAGGTAGAAACGACAGATGCTACCTCGCAGTTCCGACGAACGTGTGATTTTTGCCACCTACTGAACTGACTTGTGTCCTCAGCGTCTGTTTTAACAGGAGATGGAAGGATTACCCTCTGGTCTGCGCGCCAGAACTCTCACTTTCGTTCACTCATTGTGCTAAATTAACATTCACGCCCTGTTTAAAATAAAATTAATGTAACTTCTTTATGCTGAGCTATCATTACATTGTCTAAACGCCGTTTTGCTATTAACTTGTGTCAGAAACATTTGAATAACAGGAAAGAGACCAATCACTTCGTCTGTCATACAGGCAGCACTGTAAGGATATGAGAATTAAGTTGGAAGCCAGAAATAGTATCCTTTCGAGGATCACTGGTAGTAGGGAGGACTCAAAACCACAAACCCTCCGAACGATGACACTAGCAACATTTCAAAGTGCTGCAGATTATGCATGTCCAGTCTGGTATAAGTCTTTCCACGCAAAGTTCACAAGGCACTAAACGATATGGGTAGTGGTATTCCAGGATATTTGGAACCTACGCCACTTGTAAAACTCTACAGCTCTCAGCTGTAGCGAACAAGATATTCGTTGTGACGTAGCTGACAATGCAGAGAGAACTAAGCAGGTTTCTCAGGAAAAAATGTGGGCACAATAATAAAAAAATTGAACATAAATTTCAGTTAAACTACAAATTCCGAATCATGAAATTCATTAGAATTAGCTTTCATTTCATTTAATCCATTGTATCTCAATTTAACATGTCCATCTTCAAACAATTAGAAACCTAAATTGCTATTGATTTCAAATATCCATTCAGTAAAGGAGTCTTAAACTCATTATTAAGCACAGTCTTATTTTATCTGCACGTCTGGTATTGAAATATTTGTATCCAGTAGTGTTATTCAACCCATTACATTTATATCTCTATTTTTTAAACAAATTAGAATTGCTTGCATTATTGAGCTTCTTCAGGAGGGCTCCATTTAAATAGACAAAATTTTTATTGCAATAAAATGTTACATGTTATAAGTAGACAACATTGATAGTAAAAACAGTATTATTCCAGTGGTGGAGTTGTTAAAGATATATATGTATTTGAATAAAGGAACAAAATTATTTAAATGAAGAAGACAAAATATTGGCAACCATCAAAAGTTAAAAAAATGAACTATGCTCCAAAACTCTGGTGACAAAAATAGAAATATTTATTCTCATGAAGAACAAAAAAAGCTTAACAGAATTTTAAAAACCGAAAGTCTACATACAAAATATGAATATTAAAATAATAATTATAATTTTTTAAAAAAATATTAGCTACAGAAGAAAGGAAGCATTACTTATATTTAATGAAAGCTGGTGTATTAAAGATATTTTTCAAATTTCTGACTTTCTAATTCAGATTCATGATTCTCAGAAGTATGAATTAAAAAAGAGAAATGGAAAGGAAGTAGTTTTAGAAAACAGAGAATACAAGAAAAAAGTTACTTTATTTATATAAATGTTTTAAAAAATTCCCAATACAAATTTTATTTTTACGTTAGAAAATGTAGAAATCTTATTTTAATTGTAATATACTTATGGCACTGTTTCATAATTATCTAGAACTATTCTTTTACTATACTATACCAAAATGAGAATTCTATCTTAACTTACTTGTTGATTAAGTTTTTGGTTTAAAATCGCTCGTTATCAGTTTGTACTGTAATTGTATCTTTTCTTTCACTTCATTCTCAAGTACTTTAATCATATATTTGCCACTCAACTTTTGAATATCCTTAAATTTTGAAGAAACCCTTTCATCTTCATCACAGTATTTCTATCATTTTCCTTAAAATAGTAACTTTTAGATCCAGTCGATTTTAAGATTTGAATCCACTTGTCTCCTAACTTATCAGTCCATTCACCTGGCATACAACCTGTTTCCACAGTATCTTTGCCATCATCTATATACTCTATATTACCCCGTATGTATCAAAATACATAACTGATTCTCCAAGTTTATCTAACATATCAAATAACCTAAGCCTTATATGAGAATGCAGGCTTTCTCTGCGAATCTCGATGATAAAATGTTCTTGGGTTGACAGCTGAGTCAATGCATTGTTCTCCAGCAATGTTTCAGCATGTTCCTTACTTGCTATTGTCACCTGAAGATGGAAAGTAAGAAACTTAGTGCTATGTTGCTGGAGAACAACGCAGTGACTCGGCTGTCAAACTGAGAAAATTTTACCAACCTGACCCATCTATTTGATATAGTGAATGCTGTCATAAAAATATTTACATCAGTGTTATTTTCTATATAATAACCTTTGAAATTACTTTTCATCTGAGCCATATTATCATTAATAAAATTCATGTCAATATTGTCTAATCAATCGTCCAATTATATCTCATAAAACTGTTGCTACTCTGTAATATACTCAGTTTTATTCATATTTTGTCATTGTCTACATTTTCCCCACAATTAATTTAGACATATCATAGCAACAGTATTTTATTCTGGGTTTTCTTTTATCTTATCAGGATCTAATGCAATATCCAACTGTCTTTCTGTGTTTTGAGGTATAACTCATTTGGTTCAAACTCATGGGGAGTGGTTGCTAATTATATTTTCATAAAGTGTTTTACATAATTTTTAAACAACATGTTGCTTTTATCTCTAAAATCACACGCTTTATTGATACTTAACATTTTATATCATTATTTCCACGACTTTCTTTACTTCATCACATGGCGAAGTTCCAATAAAACGTCTTACATCATCATTGTGATTACATTCATTTATTTTTTCTTCTGCACATTTGACACATAAGTAAAAGAGCAGTTTTCCATTTTTATTGATCTTCATCTCTTTTGGCAAAACTTGATTCTACACTCCTATAGGTGCCAACACTTTCCATTTTATAAATCTCTACCTTTTTAGTATATGTCTTGGTCTACAAATTTTTGTTGGATGGCTCTTAGGATAATATTCATGATATTTTGCAGTTGATAAAAGACTACAGACATCAATATACAAGGGTCGCTCAATAAGTAATTCCCCACGTTTATTTTTTCTCAGAACATATTTATTGGTAAGAGTCAGAATTTGGTGAAAATATACAACAAAATGTGTTGTTCATGTCCTAATTTTCTACATTGTCTCCATGATCTTCTATGGCCATATGCCAACGTTATTGAAGAACATATATTCGCTGCTGGTAAAAGCTCTTGTCCTGTAGCCTCAGTCATGTTTTCACTGCGTGACTGACACTCTCGTCATCTTCGAAGTGTGTTCCCTGTACAGAATCTTTAAGTGGCCAAAGGGCATGGAAGTCCGACGATGCCAGGTCGGGATTGTGGGGTGGATGAGGCAAAGATGTCCAACCCAATTTGGCGATGTGTTCCTAGATTCTCAGATTTGTGTGTGGGAGTGCATTATCGTGTTGGAGCAAGATTGCTGCTGGATTCGTGTCGATTGAACACGTTGGAAACGCTTCTTGAGTTTATTCAGATTCTTCATGCTTCTGAATTGATGATTGACACTCTTGGCATCAAATCCAGGAGAATGATGCCATCAGAATTCCTGGAGACAGTCACCATGACTTTTCTGGCGGATGGGGTTGTCTTGAATTTCTTCTTTTTTGGTGATTGAGGTTGATACCACTCCATGGACTGCCTTTTTGTTTTGGGCTCAAAGTAGTGCACCCACTTTTCGCCCCCCTTAACGATCTGTGACATAAAGGCCTCCCTGTTGGTCTCAAAACGCTCCAACAATTCAGATGAAATGGCCTTTCTTTGAATCCTGTGGTCCGCTGCGAGCATTCGTGGAACCTATCATGAGAACCTCTTTCTACATCCGAGACTCTTGATCATTGCAGATGCACTTCCAATGCTGACCAACAAATTTAGGGGCAACTGTCGAGTTGTGAATCGCCGGTCGATACGAATAATGGCATCTGCAAAATTCAGCATGTCTGGAACAATGACTGTCACAGGACGTCCTGAGTGTGGCTGATCATGGAGCTCTGCTTCTGCATATCCTGAGGCTGTAACTATCTTTACCCATCGCCCAATTGCACGTCTATCAATGAATGTTCATCATGGCTTCTTTTCCTCCACAGAATAATTCAACAGCATGTTGGTTGTAATGTGAGTTGTATGAAGACGCCATTTTGACTCTGTACTAAAGCTCTGCCAACCTGGCAGAACATTTCGAAACTTCACTGGTGCACAGAACCAAAATGAAGTGTGAAGCACCAACAAGGACGATTGTTTAGGTATATTAACTGCTTTTTAAAAAATGTGGGGCATTACTTATTGAATGGCCCTCATATTTTATTGTCATGATAAAGCCATTTGCTTTATCTCTTAATTTTATGGTATTAGTTTGACAACCATAAAATGCACCTTTTGGATTCAAAGGTTCATTAGCTTTAGGCAACTTTTTTAATTTATTAATATTATAAAAATCTACTGTGTTAATACACCCACATTTCCAAATCTCCACTAAATTCTTCAGCATTTTGCATATTTGTGCTTCTTATTAATGTCTTTTGATACAGGTCATTCATCGATTCTTTATTCATATTGTTAACCATTTCAGTTTTAAAACATTTTTACAACCATGCCGGAAACAGCTATGATATTGATGAAAACTAATGTTTTCTTTATCAAAGACATCTATTTTTGCTCCAGATATACTTACTTCACTACCATTAAGAGCATGTAGAATACTATTATTGTTTAAACAGTTTAGCCAAGCAATAGACTCTTTGCTATAGTTTTGCGTCTGCTCTTTATTCAATACAGCAATTTTTCTATTAGGGAAATATTTACATCAGTATACAGCCATGAAAACTCTAGCAATTGTTAAATAACATAATGGATCTATATTAGCTAATTCAATGAATTGTTTTCCTATTTCTAAACAATCTCTTCTCAATATATCTACATCAGAATTGCAGTGTTCATTCATTCATTTCCTCTATTGCATACATAATTTCCATTAACTTTTTGCCTATCCCATTTGAGACATATTTCTCTTTCTCTGGTTTGATAGATTCAACACAACAAATTTTGACATCTCCAATAAATCCTATTTAATTTTCATTTTCTTGGGTATTGAATAAATGTGGGAAGTAACATTTCTTCAATTCTTTTAAACCAATTATTTTTGGAAAGCTACTAAATGGCTCTTGTACAAAATTGGTTCTATTTATAATTCTCATTTCTAAATGCTTTATCTCCAATAACAGCAGTTTAGTTCCTGTGTAGACTCTATTGTTTTTATTGTATTTTCAACACAATACTTCAGAATACATTCCAAATCATAATCTTTAGGACCTGTGGAAATCTTGAAAAGTTGTCGGGTTTTCAACCAGGTAGCGTCTTCCAAAAGGCGCGATATTTCGGCAAGCCAACTTCTTGCCATCTTCAGGCGTTCCGAGCGGTCCGCGGCCGGTGGTGAGGGAAGTGCGGCGCCCCGCGACAGATCATGGGCCGCCGTCCTTCCGCGGCCATGACCGCTTACGGAACTCTGCCGTCGTGGTGACAATGCTTCTTCTTGTACAGGTGTCCTGACACGAGCGGATTTCCGTGTAGACTGTCGTTGTGTTTTAATCATGCTTAAAGCGGGATCCCAGGCTTTGCTTAACTTGAAAACGCTGTCTTTATTTATTAGTTCGTCATGCAGCCGGATCTCCACTGCCTCTTTGACGATACAATCCCAGAAGGTGTTCGATTGTTGAAACACCTTTGTGCCATCGTAGTTCATGTCATGTCCATGTGAGGTACAGTGCTCTGCCACGGAGGACTTGGTCGGCTGTGCGTTGTCTGCGTGGCGTTTGTGTTCACTACATCTCTCCTGTACCGTCCGGATGGTCTAGCCTATATACATTTCCCCGCTCCGGCAAGGGATGCTGTAAACTCCCGGTTTCCGGAGTCCTGAGTCGTCCTTGACTGATCCTAATAATGTTTTCATTTTGGATGGAGGGCGAAACACGCACTTGACATCATATTTTCTGAGTATTCTGCCGATCTTTGCCGATGTGTTCCCGACATATGGTATGATCGATGTCGCAACCTGTTTTTCTTCGTCCTCGGAAGGCTACGGTCTCGGCTTCTTCGGTCTTAAGGCCCGTTTTATCTGCCGGTTGTTGTAACCGTTCGTTCTTTTTCTCTTCTTCAGTATTTATTCAATGCATCTTGTATTTCAGATTCACTTAATTTATAAGCATATTTTTATTGGTGGTATGTCATTAAATTCTTCTAAATAATGGTCATAAAGAAAAATTTGTTTTTCAACTTGTAATTTCTCTTGAATAGCTTTCAGAACGACTGTCATCTAATCCTTCTTCAGTTCCTTGTGTTGCAAGGCTGATATTATTTTTTATAGTTTTCATATTCTCTTCTTGGTTGTCTTTTCCATTTTGTAAATTCTTCTTTTAATTTCTTCTTTTTCTTTTTGTTTCATCTAGCTTTTTTACTAACATACGAGTCATATTTTGCAAACAGTTACTGTAAATAAAGAACATTAATAAAACATCTTTAATATATGATGGGTGATGTAAAAATATCTTCAATTTGATATCTGCAGTTTCCTTTGTTAAGTTTTCTAGTCATTTCTATCATAAACATTCGAACTAACCATTATTCCAGCATTTACTACAATATTCTTTAAAATCATCAAACTTAAAATCACCAGCATCAAACTCGTGGTAAATATGATTTAAATTTGTATCATCTCTTCGAAATATATTTAAAGAATTTAGGTTATCTCTCACTAATTGTTCTGGTATTTTTGAGTTTATCTGAGCTAAATAAAAACAATTTACTCCTAAATGTCAGGCTGTACTAAAATATTCTTTAAAAACATCCTGATTTTTTAGAATGAAATCATTAAATACTACGAGCATATGACCATGTCATTCATCTAATAGTATAATTTCTTCATTATTCTCAATAGAAGTAGTAATGTTGTCACTATTTCTATCTTCAATTTTTACACATTTTTATAAATTCTTGATATTTTGGCTCATCTAAACATTTGGTTGGAGTAAACCTAAAAATGACTGATTTTATTCTATTTCAGCCACCACAAAGCGAGAATATAAGTATCAATCATTAATGCTGCTTCTTCACATCACCTTGAAATTATTAATGCACATTGAACAGAATTAGGTAAGAGGTTGCCATGAATATTTTTATGTTTCTTATGTGGTATTTCATTTTTGATTACCAATCTGTTTTCATTTCATTAATAATATTTTTATGGGTGGTAAATGAGTTACCTGTCTCAGTTTAGTTGTAAGTCAATCGTTCTCAGAAAAAGATTGTCTGTATCTGTATGATATAACTCTGGTATTGTTGCACTAGGTGGTTTTTATACAATATTTTCCATTAATAATATTATATAAATATGAATTGTGCTAGAGAGACAGTAGTAATTCATATTGGTCAATATAATTTGAAAAACTTGGAAAAATTTATTCATCCAAAAATAATAAATTTTCACATTGAGGCCAATGAAATTTTAAATAAATTTATTAGTGAAAGCAACATTACATTTACATGGATATAAATGATAGTATCGGATGTGCGCTTGGACATAGTTGCAAACTATTCTTGTTAATGAAAAGACTGTTGCTAATGATGTTCGTAAAATAACTCCATCTGAATTACTCAACATAAACATTTAATGTGAATGAGGTTCTGTTGACTGAGGTCCAAGCCAACTGCCTGATATCTGCGATCTGTTTCTTTCGACCGCTACTTACTGTTGTCGCCACCTATCGTAAAACAGCAGAAGCAAAGTTGTACACCTTGTAACTGATACTTGACTCAGAATTTTGTGACCTGTTAGTTAATTTACTTCATGAAAAACGCATTTGAAACTATTAAGCTTTTTAGAAAGAAAATATTGATGAGTATAATTCACATTTTAAATAGTAGTGCCAGCCATTTTATGAACAAAATAAAATTATTTACAATTTAATTGATAATATTCAGGTTACTTATTTTATTTAACAGTTTTTATAATTTTTAAAAGAATCCTACCTACTCACCAGTAAATATGATCGAACCTAGATCAGCCGCATGAGTGTCTACTACACTACTGATCGAACTGCTTCACTTTTGTGCTGCTTTGCTGCTTATGATCCATATATGAGGTGTGAATGAGATACGTTTAAAACTTTAGAGCCCTTTTTTTGGGAATTTTCTGCGTTGTGCGCTGTAACACTTTTATGAGTAGACATCCTTGAGGTAGACTAGTAACCCACAAAGTCTCATCCCGAACTGAATCTCAGATCTTGGAAGGTCCCCTTGTCAGTAGACAAATTGAAATTTTACACGTAATTGTTTTTTGATACAATACTAGTGATTTCCGAACGTTTGTCTTGCTATCTGTGCAATAACGTTTTAACAGCATCATTTCCTTAGTCATCGGTATGTGATGCCCTTAATTCATGTCAGATACGTGTGAATTACAGTGTGGCGCCTATATAGTCAAATAATTAATACTCAGTATCTTTTATAACAGGGGAAACATGATAGCAACGAACTTATCACTCTACTCACTGTAACATATAAAACAAGTGTAGTGACTGTCATTTCAGTTGCATAGCAGATGGTAATACGAGGATTGGAACTTTAATAGTGGCAACTATTTATTTATAGCTTGTACAAGTAGATACGTGTTTCAAAGTTTTACTGACCTTCAGAGTAGTCACAAGCATTACGTACAACCTGTTGCCAGCAATGTGGAAGCCGTAGTATACTCTTAGCAGTGCCAGTTGTGTTCACAGTTCGAGTGGCTCGGTCTATCTCCTGACGAATTTGTAGCAGTTCTGAAGCGAATGCCGTGAAGCGTTTCCTTCAGTTTAGAAATCAAGTTGAACTAACGAGGGCTTAAGTCAGGGGAGAGCAGTAGGTGGTATAGCAATTAGCAGACCCATCAGTCAAACAAATCAGTAACATCTTGCACTGTCCATGCGTAAGCATTGTCCTGCAGGTCCTGCAGAAAGTGTCATCACTTCTGTCTCTATGCTGTTCATTTTTTGAATACAACCTACGACTTAAGCCCTCGTAAGTTCAACTCGATTTGTAAACTGAAGGAAATACTTCATGGCATACGCATCAGAACTGCTACAAATTCGTCGGGCAATAGACCGCGCCACTAGAACTGTCAACACAACTGGCACTGCTATGAGTATCCTTCGACTTCCACATCGCTGGCAATGGGCTATACACAGTGCTGGTGACTACTTTGGAGGTCAGTAAAACTTGAAACACGTATCTATTTTCTACGAGCTGTATATAAATAGTTACCACTATTAAAGTTCCAACCCTCATATTTGATAAGTGTCAGCAGACTTATTGTAATTACCACAAGAATGAACGCTGTGTCTGCTTGGTGCTCATGAGACAGGTGCTTCGTGTATTACTGAAAAAGTATATGTCTGTGCCTAAAGTCGCAAATTATTTAAATTCCGATTGTAGATTTTTTTTCAGTACCGCATAGTCACTGTTCCACCACCAATATGCTGCGAATATGCTTCGTGTATTAGAATGAGCAGAGTGGCGGAGGTTTTCTTTAAAAAGTTAGCAATTTTTTGTCCCATACTCTGCTTGTGCTTGAGGGAAAGGTGAGGCGGTGAAGCAGGGCAGTAGTTTCTAATTGCAAGACAATGTATAGTGTAGGCTTGCTCGCAGAGCAGGATGATATATGGAGAGCTTAATCAGAGTCGTTGCCCACAAGAGGCTCAGTCGCCCCCACCTTATCATTACTATGGTAATTAGCGATAGAGTTAATGCGTCATCACAGACGTCATTCAGACCACGTGCACAGCCTAACACCACCACATTCACTGAGCAACCATACCATTCTGAACATACACTTGTTACTATCATCTGCTCACAACTATTACAATTTAATTGGTACTGATGCTTTGACAAGAAAGGTGAAAAGTGCCGTATGAATGAGAATATCTACTTGGAATACTCCTAACACCGAGGTCCAAAATAACAACAAGATGTTAAGAAAACGGAGCGAAGGCCAAGTCCTCTATTTATTTTCTCAAGCTCTTACAGTTAAATCTTAATTAATTCGTGATAGATGCGTAGTAATTGGCCCTTTCGGCTATCAAAATATTCGTATTGGTACTATCGAAGTTTAATTGCTTCGACATTCGATTACCAAAAGTAATACTCAATTTTGGGTTGAATGTGATTCTGAACGCGATGTTAATTTGACTTTCAGTCCATCTGGTGACGACTTACGGAATGATGTCTGAACACAAAATGCACAAAACGGTTCTAATATTACTATGTGTACTGGCGGGGAGAGCGCTTCAGTCCAAAGTATCTTGTGGAATGGGAGAGAAGCGGATACTTTTCTGTTGGCATTTGGGATTACATCTCGGCTTGGTGAATAGGGCGCCTGTGGAAAACTGATGCCATCGTCAACAGTTAGGCCTGTGTTAGTATTCTAGAATACGTAGTGAAGGTAAGCGTTGAGCTGCTGTAACTTCAATGAGACCTCTATTACCAGCAGATTTGAACAGGAAATAACATAACGGTTTTCGATAGTTTTCATATATTCACCATTTCAATTCCTAAAGACTACAATTTGTCATAACAACAATGCTACTCTGTCATTTAGTATTCTGCTGTTGTCCCCAGTATAGTTATTGCATTTTGTTCTAGTCCCGATGTCATGAAATTAGTTTCCTCTGTCGCCCTCATAGCTTCTAGTCTCATAATTTGCCGCCAAATACATTCATGAGAAGGGGGATGTGTCAGAAATGTAACGAATTAGTTTCCATCTTCTTTTACTTAATTCATTTTTCCTTCTTTGTTCCTTGTCGCGTATTCAGATATTTTATAGTTTTCACCTACATTTATCTGTTCTTTGTCCTCTGCAAATAAATTACTGTTGCTTCAAGCCGAACCTCAGCTTGAATCCTCAGGGTTCATAGTGATGTAAATCGCGTACAGTAGATTTTGCATTGGAGCTGCGTATTTCCTCTGATACTCTGAATTGTTGGAATGTCTCAATCATAAATGTTTCCTTTGTTATTACTATTTTTCTGTTCACTTGTCTTAAGCTTCTGATATGACTACTGCACTAGTTCAGTGATAGTTGAACAGATCGGCTTGATTAACTTTAGTACCCAATGTTTCCACATCTATGTTGACCTCTTCAGTCTTGTTTCCGAATTCGTGACAGCTATTACGTGATATTCCTCAAATTTTCCTGTACAGCCCGACTGCTTAACTGAGTGATAACGTGTTTGCCTCCCATGCAGCGGGCGCGGATTCGATTCACGGCCGGGTTTGAGATTTTCTCCGCTCGTGGCCTGGGTGTTATGTGGCCCTCATCATCAACGACACACAGGTCGCCCAATGTGGCGTCACATGAGATAAGACTTGCGAACTGGCGACCCAGTTTCCCCGCTTGGGGACTCCGGCCATTTCGTTTCATTTTTCTCGTACAGCTGGTGCTTGTTACTCCACCGAGGGAGTGTGACTTCACAGCGCTGTCGCAACGCAGAAGTTAGAATTGAAGGATGTTTTATACATCTCATTTCGATACCACATCCTTCGTATCTGATTCAGCCGATTGGACTTGAGGTGCCTCTCAGCAGGCTACGACTCTCATCATATGTAGGGACTGTGTAAACCGCGTCCCTCATCGGCTGTTTAGCCTAGATCTCTCAGCTACGGCAGGAGTTGAATTCTTAAATGGTGTAGAAAATACCAACACACCGTGCCAGTCATAAATACATTTTTTTAAAATAATACACTTCGATGAAATAACTAGGTAACACTTTATTTACAGGACCAAAGCTCCATCCATCAAAGCAGAGCTCTTGATAACTGGTTTCAGGGACAAGACAGGACAAAGCTAATCGCGTTCGTCCCACGATCGCCGGACGCCAACCCTATAGACAGTATGTGAGTGGAGCTTATCGACGTCATTGCCATGTGGACCTACAAACGAAGGAAACCACTGCCGCCAACATTTGGCGAACTAGCGTGTGCATGACCGGAAGAGTCTGTGATGCTATGTAGGTGATGGCATAGCGTGTACAATGCAGAAGGTAAAGGGAGTAGAGGTGATGTTTAACAAGTCAAAACCCGATCTGCTGCAGCAGCCATCTGCAGTTGATGGCCACAGAGCGCCGCAGGTCAATCATAAAATCGGTGTGAAGGCAGATTAAGGCATCGCTCACACTGAGCAAGTCAACGCCCCACTGAGGCGGGCCTATACCAATACACATTGCTCGCAATTTACGTACATTAAGAGATCCGCTTTTCCATTGATCGCCACCTACGCAAATCCCACCCAGTTATTGTCAGCACTTTCAAGGCAGAGACCAAATTGTATGGAAAGGCGGTGCAGGAATATCGATGTTCACGTTGGGACATCCCCTTCAGTCTTTGTAGTAGTCCACATAACAATGGTTCTAGAGCGAAAGCGTACAGCACTGCACAACACGTGATAGAATCAGTTGTGTGAGCCTGCTATTATACAGGACCTAGGATGTTGCCCTATGCAGGAAACGTATGACCACCTCAACAATGGTTTCTGTGTATCCCATATGACGGATATGTGTCTGAGGAGGCCTACGCTGCAGGAAAATGTTGAACTCAAATGAGAGCAATCATACCCCTATAACGGCAGAGCGCTGTCCAAATGTTGCATGCTCCACCTAGTGACACCTTATCGTAGGACATGACATAACGAGCCGTTCTCTTAAGTTACACCGCCAAAAAGAGTGTAAAGAACTTCATGTCGCTATTTAGCACGGTCAAGAGAAGACAGTCTCTGATAGTATGGACACTCTGGTGGTTCGTGAATGGGACAACGGGGCCCTCTACAAAGGCAACGGGGACCCTCACCATGGTGGACATCAGTTCAGTCCATTTGGGTGCTAAGAGATGTCGGAGAGCTTGATAAAATTCGAGGGGATGGCGTCAGATGACATGTTAGCAGCTCTCACTAATAGAGGATCAAGGATTTCGTCTTCCCTTACTCATGCCTCCATATGAACACGCGCCAAGAGACTTCGCCAATGACAGCTCGTAAATGGGGAGCACAATGCTCGTGAAGGGCGAGTCCAAAGCCACATTAGGTGTCATATTAGCTGCCTTCGTCATTAGTGAAGCGTCGAATCAGGGGATGGCGCCGTTGCCGCCTGTTGCTAGAAGGTGGTACATCAATGGAGCTTCCAAACGCATATTGTCACAAGAGTGCCTCACACTAGCATCCCTTCAAGGTGGCAGCGAGTGAGGGCTGCAGCCTGTGTTTTGGCACAGTTCACTATTGTTCAGGTGAAAAAGCATCATAGAGCAGTCCCTCATCACTCGATAGAAAAAGTTCAGGGATTGCCTCCTCCAAGCTTTCATAGGCCATCAAAGTCAAATAGAGTGCAGCTTTTGCACATAACAGCCACCATTACAACGTAGACAATTAAGAGCCATGGCATTGGCGACATGAATACCAAGTCACATCGATAAGTTGCAAATAGTCAGGAGACACCAATAGGGCCACATTCAGCTTCCAAACACCCCTCCATTCCAAACCATCTGGTGGTCGAGTGTGACAGTGCGGGCATATGGCGCATGATCGGAAAAACCGACAAACTGTTGTTGGCCAGCCGTGGGGATCCAACGGACGTCCAGCACGTCTGAGTCCTCCAATCGGTCCTCACCAGTGGCCAGCCCAGTTACTGGTGGCACTGAGGCTGACCCTTCACCTGTGGTCGAGTGGGAGGTCGCCCCGGGGCGAAGCAGGTGGCGCAAGACTTCCCAGGCGGCCGCACGTAAGGTCTTTCCGGTTTGTATGAGAAACAGGTTCCAGGTGCTGTCTGTGGCTGACACTATCGTTGAGCCACATGCTGTCGCCTGTCCTGTTTCAGAGGAAACCACACAGTCTGCAAGATTCAGTCAATCGCAGGGGATGGGATTATTGGTAGTTGGGAGCTCCTACGTTAGGCACGTTATGGCACCCCTTAGGGACTTGGCCGACAAGGAGAGTAAGAAATCGAATGTGCACTCCGTGTGCATACTGGGTGGAGTCATTCCAGATGTGGAAAGGGTCCTGCCGGATGCCATGAAGAGCACAGGGTGCAGAGAACTGCAGGTGGTGGCTCACGTCGATACCAATGATGTGTATCACTTTAGATCAAAAGAGATTCTCTCTGGTTTCGAGCGGCTAACAGAAGTGGCAAAGGCTGCCAGTCTTGCTTGCAAGATGAAAGCAGAGCTGACCATTTGCAGCATAGTCGACAGAACCGATTGCGGACCTCTGGTACAGAGCCAGGTGGAGGGTCTGAATCAGAGGCTCAGACGGTTCTGCGACCGTGTAGACTGCAGATTCCTCGAATTGCGGCAAAGGGTGGTTGGGTTTCAGGTTCCGCTGAATAGGTCAGCTGTCCACTATACGCAGGAGGCGGCTACACGGGTATCAGTGGCTGTTTGGCGTGGACTGGGCGGTTTTTTAGGTTAGAGTGTCTCGGAAAACACAAGAATGGCTTAGGTCACAAAGGGAGCAGGCTGAACACAAGAAGAACGTAGATAAAGGAACCATTGGCATAACAGTTGTAAATTGTCGTAGCTGTGTTGGGAAAGTACCAGAGCTCCAAGCGCTAATAGAAAGCAGTGATGCTCAAATCGTTATAGGCACTGAAAGCTGGCTAGAGTGGGACATAAGCTCAGCCGAAATTTTTGCGAAGAACCTAACGGTGTTCCGAAAGGATAGGCTAAACAAGGTTGTCGGTGGCGTGTTTGTTGCTTTAGAAGTAGTTGAACTTGAAGTAGATACTTACTGTGAGTATGGGCAGAGGTCATTGTTGGCAACCGGAATAAAATAATTGGATCCTTTTACCGACCTCCCAGTTCAGATGATACAGTTGCTGAAAGGTTCAAAGAAAACTTGAGTTTGATTTCAAACAAGTACCTGACTCGTACGATAATAGTGGTGGTGACTTTAATTTACCCTCGATATGTTGGCGTAAATACATGTTTAATTCCGGAGGTACACATAAAACATCATCCGAAATTGTGCTAAACGCATACCCTGAAAATTATTTCGAGCAGTTAGTTCATGAGCCCACGCGAATAGTAAACGATTGTGAAAACACTCTTGACCTCTTAGCAACACATAATCCTGAGTTAATAACGAGCATCAAAACCGATTCAGGGATTAGTGTACACTGGGTTGTCATAGCGAGATTGAATATTGTACTCCCCAAACCCCCGAAAAATAAACGAAAAATATACCTATTCAAAAAGCAGATAAAAATTCACTTGACGCTTCCTTAGAGACAATTTCCACTCATTCCAAATTAATAATGTAAGTGTAGACCAGATGTGGCTTAAATTCAAAGAAATAGTATCGGCAGCAACTGAGACTTTTATACCAAATAAATTAACAAACGACGGATCTGATCCTCCTTGGTACACAAAACGAGTTAGAACATTGTTGCAGAACAACGAAATAAACATGTCAAATTTAAAGAGAAGCAAAATCCCCAAGATTGGCGATCTTTCACAGAAGCTCGAAATTTAGCGCGGACTTCAATGCGAAATGCCTATAACAGTTTCCACGATGAAAAGTTGTCTCGAAACCTGGCAGAAAATCCAAAGAGATTCTGGTCGTATGTGAAGTATGTTAGCGGCAAGAAACAATCAATGCCCTCTCTGCGCGACAGCAATGGAGATATTATCGAAGACAGTGCTGCCAAAGCAGAGTTACTAAACATAGTCTTCCGAAATGCCTTCACAAAAGAAGACGAAGTAAATATTGCAGAATTAGAATCAAGAACAGCTGCCAACATGAGTAAGGTAGAAGTAAATATCCTCGGAGTAGTGAAGCAACTTAAATCACTTAATAAAAGCAAGTCTTCTGGTCCAGACTGTATACCAATTAGGTTCCTTTCGGAGTATGCTGATGCATTAGCTCCATACTTAACAATCATATACAACCGACGAAAGATCCGTACCCAAAGACTGGAAAGTTGCACAGGTCACACCAATATTCAAGAAAGTGTAGTATGAGTAATCCACTAAATTACAGGTCCATATCGTTAATGTCGATATGTAGCAGGATTTTGGAACATATATTGTGTTCGAACATTATGAATGACCCAGAAGAAAACTGTCTATTGACACACAGTCAACATAAGTTTAGAAAACATCGTTCCTGAGAAACACAACTAGCTATTTATTCACATGAAGTGTTGAGTGCTATTGACGAGGTATTTCAGATCGATTCCGTATTTCTGGATTTCCGGAAGGCTTTTGACACTGTACCACACAAGCGGCTCGTATTGAAATTGCGTGCTTATGGAATATCGTTTCAGTTATGTGACTGTATTTGTGATTTCCTGTCAGAGAGTTCACAGTTCATATTAACTGACGGAAAGTCATCGTGTAAAACAGAAGTGATTTCTGGCGTTCCCCAAGGTAGTGTTATAGGCCCTTTGCTGTTCCTTATCTGTATAAACGATTTGGGAGACAATGTGAGCAGCCGTCTTCGGTTGTTTGCAGATGACGCTGTCGTTTATCGAGTAATAAAGTCATCATAAGATCAAAATAAACTGCAAAACGGTTTAGAAAAAATATCTGAATGGTGCGAAAAATGGCAGTTGACCCTGAATAACGGAAAGTGTGAGGTCATCCACATGAGTACTAAAAGGAACTCATTAAACTTCGGTTACATGATAAATCAGCCTAATCTAAAAGCCGTAAATTCAACTAAATACCCAGGTATTACAATTACGAACAACTTAAATTGGAAGGAACACATAGAAAATGTTGTGGGGAAGGCTAACCAAAGACTGCGTTGTATTGGCAGGACACTTAGAAAATATAACAGACCTACTAAGGAGACTTCCTACACTACGCTTGTACGTCCTCTTTTAGAATACTGCTGGGCGGTGTGGGATCCTTACCAGATGGGAATGACGGAGTATATCGAAAAAGTTCAAAGAAAGGCAGCACGTTTCGTATTATCGCGAAATAAGGGAGAGAGTGTTACAGAAATGATACAGGATTTGGGCTAGAAATCGATAAAAGAAAGGTGTTTTTCGTTGCGACGGAATCTTCTCACGAAATTCCAATCACCAACTTTATCCTCCGAATGCGAAAATATTTTGTTGACACCGACCAACATAGGGAGGAACGATCACCACAAAAAAATAAAGGAAATAAGAGCTCGTACGGAAAGATATAGGTGTTCATTTTTTCCGCGCGCTTTACGAGATTGGAATAATAGAGAATTGTTGAGGTGGTTCGATGAACCCTCTGCCAGGCACTTAAATGTGATTTGCAGAGTATCCATGCAGATGTAGATGTAGATGTGGGAACTTACTTTCAGCCGGTCAGGTACCTCCCGCTAGTGAGCGTGAGATATAAATGCGATCAAGGCGAGTTGAAGAATGTGTGCTGTAGTGAACGAAATTAGGACTTTCGCCTTGAACATGTTCCCACATATCCACAAATTGGAGATGGTCGATGATCGTGGAAAGCTCTGTGAAAGGTGAATGTCACAGCACATAATCTTTGGGGTGGAGAATGGAATTAAAGCCAGCACCCAGCACCAATGTATCTTGATGACTCAAGAAAAGAGGTAAGACCATAAGACCACCTCTGTAAAGAGGTAGGGCGTCCCCTTAGCCTTCCGAGATTGATGCGTTTTCTGGCGTCGGTTTTCCGTCCCATGCGGCCATCCTGAGGAGACAGTCGTCAGGTGGCATACGAATACATTTCTTGCGCTCCCTCAGTGACTTCTGCTTCTGAACGTTTTGTTCTGTATTGTAATGAGATTGGCCATCAATCGACCCCGTCCCACGTGCGCGGAAAGCAGAGATTGGTACGACACTACAATCGGCGTCCATCGTAACTCTAAGATCGCTTCTCGGGTTTTGACGGGCGTGCAAGGGCGTCATTTCCTCCAGAAGTGATGGAGAGGGAATCTGAAGACTCGCTTCCCCGTCAGTGGCTGTCAACTATGGCAAATGGCTCTGAGCACTATGGGACTTAACATGTATGGTCATCAGTCCCCTAGAACTTAGAACTACTTAAACCTAACCAACCTAAGGGCATCACACAACACCCAGTCATCACGAGGCGTCAACTATGGCAAAACGGAAGGAATCTAGGCAGGTGCATCCAACACTTTCGCTACAGTGGCTAGGTGACAAGGAGCACTAAATATGTTACGGATGGTGCGCCATCTCCTACTAGCGTCTGAATCAGTCGTCTGCAGAGGAAAGTCGACCAGACGTGGCCCTCGTGGCCGCAGCCTGCACAAGTTCGTTCTGACTGTCGTAAATTATGATCACCCACACGCCTCAATCGTCAAATAAGAAGTTACATGCTTTGTCAGTTCAAGTTTTGATCTGATGCACGCTACTTAAGACCTGATAGGTCCGCCGTTTTTCTGCGACGTGACTGGTGCCATTTCCGTACGGACAGAAAGCAGAAACGAACAAGTCTTCCAGTAACTCAGAGGGAAGTTCAGAAACATGCAGGGTGTGGAGGCCGAAATCTGAGTGATCAACTGAAATGGCTCCAACGTGCCCATCAATTTGCTGAACTTCAGTTCTCGGGAGAAACGCCACACAACATCAGCCCAAAGTTCTTCAGTCTGCAGTTTGAAATACATGATGCTGCTTTTGATGGTCAAGTGGATTCCTACAACACCTTTAGGCACGAGATGAAGATCGTCACGTTCGAACTGTTCCACTTCACACGCTCGAGATCATGCATGTTCCGTATGAAAGGTGATCTTTATAGTGGAATGGTGGTAAGAAACGCCATTGTAGGTCAGAACATGAAGACAGCGACGTGCACCGCTCGCTAATGTCTTGACAAAGGTACGGCTGCAGAGTGCTCCTCATAGTTCCTCGTAGGTCCGCTTCGTGTCGCGGCTATGAGCCGACTTCCACTGGGCCACGAGTATATACAGCTCTGTAGTGTCTAGCGAAGAATGGCAGCACGTCCTCCATATGCTTCAGCATCCTGCAGCGTTGTCAGGTAGTGTATATGGCCAGACAGAATTGTGTAGGGCAGCCTGTTACATTGGCAAGCTTAAGAGACCGACGCCGATTTAGTCTCTGCTGCGTACAGTCGGCGGCGGCCGTGTTTTATTTCTAAGACTGTACATCGTCACCCACTTAGTGCGCTAACCAATAATTGCAAATTCATCAGATTCTGAAACTACTGGCCAGGGTGGAACGTTCGCTCTACCGGGACACTTAAAACAGGTCTCAATATATCACAGGCTGGCCTCTTGCAAAGTAAGTGTTTGAACGAGCATCATAGGCTGACCCAAGACTTCAGTCTGTCGGTGCCACTATCTGTCTTTTCCAAGCTCCAAGGAGACCTCTTTCCTCCAGTCTCAGGACTTATATCCCTGGGAAAAAGAGCAACCATGGCCACAGGCTAAGGAAATTTTCAATAGCAAAATTGTCAGTGTGTTGCAGAATGTGAGAAAGACATTCTTCGCGTTGAAGATTTGATTCGTATTTGGTGGGTCCTTTTCGCAAAAGGTGCACCTCTGTATTCAGCTCCCAAATAGGCACTTTGAAATCTTATGACTTTTTATTACAACGAACATATAGCTGTGGAGTGGAAAATTAATTGTCGAAAAGAAGTAGCAGTAAATTGCAGCAGACAGTGGACGATCAAAAAGTTTCCATTCCAAGGGCATTTAGTCCAGAATCGGTATGCCAGTCAGGCAAGATCGTTGTGAGCATCGAGGCAATCATCCCACCGATGCACCAGGTTGAAGATACCCATTTGGTCAAAGACTGTGTCCTGCTGCATGAAGAAGTCTGTGACTACGTGCTGCATATATTCGTCCGACAGGAATCGTCGACACTTCAGAGCATCTTTTAAGGGACCGAAGGTGTGATAATTGTACAGGGAGAGATCTGGACTATAGAGCAGGTGCTCAAGGGTCTCCCATTTGAATTGAAGTAGCTTGTGCTGACATCCTAGATCGACTGGCGTCTTGTGTCGAATGGCGACCAACATAGAACTTGGCTCACCATTCCACAGATGTGCTGCCCCAAACACATTTTTTTTTTCATTTTTTGGGACCAAACGCTTTGTTCATTGTTCCCTAAGCTTAGACATTACTTAATCTAACTTAAACTAACTTACGCTATGGACAACACACACACTCATGCCTGAGGGAGCTCTCGAACCTCCGCCGCGGGGAGCCGCGTGGACCGTGACAAGACGCCTGAGACCGCGCGGCTACCCCAAGCGGCAAACATTCTTCAGGCTCTGATGGACGTCTACCAGTGTTCGTTCTTCCATATCCAAGAAAAAACTAACAGCACGTTGGTCCTGTTTGGTTGCATTTGGTAATAACATCGCCATAGTTCTCGTTTCTGCATTCAGCGCACCACCTAGATGTGGGTGCTTATATACCTAAATCGGAGTCGCACTATGTTGTATATGCGCTGCAGCAAGGTTCTCAAACGGAAACTTTTTGATCTCCCTTTATAGTTACCGTATCGAGAGACAATACTAATTACACATTGCATTCAATCAAATCTAGTTTTTACCTGTCTGTATGTGAAGGCTAATCTAATGAACAACCGCAGGACTCTCGATACGGTATTCACTAATATACAGACCGATACGCGAGTAACTTTTGTGTATATAACATAAATATTTCGTTAAAATTGGCTGAACTAAGATGATGTTTGTCGGTAAATCGTGCCTCCGACAAATTTCCTGTCACCTACTGCTTATGTCGTTTTAAGTTATATTATAATTTGGAGTTAATATTCCGTAACCTATATTTGCTCTCCAAGCTATAATCATAATTCTACACAGTGGCCCGAGCAAAACAAAGTTATCATTACGCCACACAAGTCGTCCTCCTGTAGTTATTAACTTTTAAAAGCCCCAAGCCGGAAGAGAGGTGGGAAAATGGGGTTCAGGGCGTGTCGTTAATAACGTAAATAAAAAGGCGACAAAATGTTGCAGAATATGTATAATAATTTAAACAAATATAATTTGACTCTTTTTCATCAAAACCAATTTTGATCTGTATATGAGGCACACTGGATTGTAACCCTCATGAAAACCCAACAGTACAAAAAGATTTTACGTGCAGCCACACGCAGCTCGAAATTAAATTAGAGAAAATACGAAATTTATCGTAGACTAAAAAATTGTAAAATAAACGTGGATGCGGCACAATCAGTAGAATATTAAAAAATATAATAATTACATACGCTGACTATGTCTACAGGAAACAGAGTTCAGCAACATGGTTGAGCCTGCCTCGTACATACACTATGTGATCAAAAGTATCCGGTCACCACCAAATCATACGTTTTTCTTATTAGGTGCATCGTGTTGCCACCTACCTCCAGGTACTCCATATCAGCGACCTCAGTAGTCATTAGACATCGTGAGAAAGCAGAATGGGGCGCTCTGCGGAACTCACTGACTAAGAACGTAGTCAGGTCATTGGGTGTCACTTGTGTCATAAGTCTGTACGCGAGATTTCCACACTCCTAAACATCCCTAGGGGCACTTCTTCTGATGTGATAGTGAAGTGGAAACGTGAAGTGACACGTGCAGCACAAAGGCGATTGAATCTTTCAACACGATCGAGCTCCTGTTCATAATGCACGGCCTGTGGCGGAGTGGTTACATGACAATAACAAATCTGTAATGGACTGGCCTGCACAGGATGCTGACCCAAATCCTATAGAACACCTTTGTGATGGTTTGGAATGCCGACTTTTAGCCAGGCCTCACCGACCGACATCGATACCTCTCCTCAATGCAGCACTCCGTGAAGAATGGGCTGCCATTCCCCAAGCAACCTTCCAGCACCAGATTGAACGTATGCATGCGAGAGTGGAAGCTGTAATCAAGGTTAAGCGTGGGCCAGCACCATATTGAATTCCAGCATTACCGATGGAGGGCGCCACGAACTTGTAAGCCATTTTTAGTCAGGTGTCCGGATACTTTTGATCACATAGTGTATTATACAAATTTGCGCGTTAGAAGGAACTAAAACACGAAAGGCTCAAACGCAGAGATGGTGCAGATACACGCTGCTGAACCGCAGTTACTGATCTTAGTAATCATCATTCTATTCACTTTAAGTGTCTGGAACTGTCAACTGTCAACGCTCACGCGCAGAGAGGAAGAGTTTCTTTGGCCAACCTATGTGACAGAGGACGGTGTGTTTGAGCTATGAGCAGGGACGTTCATCACGTACCTTATTCAGCTGACTCACAGCCCCGCCTTGAGAGAGTACGCTCAGCTCCTTCTCAAGGTTCGATTCGAAGCCGCTGTTCACTCTCGGATGAAACTAAAACACTTTTCAGCAAAATCTAGCGCTCGATTGAAGCAACGAATTCACGGAGAAATCGATACAATATCGAAGTAATGCTAGGCAACAGCACAAGCCGCTTCAGGCGATGTTGTATTGTTGAGGGCCTGCTCCGAGAACGATGTTTGAGCCCCTGCGGCGTAACTTGAGGACACTCCTCGCAGTGTCTTACTGTTCATACAAATTTTATTTCTGCATTCAGAATACTGATACAAATGGGGAAAACTACGCCCATACTTTTTGAACCTATAAGACGCCTGTGCTAAATTTAAACATTTATCGGTAAATCTGTATATTTTCGTAAGAAATATGTAACCAAACATTTGTATCTTTACGAGTAGTAACATTTGAGAGCATCAGAAATAGACAAGGCAATCATTTTATAACAATTATTTGCTATTAATCAGAAGAGTATCAGAAACAGATGGGCCAATAATTTTATAATAGTTATTTGTTGTTGTTCAGTGAGTCTTGTATGGAATAAAATATTAATGGCTATGATCAGCTTCAGCTAAAATATGATGCTGATTCTATATTTGTCTTCGACCACAAAAACATATTGCACGAAAGGTTACTCAGAAGTTATTTCCCAAAGACGAAACCGGGCACACTGAAAGTGTGGCATTGCGATTTGTATTGACTGTTATGCAGTTGTAAGAGTCTCCTTACTGCTCTCAGTACCCGCTTGCACTAAACGGCGTCCCCAGGAGAAATTGCCATCTGTCATCTCTGTGTTCGCAGGCATCAGGCCCAGTCGCACGTTGTACGCTGTGCTGGTCGTAAAAGTCACACACCAACCTGTGAATTAATAATGTCATTTTGCGTGCACCAATCGCCATGAAATTCGACGTAATCTCTCGAGATAACTTCAGTGCCGTCCGAAGAACGAGGCCCAGAGGCAAAGAGGGCACCTCGCGACGGAAGCAAAAGTAAGCCGATTCGCTGCCAGGTGCACCGACAAACCCGAGACGTCGTGGCAGACAAACATTCAGGAGCTCCACACACCACCGCTGCAGGATGGTTACTTTCGTCAGAGCGGACTGCCGCTCGGTTAAGTCTGCAAGCATCGCCGTGACGACAGGATAGCCTCACTGGAGGACGTAGCCAGGATTTTCTCAAAACGAGTGATTGGTGGTGGGGGGTGGGGGTGGGGGGAGGAGTGGTGTCCGATTCGCTACAGATGACCTTAAAAAGTCTCATGGAAATTTCCATAACGAACGATAAACCGTTTTATTCGACAATGATCTCAGAGTTTTCACCAAACGGAGATATGATCTCGTTACTTATTGATGCTGTATTTTGGCAAACCACTGAGAGGCAGTCATGTTTCAATCGCCCTTCACCCTTTTAGGCTCTTCTTCTTTAGATTTGAGCTGAGGAAGTGATCAGGAATGTTCGAGCACTAATTTTTTTCGACACACTTATTATTACCGACCGGACTTTTTGAATGGAATCTGTTCGACAGTGAAGTTAAACAATTCCTGGTGGCGAAAGTGCGAAGTATTTGGAATTTATGTAAATACATAAAACTGTGATCAGTCACTTACTTTAATTATTTATTATTCTATGAACCGGGTTCCGAAACTTTTCAGGTTCATCTTTAGGTAGTTTTCTGGAAGTTACATCATTATTTCTAGCATAATGCTGCGTGCTTGCTTTGTGACAAACATGGAACTTGCTTTAATGTATCTCCATGAGTATTGTTTATCTATCGATATGGATGCAAAATTTTAGTTTAGATCTTTACAAAATATAGGCCTATTATATATCTTTTGTCAAGTCTTTGTGACGAGCAACAGTTATAGAGCGCATGCAGTAAGCTGGCAAAATTTCGCTATCACAGTGTAAATGTATACAGATTGTGTAAAAGTTTGTGAAGTGATGTACCAAATGGCCATCAAAATGGAAGCAGATAGTTGAACACTAACGGATAAAAGCCATCCATACTGTCGTAGTAAGTACAAAACTAAAATTTTGTTGCCATATTAACAATACTCATGGCGCTACATTATTATGCTAGAAATAGTGATGTAATTTTCAGAAAACCATCTGAAGATGAACCCGAAAAGGTTCGAAACACGGTTGGTTCAAAATGGTTCAAATGGCTCTGAGCACTATGAGACTCAACTGCTGTGGTCATCAGTCCTTTAGAACTTAGAACTACTTAAACCTAACTAACCTAAGGACACCACACACATCCATGCCCGAGGCAGGATTCGAACCTGCGACCGTAGCAGTCGCACGGTTCCGGACTGCGCGCCTAGAACCGCGAGACCACCGCGGCCGGCCGAAACACGGTTGATGGAATAATAAATAACTATTCAAAAACGTGACTGGTTGCAATTTTATGTACAGTATTTACATTCAGTTAACAGCCACTGGTTCTAAAATATCCGAAATGGTAAGCATAATTAGGATATCATATGTTTTTTCAAGGTCGTTGTAACGAGCAACAACTGTTGAGCGCATTCTGGATGCTGACAAAATTGCGCTTTCGCAGTGTAAACGTTTTTGCATTCAGTTAACAGTAACTGGTTCTAAAATATCCGTAACTGATAAGCGTAATCATGATATGGAATTATTCAACCTTGCCAGCCAGAGTGGCCGAGCGGTTCTAAGCGCTTCAGTCTGGAACCGCGCGGCCGCTACGGTCGCAGGTTCGACTCCTACCTCGGGCATGGATGTGTGTGATGTCCTTAGGTTACTTAGGTTTAAGTAGTTGTAAGCTCTAGGAGACTGATGACCTCAGAAGTTAAGTCTCATAGTGCTCAGAGCCATTTGAACCATATTCAACCTTACTCTTTGCCAAATATCCTCACGTAAGTATGAATCTGCCATTTCTTGCAATGTGTGAAAGATCGTTATCTGCATTAAAGAATGCCCCAGCAGACAAGTGCATGAGCCTAACTGATGAGAATTTGGATATTATTTATTTATCATATGGCTTTTAGTGCCACGAGACTCCAATGAGATGGTCGACTCGGCTTCGATGCAGCTCGTTTCCTTTAAGCGAAGGGTCCGCTTCTTTAAGGGAAGTGGAATCTGTCAGCAATCAAAGGTATTCGGAAAGAATTGGTTGGTTGATTCGGGGAGAGGACCAAACAGCGAGGTCATCGGTCCCATTGGATTAGGGAAGAATGGGGAAGCAAGTCAGTCGTTCCCTTTCACAGGAACCATCCCGGCATTTACCTGAAGCGACTTAGGTAAATCACGGAAAACCTAAATGAAGATGGCGGACGCCGGTTTGAACCGTCGTCCTCCAGAATGCGGGTCTAGTTTGCTAACCACTGCGCCATCTCGCTCGATAGGCAGTAATTGGTGTCACCTACAGTATTTACCGAAACTGAAAATGGGAAACCATAGAAAAGCATTTTCAAACCACAACACCTCCCGAATCCAAGGACTGCTAACTCAGCGGCTCAACACGTAGAGCCATCCAAGGTCAATGCAGAATTTGGAACAACTAGTTGTTGCACATTGTTTTAAAATAAAATAAAGTGCGTTACAACAAAATATTGAATACTGACAATGCATGTTTTTCCTTGAATTGTGCGTGTTAAGTCATTTCATAGCGTGTGAATGCATGAATTTTTTAAGATATAATTGCGCATGGAATTGCTGGCTTCAGTTATTTAGTATTATACAGTGAAGCGCCAAAGAAACTGGTACAGGCATGCATCTCCAAATACAGAGATATGTAAACAGGCAGAATACTGTGCTGTGGTTGGCAACGCCTATAAAAGACAAGTGTCTGGCGTACTTGTTACATCGATTACTGCTGCTACAGTGGCAGATTATCAAGATTTAGATGAGTTTGATTGTGGTTTTTTAGTCGGCGTACGAGCGATGGGACACAGCATCTCTGGGATAGCGATGAAGTGGGAACATTCCCGTACGACCATTTCACCAGTGTACCGTGAATATCAGGAATCTGGTAAAACACCAAAACTCCGAGATCGCTGCGGCAGTAAAAAGGTCCTGCAAGAACGGGACCAACGACGACTGAAAAGAATCCTTCTACGTGACAGAAGTGCAACCCTTCCTCAACTTGCTGCAGATTGCAATGCTGGACCGTTAGCAAGTGTCAGCGTGCGAAACAATCAACCAAACATCATCGATATGGGCTTTCGGAGACGGAGGCCCAGACGTATACCCTTGACGACTGCACGGCACAAAGCATTACGTCTCGCCTGGACTCGTCCACACCGATACTGGAATATTGATGACTGGAAACATGTTGCCTCGTCGGACGAGTCTCGTTTCAAATTGTATCGACTCGATGGACGTACATGGGTACGGAGACATCCTCATCAATCCGTGGACCCGGTATGTCAGCAGGGGACTGTTCAAGCTGCTGAAGATTCCGTAATGGTGTGGGGTGTGTGCAGTTGGAGTGATATGGGATCCCTGATACATCTGCGTACGACTCTGACAGGTGACACGCACGTAAGCATCCTGTCTGAGCACGCATCCATTCATGTCTCTTGTGCATTCCAGTGGACTTGTAAATTCCAGCAGGAAAATACGACACCCCACACGTCCAGAATTGCTACAGAGTTGCTCCAGGAACACTCTTCTGAGGTTAAACACTTCCGCTGGCCACCAAACTCCCCAGACATCAACTTTATTAAGGATATCTGTCACGGCTTGCAACTTGCTGTTCAGAACATATCTCCACACCCTTCGTACTCTTACGGATTTAGTGGTACCAGGTTTTTTTTTCTTTTTTTTCCTCTTGAGTGTATTAGTACGAAGAGATTTATTAGGCTCGAATGAATTTAAGCATCCCACTGAAAAAATCTTTTAGAAACGGATGAACTACAAAATATGCTGTCACCACATACTCCTTTGCTCTCCACGAACCACTTCTCAGCGATCCTTACCGGAACTGCGTTTCGTAACTGAGTACAGCCTGAATGACTAGACTGGGCGACATTTTCTCATTTGCGCTACTAATGATAAAATAATGAGCAGATGATTTAAAGAATGCCACAATCACCATTTGGGCGATACTTTTGTTGATCAACGAGATTTTTGGGCGTCTCAGGCAAATAATAATGTATTTTTATGAACTGATTTTAATTTAATGTTATTTGTAATGATATTTACCGCTACACTACCCGGTGAAATACTGAAATATTGTGTCCCCAAAGTTCTGCCAGCCTCCAAATAATAACTCCAGTGCTGCTGGAGACAGATAGATATGTAGAAAGGTAATTATGTTCTTATAGCAGTGCGTACATATTTTTAACTTACCATTACGTCAACGGGAGACTCAGAATTGATTTTCCTCTTCTTTCTCGTTACAAACCTATTCATAATTAGAAACTATCACAATAGCACACAGTACAGAACCAACATACGGTAACAGTTACATTAAATTCAACTGCAAGTAAGAAATGAACTGATAAACTAAACGACACCTGAGCTGAAGCACGACCAACAACTGTCTTGGCTGAAATAGGGATGGACGATAGCTGATAGTGCTACGGTTGTTAAATCTATCGTTGGCCTATCTGAGTTTTGATAGTGAGTATCCCATTTTCGCTGTATGATTAAAAATCAATTTTTTTTTCTCTACATGGCAACGAGGTTGTATGTAATTTCATGTAGATAATGGAAAGGGGGGGGAGGGAGGGGTCCGGATCCCTGGATCCCCCCTTTGTCTACGTCCTTGTCTTACTACAGAGTCAGCAGTGCGAGAGTTGTCTTAGAAAGGTCTGTGTAGCAAAGTTTATAGTCAATTGTACATTTAGTGCAGAGAACATTATCTTGTATTGTACCAAGTGATACGGTAGTGTCCAGTGGCAGTACCAAATACACATGACGTTTCTGTGGACATGGATTGTTTCAAACTTAAGTATCTCATCTTGTTCAAGTTACAATAGAGTTCTCTGTTACTTTGTGTGTATTGTAGCATCAACTCGGCCCTCTCCAGAAGTAAATCTAAGAACCACCACACTGCCGACGAATGTTTTTTGCCGGTACTACAATAACAATAGCTAAGCACTGTAAGAGTTTCAGTTGTAAACTTGAAATTATTTTCTGAGATATTCAAAATTACTTCAAACCTGGATTTTGTAACTTCCCATTACAAGCAACATAAATACGTAAGAGCAAGACTCAAGCAAAACGCATGGTTACTGTGGTGTCACCGCCAGACACCACACTTGCTAGTTGGTAGCCTTTAAATCGGCCGCGGTCCGTTAGTAAACGTCGGACCCGTGTGTCGCCACTGTCAGTGATTGCAGACCGAGCGCCGCCACACGGCAGGTCTAGAGAGACGTCCTAGCACTCGCCCCAGTTGTACAGCCGACTAGCAAAGTCGTCACAGGCATATACTCTGACATTGCCTACGGACGGCGGGCGTACCTAGTAAGGCTAGTACGCCCGTACGGGATTGCATCAAAAATCGAAATTATCAAATTGCAAAAACTGATGATGCCATTGCATACAGATATAGCGAACTCAATGTATAAGAACTTTAACTTTCGTCGCTTAATTCAAACGCAACTTTTCTAAGTCCAACATGCCAAAAGATGAAAATGCAACAATTGCAAAACTAACTACATACACTGATGTACCCTTGTCCAGATATGACGAATACTAAATATTATCCAGATTTAACAACAATTGTGGTTGCTACGCATCCGAGAACCGGACAAGGGTACATCTAGAACCCGTCGGCCATAGAGCCAGAACAGCATGTTTTGTTTATTATTAATCATTATGGTTCACTGACAAATACGCTCTCAATTGCCGAGACGATAGGTAGCATAGCCCTCAGCTACGTCATTTGCTACGACCTAGCAAGGCGCCATTACCAGTTACTATTGATTGTTAAACATGTACCGTCAAGAGCAATGTTCACCAATTATGGATTAAAGTTAAGTATTCCAGAAGCTGCGTACCTTTTTTGGTAGTCTCGAGACCTTGTCCTGTTCCAGACCTGACGCCAACCTGCGTGAGCCTAAACGCGTGCCTTTCGACTTACCGTCATAGTGGATTGGCTGTCTTGCCAGTCCACAACAGTTACTAATTAATTAATTACTATTTTGTTCATAACATTATACCTTACGTAATGCTTTCACTTTCACACAGTAATTATTTTTCAAGTAGGCTGCATTTCTTGCTTTCACGACTGCCATTGTAGCTGAGTGGCCGTAAGCCAGCTTGTCGTGCCAGGGGACCCGCTTTCGATTCCCGGCTGGATTGGAGATTTTCTCCTCTCAGGGAGTGGGTGTTTGCGTTGTCTTCATCATCCTCATTTCATCGTCATCGACGCGCAAGGGTCCGAAGTGGCGTCACCTCAAAAGACTCGCACCGGGCGATCGGGTCTTCCCGCCGGGACACCCTCACCACACGCCAAAGTGGCCGAGCGGTTAAAGGCGTTGCAGTCTGGAACCGCAAGACCGCAACGGTCGCAGGTTCGAATCCTGCCTCGGGCATGGATGTTTGTGATGTCCTTAGGTTAGTTAGGTTTAACTAGTTCTAAGTTCTAGGGGACTAATGACCTCAGCTGTTGAGTCCCATAGTGCTCAGAGCCATTTGAACCACACGCCATTTCATTTCATTACTTTCATTTGTTATACAGTGGGAATGGGTAAGGGGATAAATTACATATGCACGTCGACATTTAAGTCTACGTATACATACATATTCTGCAAGCTACCATACAATTCATGACGGAGGTACCTTGTACCATTACTAAGTGTTTTTAGTTTAATTACACACATGGACACAAGAGTGAGCTTCAACCACAAGATGAATAAGATGCTCTAGAGTCTAGAATGTGGATTGTAGGCCAGTTTCTGAGGTGAGGAAGACAGTTATAAAATGGACGAAGTTTTGGCATAAATCATCTCATTTAAGAAATGGAACCCAGATGTTTGTATTAAACACCACAAAAATAGGCGGGCAGTATCGTGTTGTCAGTACAGGTGCAGTAACACGAGAATTGGTCGGTCAGGAGAACGTGGACCAGTCATTAGAGCTCACGTGAGGAAAAAACCCGTCAGGGACACTTCAGCACTTCTAAGGATGTCAGAGTCAGCTGCCGGTGATGTGTTTGTGAAGTAGAAACATAAAGAATTAACCACAGCTTATCCAAGATCAGGGAGACTTCGCGTGATGACGGTGAGGGATCGTCGAGTATTGCGGAAGGCGGCTGTAAAATACCGCTTGATATCAAGGGAAGAAATCCTTTTTGAATTCACAAGTGCTACAAGTAATGCAGCTAGTACAATGACTATGCTTAGGGAGCTAAACAGAGCGGTGTGTAGTGTTACTGCGCAAAGTCAAGCGCCGGCACGCCAGTCGGGAACGAGAGAGCAGAGAGGGCTGTGAAGATGACGTCAGCCAATCGCACGCTGACCGACCCCTGTCCAGGACAACAATGCGACGGCCGCGGCCTCTGTGCGAAGAGAACATAAGCGCTTTGCCCGACTGGATGCGGCCACACAGAACAAACATCTCCGCAAAACACGCACACACTCCAAACCCTGATCTTCATGGACCGCCAAGTGCATTTCTTTGAAGTCAGACAGGAATAGCCCAGCGGCATTTCGTTACCACCTGAATCCAGTGGAACAGCCTGTGCTGCGGCCAGTTATACAGCAGTTTGAAGACTAGCAACTGGATGGAAGCTTCAAAACTCATTACTTTCCTCGTACACTCTGTGTACCTCAATCTTGGAATTGTTATACTGAAGAACGTTGATTATTTTGCATGTCGCCCTTTGCTTGCGACACATCTGTGTATTTCTCAAAGTTAAGTATTGTCCACATCTACATCTACATGGATACTCTGCAAATCACATTTAAATGCCTGGTAGAGGGTCCATCGGACCACTTTCACAATTCTCCATTATTCCAATCTCGTATAGCGCGCGGAAAGAACGAACACCTATATGTTTCCGTAAGAGCTCTGATTTCCCTTATCTTATCGTGGTGATCGTTCCTCCTTATGTAGGTCGGTGTCAACAAAATATTTTCGCATTCGGAGGAGAAAGTTGGTGATTGGAATTTCGTGAGAAGATTCTGTCGCAACGAATAACGCCTTTCTTTTAATGATGTCCAGCCCAAATCCTGTCACTTAATCTTCGTAATAAAACTCATTAATACGATTTGCTTGAATTGTTGTCTAGCGGTCCGAGAAAGCAGATTGCCTAGACACCACATATTCGACGACTAGTCATGACTCAACTTATAGGTTCCTCACAAGCCATATATTCTTGTAGTAAATGCTAAGGGACACATGAGGTGGTGTAAAGAGCAAGGTACAGGACAGTGGATGACTGGAAACGAATGAATCGGAGTGATAAATCACGAAATACTCGGTGGCAAACCGATGGAAGTGTTTGGATTTGGCGCATGCCTACAGAACGTTACCTGCCGTAATGTGTAGTGGCAACTATGGACGAGGTGGTGTTATGGTGTAGGGGTTGGGTTTTACCTCCTTGTTGCGAATAAGAAAACACTATACAGGGAAAGATATGAACACATTTTACGGCGGTTTGTACTGTCTCCAGCAGAGGAACAGTTCGGAGACTCGACTATTTGTATCATCATGCAAAGCACCCTGTTTGTGGACAGTAAAATTCCTGGAAGGGACTGACCTGCCTAGAGTCCTGACCTGAATCGAGTGCAACAGTTTTTCGATTAGATATTACGTCGACTTCACTCCATATCCTGGCTTCCAGCATCACTACCTTCTTCAGTTTCGGCTATTGGGAAAGACTGAGCAGCCATTCTTCCACAAACTTTCAGACGCTTCACTGAAGGTGATGCCAGCAGAATTCACGACATTGTAAAGGCAAAGACTGGACAGTCCCCCTATTAAAGTCCACTAATAGGTATCCACATACTTTTGAACAGATAGATACCCACTTCAGAAATTGTATAACAAAAGTGTACACTCCTTTTCGTTATGCGCTGTCGCAAAATTATGCCGCTCTAATTCCGTCTGTCCTTGAGAAACTCAAAGACCTGTTGGATGTACTATCCTAACGGCAGGGAAGAGATAGTAAAGTTCATTTGAAAAAATGCTTAAATATGTCCTAAATGTTTGTTCAAATTCTGGTAAACAGAATGCTGTTTGACCTCCACTTCATCAGAAACATTCCAAGATGCTACTCCTGGCAGGTGTATAATGGGTGTGCGCAACGGAAAATAATACAGTACAATGCCTAACTATTCTGTCTATAAACTCTCCTGAGAGCAAAGACAGCAAGTCCATCTGTACCAACAAAAACTGGTATCGAGCGATAGTCACACCGGGCGCTCACCACGGAAGACCTCGTCTCTCCACTGCAAGGCTCGGCTCCCCACCATCGTAATTACGAAACGAATCATATTCCCGAAACCACGGAATATTCTCCCTCTCTACAGTTTCTTCCGAACGCCGACCAATCATATTTTAATCTTTTGTCGCCCAGTGCGTAAAGTTTGCGAGGCAAAACCTATACTCATACAATGGTACGCTTCTGAGTAAAAATCCTTGGAAATAGCCCAGCCTGCGTGGTTTCCGAGGTACGCTTCTGAGCAAAAATCCTTGGAAATATCCCAGCCTGCGTGGTTTCCGGGGTACCGCTTCTTCGATCCTCTCACCTGCGTCCAAGATTTGCAAAGTTCGGAAGTATTGTCCCGTTATCCTTCCGGCCGTACTACAATAGCAGCCGGTCGCGACTCTATTGTCCCCCAGCACTCAGGTGTCTCAACGTACATCTTGCTATTTCCTGTCTTTAAGCAGGACCAACACGCCTGTGTGGATCTTTCACCCAGGGCTTGAGTTCCACCCATCATTGCATTTCCACTGTCGTTCCAACCTCCACTAGTATGATAATAAAGGCACTCCGTCACCTTTCACGCAATAAACATTAACAGTTATTTACACGGCGTACGTGACAATGTCAGTCTCTTTTATATATTCATATATACGATGTACAACCTATCACATGATACCTAATTGTGATTGTGTTTATAGATCACGGCAAAGTATGTGGATGAGTTCTTGTAAGGTGCGAAATTATAGCCACCTTACAATATATCCTTTATGGACTGATAGTGCTACCAAACTTCCAGAATATTTTTGTAAAATGTTTCACAATAACATTATCATATACTACACGAAACTGTACTTCTGTTTTCTGGAACTATTGTATGCCCTTTAAAATATATGTGTTGCATTTGCTTTTATATTTAGATAAAGAAAAACACTTAAAAGTTTTAAGGGGACAACAAAGTATCCCTTCCATTGGTTCATTCAGTGATAACAGAATTACTATCTTCAACAGTTGTGGAAATTTCAGGCTGCCAAAATTAGGTTGTAGCCCGGTGTATATCTTTGTTGTGACCTTGATACCGTCTGCTGAGCGTCTCTTCACAACAGATGGGAGATTTATTTCGTGAATCATTTTTTCAGTTATTTCAGAGTTATGTGGACTCTTTCAGGAGACTGTAGAATCACAAGTGCATCATGCATTATTTATAAATGGCCTGCTGGCTATTAGAACTTGTAAAACGAAGAAGAATAGCAAAATACCAAATTTTACCTATACTTCGTGTATAGTATGTTAGGAAGAATATTTCATTAAATTTGTAGTTGATTTGGAGATACACAGGGTACGAAATTCAGTAGACAGAGCTTCCACGTCTGGCAGCAGCGACGGCTCTAACTCGGCTGGGTGTTGAGTCGATCTAAGCTTGGACGACATATACTCGGGTACGTCATTCCATCATGCTTCACATCCTACCAGAGTCGCAGATTTGCAGTGGCTGATGAGCACTGACTTGCTTCTCTTGGCAGCCCATTAGGAGCTGTTTTCAGTGGGTGAGACATCTGGGGAACATGCTGAACAGGGAATAAGTCGAACACCTTATATACCGACGTGGGCCTCGACAACATGGTAGCAAAATGCGGTAATGTGTAACCTTGTTGAAAGGCAACGGTGTAGAAATCTCGAAGATAGGATGCATCCACTGGCTTTAACACGTCAGAAATGCCATGGCTGCTGTCCAGATCACCGGCTTTGTGAACCAGAAATGTCTGTGTTGTGTAGCCAATTACTCTCCATTTCATCTTGCCAGGTTCTGGACCTGTTTCACATCGACGTTAACGGATGCATTCCTCCAACGTTCATTCTACTTGGAGTCCGTCTGATGGTGAAAGCAGAACTGGGATTCATTTGAAAAGACAACGTGCCAGATTTTGTTGTTGGGGGCACCACTGTTGGCAGACACCTCTCGGCATCAAGTAAGGCCTCAGCAATGTTCAGCGTGCTGACAGTCCGTAAGGCTCCATACATCGTCACACTGTGCTTATGGGCACACTATTAGTGCAGAAATGCGCATTTCCGGACTCAAGGTCCGTGGCTGGGCTGTATGATACTGCACGGCCGAATCAACAAAGTGCCCGTTCTCTCAGGTGTTAGCTGTGTGGCCCGTATGGGGCCATCATGAACTCATTGATTCCATATCTGGATGGCAGCCTTAGCATACCAACCAATGTGAACAGCAATATCGCAGAACGATGAACAGCAGCCTTGGTAGGTGACAATAGTGACGCTGTCGAATTCTGTCATGTGCTGGCAGACATTCCACCTTCTTACACGATATATAAAACGATCTTTTAACAAACAACCTGCAATCAAATGCGATTTTTGCATCAGAAATCTGCAGCGTAATGTGTCCTGATATACACTCAAAGACAAAATAGTAAAAATGGTATGCACCACAAAGGAATTATCCGCATGGGACGGAAGTGCTCTACGGGAATTGAGAGAGGACCAATACATCGTCATCTTAACTACTGACAAAGGAATCCTACTGCGCATCTCTCACGCACAGAATATAACAGCTAGATATACAAACTACTCGACGATCCTGCATATAGTAAATTAAAAAGTCATCCGACGGGTAGGATCCAGAGAGAGATCTTGGAACTCTTCAGGAAGAGCTCAATTCCAGCGGAAGTCGCTAAGGGTTTGCATCAACAGGCTGCAGTTCCTCCCAGACTCTTCGGCCTACCCAAGACCCCTAAGAATGGGGTGCCTCTCCGTCCCATTGTAAGTAACAAAGGAGCACCTACTTATTTTGTTGCCAAATACCTGACATCATTATTGAGACCTCTCGGAGGCAAGTGCGACCATCATATTCGAAACTCTGAAGATTTCGTAGGTCGCCTGAAAACTCTTAGATTTTAATCGTCGTATCTCTTAGTAAGTTTCAATGTTGTGTCTTTATTTACAAAGGTATCCTTGCAGGACTCATTGGAGCTCATTAGCAACACATCTGAGGAGGACATAGTAGCATTATTTAAACACGTTCTTACTTCAACATATTTCTTATTTCATGACCAATATTTTGAACAAGTGGACAGTTTCGCCATTGGAAGTCTCTGTCTCCTGCGGTGGCCAATTATTTTATGGAGGACTTTGAAGAAAAAGCACTACAGTCAGTCACTCTCAAATCCTCTTGTTTTTGCGGTATGTGGATGATACATTTGTGGTGGAGCCACATGGACTTGATACTCTACCTACGTTTCTTCAGCATCTGAATTCACTCCATCCGAATATAAACTTCACAACGGAAGTGGAAAAAGCTGATACTATACCTTTCTTGATGTTTTGATACGAAGGAAAGCAGAGGATTCTTGGGACACAACCAATATTGCAAGCCAACGCATACAGATATATATCTGTAGACCACAAGCTGCCATCATCCTACAGACTGCAGTAGTGCATTACATACGTTAGTTCATGTGTGGTATCTAATCCTGAAAGTCTGTCGAGTCAAATACAACATCTGAAGACAGTGTTCCGACAAAACGGTTATTCTGAGAGACAGACACGTAATGGATTGAGGCCCAGGCAAGGTCAGTTTGTGGAGAAGAATGAAGATACGAAGTCATCCGCCACATTGGCCTTTTTCCGTATTTTGGTGCCATGTCGTCAAGAATCGGAAGAGTCCTCGGACGATATGGAATTAAGTGTGTTTGTCAATCATCTGCAGAATGGGAAAACCTGTTGGGTTCGGTTAAGGATGATGTTGATCTGAGGAAACGTGGTGTGTACTAGATTCCTTGTCAATGTGGGGCAGAGTATTTAGGCCAGACATGCTGCACAGTACAACCATGCTGTGATGAACATCAGCATCATACACGCCTTCGTCAACCGGAAAAGTCGGCAATTGCGGAACACTGTCTGAATACAGGACATTGCATGATTTATGAAAAGACGCAAGTTTTATCCCCGGCATCACCCTTCTGGGATTGCGTCATTAAGGAAGCATGTTTGAACCACCTGAAGATGTCGGACAGTTGCTCTGAGGAAATACTGTGGAATTTTCACAACGTGATCCGGCGGCAAACCCATGAAGAATATTTACAATAGACGTACTGCTTGCAACAAATTTCATGAAGGACTAAATATACTGAGAAACAGTGGTTAGAATACCCAGTTCCTTCAACAGCTTTCTTGAATTTACACCACAAATGAGTCTTACTGCACGCCTTTGCGTTTTCGCACTTTCGCTCGGTTTGTCGAGTTACCCCAGGTTATGATCCCATATGACATAACACAATGAAAGTATGCAAAGTATGCAAGGTTTTTTACTTTTTGTCTCCTATGTCTGACATTATTCGCACTGCAACTACTCATACAGACTTGTTTAGGCGCTTCAGCAATTATGTGGTATGCTCTTTGAAACTCGATATATAATCGAGTTGTAATCCCAGAAATTTAACACCGTCAACATCTTCGATCTGCATGTCTTCATCTGTTATACACACAATGGAATGAAATCTCTTACATGTTCTGAACTGCATGTAGTGGGTCTAATCATAGTTTCAGGATAGTAAATTAAGCATTAAACCACTTATTCATGTCGTTGAAAATTTCCTTAGCAGCCATTTCTAAATCTGTACTTCACTTGCTATTTATTGTAATGTTTGTATCATCTGCAAACATAACAAACTTAGCATCTGGCAATGTAACAGACAAAATATCATTAACGTATGCAAGAAAAAGCAAAGGTTTGCTCTTGACCAGTTTCGTGCTTCGCTGACACAGGGCCCCAGCCTTTGCAGCATCTTTTTCCTTCCGTGATGCATGTCTATCTTCTTGCTATTCTTTTTGCCCTCCCTTGGGGAACATGTCTGGGGTGTTTTTCGGGATGTGTTCCGCATTTTCAGTGGCTGGCATCAGAACAATTTCACCACTGTCTATCGTTCCTTATCTCTTTCTTCGTCCACCTCCTTCTGTCCCTCCCCCACTTCGGCGTTTGAGGTTCCTTTTTTTCTTCTGCCTCCTTGTGCGCTCCTGAAGGCGGCCCACACGTCTGAGGTATGGCAGGTGAATCGGTAATGTGTAATTCCCAGTCCCAGGTCGCATGTACTCCCCGGTACATGCCAGGCACTGGGAGGGGTGGTAGCCTGAGCTGCTCCCTCCCCAAATTGCCGATTGGCCCCTCTGTCAGGTGTCTGTGAGGTGTGCTCTGAGGTGTGAACAATCACATTAGGGGGGCAGTTGAAAGGTGCGTGCCATCCCAGCTGCTGGCAGTCATGGGGGATATTCTCACAATGAGCCAATCATAATCTTCGCAGTCCACGTTTACAAAACGTAAACGGAATGAAGCTCACGATTTAAAGACTCTCCTAGCTGCGCCATGGTTCCTCATGGTAGAAAGGTGTTGATGCTATTGCTGAAACTGTGATCCTGCTCTCGTTTATACGATGGCCCTTCTGATTCTCAAGTAGAACTGCTTGCCACTTTGCTTCTCCACAGCTATCCTGTTCATGTCGGGGCCCACAGAATTCGGATTTCTTCATGTTGTGTTATTTACACTAGGCTGCCCGATGGTCCGACCAAGGCAGAAATACAAACGTATCTCCTGATCTGGGTAAAATTGCTATCCAGCAGTTGATGAAAATGGTAGATGCAGCCTTAGTGTCCACATGCACTCTTTTTCTCACTTTTAATAGATTGGTGCTTCTGTCAAAGATCAAAGCAGGCTATGAAGTTAGGACAGTTCGACCATTCATTACAAACCCGGTGCACTGCTATCATCATTTCAACCACACTCGAATGTCTTGCGGACACCCAGCCAAATCTGTAGCCTGTGGCCGGGATGTGCAAGAGGGTGATTGTCTGCCTCCTTCTCCCAACTTTATCAGCTACAATGGCGACCATGCCGCCTCCTCTCTAGATTGTCCCATGTATCTCGATGAGTGGGCTGTCCAGGAGATCTGGGTAAAGGAAAAAGGGCCTTACCCTGTCTCTCGCAAGTTATTGGCTAGTCGCAAACCCTGCATACTATCATCTGGCACTTGCAGTACTGTTCTTGCTACATCTCGCTCCATGAAGGACATGGCCACACAGATATGCGACCTCAAATTCAGCACTGTGGTTCTGAAATCGCCCAGTGTCATGGTAGCATCACCGTCTCCTCATCCAGCTGTGCAACATGCCACCAGACATTCGCCTCCTGGGTCGAAGTAACCTGCTGCACAACTGGCAGGCCAGAAAGAGCAGAAGGAATACTCCCACAAAGATGTCCTATATTCCCCCAGCCAATCAACATCTGAGTCTCCCTCTGTCAACCAGAAAGGCTCTAAGTAGTCGAACAAAGGCAAACGATCTTCTCCTTTGCTGACTCGGTTATCCTATTCGACAGTGTCGCCATGAGATACCCTCGCTCAGCCGAACTCTGTGTTGGCAGTGCACACCACCAAACGTTTTTCTGCTATGGGCTCCACAGATCGACAGAGGGAGAATGCCGCCGCCTCTGTAGATGTCATGCAGCAGGACCCTCCAGCCTCTGAGCCCTGTAGCAGTGAGTCTTTGAAAGCTGGCACTCGGCAGCCACCGAGGTGACACCGCTTCTTGTTTTTCCCTCCTCCGCTTTCCTCCTTATGACTCTTCTTCAATAGAACATTCATGGCCTTCGATCAAACAAAAGGATTTACAGCTGCTCTTAGAATTGCAGTGTCTGCATGTTCTCTGCCTCCAGGAAACAAAACTTACAGCTCTCCCATTTCTTCCCAGTCCACTTTGAACTTCCCCCCAAGGACGGCATTCCATCTCATGGGAAAGTCATGCTGCTGATATGAGATGACGTTTATAGTAAACTCATCTCCCTTACTACCTGCCTTCAAACTGTTGCAGATCATCTTTTCCTTCCTTGCTTGCCGTTCTCCTTTCATACCGTTTTCATCCCTCCGTCATTCGATGTCATCAGGGCAGTTTTCCTCCAGTTTATTGGGTGGCCACGTCACCCCTTTCTGCTGCTGCTGACTTTAACGTCCATCATCCCCTTTGGGATTCTCCCAGAACCTGTCAGAGAGGTGCCCTCTTGGCTGACCTTCCCAATCAACCTAAGCTCCTCTGCCTTAACGTAGGAGCACCCATGTTCCTATCAGACTCCACACCTATCCTTCTGTGCTGCTCAGCTTGCCTATCATCTCGAGTGGTCTGTTCTCTCTGACACAAACCCGAGCAACCATTTCCCTTTGTGTTATCCATTTGCTGACTCCTACCCCACCTACGTGAACACCCACATGGCAGCTTACTAAGGCCGACTGGAGGCTTTACTACTCCCTGGCAACCTTCGACGAATAACATTTCCCCAGTTGTGACGACCAGATAGAATATCTTGTAAACGTTATCCTTACTGCCGCAGAATGTTCCATTCCTCGCAATTCCTGTTTACCATGTCGTGTCCCGATCCCTTGGTGGACTAAGGCGCTCCTCGATTAAATTGGCGTGTGCAGACGTTCTCTCCACGTTTTTAACCGTCATCCTACGATGGCAAACTGCATTCATTATAAATAGTTGCGTGCACAGTTTCGTCGCGTTATCCTGGGTAGCAAAAAAGGTAGTTGGAATCAATTTGATAGTTCTTTTAACAGTTCCACTCCCTCATCTGTCACATGGACCAACCACCGACGGCTCTCTGGCACCAAGATCCACTCCCAAATTTCCGGCCTGACAGTAGCAGATGATGTCATCGTTAACTTTATTGCTGTCTTCCACACCTTTGGCCGCCATTTAGCAGAAATACCTAGGACCTTCCACGATCACACTGTCTTTCTGCATCGGAAACGAGTGGATGAAGCTCGGGCGATATCCTTGTCTTCTCAGAATCGCGAGTGCTACAATGCCTCCTTCACTATGAGGGAGCTAGCTCATGCTCTCACTTCATCCTGATCCTCTACCCCAGGGCTGCAGCACCTTTCTCTTGGCACAAGCACTATCTGCTTCATACTTACAACCACACCTGTACAGAGGGCACGCTTCACAGATGTTGACGTAAAGCCCTATCATACTCATGCCTAGGCCTGGTAAGGACGAACACCTTCCTTCCTGCTACTACCCCATTTCTCACACTAGCTGTGTTTGCAAGGTGGTGAAATCTCGCAATTTACTAACCACTGCACACCGTGTATTTCGAGCGCGTCGTCCTGAATTTGATCATCTTGTCACTTCGTCCACCCATGTCATCAACGGTTTTCTGTGGACAACCCATACTACGGCTGTGTTTATCGATTTACAGAAAGCCTATTACACCCGCTGGAGGACTGGTATCCTCTATACTCTACAAGTGGGGCATCCAGGGCTGCATGTCCCATTTCCTTCAGGAATTTTTAAAAGACTGAGTTTTCAAGGAATATGGGTTCTGACTTGTCGGACACCTTTATCCAGCAGAATGCGTTGCTTCAGTGTTCCATCCTGAGCGTGGTCCTCTTTGTTATCGCCACTAACCCTATATTGGCCTGTATCCCACCAGGCATCACCGGCTCCCTTCTCGTTGACGATTTTGCTACCTATTGCAGTACACCACGGACTTGTCTCATTGAACGGCGACTTCAGCGATGTCTCGATCGTCTTCACTCGTGGAGCGTCGACAATGGCTTTAATATCTCCAGTGACAAAACAGCTTGTATGAATTTCTGGCGGCGCGGTTGTTTTTTTTTTTTTTTTTTCATTGTCTTCACAACTTGGGCCTGCTGCTCTTCTGTTCGTTGAAACTACGAAATTCATGGGGCTCATGTTCGATAGGAACCTTTCTTGGTCCTGCCCCATGTCTTACCTGGCATCCTGCTGTAGGTAGTCCCTCAGTGTCCTACGCGTCCTCACTGGTACTTCCTGGGGAGCAGATTGAACCACCCTCCTACATTTGTACCGGTCTCTTCTCTGTTTGAAACGAGATTATGGGTGTTTCGTTTACGCATCTGCACGTCCGTCCCCCTTACGCCGTCTCAACACTAACCACCGTCGTGGTATCCATTTGGCCAGTGGCCTGAACGAGAATCTGTATACAGAAGCGGCTGAACTACTGCTGTCGCACCACTGTGACTTATTCCTTACTAGATATGCATTCCGTTTGTCTGCTACGCGTGGCCACCCATCATCCTATACCTCCTTCTTCGATGACTCCTTTGACCGTCAGGATGGGGCACGTCCCTCTTCTTTGTTACCTCCTGGAGTTCACTTTTCGCTCTTGCTCCAGCAGCTTAACTTCTCGCTACCTGCAACCTTCCTGGTGGGTGTGAACTACCCTGGCTTTGTGGGATGGCCTGTGTTCACCTTGGCCTTCATTCTCTTCCTAAGGACACTACTCCAGCCTTGGTCTATTGCCTTCAGTTTCATGACCGTTGCATGGAACTTGACAATAGTAGCTTGGTGTACACTGATGGCTGTTTGGTGTCAGGTGTGCCTTCGTCATTGGCACCAACGGACGGTGTGTGGGGTGTCTCCTACTCTTTCTCTGCTTTGGTTCTTTGAGGTACCTCTGTTTCTTCCTCCTCTTTATGGACTCCTGAAAGCTGGCCTGTGTGTCTGATGCATAAAATGTGATTGTGTAACGCGATTGCCACCCCTGGATCGACAGGTAGGATTTGTATGTACTCCCTGGTACAGGCCAGGCCCAGGGAGGGGTGATTGCCTGAAGTGTTATATTCCCAAATTGCCAATTGCTCCCTCTTTCAGGAGTTCGAGAGGTGTGACCTGAGGTGTGAAAAATCACGTAAAGCAGGTTATCCCCCCACTGAGGTGGGCGGGGGGGGGGGGGGTCTCAGTTGGAATTAGCATGCCATCGGAGATGCTGGCAATCATGGGGGATTTTCTTACAATGAACTAATCACCTTCTCAGACTTAGTCTAAATCCTTTGCTAGGGTTAATCTGTTTCATTCAGAAGGATGTTGAGGTAGTTGTAGTCTCTGTGAATTCCTGCTCTTGTTTACATAATGGCACTCTGCTTTTGAAGACCAGTTGCTATATTAAAGTCCAACAAATGCTTGCGTCTTTCTTCCTCCATGGCTATCCTGTTTCTGTCGAGGCGACTAAATGCTGAATTCTTCACATATTGTTATTTACACCAGGTTGCTCGATGATCTCACTGAGGGAGATATCCAAATTTATCTCTATGATCAGGGCGTCATTGCAGCCCATCGGATAATGAGAAGGGCTGATGCAACTTTAGTGTCTACATGCACTCTTTTCCTCACATTTGATAGAGTAGTACTTCTATCAAAGATCAGAGCCAGTCCAACCGTACATTCCAAACCCTATGAACTGTTACCAGTGTCAACGTTACAACCACATTCGAATGTCCTGTCAAAACATGGCCAAATGTGTTGCTTGTGGCTGGGATGCTCATGAGGGCAATTACCTGCCTCCTTCTCCCAGATGTATCGATTGCAGTGGTGACTATGCAGCCTGATCCCACTACTGTTCCATGCATCTCGATGAGCAGGCTATCCAGGAAATCTGGGTGCAGTGGGTAAAAGTGCCTTACCTTTGACATGGCCCCACAGGCGTTAGCTCGGTAGATACCGGGGAAAACATCAGACAATGCCCAAAGGCCAACACCTTGAGGTCGTGGCAGCTGTGGGGAGTACAAGCAGGCACCGTTTCTCTAATAAAAGCTTTATTTTACGTTTAAAATTTTACAACTTTATCAACTTGAATTTAAAATAGTAAGTGAACATTCGTTATCACGAACAGCAAGATCGTCAATACAGTTTCTTAATGAAAGTTCCTGAAGCATTATTTAACCAACAATCTCTTGAATAATAAAAGATCAAAGAACAGCTCTCAGGTTCAATTTACAACACTTAAAACTCAAAACTCCTTCATAAAAAAAGGAAAAATAAATATAAATTACTAAACGCAAGATTAAATTAAAGATAATAACGCCACATGGCAATACAAAAACTTCCTCGAAATCACCTGTGTTCTCTAAAGGCAATAAAATATTAATCACTAAATTTTAATTAAAACAACTTAAACGCAACATAATCTGATTACTATCTACGTACACCCAAACCCTGTAGCCTTCACGATGTGCAGTGTATCACAAAATATTTTCCTTCCTTTTAAACACTTTTCACCTCCCTAAATGTGATGCATACTACATCCAACGAATTATGCCAAATATTTAAGCATAGATGTTATAATTAAGCAGGTATGTAAATCTTTTCCTTTTCGAAATAAATAAAAAAACACAAATCAACTCTTAAGCTCAGTGGTTACATCCGTTAAACAATAATATACAATACAGATCTTTTGATCTCGTCGTGGTCATGCGCTTTTGTGCGCCATGCTATCATTCAGGATCATATGCGGCATGGGAAATATTTTCCACGATACACAAAACGTTAACAAGGCCAACCAACTTACACAAATTGCATACTGGGAGTATATGTCATTATGGATGCGTCTCGCAAGTCTTAAAAGGGCCGAGGGAGTAGATGCGGTACTACTGAGCACTTTGACTATACCATACCTCACCAAACTGTTGCAAGACAACAACTGTTGCAAAGCGACCTCAGCAAACGCAATAAGAAAATATTTTGAGCTTTAAACTCTTGGGAGGGCCACACCAAACCACAGAATGACGTCCCAAGCTAAATTATGAAAATACTATTGGCGATTTCGTCACGACAAGTAGTATTGTAAAATACCATAAGAGGTGAACTGCAATTAACACGTTTCGTAAGTGGATCCGCCTTTGATCCAAAACAGTAATCTACTCTAAAGCAGCTAAGTAGATGACAATGTCAATATCAATACTCTCCTCCCAAGCAGCGCTCTAGCTAGAGACTGCAGTACTGAAGCGAGGCTTACACCACTCACAAGTCTGATATACGCAACAGCAACATGCACCATTTTAGAGTTCTTCTTCGGAATCCAATAGCAGAACCAAGAAATCTCTTCTCAGCCTTTGAATGACCACACGATGACAGCCATCGGGACAACACCAGCCCTCCACGCTAGGATCTTCGATCCCCGCGGCGTTCCACCCCCAACTGACTGCTTCCGCAGGGCCCGCCAACCAAGCGGCCTTGCCCTACAACACCGACGTCACTCCACAGACACAGTCTAGAGTTAACTCCCTGAAACCCCCTTCTTCCTCGTTCTTTCGTGTCGCGGCCCGCGGGATGCCAACTCGCCAAAGAGGTGACCAGAGACTCCAATGCGATCGCGATCTTGACATAGCGGCGAGTACCGAGAAGCTGAGAAGGCCGGTGATAAAAAAAAAAAAAAAAAAAAAAAAAAAAAAAAAAAAAAAAAAAAAATAGCTATCCGTACTTGACTGAGCCCCGTCACTCGCAAGTTGTTGGTTGGTCGAAAGCCCTGCATTTTACCATCTGGCACTAAAACTACTGTTCTTGCTACTCCTCACTCCATAAAGGACACAGTCATACAAACTTGCGACCGCAAATTCAGCACTACAGCTGTAAAATTGCCAAGTGTCATGGTAGCATCCTCGTCTGCGTCCCCTCTGGCTGTATAACAAGCCTCTGGTGGCTAAATCACTTGCTACACAACTAGTAGAACTGAAGGAATACTCCTGTGAAGACTTTTTATGTCATTCCAGCCAACAATCATCTGTGACTTGATCTGCCACCCGCAAAGACTCTACAAAATCAAAGGCAAACGGTCTTCTCCTTCCCTGACTCAGAGAGCCTCTTCAGCAGTGTGATACCCTCACCTGGCCAACCTCTGTTTCCCCGTGCACACTGCCAACCGTTTCTCTGCTCTGGAATCCACAGGCCAACCAAGAGAGGCTGCCAACACCTCTGTAGATCCCGTGGAACAGGATCCTCCAGCCTCAGCACCCTGTAACAGTGAGTCTTTGAAGGCTGGCACTTGACAGTCATTGAGGTGGCAACCCTTTATTTTCATCCCTCCTATCCTATCCGCATGTAGACTCTCCTCCAGTGGAACGTTTGCAGCACTCTGTCCAACAAGGAGGAATTACAGCTGCTTTCGGAATAGCAGCGTCCTCTTGTTTTCTGCCTCCAGGAAACAAAATTGCGTCCTCATGACCACTTAGACCTTTCGCATTTCTTTGTGGTCTGCTTCGACCTTTCCCCCGAGGACGGCAGTCCATCTTATGGGGGAGTTACATTGCTCATTCTGGATGACTTTCATTGTCAGACCATCTCCCTGAACACCTAGCTGCAGGCTGTTAGTCTTCATTTTCCTTCTACACTTCACCTTTCTCTTTGTAATGTCAACTTACCTCCATCATTCGGTATCATCAGGGCATACTTGTTCAGTTTTTTGGTCAACCCCATCACCCCTTTTTGCTGCTCAGGGTCTTTAATGCACACCATCCCCTTTGTGGCCCTCCCAGAACCTGTCTGAGAGGCATCCTCATGGCTGACCTCCTCAATCAACTCAACCTCAGTTAATGCTGGAGCACCCTCGTTCCTTTCAGACTCCACAGGCTGATTCCCATTTGGGGCCCTCATTCTGCACTGCCTAGCCTGCCCATCGTTTCGAGTGGTCCATTTTCTCTCACACATACTCGAGCGACCATTTCCTGTGTGGTATCCAATTGCTGACTTCTATCCCATCTATGTGTAAACCCAACTGCAAGCTTTCTAAGACCCACTGGAGGCTGTACTCCACCCTGGCGACATTCGACTAACAACATTTCCCCATCTGTAATGACCAGGTAGAGTACCTTGCAGACCTTATCCTTACTGCCGCAGAGTGGTCCATACTTCGCATTTCATCCTTACTGAGTCGTGTCCCAGTCCATTGGTGAACTGAGGAATGCTGCATCGCAATGTGCTTGTGGAGACGTCCTCTCCGCATTTTTACCATTATCCTACGATGGCTTACTTTATTCATTGTAAACAGTTGTGTGTGCATTGTTGTCTCATTCTTTGAGATAGCGTAAAAGATAGCTGGATTTCTTGATGTAGTGCTTGCAAGAGTTCGACTCTGTTCCGTCATGTGGCCTAACCTCCGACACCTCTCTGGGACCAAGATCTAATGCCCAGTTTCTGGGATGAGCGTAGTAGACTATGTCATAGTGGACCCCATTGCTATCTCCATCATCTTAGGCTGCTATTTTACAGAGATTTCGAGCTCCACTCACTGTCACCCTGCCTTCTTCCATAGGAAACGAGTCGAGGAAGCTCAGGTGATACTCATCTCCTTTCAGAATAGTGAGTGCTACAATGCCACCTTTACTATGAGGGAGCTAGGTCATACTCTCAGCTCATCCCGATCTTCCACTCAAGAGCCTGACTGTGGTCACATTCAGATGTTGCCTCACCTTTCTCTTGTGGGCAAGCACTTTCTCCTTCATACATACAACTGCGTGTGGGCAGAGGGCACGTTTCCCAGATAGTAGCGTGAAGCCACTGTCATACAAATATCTAATTCCGGTAAGGACAAACACCTTCCGTCCAGATACCACCCCATTTCTTTCACCAACTGTGTTTGCAAGGTAGTGGAACATATGATTCATGCCTGGATGCATAGTGACTTGAAACTTGCAGTTTACCAACCACTTCTCAGTGAGGTTTTGAGTGCACTGTTCTGCAGTGGACCATCTCGTCACTTTGTCACCTCACGTCATGAATGATTTCCTGTGGTAATACCAGACTGTGGCCGTGTTTTGGACTGGAAGAAAGCCTACAAGATCTGGTGAAGGACTGGTATCCTTTGTACACTCTATACATTGGGCTTTCAAGGCCTCTTGCCCTGTTTCCTTAAGAAATTTTTAAGGGAAAGAGTGTCAAGATACCTGTGTTCTCTGCCTTGTCGGTATTTTATCGAGAAAAACAGGGAACCTCATGGTTTCATTCTGACTGTTGTTAACTTTACCATAGCCATAAACCCTATTATGGCCTGTATGCCACCAGGCATCTCTGGCTCCCTTTTCGTTGTCAATTTGGCGGTGTATTGCAGTGCTCCACGAATTTGTCTCCTTGAGTGGCGTTTTCTGTGATGTATCGATCGCCTGTAGTCGTGGAACATCGACAGCGACTTACGCTTTTCCACTGACAAAACCGTTTGTATGAAGTTCTCACAGCGTAATGGATTTCTTCCGTTGTCTTTGCATTTCGGTCCTGTAGCTCTTCCGTTTTCTGAAACTACGAAATTTTTGATGGTTCATGCTTCATAGAAAACTTTCTTGGACGTATCTGGCCAACTGCTGCACCTGGTCCCTCAATGTCGTACGTGACCTGAGTACTACCTCCTGGAGAACAGATCAAACCACCTTCCTCTGTTTGTACCGGTTCCTTGTCTGTTCAAAACTAGACTCTGGCTGTTTCGTTTATCCATCTGCACGTTCATCCATCTTACACTGTCTAAATACAATCCACAACCGTGGAATCCGTTTGGCCCCTGGTACCTTTTACACTTGTCCAACTGAGAAACTCCATGCAGAAGGTGCTGAACTACAGCTGTCATACTTGCGTGATGTTTTCCTCAGCAGATACATGTGCCATTTGTCTGCCATGCCTGGCCACCCACCCTATGCCTCATTCTTTGACGACTTGACTACTAGTATCGGGCGAGTCCCTCTTCTCTGCTTCCTCTTGGAGTTCATTTTCAGCTATTGCACTGGCAGCTGAACTTCAAGCTACATGACACTTTCCCCATGGCTGTGAACCCTTCACCTTCTTGCCTTCGTGTGGCAGCCCGTGTTCACCTTGGACTTCATTCACTTCCTAAGGAAACTTCTCCAGCTTCGATCAATCGGTGCAAGTTTCTCGACCTTCGCACAGATCTTAGTTGTGGTGTCACCGCTAGGCACCACACTTGCTAGGTGGTAACTTAAATCGGCCGCGGTCCTGTAGTACATGTCGGACCCGCGTGTCGCCACTGTGTAATCGCAATCCTAGCGCCACCACATGGCAGGTCACAAGACACGGACTAGACCTCGCCCCAGTTGTACGGACGACATTGCTTGCGACTAGACCTACTAAGTCTTCCTCTCATTTGCCGAGAGACAGATTGAATAGCCTTCAGCTTAGTCCATAGCTACTACCTAGCAAGGCGCCATTTGTATCAGTGCTTATAGCGTACTAATATTCAAGAGAGATGTATTCCAGCAAGAGAATAAAGATAAGTATTAAACCGCTACGTACTTTTCTTCTTATTCATTAATAAGTCTCATGTTCCAGAACTTCAAGCCCGTCTGCGTTAGTTTAGCGTGCACCTAGCTACCTCATTGTGTCTATGCTGTATGAAATAGACACAACATTATTTGGCGACGAGGATGGGATGTCTTCCACGACGTCTTCTGCCACAATCCAAGCCTTGTCTGCCATCTTTTGCATTGAAGGTCTTCCGCAGACTATTGTTTCCGACAATGGCCCACAATTCATGTCCGCAGAATTTCAGTCATTCTGCAAGGCCAATGGTATTCAACATCTGACATCCGCGCCGTTTTCGCCTCAGTCCAACGGTGCCGCGGAACGATTGGTCCGGACTTTCAAGTCACAGATGTTGAAATTGAAAGAGTCGCATTCTCGGGAGGACGCATTGTTGCTCTTTTTGTCTTCGTATCGCTCTCAGCCCCGCGATGGTCGCTCGCCGGCTGAATTGCTCCATGGTCGTCCTCATCGCACCCTGATGTCTTTGCTGCATCCGCCGCATCAGGTTCCTGTGCAGCGGCAGACTCCTGCTTTTGCTCCTGGCGACGTTGTCTATTATCGCAACTATCGCGGTTCACAGCGTTGGCTCGCAGGGCGCATTCTTCGCTGCCTCGGCCGCGCGATGTATTTGGTATTGGGGGCCTCTGGTGAGGTGCGTCGGCATCTCAATCAGCTGCGCCTCTGTCGTCGCCTGGGTTCTGCCGCTCCCCGTCTGCTTTCAGCGACGGTGCCGTCAGGTCAGCGCCTTGGGGACCCATCTACTGGCTCGCCTCATCCCCAGGTGTTACCGACGCTGCCTTCCATTTTGCCTCATGGCGTCGCGCCGCCGCCGCAGCCGCCGCCGCCGGCGCAGCCCGCAGCGGACGCTTCGCTGCAGCCGCCTGGCGCCTCCCTGGGTCACGCGCCGCCGCTCGCTTCCCGTGCCCAGCCGTCCTCCGCCATGGACCTCTTGCCCGCTCCGGACCAGATGTCGTCATCGCGCGTCGGATTCCCCGACGCAATGGAGGTCGACCCTTCGGCCCCTCTTGTCTCATTACGTGCGCATACACCTCATGTTGACGTGCACCCTGGACTAGTTTTGCAGGCGTTTCCTAGCTCCCCTCGGACCGAATGGCCGGGTGCGGGTGGCACAGCCTCGCCTGTTGTTAGGCTCCCCACCTCATCGCATACGTCCACATGGGGTCCTCCCCACGGCGGGCGGAAGCCTTATCTCACGACCGTTCGCCGATTTGCGGGGGGGGAATGTGGTGTCACCGCTAGGCACCACACTTGCTAGGTGGTAACTTAAATCGGCCGCGGTCCTGTAGTACATGTCGGACCCGCGTGTCGCCACTGTGTAATCGCAATCCTAGCGCCACCACATGGCAGGTCACAAGACACGGACTAGACCTCGCCCCAGTTGTACGGACGACATTGCTTGCGACTAGACCTACTAAGTCTTCCTCTCATTTGCCGAGAGACAGATTGAATAGCCTTCAGCTTAGTGCATTGCTACTACCTAGCAAGGCGCCATTTGTATCAGTGCTTATAGCGTACTAATATTCAAGAGAGATGTATTCCAGCAAGAGAATAAAGATAAGTATTAAACCGCTACGTACTTTTCTTCTTATTCATTAATAAGTCTCATGTTCCAGAACTTCAAGCCCGTCTGCGTTAGTTTAGCGTGCACCTAGCTACCTCATTGTGTCTATGCTGTATGAAATAGACACAACATTAGTGATAACACCTTTGGATACATTGATGGCTCTTGTACTGACTATGGTGTTGGGTGTGCCTTCATCAGTGTCACCGACGTTTTTCGGTACTGGCTTCTGGAACATTGCTCAATATTTACAGCTGAGCTCTTCGCCTGTATAGGCCATGCATTACATCCAGCGACACAGCCGTTTTAATCGTGTCATCTACCTTGACTCTCTGTGCCCTTCAAGTTCTCTTTGTGCTGTACGGCATCCATCCCTTAGTTCAACGGATCCAGGAAAGCTGTAACTTGCTCACTCTTGATGGAGCCACTTTGATGTTTATGTGGGTTCCTGGTCACATTGGTCTGACAGGAAACGAGGACACTGACGCTGCTGCTAAGATTGCAGTCCTCGTAGCTCGGTCTGCTAGTTCTTCCATTCCTTCTGATGGTATTTGTGTTGCCATCTATCAGCTATTGGTGTCACTTTGGCATAACCACTGTTCTTCCCTTCATGGGAACAAGCTCTGGGGAGTAAAACTCTCCCAGCAGTTTGGCTGACCTGTCTTGGCTCTCTTCACATGAGGAGATCATATTAGCTAGGTTGCATATTGGGCACTGTCATTTTAGTCATCACCATTTGTTAAGTAGTGATCACTCACAACTTAATGCTCACTATTACCAACCTTGACAGTTCACCATTTCCTGACCGAATGCCCCTTTTTAACTGATTACGTTCTAATGTATGTTTGCCATATGAGTTATTGGCCTTTTTAGTGAACAATGCACAGGCTATTGACTGCATTTTACTTTTTATCTGTCGTAGCAATGCGGTGAAGGCCATTTAATCTTTAGTTCGAGACCACTGTTGTCTCTACAGTGTATTTTGTGGACCTATCTGCAAGAAGTAGTCCTTGTTTGTAGCTCTCTTTCCTTGCACCAATTGTGCTTAACATGTAGTCACTTTCAACTCCTTTTTTGTGTTCGTGTTCCAAGGTTCCCCCTTGGGTGGTTATGACCTTATTTGTTTTTGCACCATAAAAGAAAACAAAATCAAATAAAATCAAATCAGATCAGAGCAGTAGTCCATGAAAGTCAAGGGTCCCAATTTATCTTGGTCTGTCACACATTTGTAATCTGGCAGGAAGCTTCAACATGCCTGTAGTTTGGCAACTCTACGGGATGTAATCATCGATGAGTGACTTCAGTTGAATTTGGCGTTATCAATGCTAGAGGCAGTGTTATATAGCATTAGTGCAATGTTTTGGGAGGAGGAGGATGATGTGTTCACTATAATATCCATTTCGTTTCTGTCTCTAACTATTCTTTCTACGTATTCTTTCTCTCAACTCTGTCTTCCTTTTGGCTCTTGTCTCAGGCTTATTCACACCTATTAGGATGAGGTTTGCTCTTCATGATCCTCAGAAGTGTGTCCCTCACATTCTGCGGTCTGAGTTACATGCCCTTCCTTAATAATCATTCCAACCTATTCTTCTTTCTACTTCAGGGGAAAAACTAATAGTTCCCAAAAATAGGATATTTTTGTACTTTTATTTGCAGAAAATATCAAGATATTCTGCATGATGGCCCTGCACATTTGAACACTGTATTTATTTGTAAATGAAAATTATGTTGTTACAGTTTTTTATTGTTACCATTTAAGTTTTCCTAGCTTACCAAACTACAATCACTGCAAAAACTAATTTTATTTTTGTGGTAACAGTGCATACATTTGGCTAATTAACTGCTCCAGGTCATCAAACTGAGTCACTGAAGAATCAAGAAATGTATTATTCTGGGCAAATATTTCACACTATTCAACATGCACAAACGTCATCTGCATAAAAGATTAATTTTTTCAGCCCACAGACTCTGAAAGGAAAGGGAGAGAGAGGGAGAGGAATCATTTTTAATGGAATGAAACTCACTTTCGTCTTCATGTAATAAAAATAGGAAATATTTGCACTTACCAGCTTGTCACAGATCTGAATGTGAAGATTGTACAAATTTTGAGTTCTGGGGCCAGAGATTCTTTAATCAGAAAGAGGGAGGAAAACGTTGGAGGAAATGCTATTGTGTTGTGATAGACAAAAATTTGAGCCAGTCTGGGAATTTATTTAAAAACATGGATCCCCTGCTTGTTGTAATCAGTCAGTGTTTAACTACATTTTGGTTTATCTGATCACACCTCCAGCCTGTCTCAAACATTCACTGCCACTAATGTTCCTTCATACTTCCTACAAACCATGCTACCTGTGATTCCCCCACTGTGTGTCTGGGAATACTCATGGAGGACCATGACCTACACAGCAATACAGATTTATAACAACCTACCAAATTCAATAAAATGAAATCTACTCATGTAGTGTCAGCAGGGATAAAATCAGAGTATGCAATAACGTGAAATAAGATCATAACACTCGTTCTGAAATGGAGAACCTACTGTGGAATTAATATCTTGTGAGAAATGGAATGTTGCACCAAACGAATTCTCTAACCCAGAATGTCTTTTTCTTTTGAGCAATTACCTAAATATTAGGCTGTGTGAGCATGCCTCCTTGCCTAATTCAGACTATCATTGACAGTAATGTTTCTATCTATTAGTTCTGGGCACTATAACCAGAGGTCCTTCCAGATAGTATGTAGGAAGAACACCTCTGGAGTGACTGGGTTTGGTGGACAATAATTTTTACAGTCACAGGGACGTATGTAGACTGAATTAGTTTCACTGAAATGAAAGAAATGGTGTCAGTGGCGATGAGGATACAGTGATATGAAATTAGATACCTGTAAACTATGCAGAAAGCTGAACCAGCAATGTAGTGAATATGTGATAGTAAATGAGCTTGTGCTAGACTGAAACTTAAAGGTACACATCATGCTTATGACCTGATTCTCTAACTTATAATTTGCATGAACATATGTCTTGTCACACCTTAAATTTTCATTGTCGTTAATCAGGGGGTACTCCTACAGCATGTACAACAACAGCATCACTAGGAGAAAGAATTTCTTTGCATTCCCTTCATTTCAATGAATTTGATGAAATGATATAGTCCCGTACATCTGTCTAATACATAGTTCCTCACCAAATCTATTCCATCTGTATGCGATCTGAAGTTTTCCTGGCGTATTTCCAATTTGAACAGTTCTCGGGTATCCGATCGGGTAGCGTCGTAATTTCTCCAGAATATTTCGGCAGACGTGCACGCTGCCATCTTCAGGTGGTTCCTGACGAATGCTGTGCTGTTCCTCTCGGCGCCCTATATATACTAGTCGTTACCCCCTAACCCGTTTCTCTCTCGGTGCCTTCGGTGGCGGCCTGCGCGGCCGGCGCGGCGGCTGCTGGAGGTGGTGGGGGAAGCGGCGCCTGGGTGTGAACTGGGGTCTGCAGTCTCCCTGCTGCCGCCGTCGGTGGCGGTCCTCGATCTCTGGGACCGCATCTTTCTCTCCAGGCTGATTGCAGGGTTCCAATCCTGACTAAGTTGAAGGCCGCTGTCTTTATTAATTATACCGTCCTGTAGTTGGATTTCGATGGCCTCTTTAGTAACGCAGTCCCTGAAGTAGGAGGATTGACAGAGTATTTTTGTTTTTTCATAGTCCATAGTATGGCGGGTCTTCATACAATGGTCATCCACGGCTGATTTAGTGGCCTGGCGTAATTCGGTATGGCGCTTGTGTTCGCAGCACCTCTCTTCTACAGTGCGGACTGTCTCCCCAATGTATGATTTTCTGCACTGACATGGAATTTGATAAACACCTTGTTTTCGAAGACCTAGGTCATCTTCCACTGAACCTAGTAGAGTCTAGGATTTTGCAGGAGGTCGGAATATACATTTCACATTGTGTTTCCCCAGGATTCTACCGATTTTTCTTGAGGTGGTTCCGGCAAAGGGGTTCATGCCAATGACTTGTGTTCTTCTGTTTCTTCTTCTTGTTCTCTTGGCGCAGTCTGTCGGAGTGCGTCTTATTTGCTTTTGGTTTTATCCATTTTTCCGAAACGTTGTCTGGAGGTGCTGCATTTCTGCTGGAAGGCTCTTGTGATCGCAGATCGATCGTGCCCTGTGAATAAGTGTGCGCAAGACGCCTTCACGCTGGGAGTTGTGGTGGCAACTGAAGTCATTTAGGTGTGTGTAGGTTTTCTGTATACACTGTGTCCCAGCTTGCCGTCAGGTTTCCGTTCCACCAGGACGTCAGTAAACGGTAGGGCACGATCCTGCTCCACCTCCATCGTGAACTGTATGTTGGGGTGCAGCGAGTTGAGGTGTTCCAGAAATTCATTTAAGCTGTCCCATCCATGTGGCCAAACAACGAACGTGTCATGCACGTAGCGGAAGAAACAAGTTGGCTTTTGTTTTCCTTGTTCTACTGCCTTCTCCTCGAAATTCTCCATAAAAAAGTTGGCTACAACCGGTGAAAGCGGGCATCCCATGGCGACGCCATCTGTCTGTTCATAATAATTTCCGTCGAACAGGAAGTATGTTGAGGTGAGCACGAACTCGAAGAGCCTTGTTAGGTTGTTGTCGAATTTCGTGAGTATCAGATCGATAGAGTCTTTCAGTGGTACCCTAGTGAAGAGGGACACTACGTCGAAGCTCACTAACAAGTCGCTATCCTGGAGCCTAAGTTCTTGTGTATGTTGCACAAAGTGGATGGAACTGCGGATGTGGTGTTCGCATTTTCCCACAAAGGGACTAAGGAGACCCGTCAGGTGTTAGGCTAGTTCATAGGTTGCTGCTCCCATGTTGCTGTCTATTGGACGCACAGGTGTCCCCTCCTTGTGGACCTTTGGTAGCCGCTCGTGGTCGAAGTTTCTTGGCAGTTTTTCCATCAAAGGTACTGTGAAGAAATTCAACGGTTCTTCTTTGAAGGCGACTTGTCGGTTATCCTTCTATCCTTCTGTACGTTGCGTCATCGAGAAGTCCATAAATTTTTCCATCTCAAAGAAAGAAAGATTGTTTATAGGCTCTGAAAATGGAAAGGCATGCATCCAACAAAGAGTCCTTAAGTTTGAGATGGTCTTGGCAGAGAGCCTCATTGGGCGAATGCACCACCACCATCTCCCTTACCAGATAGAAGGCATACTGCTAATGACACTAACTACTGGAACAAGAAAAGCTACACTCCATGGAGAGGCCTTGAAATGGGCAATCCATTCACAGTAGGTCTCTCAGGATAGCTTCTGGTAAGTAAAGAACTTGTGATGGGCTGCAGTGATGTGGATTATGGGATTCAAAGTATTTGTCAAGGTTACCCTCAGTGGTGGTGTATGAGAGGGCCTGTGGCTCAGCATTGGGATGAAGCTGCTTGATGAGTTGAAACACCGATGGGCCAGCATTAGCTAACAGAAAGGCATGGTGCTGCACATCATCCGTGATCTTACAGATGCAGAAATGTTATTCAAGCTGGATGTAGTAACTGCTTGCTTTATTCAATTGTATTGCAGAGGCTACATGTGCTGATGGGCATGACTTGGGACAGGGTGAGATTGATAGGGGGGATGAATATAGCGACGGGGAAGAGGAAATGGACACTGGGGAAGAATGGAATTAGTATGAGGCGGGTGGAAGTCGTATGTAGAGGGCTAGTGGGCAAGTGGAAAAGGAAGAGGGGTAGGTGGAGATGGAAGAGGTGTAGAAAGATGTGGTTAGAGGGAGGAGTAGGAAGATGTGGTCAGAGGGAGGGGATAGGAAGATGTAGTCAGAGGGAGGTGGTAGGAAGATGTTGTCAGAGAGAGGGGATGCAGGATATGGTCAGAGAGAGTGAGTGGAGGAAATAGACAAAAGGGGGGGATGGAGGAGTTATATAGAAAATGTTGGGAGGAGGAGATAGAGAGAGAGAGGGTTGGAGCCATCTTATGCATGTAGCATTGGCAATCCCAGCATGAGATACATCGGTTGATGGACTCAGCTGACCGGGAGGGGGGGGGAGGATGCGTTAGACAGAGAGGAGGTGATGAACTGGGAGAAGGGGTGGAGATGATGCACAGAAAGCTGAGGGAGCTGGGGGTAGACAAAGAGAGGGGGAGGGGAGATATATTTTGAGAGGGGGAAATGCATGAAGCAGTTGGAGGCGGTAGAACGGTTGTGGATAGGTTGAAAAGGGGCAGGAGGATATGGACCGAGAGAGGAGAGGAGAATGTGGAAACAGAGATGGGGAAGAAAACGTGCTTGGAGAGAGGGACTGAAAGGAGATGGATGAAGAGGTGTAGTGAAGGATATGGAGAAACAGCTTGGGAAGGATGGGATGGAAATATAGAGCTGGAACGATGAGGTGAGGAGAGAGATAGGAGAGAGGAAGAAGAGGAGACGTCTGCAATACACAGAAGGGTCCAGAAAAATTTAGACACTCTTTCATAGTTAATATCTTTGGAACAAAATAACTCATCATAGCAGTTTTGCATGGTGGTGTAGTCCATTGTTTTCTCAACAGATTTCGGCGCGCGTTTTCCAGCAGATGACAGTGCAGCAATGAATGATGAAGATTGTCATTTGAGCAATGCAAGGCCGTACTGAATTAGTACTGGAAGTACAGAAACATGATGGAGGTACAACAGCAATAGTGTAATGTGTACAGAACTGTCACCAACATGTACAACACTTCATCATATTTGGGATGAATATGAAACCGACGGTAATGTTCAGGATATGCATTAGGAAAGGTGTAGCCGATTGAAAGCATCAACAAATCCAGCTTTCAGCAATGCTGTGTCGTATCATTTTACCAGGTGAATTCAAAAATCTATGAAGCAGGGTGCATGTAAAAGTAAGGTAAGCTAATCAAGCGTACATCGATTTCTGAAGGCTGTGAAGTGGAAAGTGTAGACTCCAAGATCGCTGCACACTGTGAACGAAGATGACCTGTATCGAAGGACGGGGTACTGAGAGTGATTTGAAGGCTTGCTTCGTGAGGATAAATAGTTTGCAGGGGTGGTTTTCTGGTCTGACGAGGCGCAATTCAAACTGCATGGTACTGTAAACCTCCACAGCTGTGTGCACTGGGATCCTGAAAACCCTCCACTTCAAGTGGACAAACATGTTAGTCTAGTGGGTGTTAATGTGTGCTATGGTCTTCCATCATGTGTTTTGTTTGGCCCAGTTCTTCTTTGAAGATATCGTAACTGGTGGGGTGGATCTTCATATGCTGCAAACACCTGTTTTATCCGCCATCTGAGAGGTGTTTGGAATGAAAGATTTTAACTACAACAAGATGGCGCTCCACCTCACTACAACAGAGATGTCAGAGCCTACCTGGATGAAAATCTTCCTGGATAATGGATAGGTTGAAGAGGAGCTGTTGAGTAGCCACAGAAGTCTCCAAATCTTACGCCTCTTGACTTATACCTATTTGGGATACTGAAAAACGAAGTTTATCCTATCCACAGAAGCCATCTGCACTGAATGAGCTACGAGAAATGATCGAGACGTCCTGTGTGGCTATCACATCAGCAAAACTGATAGCTGTAGTTCGGTCAAAAGTTCGGCGCCAGTGACGTTCTTTGGCTGCTAATAGGGAATCACTTTGAACACATAAAATAACCTTTCACCCCAAGGTATTACTGTAACGGTATGTCATTTTGTTCCATTGATATCGGCTATCATAGAGTGTCACTTTTTTCTTGATGTTACTGTGTATGTCAAATGCATATACAAGCAAAGTTGCAAAAAAAGTCTAGTATTATTAATAAATTATTGTTGGGTGTTTCTTACTCTGGTTGCCTTAAATTGCTGATGATATCTAATTTGCATTGTGACAAATGCTGTGTGCTTAGTAAGAAAGATCAATCAGAGCAACTACCTTCTGTGACGGTTGATTCTCTTCCTGTCACCTTTACGTTTAATGTCAAGTGTCCTTTGGTGAACACAACAGAAGTAAACTCCTTGTTACCCTTCTCTTTATAAACTGCTCAAAAATGGTGTAACTTGCGTGTCCATGAGCACATGTGTGCTTAAATACAAGTGGAGAAGGAATGAAAGTCTAAGTCTTCTGAATAACCAAAGTAAATGCACTCTGCCTTCCTATGTCATTCGTTGTACGAGAAGGGTTTCTATGATTACACAGTGAAAGCTACAGCTTGTTATTAGCATACTGAGTAGGATTCTTGTGAGGAGATACTACAATTCATTCCATTCACTGAATTCCCACCATCTGGAAGAAGATGTTCACGAGGCAGGCGTGGTGTATTCGTGCATTATCTCCTTGTAAGATCTGGATAATAGGCTGGAGGATACTATCGCAGTAGTGAACAGCCCTCCAATTAGTGAGGAGCATCATCCAACCTATGTAGACGGTACTAGCCAAACACATGACTGACGCCCCCCTCCCCCCAATCATCTTATGGGACATCATGCCTCAGATGTGTGATGGAACCTGGCCACGACCACTCCCAACTACCATGGTCATCAGGGCTAGAGAACACAAACTGATTCAGTTTCCGTTCTTGGAGTTCCTTCACCCACGTTCTTCTCTCACCACAGTCCACGGGATGGCGAGGATGGTCCATGGTCTGGTTCGTAATGGACAGCTAGAGGCCAAGCCGATCGCCCGGAGACGACTGCTTACTGTCTTGTGTTGACACAGCCTTCGCGGATGCCTCCAGAAAGCCAGCGCGAAGCACTTCTGCATTCTCCTCGATGTACCTAGGAGCCACAGTTTATAGCTAGGAGGCAGCAGCTAGGACCTTTATGAGTGCAGGGACCATGATGAGGCAGATGTTCAGTGTTTTGCATCTCATGTTAGTTGTCTAATGTTCGAATAATGTCGCTATGTGTACGCCATTTCGATGATCGGCTTCCCACACTGATAACTCATGTTGCCTGTAAAGTGACATTACGTGAATGACTTCTTGATTTGACACACAGTGCACTAAAGTCAACTGCACTGGGAATAAATATTAACTTTGTCCTGCAGAACATTTGTGACTGTACGTAGCATTTTTCTGTAGGCAAAAGAGTATCAAGAAAGAGGTTGGTGATCAGCAACACTCAAAGTATACAAATAATGAGAGTAGGATAAAACGTTTTCTTTTTGAGCCTTTTATATTAGGATCTCTTATCATTGGTTGCTTTTCATCGCGTTTACTTGAACTTGCCCATAAAGAAGCAGCTGCTTCCTTGATAAGTGATCTGCTCTAAAGTTGGCTTTGTGACATAAATATGAACCTTATACAAGTGTTTCCAATTTGCAACAATACTATCTATTTTACCTCCTATTTGAAGTGGTGTCGACTCAGGACAAAATGATCATCGCGAATTTCTTCACTGATTTGGTGTATTGGTGCAGTCCAGTTGATTCAGGCGCCTGGAACGTGTTCTTGTTAACAGATCTCGAGTGGGGCCAGTGCTGCATATTGAGAGCGTCTTATTGAATACATACAGTGAACTCGTTTTTCAGAGTGTCCTGCTCAGAAAGTCAAGCGTCCAGTCTCGAGACCCGGGGAGTTGGTGTCTGGTTCTCATGATGTCATAAACACAGTCATATTGTTCACACCCTAAACGGTAAGATACAGTCCAGCGATGTCCCACAGTATGTAGTGGATACACTGCCTGGGTTGCCAGTTAGCTCTCAACAGGATTTGTGAAGAAGGGACTAAAGTCACAAGTGTCACATCTGCTGCATTCGTTGCGGCTCTGCCACGTAACGCACGAGACGAAGGCGATGTGTGCAGACACTCGGAGAAAATCCTGTGTCTCCACCGAACAGGACTTCATGTTACAACCATACCACGTACAGCATTACTTTATAGTCGGTAGAGCCAACATGAGTCATCATAGTCATAATTTTGTTTGTTCTTGGGGTAACAGATTTACTGTGTGCGAAAAATGTCTTTTATTCTTGGAGTGTGATCGCTCATCTCTGGATAAAACCGCTCTATGTATGCTGCACTGAGAAGACAACAGTCGTGGGATACCTGCCTACATCACGTCGGATCTCCTTTTGCCCAGCATAAAGCAGTTAGTGAAAGTCTCCAGCAGAAATACTGAGCCATTCTACCTCTACAGCCGTCCGTAATTGTGAAAGTGTTGTTGATGCAGAATTTTGTCCACCAACTGATCTCTTGATTATGTCTCATAAATGTTCTATGACATTCATGTCGGGTGATCTGGGTGGCCAAATCTTTATCTTGAATTATCCAGAATATTGTTCGAACCAATTGCGAACAACTGTGGCCATTGATTGACATGGTGCAATGTTATCGATAAAAATACTATCGTTGAAAGGCTGCAAGTGGTCTCCAAGTACCACAACATACCAGTCAATTGTCGGTTCACTTGGACCAGTGGAACGAGTCCATTCCATGTAAACACAGCCCACATGGTTATGGCGCCACCACCAGTTTGCACAGCGCCTTGTTGACAACGAGGGTCCATGGCTTCGTGGAATCTCCACCACACTCGAATGCTGTCATCAGCTCTTACCAACTGCAATCGAAACTCACATGGTCAGACCCCGGTTTTCCAGTCGTTTAGGGTGCAACCAAAATGACCACGAGCCTTGGAAAGGTGCGACAGGGGACGTGATGCTGGTAGCAAAGGCGCCGTGTCGGCTGTCTGCTGCCGTAGCCCATCAGTGCGAAATCTCGCTGTCCTGTCCTAACGGAAATGTCCCACATTGATTTCGGCAGTTATTTCAAACAATGTTGCTTGTCTGTTAGTACCGACAGCTATGAAAACGCAGCACCTCTCGGTCATTAAGTGAAGGTCGTCGGCAACTGCGTTGTCCGTGGTGGGGGGAAATGCCTGGATCTTGGTATTCTCGACATGCTCTTGACACTGTAGATCTCGCAGTATTGAATTCTTTAACGATTTCCGAAATAGCATGGCCAGTGCGTGTAGCTCCAACTACCAGTCCCTGTTCAGACTCTGTTAATTCACGTCGTACCTCCTTAATCACACAGGAAACGTTTCCACATGAATCACTTGAGTACAAATGACTACATCACCAGTGCACTGCCCATTGATACCTTGTGTACGCCGTACTACCGCCTTCTGTGTACGTGCATATCACAGTCCCTTGAGTTTTGTCACCTCAGTGACTCCGTCAATACTGCTCGACTGTTTAAGGGCAGTGAAGATTTTTCGATGCTGCTTCTACTTATCCTTGCTCAGCTGTAGCGTGAAATTTTAGTTGAAAGCTGCCCGAATTGCTTAATTCTTCTGCACTCTTCAGTGTTTCATTATCAGTTAGCTACTACGATTCAGGCTTCTACCTTTAATTTAATCTTAAGCCCTATCAATAGATCTTTGTCGATCTTTGCAAAACTTAACCCTAGAATTTTTCTTCTTCAGTTTCGTTCAACACTTCAACATAAAAGTTAAACAAATCTGCTGACATAAAAAAAACCATGTAGCCCTTCGCATGCCGACCACAGGGCGAACTGATTTGATGTAACACTATTTTTAGTTATCATCGGTGTTGGGGATGTAGGTTAATCTTAAGCACACTCGATATTTTACTGAATGAGAAACGAATCTAAAGTTAAAATGAGAACGTCAAAGCTAATTACTATAGCAGCTTTGGCCATACACAATGACTAATAAGTTAGTGGGAACGTTCATCTTGTGTTCTGTATGTTTCCAGGGCCTTTGTAATTTGAAGATGTGGACAGGGAATTTTACCTGACAGTTTGCATCACGGGATGATAGCACGTTGGATGTATCATCTTTTAGTAAAAGAAACTGAAGTATATTATCAGACGCCTGCCTATGAAGACCGTTTCAATAACGATGCTAGAAAATTAATTTGGAAGCCGATGTCGTTATACGCAGCTGTAAAGCATTAAAAGGTTGTAAGTAAAGAAAAGGCCTTGATGCAAACTGAAAGGGTCACAAGGTGTAGTTAGGGATTACATCTTGTGACATAACACATAACAGGTTTTGATTAGAGCTCAGTAGCCCACACAGGTTGTAGTAAATATAAACTTGTGTTCTGTCACTGTATTCTTCTTTGACAAGATATTAACTGCAGTTCCAAAAAAGTATATGGTTGCGTCGAAAAAACTGCAGCTGCTTCCATACCTCGATAGATAAAAAAGTTTATGGTATTAATTGCATTACACAGTTTGTGTCTGGGCCATATCAGCATTTGTAAAAAAATGCCATTTCCGTATCTAGCAAAGGTCATGAAATACAACGTATGTTATGACTATAGGTCATCCAAGTCGCATGTAGAATTGAATGTACCATGTGACCCTCCCATAGAGATACAAACCAATATGTCGAGAACGGAAATATCTTTTTGCCTTCAACATAACACTATCTCGATATGTTATCTAAATTTGATATTGAGCAATGTATGGCCTGAAATGGAACAAAGTCTACACAATGCATGTTTACCATTGTAAACTCTTAAGATTTCGTGTATTGTGTGTTGACTTTGATGCATAACAATAACTATGATGAACAGCGAAAAGAATTCCAATTTACTATCGCTCCAAGGTGTCAGTTTGAGATGTGAAAAAATCTATATCTTTACGAAATAGTTTCCTCAAAATCAGATGAAATATTTCAGAGTGTCCAGCACGTCCGTTCTAGCGCTTTACAGACAATTCGTATGTATATGTATATGTGCTGCTGGAGGACATCTCGTGTCACACTCTGCGCTTGTGAGTGGTTGCTCGGATATTCAGAGCGGCAGGCAGCAGCGGAAAAGTTTGACGCCGCCAGACAGCGACGCGACGCCTGACGCAAACTGCCACTATGGTGTGTCCATGGCAACCTTGCTGCTCCCATTAAGTTTTCTGAACAGAATTCTCCTTTGGGAAATGGTCGTCAGTCATGGCGTGGAACTGTTTGACGACCACGAAACGCACTAAAAAAACGCGAGGCGCCCTGCTGCAGAGGGAGACTCTGTGAAGCACCTGTTGCTTGCTGCTGCTAAAATTTCCACGCAGAATAGTCTAGCGGGATCTGACGCTAACACAGCGGCTTCCCACGAAACGATTCGATTAACAATTTCGTAATGTCGATCGTCGCTGTGAGGTCTGCCACTGACTGAAACTACAAGAACAACAACAGAGTGCCAAGACGGACCCGAGGGATCCATTTATTTACTGTTGTGTACGCGAACACAGTCTGTAGTCGTCGCGCAGAATCTGCCTGTTGACTCCCGGCCTCCGCGCGCCCACGCTGGTGCGGACGCAGGCGCGACACCGTCGGCTGGGCCTCCGCCTCTAGCGCCGCAGCTCCCAACTGCTGCCGGAGGCGGACGAGGAGCTGCTGGGGGCGGCGGCGACGGCGGCGGGGGCGGCGAACCGGCCTCGAAGACCCGCACGTAGCTTCCGCCTCCGGTAGCGCCGCCGCGGCCTCCACCTGGTGCGCGGAGCCTCGCCGCTGCTGGAGGATGAGCTGCGGGGGGCGGCGGCAGGCCGGCCACGACGACGCTGACGTCGCTTCCCCTTCCGGTGCGGCGCCTCTGAAACGCTGCGGGCTGGGGATGCGGCGGCGAGCGGAGGGGCCGCCGTCTCCTGCAAGACGAGGACAACGTTTTGTGACGTCACGACAGTTGATGAGGCATTGAGGTAAATGGAAATGTGTGGTAAATTTCTACTCTAGGTGGGCAAAGCTGTTGTTAAACTGCTTCACTGATGGTGAAGTGGTATTCGTGCAGGTTTTTTCAAATTTGCTGACTGTTTTAATACACAATTATTAGGCTCTTTAAGAGGTCAGTGATGCTAGCTTCTTTATCCTGGACACAGACTACCAACATGACGAAACCATTCAAAAAGAAAAAGAAAACCGAGTATGTCTCATTCTGATTATCACTGACGTTTAAATGTGAGGAAAATGTAGCCTACCTTGTTGACATGTTTCAAATAACAGGGAAATGTTGTTAAACATCGCGGTATCAGACAGTCTCCGTGGCATAGTGATCTTTGGTGGGCAGCAGAAGTGTTAAACTCAGAAGAGCGTTTCTGGAGCCACTCAAGTGCAATTATGATCGTGTGGGGTGACGCATTGTCCTGCTGGATTTGCCCAAGTCCGTCGGAGTGCACAATAGACATGAATAGATGCAGAGAAATGTAGTTAGCGGATATACGTAATGTTTTTGGTTACGTGGGGGGTTGGGGCGACTGAAGAAATGAATGCCTTCACCAGTGTAATCTGCTGTGGACAAAAGCTACCTAGAATATATGGCTAACAGTTAAGAATGAAGTATACAGAGTTAGTAACACTCACCCCTATTGACTGCATTAGCTCCTCTTCCATTATCCTGCAGTACATTTCGAAACACTCCTTCAGAAACAGCTCACGTTCCTGTAGACGAAGGACTGTATCAGCTACATACTAACTAACATCCAACTGTGCTTCTAGATTTAATGTTAATAGATTTTATGGCATCATTATGGGCTCTGTACGAATTGTAACTAGCACATGCGCTGTAAGAATCTGCGACTATCAGTTACGACACAAGTCCAGAGAGGTAGGGATACTCACGTCTGGTGACTCTATAGACAGCTCATCCGCCAGTCCGCTGTAGACTGCGTAGAACTCCTGCAGAAACTTCTGCCACTCCTGTAAAGAAAAGGGTTTATTAGCTATATAGTAGCCGACACCTGACTCTGAATGTAGATTTAACACGGGAAAATTTTCTTAAAACTGGACTGTGTCGATATTAAGAACACGTGTTTGCATCTTAATCTCAATTTTCCTTGAGACTTTTCAAATCGATACCATGTCAACGGTTCGTGATGCTTGCCAATAGCACGAAGCAGCAATGTTCCGTTTCACTTGTGCCCACTGCCGATCGACGTTCACATATTTTTGGATTGCTTACTGAGACACAAGAATTGGCTTCAACCTCAAAATGAATAATATATAGATATCACAGGCAAGTTTCTGAGATGACGCCTACCAGTGTCTCTGCGGTGGAGGGCCGTGGGAAGAATGGTAGCAGGACAGTCGCAAACTGATGTGACCCGATGGCTGAATATGAATTAGATGGGCGACAGTTTATAGAGATCGAAACTGTGTCCCGAAGACCAGGGCAGGGCCGACCACGTGTAATATGAGAAAGAGAGAACCATTGTTTGGCTGCACGGCAACTGGCATCTGAGCTCGCAGCATCCACTGCACGTGTTTCATGGAGGCAAATGGTGTACAGAAGGGTTTGGAAGAGTGGCCTTTACTGTCGGAGACCTGTTGTATGTGTACCTCTGACGCGTCTTCACAGAAGGGAACGTCTAGAGTAGAGCAGTGAAGACGCCACCTGGACGGTCGAATTGTCGTCCACTGTTATTTTCGCTGATGAGTCACAATTTGGTGTGAACAGTGATTCTCGACCAATTTGGATCTGGATGGAACGCGGAACACGATTTCGTGACCCAACCATTGTGGAAGAGACTGATAACGAGGATGACCCCTAATGGTGTGGGCGGGGGTTACGTTGACCACTCGAACACCTCTTCATGAAATTGTACAGTTAAATCGGCAAGGCTTAACTGCTGTCAGGTACCGTGAGGTTTCCTTGGGACCTCCTGTGCAGTTGTTGCGAGGTGCTGTGGGCCCAGACGTCGTATTGCTGGCCGATAACGACCGACTTCGTAGAGCACGGGTGGTTGATGTTTCCCTGGGAACGGAAGATATTTGCACTCGTGGCGTGGCCTGCTAGTTCTACCGATTTGAATCCAATATAACACGTCTGTGATGCACTGTGGATACAAGTTGCATAACCTCACCATCCGCAAACCACTCACCAAGACTTGACAGCAGCTGCAATAAGAATGGGCGTTCTTGCCTCAACATGAGATTGAAAACAACATTAACAGCATGCCCCGTCGTTTGTCTGGTCTGTGTTGGCACCAGAGGTGGTCACACCTCACATTCAGCACTTTAACCAGTTGTCAGAATGTGTGTGCAAATCCTTTAAGTTGGAAAACACGAAGACATTTTTGTCTACCATTATGCATGTTGCAGTTGTTTACGTTCTGTATTCTTTGTGTTGTTTCTACTGTACTATGAGATGATTATACCGTTTTGTGGCACAATAAACGCAACCTTTCAAAATTTCGGTTTGTGGCTTTAATTTTGCACACCAGTGTACTGTCTGATCAGGTTATCCTTCTATCCGCATGTAATAAGGAACTGGCCAGTTGAGGCCACGAGAAGCGGACCCAACAGTATAGGAGGAGGTGGGGAGTGTCAAGTAGTGAGTAGAAAAGTGGTAAGAGCAGAATGGGTCTGTCAGGAGAGCTCAGTCTCCTTGAACCTTGATTAGCTGTGTATATGTCACTAGGGAAGCTTGTCCAGGTGCAGAAGCAGGAACAGCTAATTGCGGTAAGATGTAATGCCTGGCTTCTTCTGTATAAAGGCGTTGGACGGGACTATGGAAACATTGAGAGACGTTTGTGCTATTCTGGACAAGCCTGCCGGTTGCTCTGTTGTCTCTGACCACGAACGGCACCTGTGCTATATCCTCAATACGTTGCAGATGTCAGTCGTCGTAACAACAATGTTATACCGTAGTTAAGTGAATTCGAACGTGGGAAAACTGTTGGTGTTCAAATGGCGAGTGCTTCCGTAACCATGGTAGCCGAAGTGTTCGGTGTTTCAAGAGGCACCATGCCGAAGGTTTGTAGCGTGTACAGGGAAACGAAAAAAACCGTCCTCCGCTAAGTGAGAACAGAGACGAAAGCGTGTGTTGAGTGATCGTGACATACGGTCATGGAGAGGATTGCGACGAACAATAGGAAGAGTCAGCAGTAAAAGTCACTGCAGAACCGAACGTGGCACTCGCGAACGCCATGTGCACCACAACAACACTAAGGAAGCTCCATTAGCAGAGAATTTCAGGGCTAACGGGAATTCCAAAACCACTCAACAAGGACAAAAATGCCCGTAAGAGGAAGACGGGGTGCCAAAGACATAAGACCTGGACTGTGGAACAATAGAAGAAGGTCACCTGGTCGAATCAGTGATGTTGTACAATGTTTCCAACTTATGGCCGAGTTTACATCCCAAGAGCGAAAAGCGACGGGGGTTTGGAGATGATTGGGGCAGCAGTATCGTGGTATTTCATGGGCCCCTGCGATCACTATACAATGTCGCATTAATGCCCATGGCTATATGAGCATTTTGGCTGATCTCCTGGTACAACGTCTGTTCCCCAATGGCGATGCTGTGCTCGAAGATAACAGGGCCCCTGTTCAAACTGTTCCCATCGTCCAGGACTGGTTTTATTTTCCACGGGGTTGAACTGTCACATCTCCCCTGGTTATCACCATCACCAGGCCTCAATATTATCGAGCCTTTGTGATCTACTTTGGAGAGACAGGTGCGAGATTGCTATCCACCTGCATCGTTGTTCCCTGAAATTGCCACTATTTTGCAGAAAGACTGGTATAAGACCGCTTGAGAACCATACAGAATGCATAGTCATCCATTCCCATTCGACTGGAGGCTATTATTTAATTACCATGGGTTTTCTTGTTAGGTGTGGCAATGCGTTCCCATATTTTTGTGCATCCCCTGAACAGTGGGTCTGCCCCCAAACACTGCTAGCATTCTGGAGTGACGTACAGCGACGAGCCTCACCTGCTGCATGACTGCCACTGGGTCTGGAGGGGCGCCCTCCGCCTCCAGCTGGACTTTCTTCTCCTCTTCCTCCAACTGAAAGTTGTCCTCTTCCTCCCCCTCAGTGCTGCCGCAGCAGCACAACCACCGGAGGACTCTCCGCCACATCTGTGCGTACGAGAAGTATATTAGGTACTATCGTTACCCTCACCTTGGATACAGCAGTGTCTCTCACTCCCAGAACAAACTGATGCTGTCCGAAAAGCGTCCTACGGAAAGATCATCCTCCCTGTGCTCTGAACCTAGAGACACCCTGACAGAAACTCTAAGGTCCACGTTATAAAGCCATGAACATTAGAAACTAAATATTAGACAGATAGGCGAATGTTACAACATTTTTCACTACAAAGTGTATTTTTTGTAAACATATTACACAGTTAAATTTGCTTTTTATACGTAGAAACTCTTATCTGTCTCTGAAGAGCACTCTTGAGTGGACTAGTGACACGCATTGCTTTCAGCCTGCACAATGGACTAACAGATATGTGTTGAAGTGGTCGGTCCAAGTTCTTGTCTAGCGTAGGATTTATGGCTGTGGAAGCCATAGCCCTCCATCCAGTATCACATTTCATGTGAACAAGATGAAGTAGCTGAATGATGACTTCATGAAGTAGTGTTAGGTAGAAACGACAGATGCTACCTCGCAGTTCCGACGAACGTGTGATTTTTGCCACCTACTGAATTGACTTGTGTTCTCAGCGTCTGTTTTAACAGGAGATGGAAGGATTACCCTCTGGTCTGCGCGCCAGAACTCTCACTTTCGTTCAATCATTGTGCTAAATTAACATTCACGCCCTGTTTAAAATAAAATTTATGTAACTTCTTTATGCTGAGCTATCATCACATTGCCTAAACGCCGTTTTGCTATTAACTTGTCAGAAATATTTGAATAACAAGAAAGAGACCAATCACTTCGTCTATCATACAGGCAGCACTGTAAGGATATGAGAATTAAGTTGGAAGCCAGAAATAGTATCCTTTCGAGGATCACTGGTAGTAGGGAGGACTCAAAACCACAAACCCTCTGAACGACGACACTAGCAACATCTCAAAGTGCTGCAGAGTATGCATGTCCAGTCTGGTATAAGTCTTTCCACGAAAAGTTCACAAGGCACTAAACGATGTGGGTAGTGGTATTCCAGGATATTTGGAACCTACGCCACTTGTAAAACTCTACAGACCTCAGCTGTAGCGAACCAGATATTCGTTGTGACGTAGCTGACAATGCAGAGAGAACTAAGCAGGTTTCTCAGGAAAAAATAATGTGGGCACAATAATAAAAAAATTGAACATAAATTTCAGTTAAACTAAAAATTCCAAATCATGAAATTCATTAGAATTAGCTTTCATTTCCTTTAATCCATTGTATCTCAATTTAACATGTCCATCTTCAAACAATTAGAAACCTAAATTGCTATTGATTTCAAATATCCATTCAGTAAAGGAATCTTAAACTCTTTATTAAGCACAGTCTTATTTTATCTGCACATCTGGTATTGAAATATTTGTAGCCAGTAGTGTTATTCAACCCATTACATTTATATCTCTATTTTTTAAACAAATTAGAATAGCTTGCATTATTGAGCTTCTTCAGGAGGGGCTCCATTTAAATAGACAAAATTTTTATTGCAATAAAATGTTACATGTTATAAGTAGACAACATTGATAGCAAAAATAGTATTATTCCAGTGGTGGAGTTGTTAAAGATTTATACGTATTTGAAAAAAGGATCAAAATTATTTAAATGAAGAAGACAAAATATTGGCAACCATAAAAAGTTAAAAAAATGAATTATGCTCCAAAACTCTGGTGACAAAAATAGAAATAAAATATTTATTCTCATGAAGAACAAAAAAAGCTTAACAGAATTTTAAAAAACGAAAGTCTACATACAAAATATGAATATTAAAATAATAATTATTACTTTTAAAAAAAATATTAGCTACAGAAGATAGGAAGCATTACTTATATTTAATGAAAGCTGGTGTATTAAAGATATTTTTCAAATTTCTGACTTTCTAATTCAGATTCATGATTCTCAAAAGTATGAATTAAAGAAGAGAAATAGAAAGGAAGTAGTTTTAGAAAATAGAGAATACAAGAAAAAAGTTACTTTATTTATATAAATGTTTTAAAAAATTCCCAATACAAATTTTATTTTTACATTAGAAAATGTAGAAATCTTATTTTAATTGTAATATACTAATGGCACTGTTTCATAATTATCTAGAACTATTCCTTTACTATACTATACTAAAATGAGAATTCTTTCTTAATTTACTTGTTGATTACATTTTTGGCTTAAAATCGCTCGTTATCAGCTTGTACTTTAATTGTATCTTTTCTTTCACTTCATTCTCAAGTACTTTAATCATATATTTGCCATTCAACCTTTGAATATCCTTATATTTTGAAGTAAACCCTTTCATCTTCATCACAGTATTTCTATCATTTTTCTTAAAATAGTAACATTTAGATCCATTCGATGCTAAGATTTGAATCCACTTGTCTCCTAACGTATCAGTCCATTCACCTGGCGTACAACCTGTTTCCACAGTATCTTTTCCATCATCTATATACTCTATATTACCCCGTCTGTATCAATTTACATAACTGATTCTCCAAGTTTATCTAACATATCAAACAACCTAAGCCTTATATGAGAATGCAGGCTTTCTCGGCGAATCTCGATGACAAAATCTTCTTGGGTTGACAGCTGAGTCAATGCATTGTTCTCCAGCAATGTTTCAGCATGTTCCTTACTTGCCATTGTCATCTGAAGATGGAAAGTAGGAAACCTGTTGAAATGTTGCTGGAGAACAACGCATTGACTCGGCTGTCAAACTGAGAAAATTTTATCAACCTGAGCTATCTATTTGATATAGTGAATGCTGTCATAAAAATATTTACATCAATGTTAATTTCTATATAATAACCTTTGAAATTACTTTTCATCTGAGCCATATTATCATTAATAAAATTTATATCAATATTGTCTAATCAATCGTCCAATTATATCTCAGAAAACTGTTGCTAATCTGTAATATACTCAGTTTTACTCATATTTTGTCATTGTCTACATTTTCCCCACAATGAATTTAGACATATCATGTAACAGTATTTTATTCTGGGTTTTCTTTTATCTTATCAGGATCTAATGCAATATCCAACTATCTTTCTCTGTTTTGAGGTATAACTCATTAGGTTCAAACTCATGGGGAGTGGTTGCTAATTATATTTTCATGAAGTGTTTTACATAATTTTTAAACAACATGTTGCTTTTATCTCTAAAATCACACGCTTTATTGATACTTAACATTTTATATCATTCTTTCCACGACTTTCTTTACTTCATCACATGGCCAAGTTCCAATAAAACGTCTTACATCATCATTGTGATTACATTCATTTATTTTTTCTTCTGCACATTTCACACATAAGTACAAGAGCAGTTTTACAATTTTATTGATCTTTATCTCTTTTGGCAAAACTTGATTCTACACTCCTATAGGTGCCAACACTTTCCATTTTATAAAATCTCTACCTTTTTAGTATAATGTCTTGGTCTACAAATTTTTGTTGGATGGCTCTTAAGATAATATTCATGATATTTTGCAGTTGATAAAAGACTACAGACATCAATATACAAGGGTCGCTCAATAAGTAATTCCCCACGTTTATTTTTTCTCAGAACATACTGTATTTATTGTTAAGAGTCAGAAATTGGTGAAAATATACAACAAAATGTGTTGTTCATGTCCTAATTTACTACATAGTCTCCATCACCTTCTATGGCCATATGCCAACGTTATTGTAGAACATATATTCGCTGCTGGTAAAAGCTCTTGTCCTGTAGCCTCAGTCATGTTTTCACTGCATGACTGACACTCTCGTCATCTTCGAAGTGTGTTCCCTGTAGAGAATCTTTAAGTGGCCCAAGGGCTATGGAAGTCCGACGATGCCAGGTCGGGATTGTGGGGTGGATGAGGCAAAGATGCCCAACCCAATTTGGCGATGTGTTCCTGGATTCTCAGACTTGTGTGTGGGAGTGCATTATCGTGTTGGAGCAAGATTGCTGCTGGATTCGTGTCGATTGAACACGTTGGAAACGCTTCTTGAGTTTATTCAGAGTCTTCATGTTTCTGAATTGATGATTGACACTCTTGGCATCAAATCCAGGAGAATGATGCCATCTGAATTCCTGGAGACAGTCACCATGACTTTTCTGGCGGATGGGGTTGTCTTGAATTTCTTCTTTTTTGGTGATTGAGGTTGATACCACTCCATGGATTGCCTTTTTTGTTTTGGCCTCAAAGTAGTGCACCCACTTTTCGCCCCCCTTAACAATCTGTGACATAAAGGCCTCCCTGTTGGTCTCAAAACGCTCCAACAATTCAGATGAAATGGCCTTTCTTTGAATCCTGTGGTCCGCTGCGAGCATTTGTGGAACTTATCATGAGCACCTCTTTCAACATCCGAGAGTCTTGATCATTGCAGATGCACTTCCAATGCTGACCAACAAATTTAGAGGCAACTGTCGAGTTGTGAATCGCCGGTCGATACGAATAATGGCATCTGCAGAATTCAGCATGTCTGGAGGAATGACTGTCACAGGACGTCCTGAGTGTGGCTGATCATGGAGCTCTGCTTCTGCATATCCTGAGGCTGTAAATTTCTTTACCCATCGCCCAATTGTACGTCTATCAATGAATGTTCATCATGGTTTCTTTTTCTCCACAGAATAATTCAACAACAGCATGTTGGTTGTAATGTGAGTTGTATTAAGACGCCATTTTGACTCTGTACTACAGCTCTGCCAACCTGGCAGAACATTTCGAAACTTCACTGGTGCACAGAACCAACATGAAGTGTGAAGCACCAACAAGGACGATTGTCTAGGTATATTAACTGCTTTTTAAAAAATGTGGGGCATTACTTATTGAATGGCCCTCATATTCTATTGTCATGATAATGCCATTTGCTTTATCTCTTAATTTTATGGTATTAGTTTGACAACCATAAAATGCACCTTTTGGATTCAAAGGTTCATTAACCTTAGGCAACTTTTTTAATTTATTAATATTATAAAAATCTACTGTGTTAATACACTCACATTTCCAAATCTCAACTAAATTCTTCAGCATTTTGCATATTTGTGCTTCTTATTAATGTCTTTTGATACAGGTCATTCATCGATTCTTTATTTATATTGTTTACCATTTCAGTTTTAAAACATTTTTACAACCATGCCGGAAACAGCTATGATATTGATGAAAACTACTGTTTTCTTTATCAAAGACATCTACTTTTGCTCCAGATATACTTACTTCACTACCATTAAGAGCATGTAGAACACTATTATTGTTTAAACAGTTTAGCCAAGCAATAGACTCTTCGCTATAGTTTTGCTTCTGCTCTTTATTCAATACAGCAATTTTTCTATTAGGGAAATATTTATATCAGTATACAGCCATGAAAACTCTAGCAATTTTTAAGTAACATAATGGATCTATATTAGCTAATTCAATGAATTGTTTTCCAATTTCTAAACAATCTCTACTCAATATATCTACATCAGAATTTCAGTATTCATTCATTCATTTCCTCTAATGCATATATAATTTCCTTTAACTTTTTGCCGATCCCATTTGAGACATATTTCTCTTTCTCTGGTTTGATAGATTCAACACAATAATTTTTGACATCTCCAATAAATCCTATTTAATTTTCATTTTCTTGGCTATTGAATAAATGTGGGAAGTAATATTTCTTCAATTCAATTAAACCGATTATTTTTGGAAAGCTACTAAATGGCTCTTGTACAACATTGGTTCTATGTATAATTCTCATTTCTAAATGCTTTATCTCCAATAACAGCAGTTAAGTTCCTGTGTAGACTCTATTGTTTTTATTGAATTTTCAACACAAGACTTCAGAATACATTCCAAATCATAATCTTTAGGACCTGTGGAAATCTTGAAAATTTGTCGGGTTTTCAACCAGGTAGCGTCTTTCAAAAGGCGCGATATTTCGGCAAGGCAACTTCTTGCCATCTTCAGGCGTTCTTGATATTTGATTGATCTCTAATGGATGATGACTTTATATAATCACCACCCGTCTCCCGCAGCCACCGGCTGGACGCTTCCGAGCGGTCCGCGGCCGGTGGTGGGGAAGTGCGGCGCCCCGCGACAGATCATGGGCCGCAGTCCTTCCGCGGCCACGACCGCTTACGGAACTCTGCCGTCGTGGTGACAATGCTTCTTCTTGTACAGGTGTCCTGACAGGTGCGGATTTTCGTGTAGACTGTCGTTGTGTTTTAATCATGCTTAAAGCGGGATCCCAGGCTGTGCTTAATTGGAAAACGCTGTCTTTATTTATTAGTTCGTCATGCAACCGGATCTCCACTGCCTCTTTGACGATACAATCCCAGAAGGTGTTCGATTGCTGAAACACCTTTGTGCCATCGTAGTTCATGTCATGTCCATGTGAGGTACAGTGCTCTGCCACGGAGGACTTGGTCGGCTGTGCGTTGTCTGCGTGGCGTTTGTGTTCACTACATCTCTCCTGTACCGTCCGGATGGTCTGGCCTATATACATTTCCCCGCTCCGGCAAGGGATGCTGTAAACTCCCGGTTTCCGGTGTGCTGAGTCATCCTTGACTGATCCTAATAATGTTTTCATTTTGGATGGAGGGCGAAACACGCACTTGACATTATATTTTCTGAGTATTCTGCCGATCTTTGCCGATGTGTTCCCGACATATGGTATGATCGCTGTCGCAACCTGTTTGTCTTCGTCCTCGGAAGGCTGCGGTCTCGGCTTCTTCGGTCTTAGGGCCCGTTTTAACTGCAAGAGCTGCAAGAGCTGCAATTCAGCCTCTAGGCTGTCACAATCCGAGATGTCACGTGCGCTGTGCACCAGTGTGCTCAGAACACCCTCTCGCTGTGTAGGAGCGTGACAGCTGAGGCATGCAGGTACAAATCTGTATGTGTCGAATTACGGTTAGACGTTGTGACCTAGTGTGCCTAAAAATTGTTATGAGACTATTTTTTTAGTCATCACCCACTTTCATCAACATCCAAATCCATTCCCAATATCCTCTTCCCATACATTATGCCTCTTACTGTTGTTGCTAATAATTTTTCTCCAAGTGATGCATCTTTAGCAAACATTCTCTTTTCTGTAGCTAGCTAAAGTTATTCATCAGCTTGATATTTAGTTTCTAAATCTTTATTATCTCTGTAAGCAATGTCATGTTTGTTGTATGCTTCTTCTAAGAAATTTATGACCATATCACCACGTTCTAGTCATCCATCTAGTTTAGTGAACAGTTTGCAGTACAAAAATCCTGGCAGATGCATCTCTGTCATTGGAAATTATTTAAAATCCAATTTACTCAATCTTTTCCCTGTTTTTCAGTTTTACAAAAAGTCTGTGACGAGGTATTAAAACTCTAGTCATATATGATTTTCATTTTTGATTATTGGTAATGAAGTCACAAAATTCTTTTGTTAACATTTGCATTATTCCTACCTTTTTGTCATGATGATTTTTATTTCCAGCTAATTCATCTTCATGATTTACTGCTTATCTGTCGATCAATTCACACATCAGATATATTTAAGTGGTTTAGCTATAATGTGTTTTTTTAGTTAAAAGATTCGCCAGTACATCTGTAGCATTGCACATATTTTCACCAATAGTTAATTTATGTACCTACATATTTAAGATAACCAATAGGTTTCAGTCAAAAAATTTTATTTTCAAAGTGAATGATACATTTGAATACTCTTCCACTTAGATTTATTTCCTTAAAGTTTTGTTCTTTATCTTTCTATGTTCTTTTTCTCTTCGTCAGTATTTATTCAATGCATCTTGTATTTCAGATTCACTTAATTTATAAGCATATTTTTATTGGTGGTATGTCATTAAATTCTTCTAAATAATGGTTATAAAGAAACATTTGTTTTTCAACTTCTAAATTTTCTTGAATAGCTTTCAGAACGATTGTCATCTAATCCTTCTTCAGTTCCTTGTGTTGCAAGGCTGATATTCTTTTTTATAGTTTTCATATTCTCTTCTTGGTTGTCTTTTCCATTTTGTAAATTCTTCTTTTAATTCCTTCTTTTTCTTTTTGTTTCATCAAGCTTTTTTACTAACTTATGAGTCATATTTTGCAAACATTTACTGTAAATAAAGAACATTAATAAATCATCTCTAATGTATGATGGGTGATATAAAAATATCTTCAATTTGATATCTGCAGTTTCCTTTGTTAAGTTTTCTAGTCATTTCTATCATAAAAATTCGAACTGACCATTATTCCAGCATTTACTACAATATTCTTTATAATTGTCAAACTTAAAATCACCAGAAACAAACTAGTGGAAAATATATTTTAAATTTGTATCATCTCTACGAAATATATTTAAAAAATTTAGGTTATCTCTCACTAATTGTTCTGGTATTTTTTAGTTTATCTGAGTTAAATAAAAACAATTTATTCCTAAATATCAGGCTGTACTAAAATATTCTCTAGAAACATCCTGATGTTTGAGAATGAAATCATCAAATACTATGAGCATATTACCTTGTCATTCATCTAATAGTATAATTTCTTCATTATTCTCAACAGAAGTAGTAATGTTGTCATTATTTCTATCTTCCATTTTTACACATTTTCATAAATTGTTGATATTTTGGCTCATCTAAACATTTGGTTGGAGTAAACCTAAAAATTACTGATTTTATTCTATTTCAGCCACCACAAAGCGAGAATATAAGTGTCAATCATTAATGCTGCTTCTTCACATCAACTTGAAATTATTAAAGCACATTGAACAGAATTAGGTAAGAGGTTGCCATGAATATTTTTCTATTTCTTATTTGGTATTTCATTTTTGATTACCAATCTGTTTTCATTTCATTAATAATATTTTTGTGGGTAGTAAATGAGTTATCTGTCTCAGTTTAGTGATAAGTCATTCGTTCTCAGAAAAAGATTGTCTGTATCTGTATGAGATAGCTGTGGTAATGTTGCACTAGGTGGTTTTTATACAATATTTTCCATTAATAATATTATATACAAATATATTGTGATAGAGAGACAGTAGTAATTCATATTGGTCAATATAATTTGAAAAATTTAGAAAAATTTATTCATCCAAAAATAATAAATTTTCACATTGAGGCCGATGAAATTTTAATAAATTTATTAGTGAAAGCAACATCACATTTACATGGATATAAATGATAGTATCGGATGTGTGCTTGGACATAGTTGCAAACTATTCTTGCTAATGAAAAGACTATTGCTTACGATGTTCCTAAAATAACTCCACTTGAATTACTCAACATAAACATTTAATGTGAATAAGGTTCTCTTGACTGAGGTCCAAGCCAACTGCCTGATATCTGCGATCTGTTTCTTTCGACCGCTTCTTACTGTTGTCGCCACCTATCGTAAAACAGCAGAAGCAAAGTTGTACACCTTGTAACTGAAACGTGACTCAGAATTTTGTGACCCGTTAGTTAATCTACTTCCATCAAAAATGCATTTGAAACTATTCAACTTTTTAGAAAGAAAATATTGATGAGTATAATTCACATTTTAAATAGCTGTGCCAGCCATTTTATAAACAAAATAAAATTATTTACAATTTAATTGATAATATTCAGGTTACTTACTTTATTTAACAGTTTTTATAATTTTTAAAAGAATCCTACCTACCCACCAGTAAATAAGATCGAACCTAGATCAGCCGCATGAGTGTGTACTACACTACTGATCGAACTGCTTCACTTTTGTGCTGCTTTGCTGCTTATGATCCATATATGAGGTGTGAATGAGCTACGTTTAAAACTTTAGAGCCCTTTTTTTGGGAATTTTCTGCGTTGTGCGCTGTAACACTTTTATGAGTGGACATCCTTGAGGTAGACTAGTAACCCACAAAGTCTCATCCCGAACCGAATCTCAGATCTTGGAAGGTCCCCTTGCCAGTAGACAAATTGAAATTTTACACATAATTGTTTTTTGAGACAATACTAGTGAATCCCGAACGTTTGTCTTGCTATCTGTGCAATAACGCTTTAACAGCATCATTTCCTTAGTCATCGGTGCTCACAGTTCGAGTGGCTCGGTCTATCACCTGACGAATTTTAGCAGTTCTGAAGCGAATGCCGTGAAGCGTTTCCTTCAGTTTAGAAATCAAGTTGAACTAACGAGGGCTTAAGTCAGGGGAGGGCAGTAGGTGGTATAGCAATTAGCAGACCCATCAGTCAAACAAATCAGTAACAGCTTGCACTGTCCGTGCTTAAGCATTGTCCTGCAGAAAGTGTCATCACTTCTGTCTCTATGCTGTTCATTTTTGGAACACAACCTGCGACTTAAGCCCTCGTAAGTTCAACTCGATTTCTAAACTGAAGGATCACTTCATGGTATTCACATCAGAACTGCTACAAATTCGTTGGGCAATAGACCGCGCCACTCGAACTGTCAACACATCTGGCATTGCTAAGGATATCCTACGACTTCCACATCGCTGGCAACGGTCTATACACAGTGCCTGTGACTACTTTGGAGGTCAGTAAAACTTGAAACACGTATCTATTTTCTACGAGCCGTACATATATAGTTGCTACTGTTAAAGTTCCAACCCTCATATTTGATAAGTGTCAGCAGACTTATTGTAATTACCACAAGAATGAACGCTGTGTCTGCTTGGTGCTCATGAGACAGGTGCTTCGTGTATTACTGAAAAAGTATATGTCTGTGCCTAAAGTAGCAAATTATTTAAATTCCGATTGTAGATTTTTTTTCAGTACTGCATGGTCACTGTTCCACCACCAATATGCTGCGAATATGCTTCGTGTATTAGAATGAGCAGAGTGGCGGAGGTTTTCTTTAAAAAGTTAGCAATTTTTTGTCCCATACTCTGCTTGTGCTTGAGGGAAAGGTGAGGCGGTGAAGCAGGGCAGTAGTTTCTAATTGCAAGACAATGTATAATGTAGGCTTGCTCGCAGAGCAGGATGATATATGGAGAGCTCAATCAGAGTCGTTGCCCACAAGAGGCTCAGTCGCCCCCACCTTATCATTACTAAGGTAATTAGCGATAGAGTTAATGCGTCATCACTGACGTCATTCAGACCACATGGACAGCCTAATACCACCACATTCACTGAGCAACCATACCATTCTGAACATACACTTGTTACTATCATCTGCTCACAACTATTACAATTTAATTGGTACTGATGATTTGACAAGAAAGGTGAAAAGTGCCGTATGAATGAGAATATCTACCTGGAATACTCCTAACACCGAGGTCCAAAATAACAACAAGATGTTAAGAAAACGGAGCGAAGGCCAAGTCCTCTATTTATTTTCTCAAGCTCTTAGAATTTGATCTTAATTAATTCGTGATAGATTTGTAGTAATGGGCCCTTTCGGCTATCAAAATATTCGTATTGGTATTATCGAAGTTTAATTGATTCGATTTTCGATTACCAAAAGTAATACTCAATTTTGGGTTGAATGTGATTCTGAACGCGATGTTAATTTGAATTTCAGTCCATCTGGTGACGACTTATGGAATGATGTCTGAACACAAAATTCACAAAACGGTTTTAATATTACTATGTGTACTGGCCATGGGGAGAGTGCTTCAGTCCAAAGTATCTTGTGGAATGGGAGAGAAGCGGATACTTTTCTGTTGGCATTTGGGATTACATCTCGGCTTGGTGAATAGGGCGCCTGTAGAAAACTGATGCCATCGTCAACAGTTAGGCCTGTGTTAGTATTCTAGAATACGTAGTGAAGATAAGCGTTGAGCTGCTGTAACTTCAATGACACCTCTATTTCCAGCAGATTTGAACAGGAAATAACATAACGGTTTTCGATAGTTTTCATATATTCACCATTTTAATTCCTAAAGACTACAATTTGTCATAACAACCATGCTACTCTGTCATTTAGTATTCTCTTGATGTCCCCAGTATGGTTATTGCATTTTGGTCTAGTCATGATGCCCTGAAATTAGTTTCCTCTGTCTCCCTCATAGCTTCTAGTCTCATAAGTTGCTGCTAAATACATTCATGAGAATAGGGATGTGTCAGAAATGTAACGAATGAGTTTCCATCTTCTTTTACTTAATTCATTTTTCCTTCTTTGTTCCTTGTCGCGTATTCAGATATTTTACAGTTTTCACCTACATTTATCTGTTCTTTGTCCTCTGCAAATAAATTACTGTTGCTTCAAGCCGAACCTCAGCTTGAATCCTCAGGGTTCATAGAGATGTAAATCGCGTACAGTAGATTTTGCATTGGAACTGCGTATTTCCTCTGATGCTCTGAATTGTTGGAATGTCTCAACCATAAATGTTTCCTTTGTTATTACTGTTTTTCTGTCCACCTGCGTTAAGCATCTGATATGACTACTGCACTAGTTCCGTGATAGTTAAACAGATCGTCTTGATTAACTTTAGTATACAATGTTTTCACATCTATGTTGACCTCTTCAGTCTTGTTTCCGAAATCGTGACAGCTATTACGTGATATTCCTCAAATTTTCCTGTACAGCCCGACTGCTTAACTGAGTGGTAACGTGTTTGCCTCCCATGCAGCGGGCGTGGATTCGATTCACGGCCGGGTTTGAGATTTTCGCCGCTCGTGGCCTCGGTGTTGAGTTGTCCTTATCACCACCGACACGCAGGCTGCCCAATGTGGCGTCACCTGAAATGAAGCTTGCTACCCGCCGACCGAATTTCGCCGGTTGGGCCCTCCGTCCATTTCATTTCATATTTCTTGTACAGCTGGTGCTTGTTACTCCACCGAGGGAGTGTTATTGCACATCTCTGTCGCAACACAGGAGTAAAAATTGTAGGATTTTTTATACATCTCATTTCGATACCACATCATTCGTATCTGATTCAGCCCATTGGGCTTGAGGTGCCTCTCAGCAGGCTACGACTCTCATCATATGTAGGGACTGTGTAAACCGCGTCCCTCATCGGCTGTTTAGCCTAGATCTCTCAGCTACGGCAGGAGTTGAATTCTTAAATGGTGTAGAAAATATCAACACACCGTGCCAGTCATAAATACATTTTTTTAAATAATACATTTGGATGAAATAACTAGGTAACACTTTATTTACAGGACCAAAGCTCCATCCATCAAAGCAGAGCTCCTGATAACTGTTTTCAGGGACAAGACAGGACAAAACTAATCGCGTTCGTCCCACGATCGCCGGACGCCAACCCTATAGACAGTATGTGAGTGGAGCTTATCGACGTCATTGCCATGTGGACCTACAAACGAAGGAAACCACTGCCGCCAACATTTGGCGAACTAGCGTGTGCATGACCGGAAGAGTCTGTGATGCTACGTAGGTGATGGCATAGCGTGTACGATGCAGAAGGTAAAGGGAGTAGAGGTGATGTTTAACAAGTCAAAATCCGATCTGCTGCAGCAGCCATCTGCAGATGGCCACAGAGCGCCGCAGGTCAATCATAAAATCGGTGTGAAGGCTGATTAAGGTACCGCTCATAGTGAGCGAGTTAACGCTCCACTGAGGCGGGCCTATACCAATACACATTGCTCGCAATTTACGTACATTAAGAGATCCGCTTTTCCATTGATCGCCACCTACGCAAATCCCACCCAGTTATTGTGAGCACTTTCAAGGCAGAGGACCAAATTGTCTGGAAAGGCGGCGCAGGAATATCGATGTCCACCTTGGGACATCCCCTTCAGTCGTTGTAGTAGTCCACATAACAATGGTTCTAGAGCGAAAGCGTACAGCACTGCACAACACGTGATGGAATCAGTTGTGTGAGCCTGCTATTATACAGGACCTAGGATGTTGCGCTGTGCAGGAAACGTATGACCACCTCAACAATGGTTTCTGTGTATCCCATATGACGGATATGTGTCTGAGGAGGCCTACGCTGCAGGAAAATGTTGAACTCAAATGAGAGCAATCATACCCCTATAACGGCAGAGCGCTGTCCAAATGTTGCATGCTCCACCTAGTGACACCTTATCGTAGGACATGACATAACGAGCCGTTCTCTTAAGTTACACCGCCAAAAAGAGTGTAAAGAACTTCATGTCGCTATTTAGCACGGTCAAGAGGAGACAGTCTCTGATAGTATGGACACTCTGGTGGTTCGTGAATGGGACAACGGGGCCCTCTACAAAGGCAACGGGGACCCTCACCATGGTGGACATCAGTTCAGTCCATTTGGGTGCTAAGAGATGTCGGAGAGCTTGATAAAATTCGAGGGGATGGCGTCAGATGACATGTTAGCAGCTCTCACTAATAGAGGATCAAGGATTTCGTCTTCCCTTACTCATGCCTCCATATGAACACGCGCCAAGAGACTTCGCCAATGACAGCTCGTAAATGGGGAGCACAATGCTCGTGAAGGGCGAGTCCAAAGCCACATTAGGTGTCATATTAGCTGCCTTCGTCATTAGTGAAGCGTCGAATCAGGGGATGGCGCCGTTGCCGCCTGTTGCTAGAAGGTGGTACATCAATGGAGCTTCCAAACGCATATTGTCACAAGAGTGCCTCACACTAGCATCCCTTCAAGGTGGCAGCGAGTGAGGGCTGCAGCCTGTGTTTTGGCACAGTTCACTATTGTTCAGGTGAAAAAGCATCATAGAGCAGTCCCTCATCACTCGATAGAAAAAGTTCAGGGATTGCCTCCTCCAAGCTTTCATAGGCCATCAAAGTCAAATAGAGTGCAGCTTTTGCACATAACAGCCACCATTACAACGTAGACAATTAAGAGCCATGGCATTGGCGACATGAATACCAAGACACATCGATAAGTTGCAAATAGTCAGGAGACACCAATAGGGCCACATTCAGCTTCCAAACATCCCTCCATTCCAAACCATCTGGTGGTCGAGTGTGACAGTGCGGGCATATGGCGCATGATCGGAAAAACCGACAAACTGTTTTTGGCCAGCCGTGGGGATCCAACGGACGTCCAGCACGTCTGAGTCCTCTGATCGGTCCTCACCAGTGGCCAGCCCAGTTACTGGTGGCACTGAGGCTGACCCTTCACCTGTGGTCGAGTGGGAGGTCGCCCCGGGGCGAAGCAGGTGGCGCAAGACTTCCCAGGCGGCCGCACGTAAGGTCTTTCCGGTTTGTATGAGAAACAGGTTCCAGGTGCTGTCTGTGGCTGACACTATCGTTGAGCCACATGCTGTCGCCTGTCCTGTTTCAGAGGAAACCACACAGTCTGCAAGATTCAGTCAATCGCAGGGGATGGGGTTATTGGTAGTTGGGAGCTCCTACGTTAGGCACGTTATGGGACCCCTTAGGGAGTTGGCCGACAAGGAGAGTAAGAAATCCAATGTGCACTCCGTGTGCATACTGGGTGGAGTCATTCCAGATGTGGAAAGGGTCCTGCCGGATGCCATGAAGAGCACAGGGTGCAGAGAACTGCAGGTGGTGGCTCACGTCGATACCAATGATGTGTATCACTTTAGATCAGAAGAGATTCTCTCTGGTTTCGAGCGGCTAACAGAAGTGGTAAAGGCTGCCAGTCTTGCTTGCAAGATGAAAGCACAGCTGACCATTTGCAGCATAGTCGACAGAACCGATTGCGGACCTCTGGTACAGAGCCAGGTGGAGGGTCTGAATCAGAGGCTCAGACGGTTCTGCGACCGTGTAGACTGCAGATTCCTCGAATTGCGGCAAAGGGTGGTTGGGTTTCAGGTTCCGCTGAATAGGTCAGCTGTCCACTATACGCAGGAGGCGGCTACACGGGTATCAGAGGCTGTTTGGCGTGGACTGGGCGGTTTTTTAGGTTAGAGTGTCTCGGAAAACACAAGAATGGCTTAGGTCACAAAGGGAGCAGGCTGAACACAAGAAGAACGTAGATAAAGGAACCATTGGCATAACAGTTGTAAATTGTCGTAGCTGTGTTGGGAAAGTACCAGAGCTCCAAGCGCTAATAGAAAGCAGTGATGCTCAAATCGTTATAGGCACTGAAAGCTGGCTAAACCTGGACATAAGCTCAGCCGAAATTTTTGCGAAGGACCTAACGGTGTTCCGAAAGGATAGGCTAAACAAGGTTGTCGGTGGCGTGTTTGTTGCTTTAGAAGTAGTTTAACTTGAAGTAGATACTTACTGTGAGTTAGTATGGGCAGAGGTCATTGTTGGCAACCGGAATAAAATAATTGGATCCTTTTACCGAACTCCCAGTTCAGATGATACAGTTGCTGAAAGGTTCAAAGAAAACTTGAGTTTGATTTCAAACAAGTACCTGACTCGTACGATAATAGTGGTGGTGACTTTAATTTACCCTCGATATGTTGGCGTAAATACATGTTTAATTCCGGAGGTACACATAAAACATCATCCGAAATTGTGCTAAACGCATACTCTGAAAATTATTTCGAGCAGTTAGTTCATGAGCCCACGCGAATAGTAAACGATTGTGAAAACACTCTTGACCTCTTAGCAACACATAATCCTGAGTTAATAACGAGCATCAAAACCGATTCAGGGATTAGTGTACACTGGGTTGTCATAGCGAGATTGAATATTGTACTCCCCAAACCCCCGAAAAATAAACGAAAAATATACCTATTCAAAAAGCAGATAAAAATTCACTTGACGCTTCCTTAGAGACAATTTCCACTCATTCCAAATTAATAATGTAAGTGTAGACCAGATGTGGCTTAAATTCAAAGAAATAGTATCGGCAGCAACTGAGACTTTTATACCAAATAAATTAACAAACGACGGATCTGATCCTCCTTGGTACACAAAACGAGTTAGAACATTGTTGCAGAACAACGAAATAAACATGTCAAATTTAAAGAGAAGCAAAATCCCCAAGATTGGCGATCTTTCACAGAAGCTCGAAATTTAGCGCGGACTTCAATGCGAAATGCCTATAACAGTTTCCACGATGAAACGTTGTCTCGAAACCTGGCAGAAAATCCAAAGAGATTCTGGTCGTATGTGAAGTATGTTAGCGGCAAGAAACAATCAATGCCCTCTCTGCGCGATAGCAATGGAGATATTATCGAAGACAGTGCTGCCAAAGCAGAGTTACTAAACACAGTCTTCCGAAATGCCTTCACAAAAGAAGACGAAGTAAATATTGCAGAATTAGAATCAAGAACAGCTGCCAACATGAGTAAGGTAGAAGTAAATATCCTCGGAGTAGTGAAGCAACTTAAATCACTTAATAAAAGCAAGTCTTCTGGTCCAGACTGTATACCAATTAGGTTACTTTCGGAGTATGCTGATGCATTAGCTCCATACTTAACAATCATATACAACCGACGAAAGATCCGTACCCAAAGACTGGAAAGTTGCACGGGTCACACCAATATTCAAGGAAGTGTAGTATGAGTAATCCACTAAATTACAGGTCCATATCGTTAATGTCGATATGTAGCAGGATTTTGGAACATATATTGTGTTTGAACATTATGAATGACCCAGAAGAAAACTGTCTATTGACACACAGTCAACATAAGTTTAGAAAACATCGTTCCTGAGAAACACAACTAGCTCTTTATTCACATGAAGTGTTGAGTGCTATTGACAAGGTATTTCAGATCGATTCCGTATTTCTGGATTTCCGGAAGGCTTTTGACACTGTACCACACAAGCGGCTCGTATTGAAATTGCGTGCTTATGGAATATCGTTTCACTTATGTGACTGTATTTGTGATTTCCTGTCAGAGAGGTCACAGTTCATATTAACTGACGGAAAGTCATCGTGTAAAACAGAAGTGATTTCTGGCGTTCCCCAAGGTAGTGTTATAGGCCCTTTGCTGTTCCTTATCTGTATAAACGATTTGGGAGACAATCTGAGCAGCCGTCTTCGGTTGTTTGCAGATGACGCTGTCGTTTATCGAGTAATAAAGTCATCATAAGATCAAAATAAACTGCAAAACGGTTTAGAAAAAATATCTGAATGGTGCGAAAAATGGCAGTTGACCCTGAATAGCGGAAAGGGTGAGGTCATCCACATGAGCGCTAAAAGGAACTCATTCAACTTCGGTTACATGATAAATCAGTCTAATCTAAAAGCCGTAAATTCAACTAAATACCTAGGTAATTAAGAACAACTTAAATTGGAAGGAATGCCTAGAAAATGTTGTGGGAAAGGCTATCCAAAGACTGCGTTGTGTTAGCAGTACACTTAGAAAATGTAACAGACCTACTAAGGAGACTGCCTACACTACGCTTGTACGTCCTCTTTTAGAATACTGCTGGGCGGTGTGGGATCCTTACCAGATGGGAATGACGGAGTATATCGAAAAAGTTCAAAGAAAGGCAGCACGTTTCGTATTATCGCGAAATAAGGGAGAGAGTGTCACAGAAATGATACAGGATTTGGGCTAGAAATCGATAAAAGAAAGGTGTTTTTCGTTGCGACGGAATCTTCTCACGAAATTCCAATCACCAACTTTATCCTCCGAATGCGAAAATATTTTGTTGGCAGCGACCTACATAGGGAGGAACGATCACCACAAAAAAATAAAGGAAATAAGAGCTCGTACGGAAAGATATAGGTGTTCATTTTTTCCGCGCGCTTTACGAGATTGGAATAATAGAGAATTGTTGAGGTGGTTCGATGAACCCTCTGCCAGGCACTTAAATGTGATTTGCAGAATATCCATGTAGATGTAGATGTGGGAACTTACTTTCAGCCAGTCAGGTACCTCCCGCTAGTGAGCGTGAGATATAAATGCGATCAAGGCGAGTTGAAGAATGTGTGCTGTAGTGAACGAAATTAGGACAGTCGCATTGAACATGTTCCCACATATCCACAAATTGGAGATGGTCGATGATCGTGGAAAGCTCTGTGAAAGGTGAATGTCACAGCACATAATCTTTGGGGTGGAGAATGGAATTAAAGCCAGCACCCAGCACCAATGTATCTTGATGACTCGAGAAAAGAGGTAAGACCATAAGACCACCTCTGTAAAGAGGTAGGGCGTCCCCTTAGCCTTCCGAGATTGATGCGTTTTCCGACGTCGGTTTTCCGTCCCATGCGGCCATCATGAGAAGACAGTCGTCAGGTGGCATACGAATAAATTTCTTGCGCTCCCTCAGTGACTTCTGCTTCTGAGCGTATTGTTCTGTATTGGAATGAGATTGGCCATCAATCGACCCCGTCCCACGTGCGCGGAAAGCAGAGATTGGTACGACACTACAATCGGCGTCCATCGTAACTCTAAGATCGCTTCTCGGGTTTTGACGGGCGTGCAAGGGCGTCATTTCCTCCAGAAGTGATGGAGAGGGAATCTGAAGACTCGCTTCCCCGTCAGTGGCTGTCAACTATGTCAAATGGCTCTGAGCACTATGGGACTTAACATGTATGGTCATCAGTCCCCTAGAACTTAGAACTACTTAAACCTAACCAACCTAAGGACATCACACAACACCCAGTCATCACGAGGCGTCAACTATGGCAAAACGGAAGGAATCTAGGCAGGTGCATCCAACACTTTCGCTACAGTGGCTAGGTGACAAGGAGCACTAAATATGTTACGGATGGTGCGCCATCTCCTACTACCGTCTTAATCAGTCGTCTGCAGAGGAAAGTCTACCAGACGTGGCCCTCGTGGCCGCAGCCTGCACAAGTTCTTTCTGACTGTCGTAAATTATGATCACCCACACGCCTCAATCGTCAAATAAGAAGTTACATGCTTTGTCAGTTCAAGTTTGATCTGATGCACGCTACTTAAGACCTGGTAGGTCCGCCGTTTTTCTGCGACGTGAGTGGTGCCATTTCCGTACGGACAGAAAGCAGAAACGAACAAGTCTTCCAGTAACTCAGAGGGAAGTTCAGAAACATGCAGGGTGTGGAGGCCGAAATCTGAGTGATCAACTGAAATGGCTCCAACGTGCCCATTAATTTGCTGAACTTCAGTTCTCGGGAGAAACGCCACACAACATCAGCCCAAAGTTCTTCAGTCTGCAGTTTGAAATACATGATGCTGCTTTTGATGGTCAAGTGGATTCCTACAACACCTTTAGGCACGAGATGAAGTTCGTCACGTTCGAACTGTTCCACTTCACACGCTCGAGATCATGCATGTTCCGTATAAAAGGTGATCTTTATAGTGGAATGGTGGTAAGAAACGCCATTGTAGGTCAGAACATGAAGACAGCGACGTGCACCGCTCGCTAATGTCTTGACAAAGGTACGGCTGCAGAGTGCTCCTCATAGTTCCTCGTAGGTCCGCTTCGTGTCGCGGCTATGAGCCGACTTCCACTGGGCCACGAGTATATACAGCTCTGTAGTGTCCAGCGAAGAATGGCAGCACGTCCTCCATATGCTTCAGCATCCTGCAGCGTTGTCAGGTAGTGTATATGGCCAGACAGAATTGTGTAGGGCAGCCTGTTACATTGGCAAGCTTAAGAGACCGACGCCGATTTAGTCTCTGCTGCGTACAGTCGGCGGCGGCCGTGTTTTATTTCTAAGACTGTACATCGTCACCCACTTAGTGCGCTAACCAATAATTGCAAATTCATCAGATTCTGAAACTACTGGCCAGGGTGGAACGTTCGCTCTACCGGGACACTTAAAACAGGTCTCAATATATCACAGGCTGGCCTCTTGCAAAGTAAGTGTTTGAACGAGCATCATAGGCTGACCCAAGACTTCAATCTGTCGGTGCCACTATCTGTCTTTTCCAAGCTCCAAGGAGACCTCTTTCCTCCAGTCTCAGGACTTATATCCCTGGGAAAAAGAGCAACCATGGCCACAGGCTAAGGAAATTTTCAATAGCAAAATTGTCAGTGTGTAGCAGAATGTGAGAAAGACATTCTTCGCGTTGAAGATTTGATTCGTATTTGGTGGGTCCTTTTCGCAAAAGGTGCACCTCTGTATTCAGCTCCCAAATAGGCACTTTGAAATCTTATGACTTTTTATTACAACGAACATATAGCTGTGGAGTGGAAAATTAATTGTCGAAAAGAAGTAGCAGTAAATTTCAGCAGACAGTGGACGATCAAAAAGTTTCCATTCCAAGGACATTTAGTCCAGAATCGGTATGCCAGTCAGGCAAGATCGTTGTGACCATTGAGGCAATCATCCCACCGATGCACCAGGTTGAAGATACCCATTTGGTCAAAGACTGTGTCCTGCTGCATGAAGAAGTCTGTGACTACGTGTTGCATATATTCGTCCGACAGGAATCGTCGACCCTTCAAAGCATCTTTTAAGGGACCGAAGGTGTGATAATTGTACAGGGAGAGATCTGGACTATAGAGCAGATGCTCAAGGGTCTCCCATTTGAATTGAAGTAGCTTGTGCTGACATCCTAGATCGACTGGCGTCTTGTGTCGAATGGCGACCAACATAGAACTTGGCTCACCATTCCACAGATGTGCTGCCCCAAACACATTTTTTTTTCATCTTTTGGGACCAAACGCTTTGTTCATTGTTCCCTAAGCTTAGACATTACTTAATCTAACTTAAACTAACTTACGCTATGGACAACACACACACTCATGCCTGAGGGAGCTCTCGAACCTCCGCCGCGGGGAGCCGCGTGGACCGTGACAAGACGCCTGAGACCGCGCGGCTACCCCAAGCGGCAAACATTCTTCAGGCTCTGATGGACGTCTACCAGTGTTCGTTCTTCCATATCCAAGAAAAAACTAACAGCACGTTGGTCCTGTTTGGTTGCATTTGGTAATAACATCGCCATAGTTCTCGTTTCTGCATTCAGCGCACCACCTAGATGTGGGTGCTTATATACCTAAATCGGAGTCGCACTATGTTGTATATGCGCTGCAGCAAGGTTCTCAAACGGAAACTTTTTGATCTCCCTTTATAGTTACCGTATCGAGAGACAATACTAATTACACATTGCATTCAATCAAATCTAGTTTTTACCTGTCTGTATGTGAAGGCTAATCTAATGAACAACCGCAGGACTCTCGATGCGGTATTCACTAATATACAGACCGATACGCGAGTAACTTTTGTGTATATAACATAAATATTTCGTTAAAATTGGCTGAACTAAGATGATGTTTGTCGGTAAATCGTGCCTCCGACAAATTTCCTGTCACCTACTGCTTATGTCGATTTAAGTTATATTATAATTTGGAGTTAATATTCCGTTACCTATATTTGCTCTCCAAGCTATAATCATAATTCTACACAGTGGCCCGAGCAAAACAAAGTTATCATTACGCCACACAAGTCGTCCTCCTGTAGTTATTAACTTTTAAAAGCCCCAAGCCGGAAGAGAGGGGGGAAAATGGGGTTCAGGGCGTGTCGTTAATAACGTAAATAAAAAGGCGACAAAATGTTGCAGAATATGTATAATAAATTAAACAAATATAATTTGACTCTTTTTCATCAAAACCAATTTTGATCTGTATATGAGGCACACTGGATTGTAACCCTCATGAAAACCCAACAGTACAAAAAGATTTTACGTGCAGCCACACGCAGCTCGAAATTAAATTAGAGAAAATACGAAATTTATCGTAGACTAAAAAATTGTAAAATAAACGTGGATGAGGCACAATCAGTACATTCTTAAATAAATAATAATTACATCCGCTGAATATGTCTACAGGAAACAGAGTTCAGCAACATGGTTGAGCCTGCCTTGTACATACACTATGTGATCAAAAGTATCCGGTCACCACCAAATCATACGTTTTTCTTATTAGGTGCATCGTGTTGTACTCCATATCAGCGACCTCAGTAGTCATTAGACATCGTGAGAAAGCAGAATGGGGCGCTCTGCGGAACTCACAGACTAAGAACGTGGTCAGCTCATTGGGTGTCACTTGTGTCATAAGTCTGTACGCGAGATTTCCACACTCCTAAACATCCCTAGGGGCACTTCTTCTGATGTGATAGTGAAGTGGAAACGTGAAGTGACACGTGCAGCACAAAGGCGATTGAATCTTTGAACACGATCGAGCTCCTGTTCATAATGCACGGCCTGTGGCGGAGTGGTTACACGACAATAACAAATCTGTAATGGACTGGCCTGCACAGGATGCTGACCCGAATCCTATAGAACACCTTTGTGATGGTTTGGAATGCCGAGTTTTTGCAAGGCCTCACCGACCGACATCGATACCTCTCCTCAATGCAGCACTCCGTGAAGAATGGGCTGCCATTCCCCAAGCAACCTTCCAGCACCAGATTGAACGTATGCATGCGAGAGTGGAAGCTGTAATCAAGGTTAAGCGTGGGCCAGCACCATATTGAATTCCAGCATTACCGATGGAGGGCGCCACGAACTTGTAAGCCATTTTTAGTCAGGTGTCCGGATACTTTTGATCACATAGTGTATTATACAAATTTGCGCGTTAGAAGGAACTAAAACACGAAAGGCTCAAACGCAGAGATGGTGCAGATACACGCTGCTGAACCGCAGTTACTGATCTTAGTAATCATCATTCTATTCACTTTAAGTGTCTGGAACTGTCAACTGTCTCTTTGGCCAACCTATGTGACAGAGGACGGTGTGTTTGAGCTATGAGCAGGGACGTTCGTCACGTACCTTATTCAGCTGACTCACAGCCCCGCCTTGAGAGAGTACGCTCAGCTCCTTCTCAAGGTTCGATTCGAAGCCGCTGTTCACTCTCGGATGAAACTAAAACACTTTTCAGCAAAATCAAGCGCTCGTTTAAAGCAACGAATTCACGAAGAAATCGATACAATATCGAAGTAATGCTAGGCAACAGCACAAGCCGCTTCAGGCGATGTTGTATTGTTGAGGGCCTGCTCCTAGAACGATGTTTGAGCCCCTGCGGCGTAACTTGAGGACACTCCTCGCAGTGTCTTACTGTTCATACAAATTTTATTTCTGCATTCAGAATACTGATACAAATGGGGAAAACTACACCGATACTACATGAACCTGTGAACAAGCCTGTGCGAAATTCAAACGTTTGTCAGTAAATCTGTATTTTTTCGCTAAGAATTATATAACCAAACATTCGTATCTTTACAAGTAGTAACATTTGAGAGCATCAGAAATAGACAAGGCAATCATTTTATAACAATTATTTGCTATTAATCAGAAGAGTATCAGAAACAGATGGGCCAATAATTTTATAATAGTTATTTGTTGTTGTTCAGTGAGTCTTCTATGGAATAAAATATTAATGGCTATGATCAGCTTCAGCTAAAATATGATGCTGTTTCTATATTTGTCTTCGACCACAAAGACATATTGCACGAAAGGTTACTCAGAAGTTATTTCCCAAAGACGAAACCGGGCACACTGAAAGTGTGGCATTGCGATTTGTATTGACTGTTATGCAGTTGTAAGAGTCTCCTTACTGCTCTCAGTACCCGCTTGCACTAAAGGGTGTCCCCAGGAGAAATTGCCATCTGTCATCTCTGTGTTCGCAGGCATCAGGCCCAGTCGCACGTTGTACGCTGTGCTGGTCGTAAAAATCACACACCAACCTGTGAATTAATCATGTCATTTTGCGTGCACCAATCGCCATGAAATTCGACGTAAGCTCTCGAGATAACTTCAGTGCCGTCCGAAGAACGAGGTCCAGTGGCAAAGAGGGCACCTCGCGACGGAAGCAAAAGTAAGCCGATTCGCTACCAGGTGCAGCGACAAACCCGAGACGTCGTGGCAGACAAACATTCAGGAGCTCCACACACCACCGCTGCAGGATGGTTACTTTCGTCAGAGCGGACTGCCGCTCGGTTAAGGCTGCAAGCATCGCCGTGACGACAGGATAGCCTCACTGGACGACGTAGCCAGGATTTTCCCAAAACGAGTGATTGGGGGAGAGAGGGGGGGGGGGCGGAGTGTCCGATTCGCTACAGATGACCTTAAAAAGTCTCATGGAAATTTCCATAACGAACGATAAACCGTTTTATTCGACAATGATCTCAGAGTTTTCACCAAACGGAGATATGATCTCGTTACTTATTGATGCTGTATTTTGGCAAACCACCGAGAGGCAGTCATGTTTCAATCACCCTTCACCCTCCCAGGTAATTTTAGGCTCTTCTTCTTTAGATTTGACCTGAGGAAGTGATCAGGAATGTTCGAGCACTAATTTTTTTCGACACACTTATTATTACCGACCGGACTTTTTGAATGGAATCTGTTCGACAGTGAAGTTAAACAATTCCTGGTGGCGAAAGTGCGAAGTATTTGGAATTTATGTAAGTACATAAAACTGTGATCAGTCACTTACTTTAATTATTTATTATTCTATGAACCGGGTTCCGTAACTTTTCAGGTTCATCTTTAGGTAGTTTTCTGGAAATTACATCATTATTTCTAGCATAATGCTGCGTGCTTGCTTTGTGACAAACATGGAACTTGCTTTAATGTATCACCATGAGTATTGTTTATCTGTCGATATGGATGCAAAATTTTAGTTTAGATCTTTACAAAATATAGGCCTATTACATATCTTTTGTCAAGTCTTTGTGACGAGCAACAGTTATAGAGCGCATGCAGTAAGCTGGCAAAATTTCGCTATCACAGTGTAAATGTATACAGAGTGTAAAAGTGTGTGAAGTGATGTACCAACTGGCCATCAAAATGGAAGCAGACAGTTGAACACTAACGGATAAAAGCCATCCATACTGTCGTAGTAAGTACAAAACTAAAATTTTGTTGCCATATTAACAGTACTCATGGCGCTACATTATTATGCTAGAAATACTTTCAGAAAACCATCTGAAGATGAACCCGAAAAGGTTCGAAACACGGTTGGTTCAAAATGGTTCAAATGGCTCTGAGCACTATGGGACTCAACTGCTGTGGTCATCAGTCCCCTAGAACTTAGAACTACTTAAACCTAACTAACCTAAGGACATCACACACATCCATGCCCGAGGCAGGATTCGAACCTGCGACCGTAGCAGTCGCACGGTTCCGGACTGCGTGCCTAGAACCGCGAGACCACCGCGGCCGGTCGAAAAACGGTTGATGGAATAATAAATAACTATTCAAAAACGTGACTGGTTGCAATTTTATGTACAGTATTTACGTTCAGTTAACAGCCACTGGTTCTAAAATATCCGAAATGGTAAGCATAATCAGGATATCATATGTTTTTTCAAGGTCGTTGTAACGAGCAACAACTGTTGAGCGCATTCTGGATGCTGACAAAATTGCGCTTTCGCAGTGTAAACGTATTTGCATTCAGTTAACAGTAACTGGTTCTAAAATATCCATAACTGATAAGCGTAATCATGATATGGAATTATTCAACCTTGCCAGCCAGAGTGGCCGAGCGGTTCTAAGCGATTCAGTCTGGAACCGCGCGGCCGCTACGGTCGCAAGTTCGACTCCTACCTCGGTTAAGGATGTGTGTGATGTCCTTAGGTTACTTAGGTTTAAGTAGTTCTAAGCTCTAGGAGACTGATGACCTCAGAAGTTAAGTCTCATAGTGCTCAGAGCCATTTGAACCATATTCAACCTTACTCTTTGCCAAATATCTTCACGTAAGTATGAATCTGCCATTTCTTGCAATGTGTGAAAGAGCGTTATCTGCATTAAAGAATGCCCCAGCAGACAAGTGCATGAGCCTAACTGATGAGAATTTGGATATTATTTATTTATCATATGGCTTTTAGTGCCACGAGACTCCAATGAGATGGTCGATTCGGCTTCGATGCAGCTCGTTTCTCTTTAGCGAAGGGGCTTCTTCTTTAAGGGAAGTGGAATCTGTCGGGAATCAAAGGTATTCGGAAAGAATTGGTTGGTTGATTCGGGGAGAGGACCAAACAGCGAGGTCATCGGTCCCATTAGAATAGGGAAGAATGGGGAAGCAAGTCAGTCGTTCCCTTTCACAGGAACCATCCCGGCATTTACCTGAAGCGACTTAGGGAAATCACGGAAAACCTAAATCAAGATGGCGGACGCCGGTTTGAACCGTCGTCCTCCAGAATGCGGGTCTAGTTTGCAAACCACTGCGCCATCTCGCCCGATAGGCAGTAATTGGTTGTCACCTACAGTATTTACCGAAACTGAAAATGGGAAACCATAGAAAAGCATTTTCAAACCACATCACCTCCCGAATCCAAGGACTGCTAGCTCAGCGGCTCAACACGTAGAGCCATCCCAAGTCAATGCAGAATTTGGAACAACTGGTTGTTGACATTGTTTTAAAATAAAATAAAGTGCGTTACAACAAAATATTGAATACTGACAATGCATGTTTTTCCTTGAATTGTGCGTGTTAAGTCATTTAATAGCGTGTGAATGCATGCATTTTTTAAGATTTAATTGCGCATGGAATTGCTGGCTTCAGTTATTTAGTATTATACAGTGAAGCGCCAAAGAAACTGGTACAGGCATGCGTCTCCAAATACAGAGATATGTAAACAGGCAGAATACTGTGCTGTGGTCGGCAACGCCTATATAAGACAAGTGGCTGGCGTATTTGTTACATCGGTTACTGCTGCTACAATGGCAGATTATCAAGATTTAGATGAGTTTGATTGTGGGTTTTTAGTCGGCGTACGAGTGATGGGACACAGCATCTCTGGGATAGCGATGAAGTGGGAACATTCCCGTACGACCATTTCACCAGTGTACCGTGAATATCAGGAATCTGGTAAAACACCAAAACTCCGAGATCGCTGCGGCAGTAAAAAGGTCCTGCAAGAACGGGACCAACGACGACTGAAAAGAATCCTTCTACGTGACAGAAGTGCAATCCTTCCTCAACTTGCTGCAGATTGCAATGCTGCACCGTTAGCAAGTGTCAGCGTGCGAAACAATCAACCAAACATCATCGATATGGGCTTTCGGAGACGGAGGCCCAGACGTATACCCTTGACGACTGCACGGCACAAAGCATTACGTCTCGCCTGGACTCGTCCACACCGATACTGGAATATTGATGACTGGAAACATGTTGCCTCGTCGGACGAGTCTCGTTTCAAATTGTATCGACTCGATGGACGTACATGGGTGTGGAGACATCCTCATCAATCCATGGACCCGGTATGTCAGCAGGGGACTGTTCAAGCTGCTGAAGATTCCGTAATGGTGTGGGGTGTGTGCAGTTGGAGTGATATGGGATCCCTGATACACCTGCGTACGACTCTGACAGGTGACACGCACGTAAGCATCCTGTCTGATCACGCATCCATTCATGTCTCTTGTGCATTCCAGTGGACTTGGAAATTCCAGCAGGAAAATACGACACCCCACACGTCCAGAATTGCTACAGAGTTGCTCCAGGAACACTCTTCTGTGGTTAAACACTTCCGCTGGCCACCAAACTCCCCAGACATCAACTTTATTAAGGATATCTGTCACGGCTTGCAACTTGCTGTTCAGAACATATCTCCACACCCTTCGTACTCTTACGGATTTAGTGGTACCAGGGTTTTATTTATTTATTTATTTATTTATTTATTTTTTTTCCTCTTGAGTGTATTAGTACGAAGAGATTTATTAGGCTCGAATGAATTGTGCATCCCACTGAAAAAATCTTTTAGAAACGGATGAACTACAAAATATGCTGTCACCACATACTCCTTTGCTCTCCACGAACCACTTCTCAGCGATCCTTACCGGAACTGCGTTTCGTAACTGAGTACAGCCTGAATGACTAGACTGGGCGACATTTTCTCATTTGCGCTACTAATTATAAAATAATGAGCAGATGATTTAAAGAATGCCACAATCACCATTTAGGCGATACTTTTGTTGATCAACGAGATTTTTGGGCGTCTCAGGCAAATAATAATGTATTTTTATGAACTGATTTTAATTTAATGTTATTTGTAATGATATTTACCGCTACACTACCCGGTGAAATACTGAAATATTGTGTCCCCAAAGTTCTGCCAGCCTCCAAATAATAACTCCAGTGCTGCTGGAGACAGATAGATATGTAGAAAGGTAATTATGTTCTTATAGCAGTGCGTACATATTTTTAACTTACCATTACGTCAACGGGAGACTCAGAATTGATTTTCCTCTTCTTTCTCGTTACAAACCTATTCATAATTAGAAACTATCACAATAGCACACAGTACAGAACCAACATACGGTAACAGTGACATTAAATTCAACTGCAAGTAAGAAATGAACTGATAAACTAAACGACACCTGAGCCGAAGCACGACCAACAACTGTCTTGGCTGAAATATGGATGGACGATAGCTGATAGTGCTACGGTTGTTAAATCTATCGTTGGCCTATTTGAGTTTTGATAGTGAGTATCCCATTTTCGCTGTATGATTAAAAATCAATTTTTTTTCTCTACATGGCAACGAGGTTGTATGTAATTTCATGTAGATAATGGAAAGGGGGGGAGGGAGGGGTCCGGATCCCCTGGATCCCCTCTTTGTCTACGTCCTTGTCTCACTACAGAGTCAGCAGTGCGAGAGTTGTATTAGAAAGGTCTGTGTAGCAAAGTTTATAGTCAATTGTACATTTAGTGCAGAGAACATTATCTTGTATTGTACCAAGTGATACGGTAGTGTCCAGTGGCAGTACCAAATACACATGACGTTTCTGTGGACATGGATTGTTTCAAACTTAAGTATCTCATCTTGTTCAAGTTACAATAGAGTTCTCTGTTACTTTGTGTGTGTTGTAGCATCAACTCGGCCCTCTCCAGAAGTAAATCTAAGAACCACCACACTGCCGACGAGTGTTTTTTGCCGGTACTACAATAACAATAGCTAAGCACTGTAAGAGTTTCAGTTGTAAACTTGAAATTATTTTCTGAGATATTCAAAATTACTTCAAACCTGGATTTTGTAACTTCCCATTACAAGCAACATAAATACATAAGAGCAAGACTCAAGCAAAACGCATGGTTACTGTGGTGTCACCGCCAGACACCACACTTGCTAGTTGGTAGCCTTTAAATCGGCCGCGGTCCGTTAGTAGACGTCGGACCCGCGTGTCGCCACTGTCAGTGATTGCAGACCGAGCGCCGCCACACGGCAGGTCTAGACGATAGGTAGCACAGCCTTCAGCTACGTCATTTGCTACGACCTAGCAAGGCGCCATTACCAGTTACAATTGATTATAAAACATGTACCGTCAAGAGCGATGTTCACCAATTATGGATTAAAGTTAAGTGTTCCAGAAGCTACATACCTTTTTTGCTAGTCTCAAGACCTTGTCCTGTTCCAGACCTGACGCCAGCCAGCGTGAACTTAAACGCGTGCCTTTCGGCTTCTCGTCATAGTGGATTGGCTGTCTTGCCAGTCCACAACAGTCGGCGACGAGCCCAAATCGCTTTCGTACCTATACTGCCCTGATTTGCTTGTGTCATGGCTTCGCCACAATCTCCAGATGTACTGTCCGAATTTTATCGCTTACAGAACCAGTAGACGCAGGCCTTGTTCGATGCCCTTGGACAGCTCGTGCAGGGTCAACGTGCAATGCAAAACGATGCGGCGGCCTCCGCTCCACCGCTGCCGCAGCCACAACACGCTGTTGCACCAACATTTCGTCCTTTTGATGCGGCGCTGGAAAGCTGGACGGAGTGGTCACGCCAGTTTGGATTCCATCTCGCCGCCTACAGAATTCAAGGTAATGAGTGGCAGCCTTTTCTCCTTTCCGCCGTAGGCGTCCAGACGTACCGTGTGATAGTGAAATTATTTCCCCGGCGCGATGTAGCAACTCTGTCCTACGACGAACTTTTGTCTGCATTAGACGCATATTTCAAAGAATCAGTCAATGTCGTTGCACAAAGGTGTACCTTCTTTCGTACAAAACGTACGGCAGGTCAGACTAATAGGGAGTGGGTTGCAACCTTGCAAGGCCTTATTAGGGATTGTGCTTTTGATTGTGAACGTGGACTCCCTTATTCAGATACTATGGTACGTGATGCAATTGCACAGAACGTTTCTGATGTTCGTATAAGGGAACAGATTTTGAAACTAATCAATCCCTCCCTTCAACAAGTGATGGACATATTGGATCGACAGGACACACTTGACTTTGCTCAGGCATCATTTGAAGCTTCACCGGCCGTGTGTCACGTTAACCGGCCGCCGGGCGCGCTGCACGGAACAGTAAACAGTCCTCGCGCCCAGCCGCGCCAAAGCCGCCTGGCTCTGGGCCATGTGTACCGCGCCAGCAAGCAAATGCAGTGAAATCATGCCCGCGGTGTGCTACTAGACATTCGCGTGAGAATTGCCCGTCACGCCAAGCTATTTGCTTTTTCTGTAATAAAAAAGGACATGTTCAAAGTGTTTGCCAGAAAAAGCTCAGATCGGACACTCACGACCATTCCAGGCCCTTTGCTTCGCGCCAGAATCGGAATCGAACCAAGGATACTCAGGCTCATGAAACTTCGCCTATGTAAATTCATGTCGTTCATTCCACTCCGCCCAGTGCCGCTCTCTCTAACAGTGACTGTGTTCGTCCCACAAATAGTGTGCATCGACATCGCCGGAAATCCCGTCAAGTCTCAAGTGCTTCTGTACCAATATCAGTTCACGTTGCACGAGACAGTCGCTCTTGTCGTCAGCAGGACAATAAACTTTTTGTCGACTTGGATATTAATGGCAAAGTGATACCGTTCCAGCTCGATACCGGAGCTGCAGTTTCACTGATCAATCAGGACACATACAAACAGCTGGGCACACCTCCGTTGCGTGCTGCAAATGTTAAGTACTTATTCAGGACACGCTATCCCTGTGTTAGGACAGTGCAGCCTTCTTGCAACATACAAGGGACAAACAAAACTTGTGTCATTGTACGTCCTTTGTTCTTCTTCTGCAGTGAACTTGTTTGGTTTAGATTTATTTCAGTTGTTTAACTTGCCTATAGTAAATCAGGTCCTATCAGTGAACCAGACAGTGCCTTCAGACAGTGTTTCTCGTCTATGTGAAGAGTTTGCAGACATTTTTGCACCGGGCCTTGGTTGCGCTAAGAACTATAAAGCACATTTGGAACTGAAAGTAAACGCGCAACCGAAATTTTTCAGAGCGCGCACTGTCCCCATGCACTGCGTGATGAGGTCGCAAGAACATTAAACGATTTGGAATCACAAGGTGTAATTGAACGTTTGCAGGCTTCTCTCGGGGCATCACCCTTAGTAATTTTGTCAAAACCTTCCGGAAAATTGAGTGTGTGGACTTCAAAGCTACAGTGAATCCACAACTAGTGATTGCAACTTTTCCTTTACCCCGCCCGGAAGATCTTTTTGACAAACTGTGCCTGGGTAAATATTTTTCGAAATTGGACCTAGCAGATGCGTACTTGCAACTACCGATGGACGAAGAATCCCAGCGCGTTTTGGTGGTTAACACGCATCTTGGTTTGTATCGATTCAAACGACTGCCATTTGGGTGTGCATCCGCCCCTGCATTGTTTCAGCAATATCTCCAAACTGTTTGTGCGTCGGTCCCTACTGCAGCAAACTATCTGGACGATATTGTAATCTCCGGAAAGACGGAAGAAGAACATTTAGCCACTCTCAGAACATTATTTCAGGTCTTGCGACAAAATGGTCTTCGCTTGCGGAAGGACAAATGTGTGTTTTTTGCTCGTGACTTACCCTACCTGGGACATGTAATCAATGCCCAAGGCATACATCCCAGTCCCGAGCACGTCCGTACCCTACAAGACTTGCCTACGCCGCAGAATTTGAAGCAGCTACAGACTTTGCTGGGAAAAATCAATTATTATCGTCGCTATGTGCGCCACGCCTCTGCCATTTCAGCTCCGCTTCATCGCTTACGCCGTAAAGGTGTTCCGTTCGTCTGGACGACGGAATGCGAACGCGCCTTTCGCCAGTTGAAATCGGCGTTGCTTTCCAATACTTGCCTTATGCCATTCGATCCCCAGAAGCCCCTTTTGTTGATGGTGGATGCATCGGATTTCGGGATCGGTGCTGTGCTTGCGCACAAAGATGGATCACATGATCGCCCTATTGGCTTTGCGTCCAAATTGCTCTCGTCTGCGCAAAGAAATTATTCACAGATCGAGAAAGAAGCTTTGGCTCTCGTATTTGGTGTTACTAAGTTTCATGATTTCTTGTATGGTCGTCACTTTACCATCATCACAGACCACAAACCTTTGACATCGCTTTTTCATCCAAACAAGCCTGTACCTCCACGTACAGCGTAGAAATTCATTCGCTGGTCTATTTTCCTCTCGCAGTACCGCTACGATATCTTGTATCGGTCCACTGCTAAGCACGGAAACGCCGATGCGTTGTCCCGTTTGCCTGTTGCTGAGGATAGAGCATTTGATTCTTCCGAACTTGCTTGCATGTTCATTGATGCGGAAACCGATGACGTGGTCGAATCGTTTCCGATTGATTTTCGTCGTGTAGCTACAGCCACAGCTGCTGACCCTGTCCTTGCTACCGTTCTGCGTTTTGTTGCTACGCAATGGCCCTTGTCAAAGTCACGGATCAAGGATCCGCTGGTTCGCCCATTTTTTTCTCACAAGGAGAGACTTTTTGTACGACGTGGTGTTTTGCTGTTGCGTTCTGATAATGATCAGTCCAGGGTCGTGGTCCCACGTTCGTTACAGTCCTCTGTCTTACGGCTTCTCCACGAAGGACATTGGGGTATAGTGAGGACGAAACAACCTGCTCGTCAACACTGTACTTGGTTCGGAATCGATGCCGCGATTACGAATATGTGCTCTTTTTGCATGGCGTGTGCCGAACAACAATCCGCTCCACAGCGGAAATTCTTTGCATGGCCGAAAGCCACTTCCCCTTAGCAACGCTTACACATCGATTTTGCTGGTCAATTCTGGAATGCTCGATGGTTGGTTGTGGTAGATTCATTCAGTATTTTTTTTTTTTTTTTTTTTGTCCGGATGTCTTCCACGACGTCATCTGCCACCATCCAAGCGTTATCTGCTATCTTATGCATTGAAGGTCTTCCACAGACTATTGTTTCCGACAATGGCCCACAATTCATGTCCGCAGAATTTCAGTCATTCTGCAAGGTCAATGGTATTCAACATCTGACAGCCGCGCCGTTTTCACCTCAGTCAAACGGTGCCGCTGAACGATTGATCAGGACTTTCAAGTCACAGATGTTGAAGTTAAAAGAGTCGCATTCTCGGGAGGACGCGTTATTGCTCTTTTTGTCCTCGTATCGCTCTCAGCCACGAGATGGTCGCTCGCCGGCTGAGTTGCTTCACGGTCGCCCTCATCGCACCTTGATGTCTTTGCTACATCCGCCGCATCAGGTTCCTGTGCAGCGGCAGACGCCTGCTTTTGCTCCGGGCGACGTTGTCTACTATCGTAACTATCGAGGTTCACGGCGTTGGCTCGAAGGGCGCATTCTTCGCTGCCTCGGCCGCGCTATGTATCTGGTTTTGGGGGCCTCTGGTGAGGTGCGTCGGCATCTCAATCAGCTGCGCCTCTGTCGTCGCACGGGTTCTGCCGCTCCCCGTCTGCTTTCAGCGATGGTGCCGTCCGGTCAGCGCCCTGGGGACCCATCTACTGGCTCGCCTCAGCCCCAGGTGTTACCGACGATGCCTTCCATTTTGCCCCATGGCGACGCGCCGCCACCGCCGCCGCCGCCTGTTCTCCCGCCGGCGCCGCCCGCAGTGGACGCGTCGCTGCAACCACCGGGCGCCTCCCTGGGTCACGCGCCGCCGATCGCTTCCCGTGACCGGTTGTCCTCCGTCATGGAACTCTTGCCCGCTCTGGACCATAGGACGTCTTCGCCCGTCGGGTGCCCCAGCCCGATGGAAGTCGACCCTTCGGCCCCTCCTGTCTCTCTACGGGCGCATACACGGCATGTTGGCGTGCACCCTGGAGTAGGTTTTCAGGCGTTTCCTAGCTCCCCTCGGACCGAATGGCAGGGTGCGGGTGGCACAGCCTCGCCTGTTGTTAGGCTCCCCACCTCGTCGCATACGTCAACATGGGGTCCTCCCCACGGCGGGTGGAAGCCTCATAACACAACCGTACGCCGATTTGCGGGGGAGGAATGTGGTGTCACCGCCAGACACCACACTTGCTAGTTGGTAGCCTTTAAATCGGCCGCGGTCCGTTAGTAGACGTCGGACCCGCGTGTCGCCACTGTCAGTGATTGCAGACCGAGCGCCGCCACACGGCAGGTCTAGAGAGACGTCCTAGCACTCGCCCCCGTTGTACAGCCGACTTTGCTAGCGATGGTTCACTGACAAATACGCTCTCAATTGCCGAGACGATAGGTAGCAAAGCCTTCAGCTACGTCATTTGCTACGACCTAGCAAGGCGCCATTACCAGTTACTATTGATTGTAAAACATGTACCGTCAAGAGTGATGTTCACCAATTATGGATTAAAGTTAAGTATTCCAGAAGCTACGTACCTTTTTTGCTAGTCTCAAGACCTTGTCCTGTTCCAGACCTGACGCCAGCCTGCGTGAGCTTAAACGCGTGCCTTTTGGCTTCCCGTCATAGTGGATTGGCTGTCTTGCCAGTCCACAACAGTTACTAATTAATTAATTACTATTTTGTTCATAACATTATACCTTACGTAATGCTTTCACTTTCACACAGTAATTATTTTTCAAGTAGGCTGCATTTCTTGCTTTCATGACTGCCACTGTAGCTGAGTGGCTATAAGCCAGCTTGTCGTGCCAGGGGACCCGGGTTCGATTCCCGGCTGGTTTGGAGATTTTCTCCTCTCAGGGAGTGGGTGTTTGCGTTGTCCTCATCATCCTCATTTCATCGTCATCGACGCGCAAGGGTCCGAAGTGGCGTCACCTCAAAAGACTGGCACCGGGCGATGGGGTCTACCCGCAGGAAGGCCCTCACCACACGCCATTTAATTTCATTACTTTCATTTGTTATACAGTGGGAAAGGGTAAGGGGATAAATCACATATGCACGTCGACATTTAAGTCTACGTATACATACATAATCTGCAAGCCACCATACGATTCATGACGGTGGTACCTTGTACCATTATTAATGTGTTTTTAGTTTAATTACACACATGGACACAAGAGTGAGCTCCAACCACAAGATGAATAAGATGCTCTAGAGTCTAGAATGTAGACTGTAGGCCAGTATCTGGGGTGAGGAAGACAGTTATAAAATGGACGAAGTTTTGGCATAAATCATCTCATTTAAGAAATTGAACCCAGATGTTAGTATTAAGCACCAGAATTTGGTAACAAGTTGACAGAACGTTTTCTCTAGGCAGCTACAGTCGTCTGTAGCTGTACTATCTGACCAAAAGTATCCGGACACCCCTGGGTAATAAGGAACCGGCCACGAGAGGTTCCAGGCAAATGCCGGGATGGTTCCTCTGAAAGGGCACGGCCGCCTTCCTTCCCAATCCTTCGCTAATCCGATGAGACCGATGACCACACTGTCTGGTCTCCTTCCCCAAACCAACCAACCAACCAACCACGAGAGGTGACGAGCAGCGGACCCGCCAGTACAAAAGGAGGCGGGCAGTATCGTGTTGTTAGTACAGATGCAGTAACACGAGAATTGGTCGGTCAGGAGAACGTGGACTAGTCATTGGATCTGACGTGAGAAAAAAATTCTTGAGGGACACTTCAACACTTCTAAGGATGTCAGAGTCCACTGCTGGTGACGTGTTAGTCAAGTGGAGACGTGAAGAACTAACCACAGCTAAACCTAGATCAGGCGGACTCTGCGTGCTGACGGAGAGGGACCGTCGAATAATGCGGAAGGCAGCTGTAAAATACCGCTTGCTATCAAGGGAAGAAATCCTTTTTGAATTCACAAGTGCTACAAGTAGTGCAGGTAGTACAATGACTATGCTTAGGGAGCTAAAAAGAGCGGTGTATAGTGTTACTGCGTAAAGTCAAGCGCCGGCACACCAGTCGGGAACGAGAGAGCAGAGAGGGCTGTGAGAAGACGTCAGCCACCTACACGCTGACCGACCCCTCTCCAGGACGACCACGCGACGGCTGCGGGCTCTGTGCGAAGAGAACATAAGAGCTGTGCCCGACTGGTTGCGGCCACACACAACAAACACCTCCACAAAAACACGCACACACTCCAAACCCTGATCTTCATGAACCGCCAAGTGCATTTCTTTGAAGTCAGACAGGCATAGCTCAGCTGCATTTCGCTACAATAGGACAATCAGTAAGCCTGTGCTGCGGCCAGTTATACAGCAACTTGAAGACTAGCAACTGGATAGAAGCTTCAAAACTCATTGCTTTCCTCGTATACTCTGTGTACCTCAATCCTGGAATTGTTATACTGAAGAACGTTGATTATTTTGCATGTCGCCCTTTGCTTGCGACACATCAGTGTATATCTCAAAGTTAAGCATTGTCTACATCTACATCTACATGGATACACTGCAAATCAGATTTTAGTGCCTGGCAGAGGGTTCATCGAACCACCTTCACAATTCTCTATTATTCCAATCTTGTATAGCGCGCGGAAAGAACGAACACCTATATCTTTCTGTACGAGCTCTGATTTCCCTTATCTTATCGTGGTGATCGTTTCTCCCTATGCAGGTTGGTGTCAACAAAATATTTTCGCTTTCAGAGGAGAAAGTTGGTGGTTGGAATTTCGTGAGAAGATTCTGTCGCAACGAATAACGCCTTTCTCTTAATGATGTCCAGCCCAAATCCTGGCACTTAATTTTCGTAATAAAACTCATTAATACGATGTTCTTGAATCGTCGTCTAGCGATCCGAGAAAGCAGGTTTCCTAGACACCCCCTATTCGACGACTAGACAGGATTCAACTTATAGGTTCCTCACAAGTCAAATACTCTTATAGTCTGTTCTAAGGGACACTTGAGGTGGTGTAAAGAGCAATGCCACAGGACAGTCGATGACTGGAAACGAATGAATCGGAGTGATGAATCACGATATACTCGGTGGCAGTCCGTTGGAAGGGTTTAGATTTGGTGAATGCCTACAGAACGTTACCTGCCGTAATGTTTAGTGGCAATTATGGACGAGGTGGTGTTACACTTTAGGGCTTGGTATTGACCACCTTATTGCGAATAAGAAAACGGTAAATAGGGAAGGACATGAACACATTTTACAGCGGTTTGTACTGTCTCCAGCAGAGGAACAGTTCGGACACTCGACTATTTGTATCGGCATGCAAAGCACCCTGTTTGTGGACAATAACATTCCTGGAAGGGACTGACCTGCCTAGAGTCCTGACCTTAATCGAGTGCAACAGTTTTTCGATTAGATATGACGTCGACTTCACTCCATATCCTGGCTTCCAGCATCACTACCTTCTTCATTACCGGCTCTTGGGGAAGACTGGGCAGCCATTGCTACACAAACTTTCAGACACATCAGTGCAGGTGATGCCAGCAGAATTCAGGACATTGTAAAGGAAAAGACTGTACATTCCCCCTATTAAAGTCCACTAATAGGTGTCCACATACTTTTGGACAGATAGTATACCCACTTTAGAAATTATACCACAAAAGTGGACACTCGATTTCGTTGCGCACTGTCGCAAAGTTATACCCGTCTAATTCCGTCTGTCCTTGAGAAACTCAAAGACCTGTTGGCTGTACGATCCTAATGGCAGGGAAGAGATAGAAAACTTCATTTCTTAAAATGCTTAAACATGTCCTAAATCTTTGTTCAAAGTCCGGTAAATAGAATGCTGTTTGACCTCCACTTCATTAGAAACTTATCCTTTATAGGCGGATAGTGCGACCAAACTTACAGAATATTTTTGTAAAATGTTTCACTATAAACTTTATCATATACTACACGATACTGTACTTCTGTTTTTTGAAATATTGTATGCCCTTCAAAATATATTAGTTGCATTCGCTTTTGTTTTCGTATTTCGATAAATAAAAACACTTAAAAGTTTTAAGGGGACAACAAAGTACCCCGTCCATTGGATCATTCAGTGATAAAAGAATTACTATCTTCACCGGTTGTGGAAATTTCAGGCTGGCAAAATTAGGTTTTATCCCGACGTAAATCTTCGTTGTGACATGGATACTGTCTGCTGAGCGTCTCTTCACTACAGATGGGAGATTTATTTCGTGAATCAGTTTTTCAGTTATTTCACACTTATGGGGATTCTTTCAGGAGACTGTAGAATCACAAGTGGATCTTGCGTTGTTTATAAATGACCTGCTGGCTATTAGAACTTGTAAAACGAAGAAGAATAGCAAAATACCAAATTTTACCTATTGTACAAGAGCAGCATTGTAGGAAGAATATTTCATTAAATTTGTAGTTGATATGGAGATACACAGGGTACGAAATTCAGTAGACAGAGCTTCCACGTCTGGCAACAGCAATGGCTCTAACTCGGCTGGGTGTTGAGTCGATCTAAGCTTGGATGTCAGATACTCGGGTACGCCATTCCACCATGCTTCACATCCTACCAGAGTCGCAGATTTTCAATGGCTGATGAGCACTGACTTGCTTATCTTGGCAGCCCATTAGGAGCTGTTTTCAGTGGGTGAGACATCTGGAGCACATGCTGAACAGGGAATAAGTCGAACACCTTATATACCGACGTGGGCCTCGACAACATGGTAGCAAAATGCGGTATTGTGTTATCTTGTTGAAAGGCAACGTTGCAGAAATCTCGAAGATAGGACGCATCCACTGGCTTTAACACGTCAGAAATGCCATGTCAGCTGTCCAGATCGCCGGCTTTGTGAACCAGAAGTGTCTGTGTTGTGTAGCCAATGACACTCCATTTCATCTTGCCAGGTGCTGGACCTGTTTCGCATCGACGATGACGGACGCATTCCGCCAACGTTCATTCTGCTCAGAGTTTCAAGTAGCGGATACATCCGTCGTGATGGATTCATTTGAGAAGACAACGTGCCACTGTAGGCAACACCTCTCTGCATCAAGTAAGGCCTCGGCAATGTTCAGCGTGCTGACGGTCTGTAAGGCTCCATACGTCGTCACACTGTGATTGTGGACACACGTATTGCTGCAGAAAAGCCCATTTCCAGACTCAAAGTCCGTGGCTGGGCTGTATGATACTGCACGGCCGAATCAACAAAGTGTCTGTCCTCTCAGGTGTTAGCCGTATAGGGCCGCTGAGTAATGCCATCATGAACTCATTGATTCCATATCAGCATACCAACCAATGTGAGCAGCAACATCGCAGAACGACGAACAACAATAATGGTAGGCGACAATCGTGACTCTGTCGTATTCTGTCATGTGCTGGTAGTCATTCCTTCTTCTTACACGGTATATAAAAGGATCTTTTTACAAAAAAAAAAAGAAAAAAAGCAGTCAACTGCGATTTCTGCATCAGAAATCTGCAGCGTAATGTTTCCTGACATACACTCAAAGACAAAACAGTAAAAAGCCATGCACCACAAAGGAATCCGAATGGGACGGAAATCGGTAGATGTGATGTATACGTACAGAAATCAGACTAAAGCTAGGCCATTTCTTTATTTTTTACTCTTTATTCTTCGAATGCAGGCTGGTATGCACACATACTGGATGAAAACGTCATTTGTAGTGTTCTGTCCACGGTAACTAGAAACCACAATGTCGAGTGCTAAAATGATTTCATCTATGCTGCAATCCACTCAGAGAAAGGTTGCAACTGCCTTTGTTCAACTACACATGCTCTGACGTGACGTCACCCCTGGTGTCACTGACGGTGCTACATTTCTCGCAGCACCACGTCAGTGGAGTGTTGCTATGGAACGCTGTTGGTTCCAGGAAGAAGTGTCTTAGAATGCATTGTTTTCTTTGAAAGTGCACATAAAGTGTTGTGCAAGCAGTGTGGTAAATTCTGAAGATGGTCTAAGGAGCCCCTTCGCTGTAGACCTTTGGAGGAGAATGTTTACTCCAAGTACAAACCTGTGTTATGAGGCTATTGGTGGTGGTAAAAGAAGCGTCTAAGGTAGGAAATTTAATACGGAAGTGTACGAAAACAGTTGGATCAGTGGACGTCAAGTTGGTAATGCAACTTTTGCTTTGCACGTTGATTATTTAGGAACAGTGATGTATGGAGTATTGAAAGATCGAGGACATCTTAAGTGCATTTGTAAATAAAAAAAAACCATAATAGAAATCATAAACATATAAACTACATACTTGATCATTATGTAAAGGTAACACTGCAACAATATAAGTCGCAGCTATCATGACGGCATAGTGAAACACAGTCAGGAGGAGAAAAGAACTCTACAATTATTGGTTGTACAAAATTCTGTGGTACTTGGGAACTAACTTTGAGAGGGCGTGAAAATACAGAACCATCGCTAAATACAAGTTTCTTTTTTAGTCTGATAGATCTAATTTCTGTTACAGACAGTGCAATGAAAAAACGTTTAGACGGTGATTGGTTTTTAAGGGGATTTCAAAATCCATCCAAAAATCAGCTGCTGAACTGTATGTTGGAAACTTGCTGTGATGCTATTTCGGAAGAAGTAGAGGAAACTATGTTTGCTATTATAATGGCTGACGAAACCACAGATATTTTCAAAAAGATAGAGTTAACGTTAGCGGTGGAGTATGGACAGAAATTTTGCCCTATGAAAGGTTCCGGTGGTTTTTCAATGCTGAAAGGCTTATTAAGGTACTCAAGCATGTATTTTGAAAGTTATAGACCCTTTGTTGAAAGATACACCTCACAAAATTATCGCACAAACATGCGACGGTGCAACGGAAAAGAATGGTGGCTGGTTGTAAAGGTTGTGCGTAGGCAAAGCACTTAGTCAAAAAAAAAAAAAATGGTTCAAATGGCTCTGAGCACTATGGGACTCAACTGCTGAGGTCATTAGTCCCCTAGAACTTAGAACTAGTTAAACCTAACTAACCTAAGGACATCACAAACATCCATGCCCGAGGCAGGATTCGAACCTGCGACCGTAGCGGTCTTGCGGTTCCAGACTGCAGCGCCTTTAACCGCACGGCCACTTCGGCCGGCTCAGCACTTAGTCGTAACGCTCATTATGTGCATTGTTATGCACACCAATTAAATTTAACATTGGACCACGCTGCTTCACAAAATCTTTCGGCTAGAGTGTGCTTTTCAAATTTGTCAGGTTTTCCAACGACGTTCCGTATTAGAGGCATTTGCAACACGAAGAATTCCTAGTGGTCCAGGTACTAGATGGAATTTTAAATCAATGATTCTAAATGTGGTGTGCAAAAATAAATCCTTGCTGCAGGAATTTTTATCCGTGCTGGAAAAAGAAATCACCATCCCACCAAACTTGTTGTCTAGCAGTTGGACTCCGCCGAGGTCTACAAATTGAATAATTCCTCATTCAGCTAGCATTCTTCCAAAAAGTAATGCCTCGTTTGGTTATCGTGTTCAGTCAGCTGCAGGCAAGATCGGTTGAAGCTGTAAAAAAAAAAGTTAAGTATCCCGTTTCAAATAGGTTACTAATAATGTAAGAGTCTCAATCGATGGCAATTATTCCGCAGTCACATAGCAGCCACCTCTCACTGCAAGTGCCAGAAGCTGCGAGTAACTCCTCGCCTATGTTCTGATGCAAAAGTTCGTAGCTTTTTTTTGTTTTTGCAAGTTGGTATTGCGGTTGCTATGGGTTTATTTATTGAGTGCCATTTTTTATTTGTAGCTCGCTGTTGCTACTTGAGTTTTCATATTGTCATTTTGTCATTTGGAGATAGTGAGTGGAACTGTGCACTCTAGGAAATGGAGTGCCAAGTGGAGAAATCGGAACATTTCAAACATGTGCTTCTGTCTGAGTTTAGTAGATGGTTGACAGCAATGGACACAACCAGAAACATTTGCCCCGTGTATGGGCATAATGCCACTGGACAGAACACAGCAGTAAAATGGTTTTGTCGTTTCAAGCAGGATGAAGATGTTTGGGGTTTGATGCAAATCGTTTAAATGCATTAATCCACAACAGTCCACTTCAATGTACTCAAGATGTGGCAAACGTGATGAACTTTGATCATCGTGTGACATTTCCTTGTAATGGGGCGCGCTCAAAAATCAAATGTATTGGTTCCGCATGCTCTAAGTCGAAATTACAAAAATCAGCAGGTGGCTATATGCACATATCTGCTTGCTCGTCCCACAAACATTTGCAGTCTTTAAATTTCTCTTCTAAATACCCTTAAATACCCTTTAAGTTCCGTGCACCTTAAATGCTGTCATGTGTATTAGAACAGCATTTAATCCCGCTCGTAATGACAAAAGACGAACTTTTGTCGGGAGGTTGTCACGACAGCGCTATACACGGCACAGTTTGTTGGGTGGAATGGTGAGGGGTCAGCTATCGGGTGGTACCAGCCATACTGTATGTTCTTCAGTCGTATTGTGTGTTCGTGTGTCGGACGTTCAAAACACGCCAAATTTGTCGGTCGGTTGGGCGCTTAACTGACCAGGTCAACCTGCCCGGTGTATACTGCACCTTGTGACATTTGTAACCACAATTCTGGGCCCCTACCTCGGCCGGCGGTGCCGTCATTCAGCGACTGACCAGGTGCCTCGCAGGCGTCGCGGTGAAAAGACACTACACACTGTACTGGGGCAGGGAGCGTACCGAAAGTGACTACTCTGCGGCTGGTATGCTGTGGCTCGTTTCTAGTGATTCAACGAAGGTTTACTTTACTAAAAACGGTTTTTTGTTCCATGACGGTTTTTTTATGCAAAATGCGGCGTTGTTCTCTGTTGCAGCTTTGGGTATCGTAGCAAACAGAGGTCAGGTAGTTCCCTGCACTACAAACTGAAACTGAACGGACGAAACCGGAAAGTGGAGGCCTCCTGGTGAACAGTGCGTACGTTTCCGGGGTCCTCCGGGCTGATACAGTGAGAGGACGCAGAATAGTTACATACGTGCGTGCGCGTGCTTGTTCCGGCGTTTGAGGAAACGCGAAAACGACGAACGTCACGATGAGCAACGGAGCACTTGAGAGTTGCACGTGGCTGCTTTTGACTTCGTCTGGTAACTCCCACGGGGCTGTTCTGAACTTCTAAAATAGCAACCTAAACACCAGTGTTCCGAGATATTAAATCGCTCTGAGGTGATGCGAATGATACAAGTCTTGCCACGAGAAATGCAGACACGGGCGGCGCGAAACAGGATGTACTGTGACATCGCTTCCTGAGCCATACGGAATGCAATGCCGGGCAGTGCCAGCTAACAACGTTCTTGACACCACGACTGTTCTAGTGTGCTCCACCAGGCCTCGCAGACTGCATCAGGTTAAGTGCAGCTGTTGGCTTTCATACCATCTGCCCATTCGTACAATGTTAGATTAGTTGCAAATGCCATTCTCGTGTCCTTAGGCAATTTGATACAAGATGTAGACTGTCATGGCATCGAATTGTTCTACGCAAAGCACTGCCAGATGAGTGCTGGCTGGCGAATTATTAGACACATATAATTATTCACGTATGCAGTACTTTAAAGGCTCTGTCATGCTGTTCTTCATGAAATGATTGTTTCAAAAGCAGTTTTGGCTATTTTGCACCCCACGTATCGTCATGAGACGAAGGATAATGTGTCTTGGACTATGTTCACCAATCAACTAATGAATTATTTGGTAACCAAATGTCAGGTTCTCGACTGGATTACATTTAGAAACAGCATGTTAAAATATTCGCAGGGGATTTTCAGTAACGTAAGTGAATTTAAACATGTGATCAGCATGGAGTTTTCCGGCCGGTGTGGCCGAGCGGTTCTAGGCGCTTCAGTCCGGAACCTTGAGACTGCTACGGTCGCAGGTTCGAATACTGCCTCGGGCATGGATGTGTGTGATGTCCTTAGGTTAGTTAGGTTTAAGTAGTTCTAAGTTCTAGGGGACTGAAGACCTCATATGTTAAGTCCCCTACTGCTCAGAGCCATTTGAAGTATGCACAGTGCAGCAACAAGCAAAGGCATTCCTTCACGTCCCTCTTACTCGGAATAGTGAGAGAAGTAGGGACGTCGGATTCCCCGGAATTGTTTACTAAAAGGCGGACAACTCTACGAAAAGTTAATGCCAGGATATTCTTGTGAAAGTGGGTGGGTGCCAAAGGTAGGTGTGCTGAGATTATGAAAGCTTATGAGTGCTTCAGTACTCGTTGATTTTTAAAATTGTGTTTTTCACATGAATGATATTTTTATTAATTTCAGGATGTATACATGGACAAGGAAAAAAAATTCCCGGATTTTTCTAGGATTTCTCGGTAGAAAATACATTTTCTCCCGGGTTAAAATACATTTTTCCCGTGTTATGTGAAAGTATACTTTTCCTCGGTACTGTAAAACTTATAGGTCTTTTGAATGTTTATGGTTTTATACGCCGACGTAGAATCTCCCGGCACTTTAGAAAACGAAACTTGGGGGGGGGGGGGGGGGCACACGTTTTGGTAAGATATTTGATGCACAGCAGCAACATGTACGTTCCATATTTTCGTGTTACGAAGATATAAATTCGAATTCCACCAAACACCGCATGTTACTTTCCAAGGCATTGAAATCGATATTGCGACGCGCTTTTATAAGCCAGTCATAGCTCATGTCATGTGATGTCGCCAGCTGATGTCATCATAGGACACGTGATGTAGTCAACCAATAGCAGAATCACTCTTCAGTAGCACGAACACACAAATAAGAAAAGTTGCTGTTTTAACTTAATATACATAAGGTTGCTACAAGAAAAACAAAGGTTTCACATAGAATCGTGGTCTCAAAGATTAATAAGCTGCAAGAGAAGCTAAGCTTCCACATGTAATGTTGATCTTTTTTGTGCGTGTTACACTTTAAGATATATCACACAAATGTGCCAGTAAAATTTTTAATAATGGCGTAAATGTCTGATCTTCTGGGCTCGAAATTCTCCTAGATGGTCGTCCTCAAAGAGTTGATTTTTAATTGAGAGCCAAACGCTCTGTGATTTAAGAAATTCATCGTACATTCTCGCATATAGTTCATCTTGTGTAAAAGGAAATTTACTTTGAAAGTAACTTTTCAAACCACCATCCGCAATGTTTTCCCGTGACCTGTTAGAAAACAATTCGTTTCAGCAGTTGCCAGAGAGCGCCAGATAACAGGCGCCACCGCTCTTGCGCAGCTGCGATGACACAGGAAGCCCGTATGTTCGTACGTATAAAACATCAAAAGATCTTGCACTGTCACAAAAGAAACAAGACATCAGAGGACACTTCAAGTTCATCGGAATTTCGTGAACCATACTAAAATGCGTAATTTGGGCTTAAAGTGCACATTCATATGTCCAGATTCGGATGTAAATTTTCTTGAGCACCAGTACTGTATTATCTCATGTTTGGTTCTTTATTATGGCATAATGCCATGCGAACTAGAAGATGGATAACGTACACTTGAAATGCAGCGAACAGTTGAAACTAACCAATAGTGTGGAATTAAACACTTCGTTTCAAATAAATTGACTGCCTCAGCGCAAAAGATTAATAAAAGCCAAATTTCTTTAGCAAAGCGACAAAAATAACTTCATTGTTCTGCAAGGTGATTAATGCTTGACTATCAGAAAGGTGGAAATACAACCTGAAAATAACAACATATTTTAGCCTTCCGTAATTATGCGAACGTATTTTAATTAATTGGGTAGCTCCTGGCCACAGAAATCCGATTTCTTTTCATTTTATGTGAGAGTAATAAATGAAGAGGAAACAGCAAGATAGTGGCGCCCAGCCACACATCCGTAGCCAGAAGCGGGAGAAGGTGCTACCCATACGCGGCGCAAATGCGCATGCACAAGAGCCCGCCCGCAGCTGCTCAAACGAATCTAATGTCAACAGCTGTCACGTCACGCTCATCGGAGGCAACTTGTCGTTATGAATCATTGCATAGTCTTTCTCAGTCAGTAAACATTACAGTTTTTATGGTACATGCGCAATATGTAATAATAATAACAATAATGACAAAGAAATGAATATGTGGAATTTCAAAAAGTCACTCTTATTAATATTATGCAGTTTCGTCATTACATTCTCGTCGAATGCAAACTGATACATCTAACATGTCTGCATAACGAAAGTCCAAAAGGAGGCAATATGGAGAAGATTACTGGTCAGAAGACGAGCAAGAGATACACTGCCCATTAATACTAGTGTGACCACGTATCAAAAGTCTGCTCGCAGCGCAGACCCCAACGAAAAGTGCACGAAGAGAGTCAATAAGTCTCTGGAAGGAACCGACAGCGACTTGGAGGCATGCTGACTCCACAGCCGTGGTCAACTGCGCCAGGTTTCTCAGCTGAGGATAGGTGGTGCGAACAGACCGATCGAAGTGGTAGCAAAGATTCTAAGTTGTGTTTAAATCCTGGCAGTTTGATGGCCACGGGAATACGGCAAACTCAGCCTGGTGCTCTTCGAACTACACACACACACACACACACACACAAAACACACACACACACACACACACACACTGCGAACTGAGTGACACGTTGCATTGTCCTGCCGGTAGATGACATTGCGTTGATGAAAAACAAGGCGCATGCCTAGACGTGGACATGGTCCCTAAGGATAGATTCACGCTAATGTAGACCCGTAGCATCTTCCAGAATGATGAGATCACCGAGGAAGTGCCACGACAACATTTCCCAGATTATAACGCTCCAGCCTCTGGTCTGGAACCTTCCGACGATTGCTACAAGGGCGTACACACCAAATCAAATCTGTCCGATTAAACATGAATCGTGATTCGTCTTAAAACGCCAACTGCCGACGTCCAGCTGCGGTTGTTGTTGTTGTCATTAGTCTGAAGACTGGTTTGATGCAGTTCTCCATGCTACTCTGTCCTATGCGAGCCTCTTCATCTTCGAGTAACTACTTCAGCCTAAATCCCTCTGAATCTGCTTGCCGTACTCATCTCTTGGTCTTTCTCCACGATTTTACCCCACACGCTCTCCTCCAACACTAATCTTCAGCATTCTTCTGTAGCACAACATTTCAAAAGCTTCTATTCTCTTCTCGTCAAAACTATTTATCATCCATTTTTGACTTCCATACTTGGCTACATTCCATACAAATACTTTCAGAAAGGACTTCCTGACACTTAGATCTATACTGGACATTAAGAAATTTCTGTTCTTCAGAAACGCTTTTCTTGCCATTACCAGTCTGCATTTTAAATCATCCCTACTTCGACCATCATCAGTTATTTTGCTGCCCAAATAACAAAACTCATTTACTACTTTAAGCGTCTCATTTCCTAACCTAATACCCTCACCATCACCTGATTTTATTCGACTACGTTCCTTTGTCCTTGTTTTGTTTTGGTTGATGTTCATCTTATATCCTCCTTTCAAGACACTGTCCATTCCGTTCAACTGCTCTTTCAGGTCCTTTGCTGTCTCTGCCAAAACTGCAATGTCATCGGCAAACCTCAAAGTTTTTATTTCTTCTCCCTGGACCCTTTGTGCTCCTAGGGTGCAAATCCGCGTTGGTTGGCAATGAACTGTAGTCTTCATGCGTGCACGAACAAGGCTCCTGTTGAGAAGGCCCCATACACACCAACGTTCGCTGTACGAGGTGCATTGAAGTTCTAAGGCCTCCGATTTTTTTTTTCTCCGGACTGGAAAGAGATAGAAACATGCGCATTGTTTTAAAATGAGGCCGCGTTCATTGTCAATACGTCCTAGAGATGGCAGCACCATACTGCAGATGGAATCTTACAGCCAGCGGCGAGAATGAGAACTGTTTTAAATACTTAAAATGGCGACGTTTTCCTTACTTGAACAGCGTGCAATCATTCGTTTTCTGAATTTGCATGGTGTGACAACAATTGAAATTCATCGACAGTTGAAGGAGACATGTGGTGATGGAGTTATGGTTGTGTCGAAAGTGCGTCCGTGGGTGCGACAGTTTAATGAAGGCAGAACATCGTGTGACAACAAACCGAAATAACCTCGGGCTCGGACAAGCAGGTCTGACGACATGATCGAGAAAATGGAGAGAATTGTTTTGGGGGATCGCCGAATGACTGTTGAACAGATCGCCTCCAGAGTTGGCATTTCTGTGGGTTCTGTGCACACAATCCTGCATGACGACCTGAAAATGCGAAAAGTGTCATCCAGGTGGGTGCCACGAATGCTGACGGACGACCACACGGCTGCCCGTGTGGTATGTTGCCAAGCAATGTTGACGCGCAACGACAGCATGAATGGGACTTTCTTTTCGTCGGTTGTGACAATGGATGAGACGTTGATGCCATTTTTCAATCCAGAAACAAAGCGCCAGTCAGCTCAATGGAAGCACACAGATTCACCGCCACCAAAAAAATTTCGGGTAACCGCCAGTGCTGAAAAAATGGTGTCCATGTTCTAGGACAGCGAGGGCGTAATCCTTACCCTTGCGTTCCAAAGGGCACTACGGTAACAGGTGCATCCAACGAAAGTGTTTTGAAGAACAAATTCCTTCCTGCACTGCAACAAAAACGTCCGGGAAGGACTGCGCGTGTGCTGTTTCACCAAGGCAACGCACCCGCACATCGAGCTAACGTTACGCAACAGTTTCTTCGTGATAACAACTTTGAAGTGATTCCTCATGCTCCCTACTCACCTGACCTGGCTCCTAGTGACTTTTGGCTTTTTGCAACAATGAAAGACACTCTCGGTGGCCGCACATTCACCAGCCGTGCTGCTATTGCCTCAGCGATTTTCCAGTGGTCAAAACAGACTCCTAAAGAAGCCTTCGCCGCTGCCATGGAATCATGGCGTCAGCGTTGTGAAAAATGTGTACGTCTGCATGGCGATTACGTCGAGAAGTAACGCCAGTTTCATCGATTTCGGGTGAGTAGTTAATTAGAAAAAAATCGGAGGCCTTAGAACTTGAATGCACCTCGTACGGTCGTTGAGGAGACACTGCTGGCAGCCTGTTGGTTCATTTGTAAGATCAGTTTCACGTCTATTCGCCTGTCCACATCTCCGCACCTGTCGTTCACCCCTGTCATCTATGGACCGGGGCGTACCATAGTTGACTCAGCGGCGATTTTGGGTAGCGCCTTTTTGTCCTGCTCAACACGCTTTCACCACAGCCGCACAGGAACAGTTTACAGATTTAGGCGTTTCGGAAACGCTTCTACTGTTGGCGCGTCGCCAAAACATGCCTTTTATATCCTCCAATGCTAGTGCAGCCAAATGCCATTTGTGAGTGTTTATTGCACACGGTACCATCGAACATAGGCGGTGGTAACGTTAATATGACTCGACCGCGTAGCAGGTTGAGACTAGCAGTTGAGGTTGAAAAAAGAAAACTGAAATAGAAAGGGAAGAGAAAAGCATAGATAGGGAAGCAACGCCGATGATAAAACATAAATCTTCAATCTATTCTGAAATTCAGAGTGACAACGCGTAACACGCTGATTACAGGGTAATTTGTTCTATGGTTGTACGGCTGAAACCATCAAGGAGATGTAGAAAGATTCAGCGTTGTGCGGAAGAACAGCTAAGATGCTGGGCGCGTCGAATGTTGTACTGCAGCTGTAGAGTGCTGGTATGTGAGCAGCGGAACTGACGACAGCAGTGGCGAAGAAAGCGTTATGAATCACGCCGTTTATCCAGACGCATCCAGCCTAAATGTATATAGGAAGAAATGATATAATCAAACAACCGAATATTGAGCAAGCGTTCAACGCTGGCACGATTCGTCTTGAGTCTTCACTTTTTCTGCTATACTGAACTACATCAAGACACTAAAGACTTCGCCGGCCGGTGTGGCCGAACGGTTCTAGACGCTTCAGTCTGGAACCGCACGACCGCTACGGTCGCAGGTTTGAATCCTGCCTCGGGCATAGATGTGTGTGATCTCCTTAGGTTAGTTAGGTTTAAGTAGTTCTAAATGCTAGAGGACTGATGATCTCAGATGTTAAATCCCATAGTGCTCAGAGCAGTTTGAATCATTTTGAACTAAAGACTTGGCAGGACTAAAGAAAAGACTAATTATTGTTTAATTTGGAGTAAAAATATTCTTCAAAATTTTTCAATTCATCTAGACAGGAAAGAGATTGCTGCAAGCTGCAACAGATTTTTCTTCCCTCTGAGATGCGTATCCACGATTATGTCAAGGCCTTTTACTGCTTCTTCTAAATGGTAACCTGGTACAGGTGAGAAGTATTTGAGGGACTGTTACACGAATTTGTCCGGTCATCAACTATCGGCGAAGTATGGGAGTGATCCAAGGTTTCTAATGGTTCTTGAAGACACAGGTTGTGTGTCCATAGTGATACTGTTAAGACAGCAGCTATGTTCTTTGGGCTCGCAGTCACGCACAACTGGATATCGTTATTATATAAGTTGCAGTTATAAGAGTGATTCACACTTAAAATATTATTTATATACAACGAGAAAAGCGATGACCAAAGACAGATCCATGAGAGACACCGTAAGAGCACATTTTTCCATAAACAAACTGCGGTCTGGAGCCAAGCGACCGCTGCGGCCGCAGGTTCGAATCCTGCCTCGGGCATGGCTGCGTGTGATGTCCTTAGGTTAGTTAGGTTTAATTAGTTCTAAGTTCTCGGCGACTGATGACCTCAGAAGTTAAGTCGCATAGTGCTCAGAGCCATTTGAACCAAACAAACTGCGCAAAGTTGTGAATAAAAACAGGGCAAAGTCTGAGATGGCAACTTCAAAAATTATAGACCAACGTACATGATATCTTCCCTGGCAATAATCTCTGTCTTAGTGAATTTCCTCTTCTGGCTAAACACTTCCACTCCTTTCCGGTACGACGCAAATGTAATTGTTATTCTCTTCGGTTTTGTGGAATCTGGTTACGAGCACCCCTACAAGATGGCTTCTGTCGATAACTGTAGTACCGAGCAAACCATCGATGATCTCGCAATCTGTTTCGGTCATCCAAACATGTTCCCTCTCTGGTATTGAACTTGCTTATCTCTGTATTCAGTTGTATCTCTATCACCAACGAAAATTGGTCACATATCAAGTGAAATTGTTTCAGTAATCTACACTACCACTTACAACATTGACGGAAAAAAATCACAACACCAAAATATAATTAATGTAGAATAATAAAAAACCTGCCCCCCTCCCCCCCACCATTAGTCATGGAGTCGCCGTTGCTGGTGAGGCTGCGTGCATAAGCCCACGCCTACTGCAGTAGTACAAGTTTATATGCCAACTAGCTCCGTAGATGATGAGGAGGTTAAGAAAATGTATGATGAAATAAATTATTGAGAAATTTAAGGGAGATGAAACTGTAATAGTCATGGGGGACTGGAATTCGATAGTAGGAAAAGGAGGGGAAGGAAAATTAGTAGGTGAATATGGACTGGGGAAATAAATGAAGGAGGAAGCCGCTTGGTAGAATTTTGCACAGAGCATAATTTAATCATAGCAAACACGTGGTTTAAGAATCATGAAAGAAGGCTATATACATTGAAGAGACTTGGAAACACCGGAAGGTTTCACATTGATTATGTAATGGTAAGACAGAGCTTTCGTAATCAGGTTTTAATTATTAATCATGAACTGCATATTAAAACTGAAGAAACTGCAAAAAGGCAGGAATTTAAGGAGTTGGTACCTGGACAAACTGAAAGAACCAAAGGCTGCGGAGAGTTCCAGAGGGTGCATAAGGGAACAATTGACAAGAACATGGGAAAGGAATACAGAAAAAGAAGAATGGGAAACTATGAAAGATGAAATTGTGAAGACAGCAAAGGATCTAGTAGCTAAAAAGACGAGGGCTGGTAGAAATCCTTGGGTAACACAAGAGGTACTGAATTTAACCGATGAAAGGAGAAGATGTAAAAATGCAATACATGAAGCAGTGAACAAGTTTGGCTAGAGGACAAATGTGAGGATGTAGGAGCATATATCACTAGGGGTAAGATAGACGCTGGCTACAGGAAAGTTAAAAAGACCTTTGGAGAAAAGAGAACCAAGTTTATGCATATCAAGAGCTCAGATGCAAAAATAGTCATAAGCAAAGAAGGGAAAGCAGAAAGGTGGAAGGAGTATATAGAAGGTCCATACAAGGGAGTACTTGAGGACAATGTTATAGAAATAAAAGAGGGCGTAGATGAAGATGAGAAGTGAGATATGATATTGCGTGAAGAATTTGACAAAGAACTGAAAGACTTAAGACGAAACAAGGCCCAGGTAGAGCTACTGATAGTCTTGGGAGAGCCAGTCACGACGAAACTCTTCCATCTGGTGAGCAGGATTTATGAGACACGCCAAATACCCTCAGACTTCAAGAAGAATGTAATAATTCCAACCCTAAAGAAAGCAGATGCTGTGAGGTGTTACAAAATACTAACACGGATCCTTTACAGAAGAATGGAAAAACTGGTAGAAGCCGACTTCGGGGAAGATCAGTTTGCACTCCGGAGAAATGTTCCTATGAAACACAACTAGCTCTTTATTCACATGAAGTGTTGAGTGCTATTGACAAGGGATTTCAGATCGATTCCGTATTTCTGGATTTTCGAAAGGCTTTTGACACTTCAATTGGTTCAAATGGCTCTGAGCACTATGGGACTCAACATCTTAGGTCATAAGTCCCCTAGAACTTAGAACTACTTAAACCTAACTAACCTAAGGACATCACACACACCCATGCCCGAGGCAGGATTCGAACCTGCGACCGTAGCAGTCCCGCGGTTCCGGACTGCAGCGCCAGAACCGCACGGCCACCGCGGACGGCACTTTTGACACTGTACCACACAAGCGGCTAGTAGTGAAATTGCGTGCTTATGGAATATCGTCTGAGTTACGTGACTGGATTTGTGATATCCTGTCAGAAATGTCACAGTTCGTAGTAATTGAAGGAAAGTCATCGAGTAAAACAGAAGTGATTTCTGGCGGTCCCCAAGATAATATTATAGGCCCTTTGCTGTTCCTTATCTATATGAAGGATTTGGGAGACAATCTGAGCAGCCGTCTTCCGTTGTTTGCAGATCACGCTGTCGTTTATCGACTAATAAAGTCATCAGAAGATCAGAACAAACTGCAAAACCATTTAGAAAAGATATCTGAATGGTGCGAAAATTGGCAGTCGACCCTAAATAATGAAAAGTGTGAGGTCATCCACATGAGTGCTAAAAAGAACTCGTTAAACTTCGGTTACACGATAAATCAGTCTAATCTAAAAGCCGTAAATTCAACTAAATACCTAGGTATTACAATTACGAGCAACTTAAATTGGAAGGCACACATAGAAAATGTTGTGGGGAAGGCTAACCAAAGACTGCGTTTTATTGGCATGACACGTAGAAAATGTAAAAGACCTACTAAGAAGACTGCCTACTCTACGCTTGTCCGTCCTCTTTTAGAATACTGCTGCGCGGTGTGGGATCCTTACCAGATAGGACTGACGGAGTACGTCGAAAAAGTTCAAAGAAGGTCAGCACGTTTTGTATTATCGCTAAATATGGCAGAAAGTGTCACAGAAATGATACAGGATTTGGGCTGGACATCATTAAAAGAAAGGCGTTTTTCGTTGCGACGGAATCTTCTCTCGAATTTCAAATCACCAAATTTCTCCTCCCAATGCGAAAATATTTTGTTGACACCGACCTACATAGGGAGGAACGATCACCACGAAAAAATAAGGGAAATAAGAACTCGTACGGAAAGATATAGGTGTTCATTCTTTCCGCGCGCTGGAATAATAGAGAATTGTGAAGGCGGTTCGATGAACCCTCTGCCAGGCACTTAAATGTGATTTGCAGAGCATCCATGTAGATATAGATGAAGGAAATCGGCGCATTTGGGGGACTGAGAATCCACATTTATGTGATCGAGAAGTCTGTTCACCCTCAACGCGTGTCTTTGTGGTGTGCAATGTCCAGTCACGGAGTAAACGGTGCAATATTCCTTGATGACACGGTGACTAGCGAATGGTACGTGAAGGCTTTGGGAGGCGATTTCATCTCCATTATCCGAAGCGACCCTGATTTCGACAAGATATAGTTCATGCAGGACGGAGCTCGACCCCAACGAAGCAGAAGAGTGTTCGATGTCCTGCAGGAGCACTTTGGGGACCGCATTCTGGCTCTGGGGCGCCCAGAGGCCACTGGAATAGGCCTCGATTGGCCGCTATATTTTCCGGATCTGATCACATGCGACCCCTTTTTGTGGGACTATATTAAAGACAAGGTGTACAGTAATAACCTCAAAACCACTGATGAGCTTAAAACAGCCATTCAGGAGGTCATCGACAGCATCGATGTTTCGACACTTCAGCGGGTCATGCAGAATTTCGCTATTCGTCTGCGCCGCATGATCGCCAATGATGGCAAGTGTATCGAATATGTCTTAGCCTAAATCTGAATAACTGTAGTGACGTTCACATGTTGAATAAAGTGTTTGCACGCCGTAGTTAGTACCTAATTTACTTTTATTTCATATAGTTCAATAATTGTCACCCTGTATGATGCATGCCCATAAAATAATTTCCTTAGGTTTGCCCACTCTCAGCAACGTTTTAAGTCATTTAATATGCTCAGCGGAAAACAATGAATTTCTAAGCGGTTTGCGTATTTGTTTTTTAAATCCACAAACGAGTGGCAAACCTGCATTACGACTGGATTTGGATCCCTTAATCACTATCACAGAACTGTCAAGCTGCAACTTGAGCATGTACGAATTTTAACTACAGCTTCGAGAATGAGAGCAGAAACTGCAGGACATTTATCTTGCGGCAACGAGTAAGATTGCAACAACGAATAAATTTGCAAGATCCTCACAAATGCAAGCAAAAGTACAGGACAACAAGTTTCAGTACCAATACGATCCAACATTTTGTGTCGCATCTTCACTTCTTCGCAATAATCTTAGAGAGCTTCTAACCCCCCTGTGTTTGTGTAACAATTCCATTACATCTTTGGAGGTATGTAAAAGTTTAAGAAAGAGCTTAATTTCTAAAATTTCAAGTGCCGAAACGGATCTCTTCAGCCATCCGCCTCCCCCCCCCCCTCCAGTAATGCACACACACACACACACACACGCACACACACACACACACACACACACACACACACACACACACACACGGACACACATACACACGCACAGTTCCTCGCCCCATGTCCCTTCCCATCGCCTCACGTTGGTCGCCTATTTCGACGTTCACTGGTGTCGGCGCAGCGGCAAATTAATCAAGTTGTGATTCAACACATGAGCACTATTTCGAATCCCTTGGGAGGAGCCGGAAGGCGTTTCCAGAAAAAATTAAGGTGTGGTTAGACGTCACTTGTTATAGATCCGATGTTTGAATAGCGTCGTGTGCTACATGTGGTACGCAGCCAACAAGAACTTAGATTATAACGTATTATTGTCCTTCACTTTGTACCTTTCTTGTGCTTTTCAAGGGTGTCCATTATACATAGTCTAACGAAAGTAGTTTCGCCACTTTAATCCATCTCATCTAATATTTTGATTTTAATTTCAGCTATAGGAAGAGAGAACTGTTGTAGTGTTAGAAGTATTTTGATGTCTTTAGAACATAAAACATCTGTAAATGTACAGGTACATAGGGCATCATTATAATCTGTTTTAAGGTTGTTTTTTTTTATTTATTTACGCGTCCTCGAACCGTTCAGTACAACATCGGACATGTCACATTCGATACAAATGGTTCAAATGGCTCTGAGCACTATGGGACTTAACAGCTGAGGTCATCAGTCCCCCACATTCGACGCAAAAATAATTACTTCTATCAGACGTAGAGTAGAATGGTATTAAGCGACGAAATCTGAAAAATATGGCGCAATCTCGTTTTTTTACGATAGCCTCGCAGTTAATTTCCCCACCGCAAAACTCCATTTTGGAGAGAAGAAACTGAGAAAACGGTCGGACGTTTTGTGAAATGATTTGTCCAAAAGTTTTATGTCTCCAGCCTTCTTATCAAAGATGGGATGTCCAGGAATCATTCGTACTCAGTTCGCTAGGCAATCGAATCAAACAAGTCGTATTAACGAGTTTTATTACAAAAAAGTAATATGTGTCGCAAGCAAAGGGCGACATACAAAATAAGCAGTCTCTTCAGTATAATAATTCCCAGGCTTATGTTACATAGAGTGCACAAGCGAAGTAACGAGCGTTGACGCTTCTATCCAAATCACTACTCTTGAAGCTACTACTGAACTGGGGCGTCGCCAGCCGGTCGCGGCGCATATGTCCTCTTCACATAGGGACCACTGCTGTCGCGTTGTCGTCCTGGAGAGGGGTCGGTCAACGTGCGATTGGCTGACGGCTTCTCACAGCCATCTCTTCTTTATCGTTCCTGACTGGCATGTCGGCGCTTGACTTTACGCCGCAATAAAAAGTAAGAGATGAAATAAGTTACAGAAATAGTTTACCCATGTTTGAATGGTGCTGTAAATCATGTAAAGCAAATGAGGCACGCCAAATGTGTCTGTAATCTATTTTGTGTCTTACTTTTAGAAAAATCATTTTCCAAAGCATTTGACCATTTTTTCAAAAATATTAATTTTCATGTTTTGCTCAGAAGGCATGAAATATATTTATAGATTTATGTTCTATTATAAGCAGCATGCAGATGAAAAGAAAGCAACGATGTTTCAATTTATGCTATAAGTTGATATTTATCTATTCAACACGAAAGAAACTATTCAGGAATTTCTGCGTTAGTAACTATTATATGCAAAATAGGTAGGCCCTGAAGTAATGAACCTCTTCACACTCCATTATACAGCTAGCAGCTATTATCCCTCAAAGCACTTTTTTTCCTAATTGCTGAGTACTTACAAGCACGTAAACCTTCTTTGTAAAATTAGACATCACGGTGGTTAATTTGATACCACATTTATCTACTTCTCACTGTTCATTTGGTTATGACAAGGGAAGGCCATGACGTTGGGATCACGGATTTACTTCAAACTTTGTGCAGATTTAGTACGCCTTTAAAATTACATAATGTGCAAGTAATAAGGTGCAATCGGAAGAGAAGTTTTACGTGTCTATTATGTAACTTATGCATGTATGCGAAAGGGGTGGTTATAAGAAATCATTGTGGTGAGGTCGTTAACGTTCGCGCTTTGCCAAGCCTCGTGGACGAGGTGACAGTTCGAACCGTCCTCCATTTTTTCATCAGTGGTCACATTATTTAATTTGACTTCTGAGAGGTAATATAATGAAAAACAACACATGCATTTTCATGTTATAGCAAGATGTATGAGACAGGCGAAATACCCTCAGCCTTCAAGAAGAATATAATAATTCCAATCCCAACGAAAGCAGGTGTTGACAGATGTGAGAATTACCGAACTATCAGTTTAATAAGTCACAGCTGCAAAACACTAACGCGAATTCTTTACAGACGAATGGAAAAACTGGTAGAAGCAGACCTCGGCGAAGATCAGTTTGGATTCCGCAGAAATGTTGGAACACGTGAGGCAATACTGACCTTACGACTTATCTTAGAAAATAGATTAAGGAAAGGCAAACCTACATTTCTAGCATTTGTGGACTTAGAGAAAGCTTTTAACAATGTTGACTGGAATACTCTCTTTCAAATTCTAAAGGTGGCAGGGATAAAATACAGGGAGCGAAAGGCTATTTACAATTAGTACAGAAACCAGATGGCAGTTAGAAGAGTCGAGGTGCATGAAAGGGAAGCAGCGGTTGGGAAGGAAGTGAGAAACGGTTGTAGCCTGTCCCCGATGTTATTCAATCTGTATATTGAGCAAGCAGTAAAGGAAACAAAAGAAAAATTCGGAGTAGGTATTAAAGTCCATGGAGCAGAAATAAAAACGTTGAGGTTCGCCGATGACATTGTAATTCTGTCAGAGACAGCAAAGGACTTGGAAAAGCAGTTGAACGGAATGGACAGTGTCTTGAACGGAGGGTATAAGATGAACATCAACAAAAGCAAAACGAGGATAATGGAATGTAGTCGAATTAAGTCGGTTGATGCTGAGGGAATTAGATTAGGAAATGAGACACTTAAAGTAGTAAAGGAGTTTTGCTATTTAGGGAGTAAAATAACTGATGATGGTCAAAGTAGAGAGGATATAAAATGTAGACTGGCAATGGCAAGGAAATCGTTTCTGAAGAAGAAAAATTTGTTAACATCGGGTATAGATTTAAGTGTCAGGAAGTCGTTTCTGAAAGTATTTGTATGGAGTGTAGCCATGTATGAAAGTGAAACGTGGACGATAAATAGTTTGGACGAGAAGAGAATAGAAGCTTTCGAAATGTGATGCTACAGAAGAATGCTGAAGATTAGATGGGTAGATCACATAACTGATGAGGAGGTATTGAATAGAATTGGGGAGAAGAGGAGTTTGTGGCACAACTTGACAAGAAGAAGGGACCGGTTGGTAGGACATGTTCTGAGGCATGAAGGTATCACAAATGTAGCATTGGAGGGCAGTGTGGAGGGTAAAAATCGTAGAGGGAGACCAAGACATGAATACACTAAGCAGATTCAGAAGGATGTAGGTTGCAGTAAGTACTGGGAGATGAAGAAGCTTGCACAGGATAGAGTAGCATGGAGTTCTGCATCAAACCAGTCTCAGGACTGAAGACAACAACAACAACAACAACAACAACAAATGGTTCAAATGGCTCTGAGCACTATGGGACTCAACTGCTGAGGTCATTAGTCCCCTAGAACTTAGAACTAGTTAAACCTAACTAACCTAAGGACATCACAAACATCCATGCCCGAGGCAGGATTCGAACCTGCGACCGTAGCGGTCTTGCGGTTCCAGACTGTAGCGCCTTTAACCGCACGGCCACTTCGGCCGGCCAACAACAACACATTTACACAAAATTACGTGAGTCTGTCCATGTAATGCTTCACATCGTGTCAAGTTAAGTAACATGAGACATGCATGTCGTGTAAGATCAGATTAGATTTGATTCAGTTTTCGTTCCATAGACCCAAAAATGAGATTATTGTCTCGGGTGTGGAACAAGTCAGAAAGTATAACATAAAACACTTGAATTTGATACTCACTTGCCTGATCATTTGTGGGAAGATAATCAAAATATGTGAGTGCAGCTCAGTAATCCCTCCTCCCAGGGTCTCACCACTCTTTGGCGGGTTCGTGCTTGGCTACCACGGGGCCCCAGCCTTTGCAGCATCTTTTCCCTTCCAGGAGAAGGGTCTATTCTCTTGCTGATCTTTTTCTTCTCCCTTGGGAAACATGTTTGGGTTGTTTTTGGAAATATGTTCTGCATTTGTGTTAGTCTATATTAGAAACTGTGCACTGTCCTTTTTTTTTTCTTTCTTCGTTCACCTTCTTCTAGCCTTCCTCCGCTTCGGCGTTTGAGGTTCCTCTTTTTCTTCTTCCTCCCTATCCTGAACGCTGACCCATGCGTCTGACGCCTAACAGGTGACTGGGTAACGTGTAATTCCCAGCCCTGGGTCGACAGGTTACGCTTGAACCACCTGGTAAAGGCCTGGCCCATGGAGGGGTGATTGCCTGCGCTACTACCTTCCCAAATTGCCGATTTTTCCCTCTGTCAGGTGTTCAGGAGGTGTGACCTGAGGTGTAACAACCCCCTAAGGCGGGGTGGGGAGTCCCCAGCACGAAAGAGCGCGCCTCGGAGGCACTGGCCATCATGGGGGATTTTCTCGTAAAGAGCCTATCATCTTCAAAGTCATTGGCTACGAAACGTGAATGGAATGAGGCTCCTGATTCAAAGACCCTCCCAGGTGCACCACGGTTCCTCGCGGTTTCACGTACAGAAGATGGTCAGTCCTTCACTATGGTAAATCGTATTATTACTCAGAAAGGTGTTGATGCAGTTGCTGCACCTGTGAAATCCTGCTCTCGTTCACACAATGGTATTTTGTTTTTGGAAACTACTTCTGATACGCAAGCACAACAACCGCTTGCAGCTTCACTCCTCTATGGCTATCCTGTTCGTGTCGAAGCCAATCGAATGCTGAAATCTTCCCATGCTGTTATTTACACAAGGCTGCTCGATCGTCTGACCGAGGCAGACATCCAAACGTACCTTCCTGATCGGGGTGTCATTGCAGTCCATCAGGTGATCAAAAAAGTAGGTGCTTCCGTAGTTCCCACACGCACTCTCTTTCTCGCTTTTGATAGAGTGGTTCCTCTGTCAAAGATCAAAGCAGGCTATGAAGTTACCACAGTCAGACCTCATATTCCAAACCTGATGTGCTGCTACCAGTGTCATCGTTACAACCACACTTGATAGTCCCGTCAACACGCAGCCAAATATGTAACCTGGGGTAGGGATGCTCATGAGGGCCGACTGGGGTGATCGAGTGGTTCTAGGCGCTAGAGTCTGGAACTGCGAGACCGCTATGTTCGCAGGTTCGAATTCTGCCTCGGGCATGGATGTGTGTGATGTCCTTAGGTTAGTTAGGTTTAAGTAGTTCCAAGTTCTAGGGGATTGATGACCTCACAAGTTAAGTCCCATAGTGCTCAGAGCCATTTGAACCATTTTTGCTCATGAGGGCTATTGTCCGCCTCCTCTCCACTGCATAAAATGCAATGGCGACCATGTCGCTTCCTCCGGCGATTGCCTCGTGTATCTGAATGAACGGACTGTACAGGAGATTTGGATGAAGAAAAAATTACCTTGTCCGTCGCTCGCAAGTTGTTGGCTAGTCGTAAACCCTGTGTTATACCATCTGGCAACTACAATACCATTTTTGCTACATCTCGCTCCACGAAGGACATGGCCATGCAACCTCAAATTTAGCAACGAGGTTGTGAAATTGCCCGGCATCAAGGTAATGTCTTGGTGCAACAAGCCACCAAACTTTCGCCTCAAGGGGCGAAGTCACTAGCTACACAACCAGCAGGCTGGAAAGGACAGAAGTAATACTACCATGAAGACTTCCGACATCCCCCCAGCCAACCATCTGAGTCTTTCTCTGCCAACCAGAAAGGCTCCAAGAAGTCAAACAAATGCAAATGGTCTTTTCCTGCATCGACTCGAAGATCCTTTTCGATAGAGTCGCCATGTGATACTCTCACTGGGCCGACCTCCATGTCAACGGTGCGCACCACCTTCCGTTTCTTTGCCGTGAACTCTGCAGGCTGACAGCTGGAGAGTGCCAACGCTTCAGTAGACCTCAAGGAGCAGGATCCTCCCAATTTGTGCCCTGTAGCAGCAAGTCTCTGAAGGCTGGCACTTGGCAACCTCCAAGGTGACATCCCTTAATTTTTCCCCTCCTCTGCTTTTCCTATCATTACTCTCCTCCAATGGAACGTTCGCGGTCTTCGATCCAACAAAGAGTATCTATGGATGCTCTTTAAATTGCAGCATCCATTTGTTCTCTGCCTTTAGGAAACAAAGTTGCGTCCTCACGACCATTTTGAGCTCTCGCATTTCTTCACAGTCCGTTTTGACCTTCCCTTCTTAATCAACTTAATCTCTTCTGCCTTAACACAGGAGCACCCACATTCCTTTCAGATTCCACGCACACCCATTCCCATTTGGAGCTATCCTTCTGCTCTGCCCAGATTGCCCATCGTCTCGAGCGGTCTTTCTCTCTGACATACTCGAGCGACCAATTGCTGACTTCTACCCTGTCTATATAAAAATCCAATTACAGGCTTTCTAGGACCGACTGAAGGCTTTACTCCACTATTGTGACCTTCGTCACACAAAACTTTTCCATCTGTAATGGCCAGGTAGAGTACCTTACAGACGTTATCCTTATCGCCACAGAACGTTCCATTCCTCGCACTTCCTCTGTACCACGCCTTATACTGGTGCCTTGGTGCAATGACGCGTGCCGCGATGCAATTCGTCCATTCAGACGTACTCTCTGCGTTTTTAACTGACATCCTATGATGGAAAACTGCAATCATTATATGTCGTCGTCGCGTTCTTCAGGATACAAAAAAGGTAGTTGGATTTCATGTCATTCCCTGGTTCTTTCGAAAGTTCCAAGCACTCTTCCCTCGTGTGCGCCAACCTCTGACGGCTCTCTGGGACCAGTTGCTGGCCTGTTAGTAGCACACGAAGTTATCATGGGCCCTATTGCTATGCCCAAGACCTTGGGTCGCAACCTTGCAGAGACTTGGAGCTCCTCCACTATCACTCTGCCTTCCTCCAACGGAAACGAGCGGAGGAAGCTCGGGCGATATCCTTCTCTTCTCAAAATCGTCGCTGCTACAATGCCGCCTTTACTATGAGGGAGTTAGAACATGCTCTCTCTTCAAGCCGATCCTCCTCCGCGGCGCCAGACGCTGTTCACATTCAGATGTCACAGCACTTTTCTCTTGAGGGCAAGCACTTTCTGCTTAATACGTACAACTGCATCTGGACAGAGGGCATATTTCCCAGATGCTGGTATGAAACCATTCTCATACCTATACCTAAGTCAGGTAAGGACTAACACCTTCCCTCTAGCTACCGCCCAATTTCTCTCACCAGCTGTGTTTGCAAGGTGATGGAACGTACGATTCATGTCTGGCTGGTATCATGGCTCGAGCCTCACAATATCCTAACCACTGCACAGTGCGGCTTTCAAGCTCGCCGTTCTGCAGTTGACCATATCATCACTTTGTCAAACCATGTCATGAATGGTTCTCTGCAGAAATCCCAGACTGTGGCCATGTTTTCGATTTGGAGAAAGCCTACGTCTCCTGCTGGAGGAAAGGTATCCTCTGTACACTTTACACATGGGGCTCCGTGGCCACCTGCTCCGTTTCCTTCAGGAATTTTTAAAGGACCGAGTTTCCAAGGTATGTGTGGGTTCTGCGTTGTCTGACACCTGTGCCTCAGGGTTCTGTCGTGAGCGTCGTCCTCTCTGCTATCAGCATTAGCCCTATAATGGCCTGACTCCCACTGGGAATTTCCAGCTCCCTTTTCGTTGACGATTCTGCCACATATTGCATCTCTCCATAGATTTGTGTCATTGAGAGACGTCTTCAGTATTGTCTCGATCGTTTTCACTCAAGGAGGATCTACAATGGCTTTCGTTTTTCCACTGACAAAATCATTAGTATGATTTTCTGGCGGCGCAATTGGTTTCTTCCACCATCTTTACATCTTGAACCTGTTGCTCTTCCGTTTGTTGAAACTACGAAATTCTTGGGGCTCATGCTCGATAGGAAACTTTATTGGTCCTCTCAAGCACCTTACCTGGCACCCCAATGTATGTGATCCCTCAATGTTCTACATGTCCTCAATGGTACTTGCTGGGGTGAGATCAAACCACCTTCCTCCGTTTGTACCAGTCCATTGTCCGTTCGAAACTACACTATGTGTGTTTCGTTCATGCTAGTGCATGTCCATCCCTCTTACACTGTCTCTATACAATCCACCATAGTGGCATCTGTTGGGCCACCGACACCTTTTATACTAGTCCAACTGAGAGTCTGTATGCAGAAGCTGCTGAACCACCACTGTCCTTCAGGCATGACTTTCTCCTCAGCAGATATACATGCCATTTGTCTGCTGTGCATGGCCATCCATCATATGCTCATCTTTGATGACTCCTCTGATTGCCAGTTTGGGGCACGTCCCTCTTCTCTGTTACCTCCTGGAGTTCGCTTTCGGCTCTTTCTCCGACAACTTAACTTCACGCTACCTTCAACTTTCCCAGTGGATATGAAACCTTCAACACCTTGGCTTTGTGCACCGGTCCATGTTCACCTTGGTCTTGATTTGCTTCCTACGAAAACTGCTCCAGTCTCGCTCTATCGCCTTCAGTTCCACGACCTTCACATAGATCTTCATGATAGTACCTCTGTGTATGCCGGTGGCTCTCAGACTGACTGTGGTGTTGGATGACGATGATGACAATGTTTGGTTTGCGGGGCGCTCAACTGTGTGGTCATCAGCGCCCGTACAAAGTCCCAACTTTTCCACAGTGCATTTTCTTTTACCCAGTCCAATCTAGCCACTGTCACGAATGATGATGACACTGACAATGAAAAGTTAAGGACAACACAAACAACCAGTCCCCAGGCAGCGAAAATCCCCAACCTGGCCAGGAACTGAACTGTGATGTCAGATGTGCCATCGTCATTGGCTCCAATGTTTTTTCGGTATAGGCTTCTGGAACACTGCTCAGTATTTACAGCAGAGCTCTTTGCCCTGTATCAGGCCATGCAGTGCATCGGGCGACACAGGCTTTTCAGTTGTGTCTCTCAGTACCCTTCAAAAGTTTTGTGTGCTGTACACCATCCATCCCTTAGTGCAAAGAGTCTAGGAAAGCTGTCACTTGCTCATCTCGATGGAGCCACTGTGATGTTTATGTACGTTCCTGGTCATGTCGGTCTGACAGTAAACGAGGTTGTTGACCCTGCTGTCAAGGCTGCAGTCCTCGTACCTCGGCCTTTTACTTCTTACATTCCCTCTGATGACCTCTGTCAACAGATAGCGTCACTTTTGAATGACACTGGTCCTCCCTTTGTCGGACAGGCTCCAGGTTATTGAGCCTCTCCCAGCGGCCTGGATGACCTCTTCTCACCCCTCTCGACGCGAGGAGATTATTTTAGCTAGGTTGCGTATTGGGCACTGTTTTTTAGCCATCGCCATTCGTTAATTGGTGCTCCCCCACCACTTCGTGCACATTGCGCTCGACTTTTGACTGTCCGCCATTTCCTGAGGGAATGCCCTTTTTTTAACCGCTTACGTTCCAGTTTGTGTTTGCAGTCTGGGTTACCGGCTTTTTAGCGAACGACACTTGGGCTGTCGACCGCGTTTTACTTTTTATCTGTCATAGCAATGTGGCGAAGGGCGCTTAATTTTTAGTTCTGGACTTCCGTTTCTCTATGGCGTATTTTGTAGACCTTTCTCCACGTCCGGGTTTTGCTGTCATCTCTTCCGTTGATTGGGATAACGTGTAGTCGTTTTTCACTCCCCTCTTTGGCTTCGTATTCTACAGTTTTGACACTGCGTCCTAAAACAAAACAAAATAAAACAAACATAACAGTAAACTGGAATTTCTAATGTTTACAGAATTAATACACTGGCAGAATGAAACATAGTTATGCTCTTGTAATAAATTTATCATACACAAAAAAAATCTAATCTTGACTGTTGTGACCAAGTGTTGTCAAAAGTGAAATCCAACAGATATTTTTACTTAAGCTGGCCTAACAGTCTCTTTTAACAAATTTGCCTCTAGAGGAGGAGGAGTTCTCTATCAAAGTCTTTCAAACTGTGCTTTATCTGAAACCAAGTTTTTAATGGTTGCTGGTAATTCATTAAAAATGCGCGTTCCTGAATATTGGACCCCTTTTTGGACCAAGACAAGTGATTTTAGGTCTTTATGTAAATTCTTATTTCTAGTATTCGTACTATGTATTGAGCTATTGGTTGGTAACTGGCATATTACTTGCAACAAATTTCAAAATGGCCCTAAGCACTATGGGTCTTAACATCGGAGGTCATCAGTCCCCTGGACATAGAACTACTTAAACCTAACTGACCTTACATCCGAACACCTGCCCGCGATACACGTCTAGGGCCACCTGACCCAGGCGACCCACAGCTCTGCTTGCATACCTGTGTTCGTCACGCTAGAGAAGACGACGTGGTTATTCGCTCGCTCGCTCAGCTCAGCAGACAAAAAGCGTTTCTGAACCCGTTAACTCGGGGCTGGGCGTCTACGTACTTAGGAGAAATGCATCTTCTACTGGAATCTCCTATTATGAAGTCATACTTATAAACAGTACTACAACAAAATTTAAGATCAATACTCGATATAACGGCTTTTTAGTAGCATTTAGTCTGTTCTGCTTAACAGTCCTCATTTCATTCAAGAAGTGGTGGCTTATGCAACTAATAATGATTTTGGCATTATTTTTATTTTGTTATACCTATACGCGCGGTACAGCCATAACGAATTATAAGTAGGCCTATGGAGTTCCGATCGTCGTAGGACTAATAACAGAAAGACTCCATAATACCGGATTCCAGTAGAAGATGCAATTCTCGTTTGTACGTACACACATAGTTACCAGTTCATAGGTGTAGAAACGTAATTTGCCCGCTGAGTTGAGCGAGCGCGGGCCTACTTCCGTGAAGGACGCGCCGCGTCCTGCCTTTCTCGTAGGCCTCGGAGCGGTTACTGCTTACGTCATCAAGTGCAGTTGCGAGGCGGCCCGAGCGTCAGAACTGATAACTGTAGAAAACTTCGTCAGCCGAAATAGCTCAGTTGGGAGAGCGTTAGACTGAAGATCTAAAGGTCCCTGGTTCGATCCCGGGTTTCGGCACGTGTTTTTTTTATACGATTCAAAACGGCCACCGTAACCGTCTCGCACCCCACAAAAACCGAGTTCAACGTACGTACAACAACGAGACCTGTCACAGTACAAAGCATGTAAGCCGCACTTCCCTATAAAAAATCTGGATGTGCCCTATCTCTCTCTTTCTCGCCAACTTTCCAAAAACGTTTTACTAACCTGTCACAATATAATATATTCCACTGACATCCATTAAATGTGATTGTGTGCCAAAATGTAACATCTTCCCAGCTCATGTTTCAGGTATATGCTTCACTGCCTTACATAATGTAATTCTGCCCGAAGCAGGATTCGAACCTGCAACCGTAGAAGCAGCAGCGCGGTACCTGAATAAAGCACCTAGAACCACTCGGCCACAGCGGCCGGCAACAATTTTCATTAAGGAATAAATATACTGAGAAAGAGTGTTTAGAATACCCAGTTCCATCAACAGGTTTCTCGAATTTACACCACAAATGAGTCTAATTGCACGCTTTTGCACTCTAAGAACTTTTGCTTGGTTTACTGAGTTACCCCAGAATATAATCCCATACGATATAGTAGAATCAAAGTAAGCAAAGTATACAAGGTTTTTTTCTGTTACTTCTATATATACTATGTCTGACATCATTTGCACTGCAAATACTCGTACAGACTTGTTTAGACGCTTCAGCAATTCTGTTGTACGCCCTTCCCAACTGAATTTATAATGGAGTTGTAATCCCAGAAACGTACCTCTGTCAACCTCTTCGATCTGCATGTCTTCATATGTTATATACACACTCGAATGAAATCTCTGACGTGTTCTGAACTGCATGTAGTGGGTCTTTTCACAGTTAAGGGACAGTGAATTAACTTTAAACCATTTATTAATGTCAATGAAAATTTGATTAACAGCAATTTCTAAATCTGTACTTGACTTCCTATTTATTGTAATGTTTGTGTCATCTGCAACAAAACAAACTTAGCATCTGGCAATGTAATATGCAAGAGGTCTTTAACGTATGTAAGAAAAAGCAACGGTCCCAAGACGGAGCTTTGAAGCCACATACCGTCACGTCATCCAACATAGCGTTTGTCATGTCGTGCAGTATGACATAACGTATCATTACAGTTCAGGATGCATTCAACCCCACTCTAGGATACTTCCTACTAGAGATGAACCCCCACTCTTGGATACCTCCTAGTGTAGATGCATTCGATTCCTTGGAACCACATAAATTTGTCTATTTGTTCTTAGACTCCTCACCATACATGTAACAGTGAGTGGTTGTAAGACAGCTCACTATGCTGGGGAAGTAGGACGAATCCATAAAAAAGCACCGATATATATCAAGATGTTACGATTTACACTAAATGTCCTTGAAGCAGTCAGATAAATTGAAAAGTTAGTTCCCCCTTTTACATGCATAACTTTGCCCGGGACATACGTCTTTTTTGTGCTATGATATAATCATTTGCACCCCCAGGGTGCTCACAACTCTTTGATGAGTTCATGCTTGGCTACCACACGGCCTGAGTCCTTGCAGCATTTTTCCTCTTTCGTGCTGCATGTCTATGCTCCTGGTTTCTTTTTCCGCATCCCTGGGGAAAATGTCTGGGATATTTTTGGGAATGTGTTCTGAATTTTCAGTAGACTGACATCAGAAAAGTCCCTCCACCGTTTTTTCCCTCTTTCTTCATTCTCCACCTCCTATCCTTCCTCTGCTTCGGTGTTTGAGGTTCCTCTTTTTATTCTTCCTCCCCATGCATTCCTGAAAGCTGCCCAAATGTCTGAAGCAAAACAGGTGACCGGGTGACACGTAATTTCCAGCCCCGGTTCGACAGGTTGGGTTTGCAGGCCAAGCCTAGGGAGGGGTGACTGCCTGAAGTGTTACATTCCCAAAGTGTTGCGCCCCCCTCTGAGGGGAGACCCGGTTGGAGAAGCGCGACATCAGAGACACTGGCAGTCATGGGAGATTTTCTCGTAATGAGCCAATCACCATTCCAAACTACGTCTAAATCCTTTGCTAGGGTTAGTCAGTTTCATCCAGACAGGTGTTGAGATAGTTGCAGCCCCTGTGAAATCCTGCTCTCGTTCACGTAATGGCAACAAATGCTTGCAGCTTTGCACTCCACGGCTATCCTGTTTTTGTTGATGCGACTGAAGGCTGAATCCGTATGGTGTTATTTACACTAGGCTGTTATTCACACTAGGCTGCTCAGTGGTCTCACTGAGGGAGAAACCCAAACTTAAATCTCTGATCAGGGTGTCACTGCAGTCCAATGGGTAATGAAAAATGTTGTGCAACTTTAGTGCCTACATGCACTCTTTTCCTCAAGTTTGATAGAATACACCTGCTACACAACTCGCAGGCCAGAAAGGACAGAATGATTACTCCCGTTAAGACTTTTTACGTCCCTCCAGCCAGCAATCATCTGAGTCTTCATCTGTCAACCGCAAAGGCTCTAAGAAATCAAGGCAAACAGTCTTCTCCTTCCATGACTCAAAGATCCTCTTCAACAGTGTCGCCATGTGATACCCTCACCCAGCCGACCTCTGCTTCGCTGGTGCACTCTGCCAACCGTTTTTCTGTTCTGGAATCTGCAGGCCGACCAAGAGAGACTGTAGGTAATGTGGAACAGGATCCTACAACCTCTGCAACCTGTAGCAGTGAGTCTTTGAAGGCTGGCACTTGGCAGCCATTGAGGTGACAAACCTTCTTTTTTCCCTCCTCCCCTTTCCCCATGATGATTCTCCTCCAGTGGAATATTCGCAGCATTCTATCCCACAAGAAGGAATTACAGCTGGTTCTGGAACACCAGTGTCCACTTGTTTTCTGCCTCCAGGAAACAAAATCATGTCCTCATGAGCGCTTTGATCTTTCGCATTTCTTTCCTGGTCTACTTCGACCTTCTCCCCCAAGGACTACATTACGTCTCATGGGGGAGTCATGCTGCTCATTTGGGATGACGTTCGTAGTCATACCAGTTTCCTCAACACCTAGCTGCAAGCTGTCGCAGCTACATTTTGCTTCCTCGCTTCACCCTTTTTCTTTGTAACATCTACATTCCTCTGTCATTTGGTGTCACGAGGGAAGACTTCTTCCAGCTTATTGGTCAACTCCCTGACCCCTTTTTGCTGCTCAGTGACTTAAATGCCCTTCCAGAACCTGTCTCAGAGGTGTCCTCTTGACTAATCTCAATCAACTCAACCTTCCTTGTCTTTCTTGTCTTAACACTGGAGCGTGCACACACACACACACACACACACACACACACACACACACACACACACACACACACACTCTAATTCCCATTTGGACCTATCCTTCTGCACTGCTCAGAGTGCCCGTTGTCTCGAGTGGTCCATTCTATCTCACACATACTCGAGCGACCATTTCCCGTGTGGTATCCAATTGCTGGATTCTACCCTATCTATGTGTAAACCCAACTGCAAGTTTTCTGAGGCCGACTGGAGGCTTTACTCCACCCTGGAGACCTTCGATGAACAACATTTCCCCATCTGTAATGACCAGGTAGAGAACCTTACAGATGTTATCCTTACCACTGTAGAACGTTCCATACCTCACACTTCATCGTTACCGCGCCGTGTCTCAGTCCTTTGGTGGACTGAGGAATGCCGCAGTATGCTCTCCTGTTTCTAACTGTCATTCTATGATGAAGAACTTTGTTTGTTATCAACAGCTTTGTGTGTATTGTCATCGGATTCTTCAGGATAGCAAACAGGCTGGTTGGATTTCATTTACTAGTTCTTGTAACAGTTCGGCTCCCTCTCCCACCATATGACCCAACCTCCGACTCCTCTCTGGGACCATGATCTATTCCCCATTCTCCATCTCTTGGGCGAGAACACCTTCCTGGGTGCGTTTCCCACCATGCACTATGCAGTGTCACTTTCTGTGTCGACGATGACCATGAACTTCTTTGCACCTGATATCCAGCACAGTAGACAGTCCATTGTGGTGGAGCCACCATGCCCCCTGACCACACAGGGATCACCCCTGTTGATGCCAGTGCCGTTAACTCCCCATATATGCCGAGGGGTAGATGCCCATCCTCCTTGGGCATCAGGACTCCCAGCCTGCCAGGTGGTCTTTGCCGCAGCTGGGTGGTGCCCGTGGGGAGGGCCCCTGGTCGGTGTAGGTGGCATCAGGATGGATGACATGTGATGAAGTGTAGTCCATCATCTCTTGCTGGGGGTGAAACACCAGCAGTCTCTAAGTGTTCACGAGCTCAATTGAACGCACAGAAGTATGACCCAAAATCATTCCCCTCCCCGGAGACACCATGGGAGGAATGTCACGCTAAGGATGGCAGTGGATCTTATTTGCCTCTGTACCTTGTATGTCCGAGAGCTGATAGGGAATCTTTCATGATGATGAAGCCTCAGTTTTTTGTTGAGCATTTAGAGGACAAGATTGGGGAGGTGGAAGGATTGTCCAAAATAAGATCTGGGTCAGTCTTGATCAAAACAGCATCCTCTGCCCAGTCACGGGCGTTACTCGCTTGTGACAAGCCAGAGTTTGTTTCCGTAACCATCACACCCCATAAGAGCATAAATCTGGTCCCGGGTATCATATTTCGCTGGGACCTTCTTTTGCAGTCTGACGATGAGCTGTGCTCCAATTTAGAGTGACGAGGTGTACAATTCATCCGGCGTGTCCGCTGGGGTCTGAGGGACAATCAAGTTGCCATCAGTGCCTTCAACTTAGCCTTAGAGGGTGATACATTGCCCGAGAACGTCAAGGTGATGGTCTACCTCTGTGATGTAAAGCCCTATATCCCTTTAAGTGCTTTAAGTGCTGGAAGTTCGGCCATAAGTATTCCCACTGTACTTCTAGCGTCACATGTCGAAATTGCAGACGCCCATCACATCCCAATACTCCATATGCACCGCCTCCCATCTGTGTCAACTGCAGAGAGCACAATTTGCCTTGCTCGCCAGACTGCTGGATTCTCCAGAGAGAAAGGAAAATCATGGAGTACAAGACCCTGAACCGACTGACCTACACTGAGGCTAAGAGCATATTTGAAAGCCTGCGTCCTGTATGTATGACATCGTCTTATGCCACCGCTACAGCAGTTATGGCACCATCAGCTCTGCCAAACCCAGTCACCTCTCAGAGCTGGAAGACTACACCTGACCCCTTGATGGCGGGGTGGGGGGGTGGGGGGCACTTCCCTCCTCGTTGCTCCTGCACCACCTACTTCAGGAGAAACACCCCCCCCCCCCCCCGCAACCATTGGCGACGTCCACACCCACATCTAAGCCACAGAAGCGTAAGTATTCTTCAGCTTCTCTAGCTTCTCTCACTAGGAAGGGGTCCCTTGGGTCACTTCCTTCCCAGGTTTCTGATAGTTGGAAAGATGACACCTGCCAGTGGCTGAAGGGCTCAAAAGCAGCTGGTTGTAGGGCTTCATGGTCATCCTCAGTCCCAGAGACTGAGCCAGTGAAGTTCTCCCAGCCAGGGAAATCCAAGGAGCAGTGAGGGAAATCCAAAAAGAAGATTCCTAAGACAAGGAAATTGCAGTGGCACCCACACTACCACTGCCTGCAACCTCTGCATCTGAGGATGGGGTGGATATTCTGGCGTCCATTGAGGACCTAGATCTCGCCAGACCCTCAGACACAATGGATATAGACTGCTCAGGCAATAAGTCGGTGGCAGCAGGTGTCTCTGTGGCGTAAACTGCCTCGTTGAATGTTCCATGCATTCCCAGTCTCACTATGATGTCATCCTCCAGTGGAATTGCAGCCGATTTTTCCACCACCTGGCTGAGCTATGGCAACTCTTAAACCTCCACCTGCTATTTTCATTGCCCTCCAGGAAACCTGGTTCCCGGCAATGTGGAGCCATGCCCTCCGCAGCTATAAGGGATATTACAGGAACCATAGCAACTATAATCGAGTGTCAGGTGGAGTTTGCTTTTATGTCCTAAACTCAGTCTGTAGTGACACTGTGCCCTTCAACCCCCTCTTGAAGTTGTGGCTGTCAGATAAGGACGACACAGGAAATGATTGTCTGTAATGTATATCTTCCTCCAGATGGTGCAGTACCCCAGAATGTATTACCTGCACTGATTGCTCAACTCCCTAAACCTTTCCTACTTTTGGGAGATTTTAATGCCAATAACCCCTTGGGGGGTGACACTGTGCTTATGACCGAGGCAGAGATGTCGAAACTTTACTGTCTCAGTTCGACCTCTGCCTCTTAGATACCAGGGCCGCCATACATTTCAATGTGGCTCATTGAAGTTACTAGGCCATTTATTTATCAACTTGCAGCCCAGGACGTCTCCCATCTATCCACTGGAGAGCATATGACGACCTGTGTTGTTGTGACCACTTCCCCATCTTCCTATCACTGCGTTATCGTCAGGACCACAGACGCCTGCCCAGATGGGCTTTAAACAAGGTGGACTTGGAAACATTCACCTCTGCTGTCACCACTGAATCTCCCCACACGGTAATGATCGATGTGATTGTTAAGCAGATGAATACAACAATTGTTTCAGCGGTAGAAAACGCGATCCCTCGCTGTTTAAAGTGCCCCCGGCGTACGGCAGTCCCTTGGTGGTCGCTGGAAGTCACTGAAGCAATTAAGGAGCGTCGCAGAGCTCTACAGCGGCATAAGCAGCACCCTCTCCTGGAGCACCTCATAGCCTTTAAATGGCTCCGTGCCCGCGTTCACCAGCTTATCAAAAGACGGAAACAGGAATGTTGGGAGAGAACGTCTCTACCATTGGGTGCCATGCGTCACCTTCCCAAGTTTGGGCAAAGATCAAACTTTTTGGGTACCAGACCCCAACAGGTGTTCCTGATGTTACCATAAATGGCGTGTTATCTACCGACGCAAACGCCATTGCGGAGCAATTTGCTGAGCACTATGCTCGAGCCTCTGCATTGCAGAATTACCCCCCAGCCTTTCGTGACACAGTTCCTGGGCCAGATCAGATCAACAGCCAGATGATTAAACATATCTTGTCTGACTACAAGCGACACCTCCTCGACATCTTTAACTGGATCTGGTTGCGATGGCGTCTTTCCATCGCTTTGGCGGGAGAGTACCATCATTCCAGTGCTTAAACCCTGTAAAAATCCGCTTGATGTGGATAGCTATTGGGTCCTGGAGTCACGTGGCCTACTGGCTCCATGTCAGGGCGGCTTCCGCCAGGGTCGCTCTACCACTGATAATCTTGTGTCCCTCGAGTCTGCCATCTGAACAGACTTCTAGACACCAACACCTGGTTGCCGTGTTTTTTGACTTACGTAAAGCATATGACACGGTTTGGTGACATCATATCCGCTCCCGATTTTTGTCCAAAACTTCCTGTCGCTCCGTATTTTGCGTGTCCAAGTTGGTGCCTCCCATTGTTCCATCCATATCCAGGAGAATGGAGTCCCACAGGGCTCTGTATTGAGTGTCTCTCTATTTTTAGTGGCCATTAATGGTCTAGCAGCAGTTGTCGGGCCCCCTGTCTCACCTTTTTTGTATGCAGACGACTTCTGCATTTTGTACTGTTGCTCCAGTACTGGTGTTGCTGAGTATCGCCTACAGGGAGCGCTCCACAAGGCGCAGTCACTGGCTCTAGCCCATGGCTTCCAGTTTTCCGCCATGAAGAAGTGTGTTATGCATTTCTGTTGGTGTCGTACTGGTCATTTGGAAACAGCATTTTGCCTTAATGACGATCCCCTCACTGCAGAGGAGACACATCGATTCTTAGGTCTGGTTTCCGACGCTCGTTTGAATTGGCTTCCTCGTCTTCGTCAGCGTAAACAGAAGTGTTGGCAGCACCTCAGTGCCCTCCGCTGCCTGAGCAACACCAACTGGGGTGCAGATCACTCCACGCTGCTGCAGCTGTACAGAGCCCTTATTAAATCTCAGCTGGACTATGGGAGTGTGATTTATGGTTTGGCGGCGACCTCAGCATTGCGTTTGCTCGACCCATTGCACCGTTGCAAAGTTCGACTAGTGACAGGAGCTTTTAGGATGAGTCCAGTGACAAGTGTACTAGTGGAGGCTGGAGTCCCTCCATTGAAGATCAGACGTGCACAACTGCTCGCCAGTTACATTGCACACATTCATAGCTCTCCTGAATATCCTAATTACCGTCTTCTTTTCCCAACCATGGCGGTTCACCTCCCGCATAGGCGACCCAGGCCAGGGCTAATGATAGCGGTTTGCATACGATCGCTCATGTCTGAACAGGAGTCCTTCCCTTCACCACATCTACTCGAGGTCCATTCACGTACAACTCTGTGGTATAGCTGTAGGCCAAAGCTTCGCCTGGACCTTTTGCAGGGCCCTAAGGACTCTGTTAACTCTGCGGCTCTCCACTATCACTTCCTCTCGATTCTTGAAGTGATCTGGGGCTCTGCAGTGATTTACACCGATGGCTCGATTGCTGATGGTAATGTTAGCTTCGCCTTTGTCCACACAGGCCATACTGAACAGCATTCCTTGCCTGATGGGTGCAGTGTATTCACTGCAGAGCTGATAGTCATATCTCGTGCACTTCAGTATATCCGTTCATCCCCCAAGGAATCGTTTCTTCTGTTTACTGACGCCTCGAGCAGCCTATAAGCTGTCGACCAGTGTTACCCTCGCCATCCTTTGGTGGCGTCCACCCAGGAGTTCACCTATGCCCTGGACTGGTCCCATCGTTCAGTGGCGTTTGTGTGGACCCCAGGACACGTCGGCATTCCAGGCAATGAACTTTAAGACTGGCTGGCCAAACAGGCTACGTGGAAACTGTTTCTGGGGATAGGCATCTCTGAACGTGACCTGCGTTCTGACTTCAGCCGCAGGGTTTTTCGGCTTTGGGAGACGGAATGGTATAACAGCTGGCTGTTGATCTGATCTGGCCCAGGAACTGTGTCGCGAAAGGCTGTTATACCATTCTGTGTGTCGTTAAGGAGGCTGCGAATGTGTGGAAGTCTTCCATGTGGGCCTCTCACAAGGCATCAGTTGTCCTCTGCTGGCTGCACATTGGCCACGCTTGGGCGACCCACGGTTACCTGCTGCACAGTGAAGCCCGCCTCGGTGTCCGTGCGGCGCCCAGTTGGCAGTGACCCATATTCTGGTGCACTGTCCCACTTTGACTGCCCAGCGACGAAATCTTAGGTTACCGGACTTCTTGCCAATCATTTTATCTGACAACGCCTCATTGGCTGATTTAGTTTTACGTTTTATTCGTGAGGGTGGGTTTCATCATTTGATCTAAATTTTAGTGCATGTCCTTTGTCCCTCTGTGTCTTCCACCCTAGTGCTTTTAGGATGGAGGTTTCAATGTGTTGCAGAGTGGCCGACTTTTCCTTTTTATTTTCGTGGTCGTCCAGCCACTGTAATCTGCTTTCTTGTTTTACTCTCTTCTGTTTCTTGGGTCTCTCTGTTGTTTCCTTGTTCTCTTTTGTTCCTTTTAGTGTTCGTTGCCTTTCCTTCATTCTTGTGGTTTATCCTTTCTTTCCGTTTTGTTTTATACGTTTCGTCTGTTTTATTCTCACACTTGTGGCATTGTTTTATTAGGAACAGCCGGCCACTGTGGCCGAGCGGTTCTAGGCGCTTCAGTCCGGAACCGCGCGGCTACTATGGTCGCAGGTTCGAATCCTGCCTCTGGCATGGATGTGTGTGATGTCCTTAGGTTAGTTAGATTTAAGTAGTTCTACGTTCTAGGGGACTGATGACCTAAGATGTTAAGTCCCATAGAGCTCAGAGCCATTTGAACCATTATTAAGAACAAGGGACCTATGACCCCATAGTTTGGTCCGTCCTCCCCCCTCTTTTTAAACCAACCTACCAATCAGCGGATTTACATGCCATTTGTCTGCCATGGCCGGCCACCAATCCTATGCTTCATTCTCCGATGACTCCCTTGACACTAGTATTGGGTATGTTCCTCTTTTCTGCTGCCTCTTGGAATTCGTTTTCAGCTATTGCTATGGCAGCTTAACTTCTAGGTACTTGATACTTTTCCAGTGGGTGTGAACGCTTCACCATCTTGCCTTCATGAGGTAGTCCGTGTTCACCTTGGAATTCATTCACTTCCTAAGGAAACTTCTCCAGCTGTAAGCTACTGCTGTGAGTTTCTCAACCTTCACATGGAACTTAGTGACAATATCTTTGTCTACACTGACGGATCTCGGATTGACTGGTGTCAGGTGTGCCTTTGTTATTGGTACAGTACCGACGATTTTCAGTATCGGCTTCTAGAACACTGTTGAGTATTTATCGCAGAGCTCTTCACTCTGTATCAGGCTATGCAGTAAATCTGACTGTAAAGGCTTTAATTGTGTCATCTCCTCAGATTCTCTCAGTGCCCTTCAGAGTCTCTGTCTGTGCACTGTACACAGTCTGTCCCTTAGTGCAATAGGTCCAAGAAAGCTTCCACTTGCTCACTCTTGAGGGAGCCTCTGTGAGTTTGTGGGTTCCAGATCACATTGCTCTGACAGGAAATGAGGCTGCTGATACTGCTGCCAAGGCCGCAGTCCTCCTTCCTCAGCTCACTTGTTCTTCCTTCCTTCTCATGATCTTAGTGTGGCTGCCTGTCAGCAGGTGGTATCGTTTTGGCATAACCACTGGTCTGCTCTGGGGAAGTAAAATTTTCCCAGCAGTTTGGCTGACCTCTTTTTGGCCCTCTCGCCACGAGGAGATCATATTAGCTAGGTTGCGTGTTGGCCACTGTAGCTTTACTCATCACCACTGAAGTGGTGATCACTCACAACTTTGTGCTCTTATTATCAACCCTGATGTTTCACCATTTACTGACTAAATGCCATTTTTTTAACCACATACATTCTAATGTATGTTTGTTGTCTGAGTTATCAGCTGTTTTAGCGAATGACATGCAGGCTGTTGACCATGTTTTACTTTTTATCTGTTGTAGCAATATGGTGAAAGACATTTAATCTTTAATTTGGGACCACTGTTGTCTCTACAGCGTATTTTGTGGGCCTATCTGCTAGAGGAAGCCCTTTTTACTAGCTCTCTTTCCTTCCATCAATTGGCTATTACACGAAGTCGCTTTTAACTCATTTTTTGCATTCATGTTCCAAAGTTCTGACTTGGGTGGGTATAACCTTATTTTTTTTGTGCCCTAAAAGAAAACGTAATCAAAACAAAATAAAGTCAAATCAGAGTATTTTTCCATGAGAGTCAAGGGTCCCAAGTTAAGAGTCTCTGTCTGTCACACAGTTTTAATCTGCCAGGCAGTTTCAGCATCCCTGCAGTTTGGCAGCTCTACGGGATGTATTCTTCGATGAGTGACTTCAGCTGAAATTGACATACATTAAGAAACTAGTGGGCTCTACTTCATTGAACTGAGGCCATTATCAATGCTGGAGGCAGTGTTATATAGTATTAGGGCAATGTTTTATGTGGAGGGGTATTTAGTATAACATCCATTTTATTTCTGTCTGTAACTATTCTATCAATGTATTCTTTCTCTCAACTCTGTCTTCCTTTTGGCTCCTGTCTCGGGCTTATTCACACCTATTAGGATGAGGTTTGCTGTCCATGATCTTCAGAAGTGTGTCCCTGACATTCTGGGGTCTGAGTTACATGCCCTTCCTTTATAATCTTGCCAACCTATTCTTCTTTCTACTTCAATGGAAAAACTAATAGTTCCCAAAACTAGGATTGTTTTGTACTTTTATTTGCAGAAAATATCAAGAGATTTTGCATGATTGCCCAACCAACACTGTTGTTACAATTTTGTATTGCCGCCATTTTAGTTGTCCTAGTATACCAAACTACATTCACCACAAAAACTAATTTTATATTTGTCATAAAAGTGCATACGTTTGACTAATTAACTGTTCCAGGTCACTAAACCAAGTCACTGAAAAGACAAGAAATGGATATTTCTGGGCAAATATATCACACTACTCAACATACACAAACAGAATCTGCATAAAAGATTAATTTTTTCAGCCCACAGACCCTGCAAGGAAAGAAAGAGAGTGAGATGAATCATTTTGAATGGAATGAAACTCACTTTCCTTTTCATGTAATTAAAATAGGAAATATTTGCACTTACCAGGTGGTCACAGATCTAAATGTGAGATTGTAAAAATGTTAAGTTGTGGAACCAGAGATTCTTTAATTGGATGAGGGAGGAAAATGTTGGAGTAAATGCTACTATGTTGTGATGGACAAAAATTTGTGCCAGACTGGGACTTAAAAACCTGGATGCCCTGCTTGTTGTAATCAGTCAGTGTTCAACTACATTCTGATTTATCTGAGCACACCTATAGCCTGACTCAAACATCCACTGCCACTAATGTTTCCTCCCACTTCCTCCAAACACTGCTACCTGTGGTTCCCCACTGTTTGTGTGGGAATACTCATGGAGGACTCTAATCTACCCAGCAATAAAGATATATAACAATCTACTAAATTCAGTAAAATGAAATCTACTCATATAGAGTCAGTAGGGATGAAATCAGAGTATGCAATAACATGAAATAAGATCATAAGAATCATTCAGAAATGGAGAACCTACTATGGAATTAATATGTTGTGAGAAATGGAAAGTTGAAACAAAGCAATTCTCTCGCCCAGAATGTCTGCTTATTTTGAGCAGTTACCTAAAATATTAGGCTGTGTGAGCATGCTTCCATGCTTGGTTCAGACTGTCATTGATGCTAATGCTTCCTTCTATTAGTTCTGGGCACTATAACGAGAGGTCCTTACAGACAGTATGTAGGAAGAACACCACGAGTGACTGGGTTTGGTGGACAATCATTTTTACAGCCACAGGGATGTATGTAGACTGAATTAGTTTCACTGAAATGAAAGAAATGGTGTCAGTGGTGATGAGGATATAATCATATGAAATTAGATACCTGTAAACTATGCAGAAAGCTGAACCAGCAATGTAGTGAATATGTGATAATAAATGAGCTTGTGCTAGACTGAAACTTAAAGGTACACATCATGCTTATGACCTGATTCTCTAACTTGTAGGTTGTATCGACACACATCTTACCACACCTTAAATTTTCAGTGGCATTAATCAGAGGTACTCCTACACCATGTACAACAATAACATCATTAGGAGAAAGAATTTGTTAGCAGTCCCTTCATTTCAATGAATTTGATCAATTGATATACACATCTTGCTAATACATACTTCTTTTTTTTTTCCTTTATTGAATTTCAATTCCCCCTGAAGGGGGCGGGCTGGCAGCAGCTTAGTATGCCGCTCTTCAGCCTACAGACTTTGTTAGAAAGATGAAGAGAATAAATAATAAAAACAGGCGATAAAATCGGAGACTTAAAGAGTAACATGGCGAAAAGAAATCGTGGAACTTAAAACAAAGAACAGAGGGATGATGACGCTAAGAAAATACATACAAAGCAGACAGGTAAAACAATAGACAGACAATTAAAAAAACATGGCGACAGTCTGGTTTCTGTGCGCAAAAGACATAAAATTCACACCCAGCAACAGCATGGTTTCTGTTCGCAACACGAGAAAGACGAACAACACTGAACAGTCACTGGAACACTGCATGAAAAAGTTGTCAAATGTGATAGACCACAGCCGAGAGCAGGTGGGGGGAAACTGGACAGATGATGGGAAAATAAAAAAAGGGGGGAGCCGGGAAAGGAGCTGATGGAGGATGAGGACCCATAAGAGGGGTGGGGGGCGCTGGGCAGACGTGACAAGGAGTGGGGTAGGCAGAGGAGGGGAATATAAAAGGACTCGGGGGGGGGGGGACAAGGGAGGTAGGGAGAGGTTTAGTGGGGAGAAAACAGGACAGAAGGGCGGAAGAGGGAGCCCAGGGAAAGGATAGAGGAAAGGAGGGGGAGTGAGGATCAGAGTTGATAGGAGGGATAAATGGAGGGAGAGAGGGCATCATCCGGGAGGGGGAGTTGATGGAAGCTACCTTGGGAAAGGAGATGTAGGGTGTAGAGATGGAGGGTAGGGGGGACACAACGGTGAAGACGTGGCAGGGGGCGGGGATCGGAGAGGAGAGGAGCAACCAGGGGGTGAGGGGGTTCAAGACGGCGGGAGGTGTAGAGGATGCAGATATGTTCGAGGAATAGGAGCAGACGGGGGAAAGGAATGAGATCATAGAGGATCCGCGTGGGGGACGGGAGGCATATACGGAAGGCGAGGCGGAGTGCATGACGCTGAAGGATCTGGAGGGACTTATAGAATTTGGGGGGGGGGGCAGATATCCAGGCAGGACTGGCATAACAGAGGATGGGACGGATTAAGGATTTGTAGGTGTGGAGGATGGTAGAGGGGTGCAACCCCCATGTCCAGCCAGAGAGGAGTTTGAGAAGTCGGAGGCGGTTGTGGGCTTTGGATTGGATGGAGCAGAGATGAGGGATCCAGGTGAGGTGACGGTCAATGGTGAGGCCAAGGTAGGTGAGGGTGGGGGTGCGTCGGACAGGACGGGCGCAGACAGTAAGGGAGAAATCCAGGAGCAGGAAGGAGCGAGTGGTACGGCCTACGATGATTGCCTGGGTCTTGGAAGGGTTGAGTTTCAGGAGCCACTGGTTACACCATGCAGCAAAAACGTCAAGGTGATTCTGGAGAAGGCGTTGGGACCGTTGGAGGGTAGGAGCGAGGGCGAGGAATGCGGTGTCATCAGCATATTGCAAGAGGTGTACTGGAGGGTGGGGTTGGGGCATATCTGCCATGTACAGGAGGTAGAGGAGAGGGGAGGGGACAGAGCCCTGGGGCACACCTGCAGAGGGGTAGAAGGTGTGGGAAGTGGCATTATGGATGGTAACATAGGAGGGGCGGTGGGAGAGGAAGGAGGCCACCAGACGGATGTAGTTGATAGGAAGGGCATAGGTATGGAGTTTAAACAGGAGACCGGGATGCCAGACACGGTCGTAGGCCTTTTCAAGGTCAAGGGAGACAAAAATGGCGGAGCGACGGGAGTTAAGCTGGAGGGAGAGGAGATGAGTGAGGCGGAGGAGTTGGTCATCAGCAGAGAAGGAAGGTCGAAAGCCACATTGGGTGTTTGGGAGGAGGTGGTGTTGGCGGAGGTGGTGATGGATGTGCCGGGAAAGGATGGATTCCAAGAGCTTGCTGAACACCAATGTGAGACAGATAGGACGATAGGAAGAGGCATCAGATGGAGGCTTGTTGGGTTTGGAGAACATCAGGATACGGGAGGTTTTCCACAGGTCAGGATAGAAGCCAGTGGCAAGGATGACATTGTAGAGGGTGGCAAGGATTGAAAGGAACGAGGGAGGGCAGTGTTTGAGGTGGCGGTAGGTAACGCAGTCGTGGCCGGGAGCAGTGTTGTGTTTAGTGCGGAGTGTGAGGCTGATGTCCTGGGTAGTGATGGGAGTGTTAAGTTCAGATGGTGGTGTGTGGCCCAAGTACTGGAAGCTAGGAGCAAGGGGAGGAACAGAGGTATTCGTACGGTCCATGACATCAGGGAAGAGGGAATAATCAAAGTGGGGATCATCTGGGATGGAAAAAACATCAGAGAGTTGGGAGGCAAAGTGGTTGGCCTTACTGAGGTTGTCAGGAAAGGGAAGGTCATTAAGGAGGAGAGGGTACTGGGGGGTGGGGCGGTTCCCAGTAAGGCGGTGGAAAGCAGACCGATACTTGGAAGAGTTTATGGGGAGCGTGGTGTTGAGTTGTGTACATGTCTGGCGCCAGGCACGGCGTTTCTTTGCAGTAAGCAGGTTGCGGATGTGACGTTGTAATTGCCAGTGGCAGGTAAGTGTATCCCGGTCACGAGTGCGAAGAAAAGAGCGGTAGAGGCGGCGGGACTCTCGAAGGAGAAGGACGACCTGTGGAGGCAGGGCGGGGCGGTGAGGGTGGATGGCTTTGGTGGGGATATGGGTGGCGACAGCGTCAGACAAGGTCTGGTGCAGGAAGGCAGCAGCACGAGAGATGTCATCAGGAGATTGGAGGGTAAGGTCATGGCCGTCAACCTGGGTGTGAATGGAGTCCTGGTAGGCATCCCAGTTGGCACGGGAGTAATCATGGACAAGTTTAGGAGGGACGTCAGGGCGAGGAGCATTGCGGGGATGGCGACCAGTAGAGATAGTGAGGAGAACAGGAGCATGGTCACTGCCAATGAGGTCAAGGACATCTGCGGTGATGCGCCCAAGGAGGTTGGGAGAGGCAAGGACCACATCAGGAGTGGTGTTGGATTCGGGTCGAGTGTGCTGAGGCAGGGGAACCAGGTTGCCCTGGAGAGTGGTGAGAAACTGATGCCACCGCTGGAGGTCAGCAGGATCACGGCTGTGGATATTGAGGTCGGCAGCAATCACGTAGGTGGACAAGGTGCGGTCAATGTGGGCCAGGAAATCGTACGGGATCGGGGTGCGAGGGCGGACATAAATGGTGGCACAGGTGATGGTAAGGGTGGGGAAGAAGAGGCTGAGGGTGAGATGCTCGGCAGGATTGTTAAGGAGAGGTTGGGGCCGGACAGGGAGGTGCTTGAGGTGGCCTATAGAAACTCCGCCACGCGCCAGAGGGTACGGGTTATCGGTGCGGTGTAGGGTGTAAGGAGCCGTGGAGACGGAGATATGTGGTTGAAGGAAGGTTTCATTTAGGACGAAGGCATCCACGCGGTGCTGATGGAGGGTGTGGAGGAAGAGCAGTTTGTGGGTGGGCAGGGAGCGAATGTTGTGGTACAGGAGACAGTAGGGTTCGTGTACCATGGGAGGGGAGAGTTAGACTAGGGTGGTGAGGGGGGTGAAGGTGAAGTGGGCCTGGTTGTGGGAGTATGTGGCATAGGTGGTAATATGGAAGATGGAACGGGCAGCGAGGGCGATTTGGGAAAGAGTGTGCGAGCGCTGGAAGGGGTGGATGTTTTGGAGCACAATGGTGGTGAAACGGATGATGTCCTCAGCAGTAGGGGGAGGGCGGAGCGAGTTGTTGGGGTGGATGGGGTCATCAACAGGACGGACAGGGACGGTGAGCTCAGGGGTGACTGGTGGAGGTTTCGCTTTACACTTTGAGGAGTAGGTAGGATGTGGTTCATTGCAAGTGTTGCAGGAGGGGGGAGAGGTGAGGTTGGGGCAATTCTTGAGGAAGTGTGAAGCTTTGCAGTGGGGACAAGTAGGGGGGTTCTTGCAGGCAGAGGTAACGTGGTCGTTGTAGGTGAGACAGCGTTGGCAGCAGTAGGATTGGACTGGGGAACGGGAGGGGTCCACTTTATGACGGCGATTGTAGATGAGGGCTCCCTCGGTGAGGTGGCGGTCAATGGAGGAGGAGGATTCGGTGAATATCCGCATGAGAAAAGTCGGCCCGGCATCATTGAAGATGCGACAGGCCGAGCGGATTGCAATGTCAGGCCGGGAGTTGAGTTCCGCCAACACCTCAGCCTCTGTGATCACGGGGCTAAGCTTCGTGATCACAGCGGTGAAGGTTGGCGGACGTTGGGGAGGTTGAGGTTGACGGGGAGAGGACGGGGTGTGGTAGGGGATGAGAGTTGCACGTTGGCCAAATTGGATATGGGGGATGCGGGAGAGGAGATCGCTGTGGAAGGAAGCATTGGGGGACTTAATGAGGACCGAGTCCTTGCGAGGAATCAGAAGGGAGATGGGGGCATTGGGGTAGTATTTCCGGATGGCGAGGGTGAGGGAGCGGGCATCAAGGAATTGAGGGTCAGGATTGGAGAGGACAAAGGTGTGGGTGGCAGGCGTGGTGGGGGTCGGAGCCGCGTCCATGGGGGTGGGTGGGTCACGGGGAGTGGGGGTTTTTTTGGAGGAGATTTCGGGGGAAGGGTCAACATTCAGGCGCTTTGAGGGTTTCGTGGACACGACCGGGTGTAGAGGGGGCAGGGGGACGGGTTGCAGGGGGATATGGCGGGGGGCAGGACCACCCTGAGCAGCGGATGACGCAGACGGAGGGGGCGTGGGTGTCACAGAGACTGTGGAACGTCGAGCCGAAATCCGTGCTGGCTTGGAGCCCGTCGGAGGCGGTGCAGGGAGCGGCGGAAAGTCAGTAGCTGTCGATGGGGCGACAGTGATAGGGGAGGAGGAGTTGGGGGTGGTTACAACCGAAAGTGGCGCAGGGGTGGGGTGGACAGGGAGAGAAGGAAGGACGGGAAGGGGGGAGGAGGATGAGCTCCATGTAATGGTGGTTGGAGCAGTGGAGGGAGAGGTGAAAATGATAGTGGTGGTGGGCTGGGACATGGTGAAGGCGCGTGAGAAGGGCGGCGGCGGCGGCGGCGGCGGCGGCGGCGATGACCAGGCGGCGGCGGCGGCGGCGGCGGCGATCACCGGCGGCGGCGGCGGCGGCGGCGAGCACCGGCAGGCGGCGGCGGCGGCGGCGGCGGCGGCGAGCACCGGCAGGCGGCGGCGGCGGCGGCGGCGGCGGCAGCGAGGAGGACCGGACGGCGAGCAGTAGTGACGGCGAGCAGACGACACGGCAAGGAAAAGGCGGGGATCTTCCACGTCGAAGATGCACCCTGAGAGTAGCCCAGGCAGTGAAAGTCTTCGATGAAGAAGAGCGGGAATCCAGCCCTCGATGTGATACATAGTTCCTTGGCCAAATCTATTCAATCTCTGTTTGCTATACTCCCATGAGAGAATCTCAGGTGGTATGACCAGAAGTAGGCCTAATGGAAGATACAGGGTGTCCAGAAAAGGACTCCCTGGTTTCAAAATTAAATATCTCAAAAACAAAGATCGATAGAGGAATGCAGTAAATGGTATGTTTATTGTGAAAGCTGTAAGAAGTTTATACAGCAGTTTGAAATGATAGTTACAAAAGCTGCTAACAGATGACGCTGTAATTGCCATACGTAATGCCTAGTATAAATAGTGATCCGAAGCCCAGAGTGATCAGTTCCATTATTGAAACGTGAAAGGAGGTTAGCGTACCGGAAGAAGAGATTAAAACCATGTACTCCGTTGAACAACGCGTTTTTCTGTTACTAGAGTACCACAGGTTATAAGAGAGTCCTATGGTAACAAGGAGAGTTTTCAAGCACGATTTAATGTTCCAAAAGGACCCGATGCGAAAACCATTTGTACGCTCTTCGCAAAATTTCACCGAACAGGCAGCGTAACTGATGATCTAGTGGGGCATGTTGGCCGCAAGCAAACCACAGTTACGCCTGAAAATATCGTCACAGTTTCTGGAATTATTCAGCGAAATCCAATGTCATCCGTCTGTAGAATTGCATCTGAGACTGGTTTGAAGCGTTCCAGCACGCAGAAAATACTGAGAAAGAGCCTACACATGTTTCCATTCAAAATTCAAATGCACCAGACCATACCCGTACGAGCTGTGCAACAAAGGGTTGCCTTTGCTAATCAGATGCTCACGATTATTGATAGTGAAGGATTTGATGTTGGCTGCATCTGGTTTACAGATGAAGCACACCTCCACCTGAATGGATACGTGAATAAGCAGAACTGGCGATTTTGGGGTTCCAAAAAGCCATATTGGTGTGAAGCGAAACCCCTGTATTCTCCTAAAGTTACTGTGTGGGCTGCAGTATGCAGCAGAGGCATTATTGGCCCTTTTTTCATTCGAGAAACTGTCACTGGTGCACGTTACGTTGCAATTTTGGAACAATTTGTCGCCACACAGCAAGCGTTAGAGGATCGACCAGGTACTGAATGGTTTATGCAAGATGGAGCCCGACCACATCAGACTGAACAAGTGTTTCGCTTTCCCGAATACTTCGGGAATCGAGTCATTGCTTTGGAATATCCCAAATTTACTGGTGCAGGCATGGATTGGCCTCCATATTCGCCGGATTTGACTCCCTGTGACTTTTTTTTTGTGGGGCACAGTGAAAGACATGGTCTAGCGGAAGCATCCTGCCACGCTGGACGAGCTTGAATCAGCGATCTCTGTGGCATGTGAATCCATTTCGGTTGAGACACTACGAAATGTGATGGCGAATTTCATTCTTCGTTTGCGCCACCACTGTAGTGCCAATGGTGAACATTTTGAAAACATTGTGATGTGATTGTTTGCAAAGATTGTTTTCATATGATTATTTCACTTATGTATGCTGATATGAGCTGTACAGCGTACAGCGCCATCTGTTTAGCAGCTTGTGTAACTATTATTTCAAACTGCTGTATAAACTTCATACAACTTTCACAATAAACATATCGTTTACTACATTCCTCTATCGATCTTTGTTTTCGAGATATTTAATTTTGAAATAAGGGAGCCCTTTTCTGGACACCCTGTATCATCAGTGACAATGAAAGACTGACCCAGTTCTGGGGATGTGCTCAGACGAACTAATGATTAAGTTGGCTACTCGCCAGAAGTGGGATATCCAGGTTTGAGTCCTTATTTGGTGCAGCTTGTTGTTTATGACAGTAGACTCATTGCACAGCAGGTTCAGAATTTCTAAATGGTTTCCACTTACATCATTTCATGTCACTGCACATTCAATATCATCCCCACTGATGTCATTCATTCCATTTCAGTCTATTTAATTCACATAGTACATATCCCTGTACCAGGGCAACCCACAGTTGCCCATTGAATCTGTTACCCATTGGTGTTACTCTGATTCACCTCACTGCAGAAACCACTGGCAACAGTGTTACAAAGTAACAGAAAAAACTCCATAAATAACAAATTTTTGTCACAACAGATTCATTACACTGCAGGTTCTGCATTTGTTAATGGTTGTCACTGATATTGTTCTGTGTCAGCAAATCTTCTCTGTTGCATCCCTTATGATTCCATCCATTTGCTTTTAGTGAATTTCATTTATTTGGGAATATGAGTATAGCTTGAATAGAGGAAGGAGCATTGTTGGCAGCATGCATGCAACCAGCCACACTTCTAAAGGCTCTTGTGTACCTGCAGAACAGAACAACATAGGGAGAACTTGGCACTTGAGAATGATCTGTGACTGGTGGATGGCCTCTAACTTTGACTCATTTAAAAGTCAATCACCAAGTTATCAGGGGCAAAGATTCAAAATCATGAAATGTTCAATTTTTACTTTTTTGCATTTTAAAAATCTAGACTTTCACCTTTCAGTTATACATAATTTATACAGTTCAGAGGACAACTATTTTTAAAATATTTTTGAAATATGTTCTGCATGGGTGTGTCTCATGTGGCACTGTTACACTGCTATCCAATGTTATACTCATGAGTCTACATCATGTACATTTTAGTGATGTGAGAGAAAATAAGTGTTACAGAATAAGTTTTGTGGCCAGCCTGTGATAGTTCAATACATATATCACCCACTGAATTGTCATGTGTTTCATGTTTATTTACTCCTTTGTAATTCTCAAAATATTCATAGTGAATTCTGTTCATTGAAGTCTGTTTTATTGACGGATAATCATGGATGAAAACAAAGTGACTAGATGTCCTCTGAAGGCTTTTAAGAAAAGGAGAAATGTTTGAAAACCAAATTAGGCGTTATTACCATAAACAATAAAGATGATAACCAAGTGCATGAACCTAACCTTGGTACACCTGCCCATTGCAATGAAAATGAGAAAGAAAGTACTTCACTGAGGAAGCTCAGTTCAATTAGTGAAAAGTATGAATGTTTTATTGCAATTCAAATGGGAATGAAATATTTGATATGCCAGTTCTCAATGGGATTTTTGCAAACTGTGTAAGATTTATTTAGTGTAGTGAGTTTGTCTGGAACTCCCAGTAAAAAAATTATGTACGACTTGCTAGTGAAATGGAACTGTAGTGTGGCAAGTGTTCATACATGACCACCTTTTGGAACAGTGTTGCAGTAACGCCAAATGGAGAAAAGATAGCAAAATTTATGAACACAACATTAGATTTGTCTATGCCTTGCATACAACTCGTAAGGATGCTACTGCAGGTGCAGTTTTCTGTGTGATGATTAATCTTCCAAATCCCCCAACCATAACAGATTTATATAGTCTAAAGGATGTCTACATAGAATCTATGAAGAAAGCTGTGGAAGAGGCAGTAATATACTGAAGCGCCAAAGAAACTGGTACAGGCATGCATATTCAAATACAGAGATATGCAAACAGGCAAAATACGGTGCTGCGGTCAGCAACACCTATATAAGACAACAAGTGTCTGGTGCAGTTGTTAGGTCAGATACTGCTGCTACAATGGCAGGTTATCAAGAGTTAAGTGAGTATCACCATTTCATGAGTGTACCATGAACATCAAGAGTCCAGTAAAACATCAAATATCCAAAATTGCTGTGGCCAGAAAAATATCCTGCAAGAATGGGACCAATGATGGCTGAAGAGAATAGTTCAACATGACGGAGGTGCAATCTGTTGTGACTCGCCAATCATTCAAAGTGCCGCCACGCAATTATGCGCGTCCTCTACATGCGCTGTCTGCCAACCATGCAGCATCCACACCACCTAAGCGGCCAGCCAGTCAGCGGCCGCTAGACTTGGACTCATAGCTCATTTGATGTTACTGTGGTCTCATGGCTTGCTTTGTCAACTTGCTCAGTGACTTACACGTGTTGTGTCGTTTTGAAATATATGTGTTCAGCTTGACGTTATAAAACAATCCTTCTACAAATTGCTGCAGATGTCAATGCTGGGCCATCAACAAGTGTCAGTGCATGAACCATTTAACAGAATATCACCAATTTGGGTTTCAGACCTGAAGACTCACTCATGTACCCTTGATAACTGCCTGACACAAAACTTTGTGACTCACATGGGCCCATCAACACTGAAATTGGATTGTTGGTGACTTGAAACATGTTGCTTGGTAGTACGAGTCTCATTTTAGATTGTATCATCAGATGGATGTTTATGGGTATGGAGACAACCTCATGAATCCATGGACCATGCATGCCATCAGAGGACTGTTCAGGCTGGTGGAGGTTCTGTAATGGTGTGGGGTGTGTGCAGTTGGAGTGACAGGGGACCCTGATACATCTAGATAAGACTGTGACAGGTGACACATATGTAAGCATCCTATCTGATCGCCTGCATCCATTTATGTCCATTGTGTGTTCTGATGGACTTGGGCAATTCTAGCAGGACAATGCAGCGGCTCACACACCCAGAATTGCTACAGAGTGACTCCAGGAACACTTCCTCTGGCCAACAAACTCCCCAGACTTGAACATTATTGAGCATATCTGGGATGCCTTGCAAAGTGCCGTTCAGTAGAGATCTCCACCCCTTATACTCTTACAGATTTATGAACAGCCCTACAGGCTTCATTGTGTCAGTTTCCTCCAGAATTACTTCAGACATTAGTTGAGTCTGTGCCACATCACACTGTGGCACTTCTGCATGCACCCAGGGGCCCTATATGATATTAGGCAGGTGTACCAGTTTCTTTGGCTCTTCAGTGTGACTGCAGCATTCAATGGTACCAGCGATAAATGGAGACACACATCTCTCCATTGTGTGCTATCTACCACCAGTATGTATACAGAAAAAGTTTTAGATGTAGCAGTAGTATCTATAATGTCTAAATATTATAGGTGTCCATACAAAAAATTAATCTTATTATATTTTTCCCTGAGACATTTAAGTCTCTTCTTTATCTGTGATTATGATTGAAGCAGAAGAATTATTATTATTATTATTATTATTTTTTTTTTTTTTTTTTTTTTTCAGTGTGTCGGGTCACGGGCTGGTAGAGGCAGGGTGGGCAGGGGTCGCAACCTGAGGCCTGGTCACCATGTCTCTACCCTCCCTTTCCTGGGGATGTGGTTCAAGGTATGAAAGGGAGTTTTTTATTTTTTTATTTATTATTTTTTAATTTTTTTATGTTAGGTGGTTTTTGTGTCTATTGATTTTTATTCTCTTTCATAGGTACTAAACGCAACAAACAGAAACTAAAGGTACCATTCAACACAACCAAATGTTAAAAGAAAAATGCTCCTAACACCATCTAGAGTTAGAGTTCACTAGAAAAAGAAAGAAAAGAAAATGGAACCCTGCAATGGCCCTGTTGGCATGCATCCAGGTTGGCTTTTTGCCAACTTAAAAACTATATATTCTCCCCTGAATACATCAGGCTTGAACATTAGTTCCTGAACGTTGAGCTGTCTCCTCATTTCACTTCTCATACCTGGAACATCCCAACTATCCAGAGGGTCCATGAATAACGAATCCAAGTAATGAGAAAACATGTTCTATATTTCACGTGTTGCCACAAGATATCATGTTGCTCTTGCAGTTTGTACCAGAAGTCTATGACATTCCTGTCATCGGTGTGATACAAATAATATGTCACTATCCCCTTTATCCAGTTTACTGTGTTTGTCCTCGTGGTGGAAAAGTATACTTTGTCTGGGAACAGTAACTTGTCAGCTTTGATTGTCATGTGTGCTGTACGCAGTAAAAGGGCCAGCATTTTACTCATTAGAAGCCAACAGTCCATTGCCATGCAACAACCAAAATGGTGCTCATTAGAGTTGACAACTGCGCAATGGGGGCATATTGGGATGTCTACCAGATGAATAGAGCACAGTCGTTGATGGTTTGGGAATTTGCCGTTCACCACTACATACCACATTGCTCATACCTCTGTAAGGAGAGAGGTAAGGTGGTCACTCTCCATGTTTCCTGCCACTGTACTGCTGGGTTCTTCCATCTGACCACACTGTGAGATTGTTGCTGAAGAAAGCTTCAGTATATGTCTTTCATTGTCTGTGAAATAAAATTCAGGAGTCGCCCATTGCCAATGTGTCTCATCTTGGCCATATCATGTGAACGTTTTGCGTAAAGCCGGTCTGACACAGCAGAGCCACCATTTAAGCATTGATTGTATGAACTTTGACGCCATTGACATTGTCACCATGTGACTTAAACCTGCCGTAAACAATTCTCATCCTGCAGGTGGGTAACGTTAAGCTTCCATGGGTGCCTACTTCGCTATGCCTTCTGTCTTGGCAGAGCAATGGTTCAGATGTAAGCCTGGTGGTCTGTAGAGGCCATAGGCCACACCTCAGCATCAGTCATCACCTGGTGTAGCCCATGTGACACATTTACCCTGTCTAGTTGACCTAGCTGAGTGACTTGTAAGGTACGTATATCCATGGCTGTCGCCGTGCATCATTTCTCAGGTGTCATGCAGTGCAAGGCCCTGAACCAGCATCTGTAATGCTGGGCAAGGAACGACGTGTGGTCATTGGTCCTTGGCCCATAGGATGCATTTGAAGTTGCCACCGACAATATAATTCTCTTGACATCCTCGAAATAGCAGTGACACTTCCTCTATGTAAAAAGTTGTGCGTTCATGTCTCTTGATGGAGCCAGACTGTGCATAAACATTCACCAAGCATACATCCCCTACAGTCAGGGCAACACCAAGGGTTGATGGTAAGTATTCCACATCTTCCACCACTATTCCTTCTTGTAACAGTATGGCTGTGCCACTGCTATCATTGTAACCTGTTGAATGTTAGACATCATAACCATAAAACTCAACTGGGCATTGTTTCATACCTCCTGCAGAAAAACTACATCAATGTCCACTGCCCACAGCAAATCTTGCAGCATTTGTATGTTTACTGAGGTGTGAATACCATTGATGTTAACTGTACCAATATGGTAGATGTGTGACATCTTGTCAGTTGTGCACTGCTGGGAAGTCAGGCATCTACTAATTGGCCATCAGTGGAGCATTCTTCCTGGACTGGGACCACACAACATGGCCTCATTGGCCACCATGGGCAAAGTTCCCTCCTGACCCATTGTCGGTGGGAGCCAATGATTAAACGTCAGCCTCCTGCATCTCATCAATTTGTTCCATTTCTTGTGCCCAATCTACTAATTCATTGATGAGGACTCTTGCTGTCAACGGGCATTCATCTGCAGGTAGGACATCATCCTGTTGCATATCTGTATCCATTGTGTCTCTTTGATGTGGCGGCTTCTCCATGGTTTGTGGGACCAACACTGTAGATGTGACATCATCCTGGCCTGGTGGTGGATACGAATCTTGAGGGATGCTCTTCAGTGTGATCCTCTTCTAGATCCACTTCCACATCTGAAGATAGGTTCAACTGGAGCATGGAAGGACCATGGGTCCACAGCTGTTGTGGGGCATCTGGCTGGTGGTGTGATGAGGCCATTTGCACTGTCAGTGACTTGGGATCAGGGGCAATACTCACAGATTCTATGGGAAATGACTTGTCATGCATATTGCCCACATAATTCTGTAGCACTTCCACATACATAATAGGCATCGATATCATCTGCGGTGGCAGGTGCTGAGTGTCCCAAAGCAGTTGTGCTAGACGTCATTTCAGACATGGTGTTCCTGCCTATAGCCAGAGCAGGTATTCTGTGCTGTATATAACAATGGCTCAACAGCCACCTATTTTCTCATAAGATGATATGTGCTTTTGGAGTTCAATTCTTATTTGGTACAATTCGTTGAGTACAGGATACATCTCGAAGCTGATCCATTTCTCCGCAGCATGATTAAGGACCGTGCCACAACGGCGAAGTGCTGTGATAACCATGTCTGCAGGAACTTCAAATGGAAGTTCGAATACACTTACCGTTCTCACTCCAAGACCAGCATGATCAACAGAAACCACACCCACATTCCTGTCGGCATGGTAAAAGTGGTAACTGTTGGTGGATCAACAAATAAGTCTATTGCACAATGCCTTGTCTATGAGTTTTACATATATGACACTGTCCACTATTGATAGGTGAATTCCTATCAGCTCCCAGGGATCTAGTTTCACCACTTCGCGCATGAAACGTTTGGTTTCATGTGCTTCTGGTCTTGTGTATTGTGTATTGAATGTGAACTTGATAGTCACCTTCCACTAGAAAGAGCCATTGTGGTCTGTAGTAATCAATACACCACTATGTGAAGTCCCACAGATGTAAACAAAGATAGTGCTAAACGGGGCCCGGCCTGTGTGCTACGCACATTGAAGCCATTACAATGCCGAAGGCAGACTGCACTTGAACCTGGGTCTTCTTGCTTGCTAGGAAGAACTGCTAACCATTACACTACCACAGCATTGTGGTTAAGTCATGCACGAATTACCCAAGTTGAGTGCCCTTCCCAACACAAACTTCAATTCACATCTTCTGCTTATTTTCCCTTACATTGTCACTACTGCCACGGCTCTCCAGTATTGGAATAGCACCCCAGCATTGGATGTAATGGGAAAGTCCTGTACCATAGGTGATCTTATAGATCATATAATTATATTTTTCCCTGAGACATTTAAGTCCTGGCCGCAGCACAAATTTTAATCTATTTCATCTGCTTCAATCAGTATAGCGAAGAGAAAGGTACCCATGAAAATAATGTCACACTGAATTATAGTGGCAGTAGTGGAGGAATGGAAGTGGCTGGTGTTGCTAGTATATTGCAACATTCTGCTGTGAGTGATAAAGTGCAATACATGAAATAACTTGGTTATAGTGATTCTAAAAGTTTCAAACATATTCAAGAGCTGAAGCCCTAAGATGATGACATTATAGTGCATAAATCTGAGTGTATTTTACATGTACAGAAACGACTGGGATCAAGAATATGGCGACTGAAAGCTTCATAAAAAAACAAGAATTCACTGATGGTAAAGTGTTGGATGGGAAGGGAAGGTTAATTGACACTGTCATTGACAAAATACAGAACTCTTATGGAATGGCTATCAGGCAAAACACAAACCATGTCCATGAAAAGAAGAAGGGTGTTTGGGCTGCTTTTTTTCATACTTTTTCATCTGATAAAACTCCCCATCATTGCTTGTGTTCCATAGGAGAGAACAGTTGGTGTAAGTACAACAAGAGATTGCTAACAGGTGAAGTGTACACTCATAAACACAGACTATCTGATGTGGTAATGGAGATGGTAAAACCTATTTTCAGACACTTAGCAGCGCCTGAACTCTGGAAAAAGTGTGTTCATGGAATAACTCAAAACCCCAATGAAAGTGTAAATAGTGTTATATGGTCAAGAATCACCAAGACTGTGTTTGTTGAAACACTTCCTTTCTGTGTATATGATGCTGTTGTTACTTTCAGTGATGCCAATGTTGTAAGATGCAAAGTATTTAGAAACATGGGAATGAAGGTAGGTTTCAACATGGTACGAATGATGCTTGCTTCAGGCAAGAAACATCCTCAGGCTGCTGACAGGGCTGTAAGGAGCCTAGAAATACAGGCCAGAGTAAACAGGAGGAGACAAAGAAGAAGCTGGAGGAGAAGTTTACAGAAGATGAAGATAATCCATCCTATTACATGGAATGCACTAAATGGGTAAACCAAACTTGGTCACTCGAGTCCCAAAACTTTTATTTTTTCATACAAATTAAATGTTTTCTCAGGATCTACAAAATCACTTTGCTTCAAGCTTTCAGGTAAAGTTACTCAGTCCCTTCTGGGTAACTTAACAGCCTTTTTCCAAAACACTTGTATACAGTTGAATTTATAAACAAAAAATGGCACAAAAACTAATGAATTTTCATTACAATAGAAAAAATTAATCTCTAACAACTGAAGTAAATTTTTTCAAAGTCCCTGTTTTAAGTTGTAGCAAATACTCCAACAAATAACCTGTAAATATTTTAGCTTCCTCAAATACTTTCTAAGAAAACACATGGTTTTAACCCCTATTTAAATGCCGGCCGTGGTGGCCATGCGGTTCTAGGCACTTCAGTTCGGAACCGCATGACTGCTATGATCGCAGGTTCGAATCCTGCCTCGGGCATGGATGTGTGTGATGTCCTTAGGTTAGTTAGGTTTAAGTAGTTCTAAGTTATAGGGGACTGATGACCTCAGATGTTGAGTCCCATAGTGCTCAGAGCCATTTGAACCATTTGAACCTATTTATATATTGGAAGGACAGGACTTTCCAGAGCCCCTTAAAGAAAAATAATTCAGAGGCCAGTGAACATGAACTTGTACCTTTATTTCAGAAGCATTGATCAGCACTGTTGTGGTTCTTGTCATACTGTAACAAAAGGCAGTAAATGGCCATTAGATAAAAATCCTGTTTATATCCTCATCTGAGGTAAATATTTTGCCTCTCAGAGCATTGTTTAACTCACCAAAAGTGGCATACTCACAGGAAGGCAATTTTGGACTTTATTGAGGGTTCCAGCCATTTCGAACACATGTTATTCTAAAGCCGGGTGTAAGGATGAGCATGGGATACTGCACCAATTTATTGTTTGTGCAGGCGAATCTGGAAGGGAGATAATTCGTCAGCGCTGGCAAGTGTTCAGCATGACCTGCCAAGAATAATTAAATATGGCCCAGAAGCTCCTTGGCTGGCTGCAAAGAGTAATGTAGGTTTGTATTGTTGAAAAAACAAATGGATTGACTTGGGATAGTGACTGTTTATTAGACGTTGAACTGCTGTTGAGAGTACGTGGACTGACGTGGATAGTCAGCCACAATAAATGCTTATGTATTAATTGTGTTCAAAAATGTGTAATTAACCGATTCTCAGTGCGCGGTAATGAGTGGGCTTATGTCATAAAGTTTAGCCGGCTGGGGTGGCCGAGCGGTTCTAGGCGCTACAGTCTGGAACTGTGCGACCACTTCGGTCGCAGGTTCGAATCCTGCCTCGAGCATGGATATGTGTGATGTCCTTAGGTTAGTTAGGTTTAAGTAGTTCTAAGTTCTAGGGGACTGATGACCTCAGAAGTTGAGTCCCATAGTGCTGAGAGGCATTTGAACCATTTATGTCATAAAGTTTAGTTGTTTTTTTGTACAAAGTGGAAATAAATATGTTCTGGTGCATTGAATGATACTCCAATAATAGCGTATTTTTTAAATAAGAAGAGAGAAAGTGAGAGAGTGAAAATTTCCCCTTCCTAGCAGTGAAATCTTCGGAGAAGCGTCTGGTGCTAGCAGAAGCCATCGGCGATGCAAGAAAGCAGAACCATCAACAATTAAGTCCACAAAAACTGTTAAGCTGTATAGAGAGAGCTTAACATTATATCGGGCCACTGCAAGAACGTGGCAACTGTGACAGGAAGGACCTGAGAAATAAGGGGAAATATTAAAGAAGTTATAAGAAAAAGAAAACAAAAGTAGTTGGGAGTTGCCATGGCAACCAATAACAGCGAGGCTGAAGAGCGATTCCACGATACTTATCCAGAAATATTGTGTTGATAGGTGGTGAAATGATTAAGGGAATCAAGAAAATTGCACAATGCTGCAGTTAATCTCAAATTGCCGATGCTGCTGTCTACAAATGCTGATGCCACCATACACCATACACCAATGCTAACATTGCATCACACCAATGCCAACACCGCCGTCCACAAAAACCAACACCGCCATTCACCAACGCTGATGTTGCATTACACTAACGCTGACGCAGCCATCCACAAAAGCCGACGCCGTCATCCACCTACGCCGATGCTGCCATCCATCAACATTGACGCCACCGTACACCGGTGCCGACACCGCCTTCCACCGATGCCGGGTGAGCTACTACTGGCCTTTGATTATTTGTGAAGTGTGGGGTGTTGTGGAAATAAGGGAGTGTACTTTTAATAATAACTAGATTAAAGGCTAAACAAAACATAATGGAAAAAGAACATCAATCCGTAGAGTCTGTTGGGGCTATGGGAATTGAAAAACAGGGGCCAGATTTTGGCGAATTAACATGGTTTATCAAAGTGCAGTTTGAATCACAGAACACAAAACAGGATGAACTGAAGGCAGAATAAGCTCTAAGTTAGATTTGCAAAACACAAAATTAGAAGTTCAAGTTAATATCCTAAGTAATCAGATGCAAGAATCGAAAAAAGAATTGTCCAATTCCCTAAGTGAACAGACAAATATTTTATTTAAGGATTTAGAACAAAGAAATCAAGCTAAACTAAAAGGTTTTCTGTGAATGGCAGGTTATTATCGATGCTATGTGCAAAGCCATGAAATGAACGACCCTAGACTATTAAGATTATTACATTAAGGTGTATCATGGAATTGGGACCAAGGGACCCAAGAAGCCTTTGACAAACTAAAACAAGCTTTAGTAAATGCGCCTATCTTGCAACATCCCGTAATGAATGAACCTTTTAAGATAGCAACAGATGCCTCAGATTATGGTATTGCAGCAGAATTATTCCAAGGGGAATGGGGGGTAGAAACCTATGATCATAGATCTATAGCATTTATTAGTCAAAGCTTAAATAAGCATGAACAAAACTATACTGCTACCGAGAAAGAGTTGCTAGCGATAATGTGGAGTATACAAAAGTTCCAAACTTTGATATGGGGTTCGGAAATCTACATTTATATCGACCACCAGGCTTTGTCATTCCTAATGAGTAGTAGATTATTACACAGTAGACTAATGAGGTGGATGTTGTTTTTACAAGAGTATGATATTAAAATACAATATATAAAAGGATCAGAGAATATAGTACCCAATGCTTTGTCACGACTACCTCAAAACATGAAAGATCTGCAACATACAGAAGGACCTGGGGTAATTTTCACGATCAATTTTATAACAACAGAATATCCAGCAAGGGAAGTACATGAGTTAGCCCAAACGATAATGGAAAATATTAAGCATGACCCTTATTTTACAGCGATCTATGCCATGTGTATAAGAGAGTGATTATCGGTAAACAAAAGGGAACAGTGGAAGGTAACAAATCACAACTTGTTCTGGAGAAACAGCAAAGAGTCAAGCTATTGGTGGCTGTGTATACCACAAATAGTAGTCTAAATTAATACAGTACATTCATAGTGAATATGGCCATTTTGGAGTGGAAAAAGTGTATAGCTCACATGAATAAGTTTTATTATTTTAAGCGATTAGAACATAAGGTAACTGATACTATTAAAACATGTGACATCTGTCAGAAAGCTAAGGAGAATAATACCCATGTAAAGTATAAGATGTATCCAATTATTCCTAAAGCATTACATGACCTCACAGCTGCTGATTTTTTTGGACCCATACCCAAAGGGGAGGGAGGCGTGGCTTTATATTAGTACTTATCGAATGTTGGTCGAAATATGTAAGACTGTATCCTATTAAGAAGGCTAATGCGCAAACCCTGATCAAGTGTTTGCAAGATTATTTTATAGCTACAAGTAAACTGAGGCGCTTTCTTTCAGATAATGGACCTCAGTTTACCAGCCATGAAGTTAAGGAATTTTTAGCCTGGGAAAATATATGACACATTTTAATTTCCAGCCGGCCGAAGTGGCCGTGCGGTTAAAGGCGCTGCAGTCTGGAACCGCAAGACCGCTACGGTCGCAGGTTCGAATCCTGCCTCGGGCATGGATGTTTGTGATGTCTTTAGGTTAGGTAGGTTTAACTAGTTCTAAGTTCTAGGGGACTAATGACCTCAGCAGTTGAGTCCCATAGTGCTCAGAGCCATTTGAACCATTTTTTAATTTCCAACTATAATTCATCTTCGAACCCTTGTGAAAGAGTAATGAAAGAGATTAGTAGGTTGTGCCGCACTTATTGCCACGACACTCATACCTCATGGGCGGAAAGAATGAAAGATTTTGAGCTTATTCTAAATGAACGACCACATTTTTCTATAGGAATTATGCCCGTATAAGCCTTTGGCAAGCCATTTATAGGAGAACCGCTAAGTGTTTTACATGCCCGGAACGAAAAGCTACTGATCACCAAGCAATTCAGGAAAGAGTTGGTAGAAACTTACATAGGAGCACCCAACAAAGGGTAGATAAATACAATGCAACCACAACTGACCCAGAATACCACATAGATGACTTAGTATTAGTAAAACAACACCTTCGAAGTTCAGCACTGAAAAAGAGACACACAAATTTTTTATGAAATACATAGGACCTTATCATATTCAATCAATAGTACACCAAAAATCCCTATATTTAGTAGGTCCTGTGATGGGAGAGGAAAAGGGAATGTATAATGTTAAGGATATAAAACGATATGTTCAAAACCCCCAGGGATGTTGACATTCTGTGTCAACGGGCGGAGTGACGTCCGCCAGTTCCCAAGTTGAGTTCGGTATTACTTCCACATTAGTTTTCCTACACAGAACTCCCTTCAAATCTTTGACTATCCTGTAATCTATTTACAGCCCTTAAGCTATCCTATCATATTAGAATTAAAAGAGACCAATTATGACTACACGATTATGACTAATTTAAGGAGTCACAATAAACAGTAATCTCTAAGCATGAGATAAAACTAACAGGGTAACATTCTAACAGGAGATATAATATGATGGTACTGTTTAGGAAGAATGATACCTACATGACATAAACTGAACATGTGTATGAAATATAGAGTGAAGTGACTAACTGAATAACTATTTGATTATGTGTATATAATTTCTATTTTTATAGAATGTTTTATACTTTTTGTAAAGTGTGATGTGATTGGGGAGGGTTTATACATAATTTTGAAAGGGGTGGGTAGCATAGGCACAAACACAACCTACACACCACACCCTTCATAAAACCCTCACAAACAAGTATGACTGGTTCTTCATCATTTGCTGTTCCATAGAAGTTGCTAAGATCTTTTCTTCGGGGACTTCAAAGGTGACGGTGAGAATGTCCATTCTGCAGGAGATGCCAAACATCATACCTCCTCCGGCTTCTCACTTAAATACCGGCGAAGTGGGGATCCTGGGGAGGGGGGGTTGGGACGGGTTTCCTGTCTTTGGGGCTGTCTTCTTTCTTTCTTCGATCTTAGAAACCAATTCTTTTATTTACTTTCTTACTTCTGTTAAGAGTACCAATCTATCTGTCCACATTCATATACTTCTATCGCTGAAGTCTTTCTCTTTTCCGTGATTTCTAAAAATCTTCAAATAAGAACCTTAGTGGGCCAAAGAATCAGGACACACAATCACACTTCCACACTCAAACAATTAAATACAAAGACACAGACAAGTAATATGCAGGGAGATGTAACACCTGTCCCAAATAAGGGGGGAGGTAGTGCTCAGGAAGGGATTGAGCGCATGTGCTAAGTAATGACGGTTGCACATCTCAAGTGAAATGGTATAGTAAGCTTAAGCTAAAGGAACAAGGGGGGACGAAGTGTATATCCACCTGTGTTCATAGCTATAGTAGTACAAAGTAATATGAATGGAGATAAAAAGAAATAGATATTAAGCCAGAGGTATCGAGTCACATAAGTTTCTGATGAATAATATGATTGTGCAGACCGAATAGCCCAATGAAGCGAAATAAAGTTACAACCATGGACGAAACATATATAGTTATTAAGGCTATATGAGTGAGCTATAAGCAATGAACAAGCGAAGAATTTAAGCAGGTAGGCTGAAGGACTCAGGAGAAGGAAAGAAGAGGCAGATAGAAATTAAAATAAAATAGTGTGCAGAGGAGTACAAAAGAGGCAAGACTATGAATCATTGTTAGAGAAGATAGGGGGGGGGCGCATCCGATATAGATGAAATGATAGAAAGAGAGGCAGGTAGGCAGACCCATAGGAGGCTGACCTATACTGTGCGGGCAGGGGCACGAAAAAGAGGATTGACCTGTACCATAGTTTAGTATAAATGAAAGGGACGTAGCTACCCAAGGATGAGGAAGAAGATGTTTTCATAGTATCAACCCTTGTGTAGATTGGAACCCAAAGGGAAAGGGTGGTATAGTGACCTGAGATTGTAGTGGAAAGTTTCTCCTGGTAAATTTGAATTCTAAAATTTTTTAAATAGAAAAGATGAGTCCTGCATGAGGAGATAGAAAAAAGAGAAAACCCCCAGTACAACTAATTTTTTTCAGACCCAGAAAACCGGTGGTTATCATTGCAACAGCTTCTTAAAAAAAAAGTAAAGACTATACTCAGAATAACGCCTAAACTTTGAAACTGGCTAAGGGGAGGGATTTATTTTGGCTCAATCCTGGAAGCAAGAATAGATAAATCTATTGGAAATAGCTAATACTTGTTGTACTATTAGTTTATCACTACTATGTCTATGAAAGATATTACCAACAGCTTAACGAAATAGCGGAGATGGAAGAGAGTTTTTGTACCTAATGTTTTTATGTAGTACAAAGTAACAAGATAAATTTTAAGGAAAAAATTATTAAAATATATGTTGTGTGCAAAATAACGAGTGTTCAAGCTAAGGGGAGGGATATGTAGTGCCCCCAGAATTTTACGAAAGTCTGGAGACACTTGTGTTCCAGCCGTTTTGAACACGTGTTATTTTAAAGCAGGGCATAAGGAGGAGCATGGGATACTGCACCAATTTATTGTTTGTGCAGGAGAAACTGGAAGGGAGATAATTCATTGGCCCTGGCAAGTGTTCAGCACGACCTGCTAAGAATAATTAAATATGGCGCAGAAGCTCCGTGGCCAGCTGCAAAGAGTAGTGTAGCTTTGTTTCGTTGAAAAAACAAATGGAGTTACTTGGGATAGTGACTGTTTATTAGACGTTGAACTGCTGTTGGAGAGTACGTGGACTGGACGTGGACAGTCAGCCACGATAAAAGCTTATGTATTAATTGTGTTCAAAAGTGTGTAATTAACTAATTCTCAGTGCCTGGTGGGCTTACATAATAAAGTTTAGTTGGTGTTTTGAACAAAGTGGAAATAAACATGTTCTGGTGCATTGAATGATATTCCAGAAATAGTGTATTTTTTAAATAAGAAGAGAGTGTGCGAGAGAGTGAAAATTTCCCCTTCCTAGCAGTGAAATCTTGGGAGAAGCATCTGGTGCTAGCAGAAGATATTGGCGCTGCAAGAAAGCAGAACCAGCATTCTTCAACAAGTATGTCCACAAAAATGCTTAAGCTGTATAGAGAGAGCTTAACACTACACCGGGGCACCGCAGTTTGTATCACTGCACATTCAACATTGTCCCATGCTGCTGGAAATAGAAAATCTGGATGCTTCCACTGGAGATTGCCATTTTGATCAGATGTGCAGTGACACCATGTTTTGTCTACAGCCAGTACTCATGACAAGAGTTTGTTCCCTTCCTTGGCCTAGAGCTGCATGTTTTCAGGAGAGTCCCACTTGACATGCTTCCTGTGTTGATCAAAGATGGTAAAGCAACAACTGGATGTACACTTTGCAAATTTTTGGTCTTTCCTTAATGATGGCATGAACTCTTCTGCAACAATGGCTGGCAGTGTTGAATAACAAAGGCATCCACTGGCTAAATGCAATGTGGTGCTGCAGATTGTGCATCATCAGTGAAAGACTGGACTTGCATTCAGGAGGACAATGGTTCAGACCCGTGTCCTGCCATCTTAATTTAGTTTTTCCGTGAGTTTCCTAAATTGCTTCAGGCAAATAGCAGGATGGTTCCTTTGAAAGGGCATGGCTGATTTCCTTCCCCATCCGTCCCTAATCTGATGGGACCTATGACCTCACTGTTTGGTCCCCTCCCCCAAATCAACCAGTCAGTGAAAGAGGTCAGCCATTCCCTCAGATACTTGTGCCATGCCTTGACCCAGTAAATAACCATTGGCTCTATAAGTCTTTAAGAAACATAGTTCTGTACCAGCACCATACTGTTCTGATTTTGCAAAGTTATTGGTATTGGTAGTGAACTACTTTGCAGAATGAATCTTTCACCCTGTTCACAATGTTAATCTGACAAGAAGTTTCTGCTAAAGTGTTTCTTTTGAAGACTTATTTTTTCCACTACATAAATTTTAAAATAAATTTCTTTTACTTTTTTGATGACATAAATTTTGTGTTATTTCAAATTATAACAAAATAAAATTTTTACTAATATATTTTCTATGTAAAACCATTCGTGAAATTTTGGTTTAAAGTGATACCACTAAAAAAATGTTGCTGCTTCCAGAATGACCATTGCATTCAGAAAACTGAGTTGTCTTTTTCTATACCTCTTTAAGTTAATCTCACTGTTGTTGTTGTGGTCTTCAGTCCTGAGACTGGTTTGATGCAGCTCTCCATGCTACTCTATCCTGTGCAAGCTTCTTCATCTCCCAGTACCTACTGCAACCTACATCCTTCTGAATCTGCTTAGTGTATTCATCTCTTGGTCTCCCTCTACGATTTTTACCCTCCACGATGCCCTCCAGTACTAAATTGGTGATCCCTTGATGCCTCAGAACATCTCACACCACTGGAAGAATTTGAATTGCCATATTTTGTCATCTTTAAAAAGATAACTGTCAGAAATGTTACAGAACATACTGTCAAGAATGAGTTAGATGACAAATGCTCATCTATAAAGAGATGTTCATGGTGTACACGCTGGTGTCAGTTGTTGTATTATTAAATCTACTTACACTAGCATATCCATTGTACTAAGATCACTTTATCCACATTAAACATCATTATGTTGTGACTTCTTTACTTCCTTCATTTATGCAAGTAGGAGGGTTCTGTTAAATTTCTAGGAGTCATACATGTAGTGTGATCAAATATTTGTTTTCTACCACAATACGTTACATGTAGCATCTAAAGAAAGTGCCAGGCACTTCACACATGAGTGAAAATCGACAGCTTATGCATACTCATTTCTAAACAAGTGTATTACTTTCATTAAACTGTTGTTTCTGTATGAATTAAATGCACTGGTTGTGCAATAAAATAAAAAGGTGACAGCTTCAGGAAATAAAAAGCTGTAGTTGGTTTATATGAAAGAAATGAACAACAGCTGGTATGAAGTATTAAATTGTCGTCATATTTTTGGATTTAGGAGCTAGAAGCACTGTTTCAATAATGACACAATTATTTTAAATATAAAGTTCTAGTAATACATGTACAAATCTTTCACAGACCATACTTTTAGTTAAGAACATTATAAGGAATAGATACCTAATATAGTTTATCAAAAATTTTGATGTCTATTTTGCAAGAAATTCTTAGATTCCTTCAGCGCTCCAGTCTATGAAGCTAATATGAGTTGCCCAGGTCCAAAGAACAAAGTTCATTAGTTCCTAGCAGCAAACTCAAAGGGCAATGTCACCACCCTGGTGTGTAATACGTCCTGTCCTGGTTCTGAGCTAAAGTCCATGCCTGGCACGCAATATGAGAACTTGTCCAAGTTCAATAGTCATCACTGAAAATTTCTCCATGTCCGAAAGTGTCATGTTGAGCAGAAGGGCAATGTCAAATGTGGACAGTGACAGCACAAGTGGTTGACAGGGCAGCAGCAGTTGCAATAACTTTCTAGATGACCATCAGACTTCAGCAGGTGGATTAACAGCTGGTTGTGGACAGAGCACACTCTTATAAACTGGTCACATGGATGACTATAACTTTCTTACTGGCTGATTGCACTGTTGGTGCATTGATAAATGATATGTGCTGTTGACTGGTGCTTTTATCAGTTGCTGGCTTGATGTGGCTGCTGGTTTTGCCTCCTGGCAGCCTGCTGGCTGACTTCTTGTTGTGGTCTGTAGGTTGACAGCTGGTAGTGCGGAGTCATTGGTCATGGGCTTTTAAAGGGTGCTGCTCACAGATGGTCTGCTGTCAGCACTTTCCCACACTTTATGGAGGGCATGCCACAGCAGCTACCCCTTCCCCCCTCCAGGACAGAGGTGTCAGGGAAGAGGCAGATGTCAGTCCTTGACAGCATCCATATAATCCAAGCCCATGAAGGCAGAGGCCAGCTGTGGTTTGACAACCATCATCCAACAAGCCGGTTGGTGCTCCAAGATACATTGGTGTGTCACCTCTCAGGGTGGTGCAGTGTCGCTAGCCACAGGTGGTGAGGAGACTCCACATGATGGAGGTAGAACATTACTTGAGGGTGCAGCACCTCTTCTCTAATGAAGTTGGTTAGTGTGTGGCACCAAGTGTGGGAGCAGGGAGTTGTTGGAAGTGTGGGATATATATAGACAACTGGGATTGAAAGGGAGAGCATGTAGACATTTTGTGGGATACAACCTTTCATGGGGTTGGCCCTGGTAGGGTGATAAGCTATCTTGGTTTAAAAAGTCTGAATGAACCTTTGGCAAGGCCATTAGGTGCCAGATGGAAAGGAGCTGTGCGTACCAAGGAGATTCTGTTAGCTATACAAAATTCTTTGAACTTTACAGAAGTAAATTGTGGGCTGTTGTCAGGGTTTTGAGGAACCCTTTTAATGAAAAAAATATTTGCCAAAACTTGGATAGTGGAGGTGATACGTGGGAAACAAATGGGAAACCAGACCAGGTGTTAACCACTATAAATCAGGAGGACTCTATGAAGGGCCTGGCAAAATTGCGGTGTATCCTTGTCCACAAGGTGGAGGGGGCAGGCCAAGGAAAATATCTGTGTGCTGGTGAGGCCTGCTGGCTATGGCAGGTTAAGCATGCAAAGACCTTGGTAGGTATGGCTGCATCCATCCCCCTCCAATATAGATGATTTTGGGGCAGCTGCTTGGTAAGGACAGCCCCCAATGGCACTGGTGTAGAATGTTGAGGGCTCTCTGCTGGAGATAGCCAGCGATGACCGCAAACATGCAACCATTATCCCTCTAGAGCAGCAGGACCCCTTAGAGAACAGAGAGCTGAAGGCATCTACTCCAGAAGCCTTGGTGGTCAACAATCTCCAGTTGCTTCTGATTCACTGGCCACCTGTAAATAATATGCTTTAAGACTTTCTTGAAGACTGCATCCTGAGCCATGTACAGCATGAGTGGAACCAAAGGGCATGGTAGTGACAGCCACTTCTACTACTACATTCAGGTGAAAACAGATGGCAGGATCAATTTCAAATGTAGGATCTGCAACAAGGAGCAGACGGGGAAATAAACTACATTAGCTTGTTGAGCTGACAGTCTGAATCATGTCATAGGAATAACCAGAAAAGAGGAGAGCCCATTGCTGCAGACACCAAGATGTTGCCATAGGTACTGCCACTGAAACCTGAAAAAGAGGGAAGAGGTATTTGTGATTGGTAAGTAGAGTCGTGAGACCTCTGGGTGCCAAAAATTATCATTAGGGCTTCTTCCTCAGTTTGTTTATAGTTTTTCTGGGCATTGTTGAGCAACCTGAATATGAATACCATAGGGTGTTCTATGCTGTTAATGATATGAGACAGCACTACTCCCACCCTGGCTTGGAAAGATCATAGGCAACAAGACATATTGGCTTCAGGAGGCCCTGCTTCCAGATCCTTATTGCACTGATCGGACCACTTCCATGGGACATTCTTCCTGAGAAGTTGGTGTGTGGGTCCTGCCACTCCTACTGTATGAGGGATGAAGTGGTGATGGTAACTGATCTGCCACAAAACTGCTGTCAGTTGCATGAGATGCAAGGAAACTGGCAACTTCTGGACTGCTGTGACATTGGTGGACATGGGACAGATGCCCAGAGCCCTAAAGATATGGACTAAGAATTCAACTTCCTTGACAAAGAATTCACATTTATCAAGGTTGCAGTGCAAGTTTACCTTCTAGAACATTGAAAACAAGGCCTCTAAAGTGGTCATCAGATCCATAGCAGATTTCTCTGTGAACAGGATGTCATTGAGGTAATTAAACGTGCTGGGTATTGGGCTAGTCAGTTGTTGCAGATACTACTAAAAAATAGCTGGTGCACTTGCAATGCCAAATGGTGAGCAGTTTTAATTAAAAAGGCTGAATTGGATGTTAATCATCAACAGTTCCTTAGGCACATCATCTTTAAGGTCAAGCTTCATGAACACCTTGCCCCCTGCAAGGTGTGACATAATATCCTCTAACTTTGGTAGGGGGTACAAGTCCACAACCATCTGAAAATTGATAGTAGCCTAAAAACTGCCAAAGATGCAGAGCACTCCATTCAGTTTTTCCACCAGCACAAGTAGTATTGCACATCTACTGTTAAGAACAGGTGCAGCATTGGAGTTCCTCAGGAAGCCTGTCCCAGAGGGCGAAAGGTGCAGTCTGGGTTTTGGAGAACTTAGGAACTGCATAAGGCAGCATGGTGACATGGGATTCAAAGTTGTCAAATATTCATATGTACGTCACAAGTGGTGCTTGAAACATGACCACCAGTGAAGAATCTCCAGGTTGCTGATGAACGAGGACCGCCAGGTAGGAGTTAGAAGTGGCAGATACTTGGGCACCAGCCTTGTAATGCTACTTCTACTTGTAGTTCCATGTATTTAGTGAGAGTTCTGTGTTGCTAGTTGGTGCCACACGTTACTCCAAGATTTTGACAGTTAGCTCCAGTGGTAAACATTCAATGTATATTGATGCATGCCTGTGTCAGGCCTCTGTTCATTGCTAGCAGGGCTGTAACAAGTTGTTAACAGTGTAGCAGTGCTTCATAATAAGTTGAGCATAATTATATTGATTCAAACTTCATTTGTGTTGAGTAATCTTATGGTTGCCTATCTAGAAGCCTATAGTAACAGATCCTTTGGCCACCTTCCACTCATTTGCCATTAGCAATGAGGGAATAACGGTTGCCATTGTCCAACACATTTGGCAACAAACTCTGTTGAACCTAAGATGTCACATAATTTTCTTCCTTTACCACCTAATTTTTATTGCTTTCTGGACATTTTTGTTCGGGCCTATACCATTTGTTATTGTGGAAGTTTCTGTTTCAGATCCGCTCTTTCCACTTTTGTTTACTTTACTTGTTTGTGCTGCCACATATTGATTTAGGGTTAATATTTTTTGCTTTACTATGGCTAACCACCTCCCCAACTCCCCACACATGCCTGCATTGCAATTAGCATAATGAAAATTGCAGTTACCTTTGGCACCAACATTTGGTGTAACACAGTTTCTTCATTTATAGTTGCAATGAATGACACAGCTTACTGAGATGATGGACTTTATTCAAATGCAGATGGCAGCCAGTGAGTCTTGCTATAGACTCCATGAACTATGTCAGTGCCACATCTTATGCAGCCATCATTAGTGCCTCTGTTTCACCTGCTGGAAGAGGACAGAGATGGCAGTTGGGTACTTGACTCAATTTGAAGCTCATCTATCTGCACACAAAGTACCAGCTACAGTAAAACAATCTCTTTTCTTATCAATGGCCAATGTGTCCATCTCTGATGTGAACTATTCCCCAATTTGCAGTCAGAACTTGTGGTCTATGACAAATTAGTCCAGGATGTGAATAGATATCATCACAAGAACTTTCAGGTGGTAGCTGCCATGTTTAAATTTTTCAGACTCTTAAACAGTCAGGACAAACTTATAGATGGTGGGTGATAGATTTGCAAGGGCTTATTAGGCAGTGTAAGCTTAAATGTGAGGGTGGCAAGTCTTATAGTGATCTCATGATATGTGACACCATTATGCAGAACAATGCTGACAATAGAATATGAGAACAGATTCTCAAATATCCTGACCCTTCCCTGCAGCAAGTTTTGCAAATTACTGACTATCAATATGCCTATGACAGTGCTGTAGACAGTTTTCAATCATTAACATTTGTGCTGTAGCACATAGCAATAGCACTGAGTGATGGCATAAACAAGCCACTTCCAATTTGAGTTCTCAGTGGTCCACTCCGGCTCAATGTAGCTAGCCACGTAATCAGCCAGGCCATCGAGGTACTGGTGTGAAGTCCTGCTTCTCAGTGCAAAAGTGTCACTTATGCTTATTATGAAACACAACTTGTTCTTCATGTGTAAAGACCAGAGATGTTCAAGTGGTATGCTTACAGAAAAAGAGGGTTCCCTCTAGTAATATGCAACCACAGCAATCAAACTTTGCTGTACATATGGTGCATTCTGACCTAAACACAGCTTCTAGTGTTGAACAAATGTGCAGTAGTTGACAATTCAAGCAATCAGTAGCTCTTCTTTGGTGCAGTGCCTCTGTAATAAACTCTTTGTGGACCTAGCAATAACTAGTCAAACTATTCAGTTACAATTAGGTATGTGTACCTTGGTTTCTTTGCACTGTTGCAATACTTATGAATTTCTTGGCAAGCCCAAGCTTCAGAAATCACACACTAAGCTTACAGCATATAACAGACAAGACATGCCAGTGCTATGTTCTTGCTGCCTTCCTGTCATATACCTGAATTTGCAGAAGACTGATATTTTTGACATATTTGGCCTTGACTTGTTTGGGTTGCATGAGGTAGACAATGTGTTGTCAGTTACTAATTTTGATTCAAATGGTGGTATTGCTCGTTTGTATGCTGAATTCAAAGAATTGTTTGTTGATGGCTTAGGCAAAGCTTCTAATTTTGTTATGAATGTGACCGTGCAAGTCAATGCACAGCGTCACTTTTTCAGGGCTCACACTGTACAGATGCGCTCTGTGAACAGGCTGTCCAGGACAGCAGTGTTACTGCAACCATCACAGCCAGTCAGTGGACATCTACATTAGTACTCATCAAGAAGCCTTCAGGCAAATTGTGTATTTGTGGAGATTTTATGGCAACACTGAACCCTCAAACAGTGACTGATTCATTTCCTTTGCCTCAACCTGATGAATTTAAAGACAATTTGGGAGCTAGTTGCTACTTCACTAAGATTGATTTACATTATGCCTGCCATCAGATCCCTTTATATGAACAGTCACAGCAAGTGTCTGTTATTAACATACATGGGGGTCTTTTCAAACTTCTTCATGTGCCTTTCAGTAGTGTCTGCACCAGCAATTTTCCAATGCTATATGGAAAAATTAGCAGCATCTGTGCATCCGAGTACAAATTATTTAGGTGTATAGTGGTATCAGATAGCATAGCAGATGAGCACCTTAATAATTTGTGCACCCTGTTCCCTGTGTTATCAGAAGTAAGGCTTAAATGCAACAGACAAGAGTGCATGTTTTTTTTTTGTTCAAACTGAAACTGCATGCTTGAGGCATGTCATTAATTCTCAATATGTTCATCTAGAGTGTCACACTTGCAGGCCATTCATAAACCTCCAATTTCCAAAGAAAGTTACTAAATTTGACAGTGCTAGGGAAGCTGATGTATTACATTCACTTCATTCTGACTGCAGCTCAGATTGTAGCACTATTGCACTGCCTTTGCCACAAGACTGTACTTCCTGCATGCTTCCAGGAATGACACATTGCCTTTTGACAATAGAGTTGGGTTGTTTGCAAACTAATGGGTCCAAAGGAATGGTTCATCAAGATGAACAGAAAGAGCGAGGAACGAATTCTAAGGAACAGTCTTTCATAGTTCACTTCAGTCGCAGCTTTCCCGGGAATGGGAAATGGTCGGTCTCATTCCCACAACAGCACATTGGCCAGTCTCACTGCAGCCTCAGTCCCTTTCCCATCTGTCTTTGTCTCAGTCTCGGTCTCACTTGGTCAGACTCGTCCTATGCGTGGCCACTCGCAGTTCCACTGCCAACTGCTCATAGTTCAGTATCGAGTTGTTTTTCATTTTGTTTACTGTGCACACCCATTATAGATCCATTTAAAACCTTTTTTTAAGTCTGTTTGAAACCTTTTCTGAACTCTGAACTTCTGGTTCTTTTTGTATTCTATTCAGCATGCAGGACCGGTAATTAAAATCAATTTTATAATTACATAAATTACATAAAAATTGTGTGGTATGTAATACATATATGTTTTCAGGCAACAAAATGGCATATCAGCTTGCTTCATTATTTCAATAATCAGCAGAAGAAATGCTTGTAAAAAGAGAATATTATTTTGTTATTAGACATGCAAAGGAAGTCGGCATGGCACACAGGAGTCGCCATTTTCTGTCTTTCTTTTTATCCAAGGTAAAAGAGTATGTTCATTGTTATGGAAGGCAGACTGACTTACAACTGAATGAAGCCTGTGCTCCATAACTGAGTGTCTGGTGTCACATTTTGTAAAGAGAATATGATAACTTCTACAATATTATTTCAGTGGTAGACGGTGGCGCACGAAAATTGGCTCAAGTACTAAACTGCTCACTGTCACCCACCAGTCATCATCTATTGTTTCGAAGCTGTTGTTCGCATTAGCTTATTTGTTATTTCTTTACTGCCTAATTATTACATGTTTACCTGTTCTGCTCATAGCAGTCAACAAATCATGCATAATTGGCGAGCAGTCTGTACTCGATGTAGGTCTTCCGTGCACCACCTTATATTATTTCACAGCAATCAGCCACATAATGCTACAGTTGACTAAATGAGATGTTTTGCACAATCATGATAATTACAAGTGTGTGAGAATTCTGTTATGAATAAAAACTCTGTACTCCAGTGGGGAGGCAAATGCCCCCTCTTGCCGCCTCCCATCTTGAGTCCCTATGCTACTAATTTTCAATTTTTCATAAGAACCATATACCAAGCACAAATGAACGGTGAACAAAAAACTGAATAGTTGCCAAAAAAGAGTGATCACTAGTGACCTAGTTCCCAAGGAGTAACAAGTTTGCCCATCTCTATTTGACAACTCAGACACTTTGGTCAGTGATCATTGCCTCTTTAACTCTGATCCTTCCAAACATGTAGTCTTGACATATGACACTGGTGCAGTACTCTCACAGATGATTGGTTCTGCTGACAGACCTATAGCCTTTGCCTCCAAACTGCTTAACAAAGCTCAGAGCAGCTGTTCACAGATAGAGAAGGAGGCTCTTGCCATAATGTATGGAGTGACTAAATCTCATCAGTATCTGTATGGAAGCAAGTTCTATTTGGTCACCGACCACAAGCCTTTGCAGTCACTTTTCAGCCCAGCCAAGCCCATTCTGAATCACACTGCACAGAAATTCCAATGCTGGACTCTCATCTTACCACACTTCCAATACAAGATAATGTACAGGCCCACAGCAAAGCATGCCAATGTGTACACACTTTGCCTGCATCTCGTGGTCGTGCGGTAGCATTCTCGCTTCCCACGCCCGGGTTCCCGGGTTCGATTCCCGGCGGGGTCAGGGATTTTCTCTGCCTCGTGATGGCTGGGTGTTGTGTGCTGTCCTTAGGTTAGTTAGGTTTAAGTAGTTCTAAGTTCTAGGGGACTGATGACCATAGCTGTTAAGTCCCATAGTGCTCAGAGCCATTTGAACCATTTTTTTTTTTTTTTTTTTTGTACACACTTTCACATCTTCCCTTGGGATCAGAGGCAGACATTGATGCATCTAAAGCATCTTGTCACTACAAAGATGCACAGGACTCAGAAGTGCTTGGCCAGTTGCCATTAGATCATCGGAAGATCACAGGCAATGGCAACGGACCCAGATTTGCCGATTCTCTTGCACTACATACACACTGGTTGGCCTTGCGTTGTTAAACATAATTTTAGCCTGGTGGTCCACCAATACCTTGCATGTTGGCATGACTTGCAGTGCTACAGGGTGTCTTATTACTATGTACTGCATCTGAACAGTTGCATGTAGTAACTCCAGAGACATATTCTTAGTTTGCTTCATCAGGGTCACTGGGACATGATCCACACCAAACAATTAGCTTGCTGACATTGCACATGGTCTGGCATGGACTCGCAAATAGAGCAGATGGTGGCTCAGTGCCTCCTTGTGTGGAATACCAGACAGCTCCTCCTCAACAAAGCCTGAAGCATCTTGGCAGCACTTGCATTTGGATTTTTCTCAGTCCTACTGGAACATTTGTTGGCTGGTTGTCACCGACAAACGTAGTAAGTTTCCTTTAGTGGTACCCACGCACTCTACAATGACACATGGCACTTGTCAATCCTTGCAACCCATATTTTACCTTGGGTCTACCAGAGTTATTTGTGACTGTCTGGAGAATTCGAAGATTCCTGCGCAGCCAATGTAATTTGTCACATCAGAGGCACATTTTTCCATCCATATTCCAACAGAGAAGCAGAATGCTTTGTTCACACTTTCGAGCAGTAGATGAATAAACTATGCACTCATCACATGAGGGACCAAGCTTTTCTGCTCTTGTCATTCTACCACTCCCAGCCTAGCAATGGCCCATCACTCATGGAGTTGGCACAACCATACCTTGCTCCAGTTGCTACACCCACTGTAGTGGCCAGCACCTACTCCACCCACTCAGGAAATTTACAAACCTAATGACTCAGTGTTTTTATCTTTCAGACCATAAAGCCATCAGAAGAGCTGGGAATGGGGCATTGTCATGAAGTTGCTTGGAAATTGCATGCTTTTGATACATGGTCCAGGAGGGTTGCAGCGATGTCATCTGTAAATTGTGTGACTCTACTGCTGACTCTTTGTTCCCAGAGTGATGGCCTGCCCAGATGATGCAGCCTGCATCCCCTCTGGTTACTTGAGGATCTACATTGCCAGCACGTGGCCCTGGACCAAGGGAGCTGGACCCTACACCTCATCCATCTCCAACTGAGCAGCAGACATCCCAGGCAATGCTTCCCTCCATTCCATGGCTGGCCAGATGGCAGCCATAGCACTTCAAGATATCATTGCAGTTCCACCACCAGAAGACATTACACAATCACCAGATGCAGAGGGGCACCCTCTGTCTCATTTCTTGGCTGATTTTCTAGGATGGTCACAAGGTGAATGCCAGAGCATGGTCAGGAGCTTGGCACCAGCCACAGCTTTGGCTCCTGTCTCCTCCTAGCTGCCTGCATCCATGTCACCATTGTTGCAGCCACCATCACTACATGATGGTGAGGTGGTTTGGTGGGAGAAGTGTAGTATCATAGGTTATTGATATTGCCAGAGCTGGTCCCTTCAAGATTCCTGCAGGCACCACAACAGCACTTTGAACATCACTGTCAATGAAGAACCTCCAGTCTTATGGTTTCTGGCAACCAGAGGAAGCAGTGTGGTGCTGGTGAGCAAGACTCACATGTCCCCTTCATCATTGGACTTACTTGGAGGTGCTTTGCCAATCTTCTTTTCAGGATAGCCAGCTGTGTCGATCTCCCCAACTCCGTCTCCGAAGATATGATGCTGTTTGGAGGAATTTTCTCTACTCTTAAAATGATTCTGTGCACCCAAGATACTTTTAAATCAGTCCCACTATATTTTCACTTCCACAAACAGAACACCACATAACAGTTGTTACATAAATGAATCATATTTTGTAATCCCAATGACACCTGGTCTGTCAGAAACTGTCAAGTACTTTTACAATAAATACGGTTACAGAAATCTCTCAAAGTTCTCTCAAGTCCGTCATCCGAATCTCTAGAGAGTCAGTAAGTAAGTGTCTTTTTTCTTTTATTAATATAATTCAGCTGTTCAAAATATTGACTGCCATAGCAACATCACGGAATAAGGTGTGTTTGCTCATTGTGCTGGGTATGTAGCTTATGTGGCAAGTGTGGCAACCACATGCCCATGTCAATAAACCGTATATGTTGTAGTATCCTTTTGATACATGCTGCCCTGTGCACACAGAAAACCAGTGCGAGGTAGACACTCTCGTATCTCTCATTCTTGTGCATAAAATATTGGGTGTTCGAGATGGTGGAAAGCTGAAGGTCTCTAGAATTTGTGTTGAAACTCTCGAGGCACTACATATCCCTCCCCTTAGCTCGAACACTTGATATTTTATACATAGTCAATATGTACATTGACATCATACTTAATGACAATCCACCTCTCTAAGATATTCATTTACTCCATAATTCTAGATATATATGTATTTTTCATAAATTCTTGAACTTCACAGGGTAAGCACCCTATATTTGGCTTTACACTGACTCTTTACTCTATTTTGATATCTTTGAAAAATATAAACCTTCATTTACTACTTCAATATGCATTACTCTTACTTCTGAATTTTGAGGACTCTCCTTTCTTCTTTCAATTCTACTCATAAGTTCCAGGTGTCATGGACCGTTAAACATTTTATCCTTTACCCTTAATCCTTTATGCTACTCCCTCCTTTGTTCAAATGGACTAGTACTATCCTATACAGCTTTCTGTAGTCTGGAGGAACTCTGGAGAAAATTTATAAGCCTGTTCTTTCCAACATCCATAAATCTTAATAATGCTAGAGGTAGTAAGAATTCAAACTTACCAGAATAATTCCTACCAAATATGTGATTCCTATCACTACACTGCCCTTTTTGTCTTAGGAACAGTACTTACCCCTCACCTATGGGTTGATCCTATGGGTAGCCTTTCTCCTGCCATTCTGGTAGGTACACCCAATTCTTCTTCCTATATTCTATGGTACAGGTTAATCCCCTTCTTGGTGTCCCTGCCCACACTGCATAGGTCACCTCTCTTTGGTCTGCCTATCTGCCCTTTTTTCCATTCACTAAAAGCTGGGTGCCCCCCTCCCCCCCCCCCCCCCACCCCCCCTTTATCCTTTGTGAGTAGGCCCCATGGTTCATCTTCATGTATACTATCACTAAATATTATCTGGTAAAATTAAAAAAATCTACTTCAATCTCCAATATTGCTAATTGATACTTCATTTCATATCCTAGAGTCCTCCTTTACTTTTCAACCTCTCTACCATACCTCTATATACCATTTGTTACTTATTATATATACTTAGGTAATCAAAGGGTATACATCTTTACTTAGGTTATCAGAAAGTCCCACTATTCAACAAGTTGTTACGTCATTCATATTTATATACATTATATATTTTTAGAATTAGTTGATGTAGAACTGTCACCTATAATACCATGTTCTCATGTTTTACCATGTGCACACATTTCCCTCTACAACACTTAATGGTTCTTACAGACTATTGCCCTGTATTCTTATTTATTGTTTGTATTTCCATCTTTGATTGGATGTATGTGGGAGTGTATTTATGTAGCCTGATTCTTCGGCCTACTTATGTAAAATAAGTTGAAGGTTATAGGAAACCACAGAAAGTAAGAAGGATTTCAGCAATAGAAGTGTATGCATATGGAAAGACGGAATGATAAACTGGTACTCAGATGAGAAGTAAGAAAGGAAAAAATAGAAGCAGTTGCTAAGATCAAAGAAGTAAAAGAAGATAGCCCCAAAGACAGGAAACCCTTCCCACCACCCTTCCCCAGGATTCCTACTTCACCGGTACTTGAGTGAGAAGACGGAGGAGGTATGATGTTAAACGTCTCCTGCAGAATGGACGTTCTCACCTTCACCTTTGAAGTCCCTGAAGAAAGATCTTAGCAACCCCTATGGAATGGCAAATGGTGAAGAATCAGTTACACTTTTCTGCACGGGCCATTTGAAAGGTGTGGTGTGTGTGTTTTGTTAGTCATTTTCGTACCTACACTACCCACCCCTTTCAAAATCAATATAAACCCTCCCCATCTACATCACGTCTCGTAAGAGGTATGAAATATTCTATACTAAACAGACCATTATAATCTATAATCAAATAGCTATTTCCACAGTCACTTCATATTATATTGTTCTTAAATATAATACTCTATTCTTTCATTCCATCTGTTTACATAATACCAACATATTATACCTTCTACTAGAATATTATTCTGTTTTTTCCATTTTATGTTTAGAGATCATTGATTATTCATGATTCTCTTAAATAAGTCACAATCTTTTAGTCATATTTGGTCACTTAAATACTAAAATGATAGGATAGTTTAAGAAATTATAAATAGATTACAGAATAGTTGAAGATTTGAAGGGAATTCATTGTGGGAAAACTAATGTGAAAGTAACACTGAAAACAACTCAGGAACCCATGGTTGTCACTCCACTCATTAACACTGAATGTTAATGTCCATGGGGGATATACAACTTTAGGTCCTTTACATTGAACTTTCCCTTTTCTGATCCAGTTATAGGATCTACTAAAAATAGTGTCTTAGGGTGATTTATTGCTTGTACTCGGAAAGGTCCATCATACCTCCGAAAAAATTTGTGTTTCTTTCTTCAGGGCGAGCTCTGAAAATGCTGCTTTGTAAGAACTAGATCATCATGGCCTTCTTGTTATAATTGCTTACTCATGTTTGTGCTCTGTCAAGTATGTTCTTACAGACTATCTCCTGTTTAAGTTGGAAATCATCTATAGGTTGCTCAGGCCAAACAAAACATTTAATAAGCTGTTCTCTGACAAAGGGTTTACCTATTACCTCCAAAGGTGTTAAGCCCATTGATAAATGTGGTATCGCATTTAAAATAAGCTCAAAGTCTTCCATTTCTGTTGCCCATGATGTATGTTTTTCTTGGCAGTACGTGCGGCTTAACTTCCCAATTTGTTTCATACCCCTTTCACATGAGTTAGCAGATGGATTATAGTTGGAGATTAATATTTGATGAATATTTTCCCACGTTAGAAATTCCTTAAACTAGCTACTAGTAAATTGAGGTCCATTGTCAGAAAGGAACCGTTTTGGTTTTCCTACCTTGAGAAAGAACTGTTGCAGACAGTGTATTACTGTTGGTGTGTTTGCTTTCTTAATGGGCTATAACTTAACATACTTATACCGACACTCTATGAGGACAAAAATGTATGCCACTACTGCCTTTCCTTTTGGAATTGGTCCAAAGAACTCTGCAGTGGTTAGGTCGTGCAAGGCTTTAGGAATGATTGGGTACATTTTATATTTAACATGAGTGTCACTCCTTTCACATTTTGACAAATTTCACAAGTTTTAATGACAGATGCTATTCTATGTCCTAGCTTTTTAAAGTTATGGAACTTATTCATATGAGCAATACATTTCTTTATACCAAAGTGTCCATACCCATTATGAATGTACCACACTAACTCATCTTCTACTAAATTCAGTATGCATAAACGCCAATGTTGGGTTGTCTTACTGCCCCTCCAGAACAAATTATGTCCTATAATCTTCCACTTTCCATCTTGATTAGGAGGCAATGACTTCCTAACATACATAGTAAATATATCTGTAAAATAAGGATCATGTTGGACTTTATTTGTTATTTTCTGAGCCATTTCTTGCACCTTGTTGAGTAGATATTCTAGTGTTAAAGAAATTGATTGCGAAAATTATACCAGGTCCTTCCATTTGCTTTAATTCTTTCATGCCTGCTGTTAGCTGAGACAAAGCGTCAGGTACAATATTCTCCGAAACCTTTACATACTGGATTTTAATGTCATATTCTTTAAGAAACAACATCCACTGCATCACTCTACTATGTAGTAATCAACTATTCATTAAAAATGACAGAGTTTGGTGATCCGTATAGACATATATTTCGGACCCCCATATTAGTTTTGGAATTTTTATATACCCCATACTATGGCCAATAATTCTTTTTCTGTTGCTGTATAATTCAATTCTTGTTTTTTGAGACTCTGGGTAGCAAAAGCTATTGACCTATGGCCTATACTTTCCAAACCCCATTCTCCTTGAAAAGTTCTGCAGCTATACCATAGTCTGATGCATTGGTTGAAATCTTGAATGGTTCACCCATCACCGGATGGTGCAATATCAGTGATTCTGATAGTGCCTGATTTACATTTTCAAATGCATCATGTGCCTCTTGGTCACAATTCCATGGTATTCCCTTTTGTAATAAACACAAAAGTCGAGGGTCGTTCAACTCTTGACTTTGTATATAGTGTCTGTAATACCCAGCCATTCCAAGAAATCCCTTCAATTGTCTTATGTTTCTAGGTGGTGGACACTCCTTAATAGCCTCTATCCATTCTGTATTTGGCTTAATTTCTTGCACACCTACGATATGTCCCAAGAATTTTAGCTCTTGCCTTGCAAAGTGTGATTTAGACACTTTTATTGTAATACCTTTTTCCTCGAATATTTTTAGGGTTTTCCTCAAGGCCAGGCAATGCTCGTCCCAGGTGGGTGAAATTATCTGTATATCATCCACATATATGATTAAATTCTTTAATAACTCTCTTCCTAATGCTTCGTCCAGCAAGTGTATAAATACTGATACCAAGATATTTAGTCCAAATGGTAACACATTAAAATGATAGGATTTCCCATCAAATAGAAATGCTTTATATTTCTTTGACTCTGGATGTAACTGGATTTGCCAATACCCAGCAGTCAGGTCAATCAAGCAGAGTAAGGCAATTACTGTGGCTCACAGGAGGTAATTACTGTGGCTCACAGATGGTAGGTTGTCAGTGCTTTACAAAGGGTGCACAACAGAAGCTTCTCCATGACTACTTAAAATAATAAATGAACAATAAAAAATATAAGCAGAAAAATATTGTGGCCTCAGGAAATAAAACAATGCTACTCAAAGCAGCCACTTGTTCTTTTCAACTGTTTCTGATAACTTAAGTTGATTGATTTGAGAAGTTTCTTGAGCTGTTTGGTGGAGAACACAGGAAAAACTTTTGCTAGAATTTCAAATCAAGGACCAATTAACCTTATTTGCCAAGTTAACCTAATCTTCTCTCAGTACCTTTCTTTAAGTATGATGATTGGTTGGTTGGTGGGAGGGGACCAAACAGCGAGGTCATCAGTCCCTTTAAGAATGAATTCACGGAACTGTTACATTTCCATCTGACTTCCATGATTTATCAATTTCTCAGTTTTCTAAAGAGCATACATCCCCATTTGCCAGTAGAGGCTGTATTAACATGTCTCTGTATTTGGTTTATGTATTCTCAAGAATTTCTCTATCCATCAAAACAATCTAATTTTGGAATTTTGTACATTGTTGTGAAGGCTCACTTATTGATAAGGAATCTCCAGCACTTTTTTAAGTAATATAATCTGGACACCAGTTGTTTAGCAGGTGCCTCACTTTCTACCAAATGAATAATCCAGACAACATTAAGTTTAGTTGGTCACTAAGTCTCTCCTGTAGGCAGTAAAATTGAAGTTTTGTTGTGCGCTGATGATTCTTCAGAATTTTTTCAAATAGATAAAGTAATTTAAATTAAAGCTATAATACCTATTGATTTGTATTTTTTTAATTTATTGCACATTATATTAATAACATTTTGTGTAGGTGGCATTGGACAGCTTTCAAACACTTCAAGAACTTCATGGTATTTGATTACACTGTTCCACATGTATAAAGTAAATGATTTCAGTCCTTTATACTGACTAAAATTTAAAGATTCAAGCATAGCAGTCTACTCATATATCAAAAAATTCATTTTGTTGCAAATAATTTTAATACTACAATTTGAATAATATTGTGGTAGCCATAAGAGTTATTAACATTTAGAAGTATTATTTATTTGTATTTAATCTGATTTTAGATTCCATTGCTCTGAATGTTCTATACTTGTATGCTCTGAGATTGCATGTTACAAGGATAGAAAATGCGATAGACTAGGAATCAGTAATGAAGAAAAAGTTGGAAGCTCCACATCAGATGATGACATTTCCAACACCGACAATGAATCCAACAATAATCATGAAAATTGAAGAAGCATTATATTGGTGATCTATGGAAGATCATATGTAACATTCATAAATTAGAAATATTTTCTGTGGGGAAACAGCTGGGCTTCTGATACAAAGACATAATTAAGATAAATTATAAGGATTTGAAGGAAAGTACTGTGATAGTATAGGGTATTGTCTTTTGCCATTTTCACGAGGTAGGAACAAGTCCTTGTAAATTATCTTTTATAAAACTTTTGTAGAATGTGTATTGGATGAAACTAAAAATACTGTACATATTATTAAAAGACTACTTAGTAGTAATGTTTAAACATATATCCTTATGAAAGTAAGGTTTCTGTAAATGAAACTGCATTATTTGCTAAAAATTGTAGCTTTTGTATTGGCTTGTTCAGTAATACACAAATATAAAAACACCACACTGTATTTCACTAAGTACATGCTTGTACACAAAGAAAAGGCTAAGACACAGATGGTATCATCATAGCAAAGAACATAGGATGGCAACTTACACTTAGGTACCATTGCCAACTTAACTATTAGACAGGGACAACTTAAGATTAAGTCTCTGTGGTTTTTTAATAATCTAGGAGCTATAGCGCAACATTGGAACATCCTGGACTCATTGCTCTATAACTGGTGTCACAGCAGGTTCATAATTTTGCATGGCTACAATGTCTCAGTAACAGTAGAGGTTGGTAGTGGTTCATTCTCAGGAATTTAGTCTGTTTCAGAATCAGACTTGAAATCTGCTACATCATTATCACCATCATCTGTTGGCATTACATTAGTTTCAGAAACGGCACTCTTACCACTGAAAATGGATGAAAAGTGTTGGTCCACATGTTTCCCATGAATATTACCACTAAGATCTTTTACAGTGTACATAACATTTCCTTCTCTTTTCAAAACCACACTATTTTCCCATGCATCACATTTAATATCGTTTCTTACGCATACAAACTCCATGACACTGAATATACAACTCTTTTCAAGTATTAAGTAGGGTCTGATCTTTGGCTAGATGTCAAATGATTTGGTTAGGCTCAATTGAGTCCTTAATACATCCCAGATATAAGCATGGCTGGGCTGTGGCATGTGAATGCACATTCTGCATCCTGATATGCAGTAAACCCTGCATAAGGGGTGTTCAAAAAGAAATGAGTCAGAGTCTGGAATGCGTGAACCAGTGACAGGAGGGTAATATCACGGCATGTGTAACAAGGTGTGGTTTTGACCAGAGCATGGGATTTCACAGCTCATTGCTAGAGGGCACTCGTGCATGTCACATGGCTATACAGAGCTAGCAGCAGCATGCGTCAATTGTGCAACACTGCCAGTCGCATTGCAAACAGTGACATGGAGGCATCAGACAAAGAACAAAGAGGTGTTGTTTGTTTTATGACAGTAGAAGGAGTAGGAGGAATGGACATTCATTCAAGAATGTCACAAGTATACGGTGAACACTGGATGTCCCTTGCAAGGGTAAAGGTGTGGCCCAAGTGCTTCAGGGAAGGACAGGTGTCGTTAGCCAATGATGCACGGTCTGGAGCACCACATTGCATTACTGATGACATCGTCCAGCTGGTGGATGCTCACATTACCCAGGACCACCTAGTGACAGTGAAAGTCATAGCTGCTATGGTCGGACTGAGCATCGGAAGTGTTCACACCGTCATGAAGGAGTGACTGCACCAGGATGCATGTCGAATGGCCCACTGTTTTGCTCATCTGCAGCACTATGCTCAGGAAGGTATTGCATTCCTGACATGAGTGGTGGCTTGAGGTGAGTCATGGTGTCATCACTTCAAACCAGAATCAAAACGACAAAGTCTTCAGTGGAAGCATCCAGGATCACCACCACCAAAAAAGCAAAGGCCATCCACATGAGTGCAGGAAAGGTTATGCTGACATTCTTCTTTGACCAATATGGCCTCCATCTGGTTCACTTCTGGCAGCATGGGATAACAGTGAATTCCCAGTGTTACTCGCAAACCTTGACCACCCTCTTCGCCAAGCGATCAAATCAAAATGACCAGGCAGTCTCACCCAAGGGGTCACTCTGCTCCACGACAATGCAAAGCTTCATACAGCCAACTCAGTCACAGCACTCCTGCAGAGATTCAAATGGGAGGTTCTTGGCCACCCTCCAAACAGTCCAGACCTCTCTCCATGTGACTGTGGCATTTTTGGTCCCTTTAAAAAGGCTCTGAGGGGCAAATGATTCACCTCAGACAACAGCATCCAGATGTATGTGCAGAACTGGTTAAAATCACAGCCCTAGGAATTTTATGAGACAGCCATTCACCACCTTGTGTCACAGTGGAACAAGTGTCTCAACAGCCATGGTCAATATTTTTAACATACAGGTTTGATGTTTCATCAAACATACTAGCTTTCAGTGCATGGTTAAAATGTTGGACATCTTTCTCACCTTAGCCATTTGAATTTGGATGGTAAGGTGCAATGGTTAAATACCTAGTTCTATTTTCTACACAAAATAATGCAAAATCTGTAGTAAATTATTTGGGCCCTTTGTCTGCCATAATCACTTTAGACCAGACTGAGCTAACAAAGGGACTAATGCATCAACAAGAGCAGATGTGTTGGTTGAGGGAATATTGATTACTTCTGGCCATTTGCTGTGGGCATCCACTGTGCTTAGACACATGGTCTTGTAATGACTCATGTTGAATGTTACTTAATTTAAGTTTCTTCTTCCTGGTCCATTGATGAATGAATGGGAAATTTTCATGCTTAACATAATTTTATTCACATTAATTGACATCTGAACTGCACACTCGTCATGTAAATAAAACATGGACGGACTTCACTGATCCCTTTGACTTCCAAAAGTAACTTCAAAACTTACTCACAAAACAACAACTCGCTCACAGCCTCTCTGCATTGCTTTATATGGAATTTTAACAATAGCTTCCAAAATAAAGCATTATTAATTTTGTACAATTTTGATGTTACAATTAAAATTTACAAAACGTAAAGAAACTGCTGTTACATCAGAATAAGGTATAAAATTCAATATTGAATGACAATATTTTATAGTAATATCTTTAGTTTTCCATAAGAAAATCATTCTGAACTTTAATTACAATAATGTCTCTCATATTATTTTAGTTACATAATCATTACAGTCTGGATTTGGTTACTAACATGTAATGGTAGTACAGAGCTCGTACTTTATCCAATTAAATAGATAGAATGCACAAAAAATGTCTCAGATTCTGGAAATTGGAAAATTATGAGATGTAAACAATTGGACAGTTAATTAGAAATGTAATTACAAAGAATATTAATTACAGAGGAAGACATAAAAGTAAATAACAAATGAAAATATATTGCTTGGTTATAACTTTGAAGCTGTTTCTCAAGATAGTGAGGTCTAAGGTTACTGGATTTTTAGATTACCATTTTCTTAATTAGAACCATTGATTTTTCATGTTAACACCTCTGCAGTCTCTAGTCATGTATTTCTAAGGAATTATTACTTCAATTTCTTGATTAGTTACTTAATTTAGTTGTTGTTGTTGTTGATGTTGTTGTTGTGGTCTTCAGTCCAGAGTATATGTACATCATTTTATCAATGACAAATATCCACTGATAATTATGACAACACGCATCCTTCCAGAATATTCCACATGCCTTCGCAATGAATATCAACAAAGATGACGTAACTCACCAAATGAAAGTGTTGGTATGTTGATAGAGACACTAACAAACACAAACACACACACAAAATTCAAGCTTTCGCAACCAATGGTTGCTTCATCAGGAAAGAGGGAAGGAGAGGGAAAGACGAAAGGCTGTGGGTTTTAAGGGAGAGGGTAAGGAGTCATTCGGGAGTGGAAAGACTTATCTTAGGGGGAAAAAAGGACAGATATGAGTGGCGGCAACTTGAAATTAGTGGAGGTTGAGGCCTGGTGGGTAACGGGAAGATAGGATATATTGAAGGGTAAGTTCCCATCTCAGGAGTTCTGATAGGTTGGTGTTAGCGGGAAGTATCCAGATAACCCGTACAGTGTAACACTGTGCCAAGATGCGCTGGCCATGCACCAAGGCATGTTTAGCCACAGGGTTATCCTCATTACCAACAAACACTGTCTGCGTGTGTCCATTCATGTGAATGGACAGTTTGTTGCTGGTCATTCCCACATAGAAAGCCTCATAGTGTAGGCAGGTCAGTTGGTAAATCATGTGGGTGCTTTCACACGTTGCTCTGCCTTTGATCGTGTACACCTTCCGGGTTACAGTACTGGAGTGGGTGGTGGTGGTAGGGTGCATGGAATAGGTTTAACACTGGGAGCGGTTAGAAGGGTAGGAGCCAGAGGGTAGGGAAGGTGGTTTGTGGATTTCATAGGGATGAACCAAGAGGTTACGAAGGTTAGGTGGATGGCAGAAAGACACTCTTGGTGGAGTGGGGAGGATTTAATGAAGAATGGATCTCATTTCAGGGCATGATTCTAGGAGGTTGTATCCCTGCTGGAGAACCACATTCAGAGTCTGATCCAGTCCCGGAAAGTATCCTGTCAAAAGTGGGGCACTTTTGGGGTTCTTCTGTGGGAGGTTCTGGGTTTGAGGGGATGAGGAAGTGGCTCTGGTTATTTGCTTCTGTACCATGTTGGGAGGGTAGTTGCGGGATGCGAAAGCTGTTTTCAGGTTATTGGTGTAATGGTTCTGGGATTCGGGACTGAAGCAGATTTGTTTGCCACAAATACCTAAGCTGTAGGGAAGGGACTATTTGACATGGAATGGGTGGCAGCTGTCATAATGGAGGTACTGTTGCTTGTTGGTGTGTTTGATGTTGATGGTAGTGTGAAGCTGGCCATTGGACAGATGGAGGCCAACATCAAGGTATGTGGCATGGGATTTGGAGTACGACCAGGTGTATCTGGTGGAACAAAAGGAGTTGAGGTTGGAGAGGAAATTCTGGAGTTGTCCTTCACTGTGAGTCCAGGTCATGAAGATGTCATTAATAAATCTGTACCAAACTGTGGGTTGGCAGGCCTGGGTAACCATGAAGGCTTCCTCTAAGTGGCCCATAAATAGGTTGGCGTACAAGGGGGCCATCCTGGCACCCATGGCTGTTCCCTTTAATTGTTGGTATGTCTGACCTTTGAAAGTGAAGAAGTTGTGAGTCAGAATGAAGGTGGCTAAGGTAATGAGGAAAGAGGTTTTAGGGAAGGTGGCAGGTGATCGGTGTGAAAGCAAGTGCTCCATCGCAGCGAGGTCCTGGACATACAGAATATTTGTGTATAAGGAAGTGGCATCAATGGTTACAAGGATGGTTTCCAGGGGTAACAGATTGGGTAACGATTCCAGGCACTCGAGAAAGTGGTTGTTGTTTTTGATGAAGGATGGGAGACTGCATGTAATGGGTTGAAGGTGATGATCTACATAGGCAGAGATACATTCTGTGGGGACTTGGTAACCAGCTACAATGGGGCGGCCGGGATGATTGGGTTTGTGAATTTTAGGAAGTAGTTACAAAGTAGGGGTGCAGGGTGTCGGTGGGGTCTGGAAGTTGATGGAGTCAGGTGAAAGGTTTTGTAGGGGGCCTAAGGTTCTGAGGATTCCTTGAAGCTCCACCTGGACATCAGGAATGGGATTACCTTGCCAAACTTTGTATGTAGTGTTGTCTGAAAGCTGATGCAGTCCCTCAGCGACATACTCCCAACGATCAAGTACCATGGTCGTGGAACCCTTGTCTGCTGGAAGAATGATGATGGATTGGTCAGCCTTCAGATCACGGATAGCCTGGGCTTCAGCTGTGGTGATGTTGGGAGTAGGATTAAGGTTTGTCAAGATGGATTGAGAGGCAAAGCTGGAAGTTAGAAATTCCTGGAAGGTTTGGAGCGGGTGATTTTGAGGAAGAGGAGGTGGGTCCCGGTGTGATGGAGGACGGAACTGTTCCAGGCAGGGTTCAATTTGGATAGTGTCTTGGGGAGTTGGATCATTAGGAGTAGGATTAGGATTATTTTTCTTCATGGGAAAGTGATATTTCCAGCAGAGAGTATGAGTGTAGGACGGTAAATCTTTGACGAGTGCTGTTTGGTTGAATCTGGGAGTAGGGCTGAAGGTGAGGCCTTTGGATAGGACAGAGGTTTTGGATTGGGAGAGAGGTTTGGAAGAAAGATTAACTACTGAATTAGGGTGTTGTGGTTCCAGATTGTGTAGATTAGAATTTTGAGGTTTTGGGGGGAGTGGAGCTGGAAGTGGGAGATTGAGTAGATGGGAGAGCAGGGTCTGTGTGCAATGAGAGGAGGCTGAGGTTTGCTGGAAAGGTTGTGGAGGGTGAGTGAGTTGCCTTTCCGGAGTTGGGAAATCAGGAGATTGGATAGTTTTTTGAGGTGGAGGGTGGCATGCTGTTCTAATTTGCAGTTGGCCTGTAGGAGGCTGCTCTGAACAGCAGGTGTGGATGTGGGAGAGGAAAGATTGAGGACTTTGATTAGGGATAGGAGTTGACACGTGTGTGCATTGGCTGAGTTGATGTGTAGATGAAGGATTAGGTGGGTGAGAGCTATGGATTGTTCAGTTTGGAACTGGTATAGGGACTGATGGAAAGAAGGGTTACAACCAGAGATGGGAATGTTAAGTGTGAAGCCTTTGGGGGTAATGCCAAATGTCAGACAAGCTCCCATATTTTATTTACTCAGGTTTGTCTGTATATAGATCAAAGTCTTATGGTCTGTGTATATTGCTACTTGATGTCCTGATAAGTAATTCCTGAACTTGGTGAAAGCCCGATAGACTGCTAACAATTCTTTTTCGGTGACAGTATATGACTTCTCATGTTTTTGCAAAATTCTACTGGCGAAAGCTATTGATCTACGCTCCATCACACCATCTACAATCTTTTCTTGGATCAAATGAGCTCCCAGTCCATAGTCACTGCTGTCAGTCATAATGCAAAATGGCTCTGTAAGATCAGGTCTGTGTAACATTTTACTATTGCACATTTGTTTCTTGACGTTGTTGAATGCTTCCTGATAATCCTTGTCCCAAACCCAAATGGTGTTCTTCTTCAACAAGTTGTTCAAACATGGTGCATTTAAAACTTGATTGCTGACATACTTCTGGTGGTAGCCACAAATTCATTGGAATGATTTGTTGTGTCTTAGTCTTTGGCACAGGAAATTTTGCAATGGCTTCAAGTTTTTCTTCATCAGGCAAAATTCCTTCTTCTGAGATGGTATGGCCTAAAAATTTGAGCTGTTTGACTCTGAATTTGCACTTCTGTGGTATTAATGACATCCCTCCCTGTCTCAATCTGTAACACACTACACCCAACAAACGTATATGTTCTTTCCAATTCTTTCCTGTAACAAGTATGTCATCTACATAAAGGATTAATTTGCTTAACAGTTCTTTTCCTACAACAAAATCCAATGGTTGGTAAAGTCTGCAACTGATACATTAAGGCCAAATGATACAACAAAATAGCAATAACATCTTCCTCAATACAAAAATGTGATATATTTCCTAGACTGAATCTCCAATGGTACCTGATGGAATACAAGTGTTAAGTCTAAACTAGACATGTACTTCATATGTTCAAACTTATGTAATAACTCGTCTATGTTCTCAAGGTATTATTTTAAATGTCTTGAATCGAGCACAAGTCTTACTCCACCATCACGTTTGGAAACTATCACCAATGGGTTATTGCATGCACTATTGAACCTTTCAATTACTTCCCACTCTTCCATCTTTTGTAGTTCTTCCTCCACAGCTTTTCTTTTTGAGATGGTTACTCCATATAGTTTGATGAAAAATGGTTTGTGAGGTTTTAGTTTAAGTCTGCATTCATAGTTTTTCACTTTCCCAGGTTTCTCACTAAACACATCTTTGTATTCCCACAACAAACTACCTAATTGCTCTGTCTGTTCTTTATCTAGACTTCCAGCTTCTTTTAGTTTGCTGGCCACTAATTCAGCATACTTGTCTTCACTGCAATCTTCTTCATTGTCTTCCTCATTAACATTAATCTTTTCATGTGCACAAAGCACTCCTCTAATTTGAAAATTGTTCACTAGGCAGTTTTGGATGATTAGTTCAGTCACATGTGTTACATCTGTCTTTGGATTAGTAAGCCTTAACCTTTTGTTAGTCCAATCAAAATCTGCATTGCTTGCCTGTTTAAAACTTTGCTGTGCCTACCAGTTGTTCCTTTAATTTTGATTCCAATAACAGGATATTCTTCAAAGTCAGCACTGTGTCTTATCTGGTCTCTAAATTTTTCAGAAATAGCACAAACAAGACTACCCGTGTCTAACACGCAAACTCCTTCATAATTTGCAGCTTTTGTACTTATGTACTGGCAACCCTGCTTTCCTCATCTTCATGCAACAAATCATCCTCAATCTCTCTTAAGTCCAAGTCATATATACCATTTTTTCTGAACAATTTCTCTTACTTGTTGAATTTAAATTAGAGCTTGATGTTACGTTCCTCTTTTACACACTGTCTACTCTTCTGGGAACTGATCTCACTGTAAGCCTGCTGACTGGTTCTACTTTCCCAGTTGGAATGCAACTCTTCACAAATAATCTTGATGACCCTTTTTACTCTGTCACTGTCACTATAACCCTTGTAAGTATCCCATAAAGTTTATAGCATCACTTCTAAATCATAATGTCTGTCCACATTTTCCTTATGTGATGATACCTTCCCAGTTTCCATTGGTACAATCTGGTTCTTGTGTTCTTCACAAATACTACCATCATCATCTTCTTCACCATTAATTAATTCTTCTTTAACCTCTATGTACATCTACATCTACATGTACATGGTTACTCTGCAATTCACACTCAAGTGCCTGGCAGAGGGTTCATCAAACCATTTCCATACTACTTCTCTACCATTTGGGCAATGGCCTTGCTGTGGATACACTGGTTCCCGTCAGATCACCAAAGTTAAGCACTGTTGGGCGTGGCGGCACTTGGATGGGTGACCATCCGGGCTGCCATGTGCTGTTGCCATTTTTCGGGGTGCACTCAGCCTCGTGATGCCAATTGAGGAGCTACTCGAGCGAATAGCAGCGGCTCTGGTCACAGAAAACCATCATAATGACTGGGAGAGCGGTGTGCTGACCACACGCCCCTCCTATCCACATCCTCGGCTGAGGATGACCCGGCGGTTGGATGGTCCCAATGGGCCACTTGTGGCCTGAAAACAGGTTGCTTTTTTTTCTCTACCATTCCACTCTTGAATGGTCCTTGGGAAAAACGAACACCTAAATCTTTCTGTTTGAGCTCTGATTTCTCTTATTTTATTATGATGATCATTTCTCCCTGCGTAAGTGGGTGTCAACAAAATATTTTTGCATTCAGAAGAGAAAGTTGGTGATTGAAATTTTGTAAACACCATGCCATCTAATTCTTCCTCCCATTCATCATTACTACTGTCATTTTCACTATCAACATCATCACACATGATATCATTTCCAATAGTAGGCACTTCTACAACATCTTTACAATGATCATCAGAATTGTTGACAAGTACACCAGTACAAGTATCATCACTTAAGTTCTTAACAGTGATAGATTCTTCCTCCATTAATTTACTTAATCCAAACTCATCAAGATTACCATCAGAACCAACATTTTATTCGCAAACTTCTTCACCACACTGATTATATAGACTTGAAGTAGTTTCCTTCTCTGATGGAACTTCTTCAACATTCTTACAGATGCTAATACTTCTATCTTCCACACTTTCATTCATAATTTCCTAGACTTTACTGTCAAACTGTAATTTGCTAATCTGATGTGTTCTTCGTACATTAGTTGTCATTTACACTCCAGTATCTTCGATTACTCTGTCTTCCGTAATTATTATTGATGTGTTTAGGCTGGTGATGTTTAGCCTGATTTCAGTACTTATTCCTCACCCCAAACTGACAGGCTCCCAATGAGATGTCCATCAGTTTAAATTGCCTCATCTTGATTGGTGGTTATCAAATTGTCTGTTGCCATTCTCCCAAGGTCCCTCCCTGTTGTCATGTCCTCTGTTTCCATTCCCATTACTATGGTTGATCCATCTGTTATTACTTCTATTGTAACCACTATTATTATTCTGATTTTCATTGTCACTCTGGCTTGATTCCTGTTTTGATTCCATCCCCCCCAGATGGTTGAGCACCAAATTTGCCATTACTTAACCTCCCATTTCTCTCAAAGGCTCAATCCAGCTTATCTCCATATCTCAAGAACTGAGCCACAGAGTCATAAAATGTTACTATGCGTTAATTTACTCATCGTAGCTACCAATCTGTTGCAGCAGAAGTCCTGGAAAACAGCAACTGTAAAAAATAACTATAACGTTATATGAATAATTAACTATTTATACTTTCTTAACAATTCTGAACAATTCTCAGCATTGTTTAGATTCGTTTTTTAATTAATTAACAATTAAAATTGACATAAAAAACTGAAAATACATATATATTCGTATGTTTACTCCAGAACAGCTAATACACTATCATATTCTGTTTTTTATTCGAGAATAACTTCTCAAATATGTAATTACAGAAATGCATTTACATTTTTTATTAATTACTAGAGGCTTTCTTCATGGGAATTGTTCCCTTCACGGGAATAGTTCCCTTCATTTACAGAGCTTCTACACTCTGAAGTGAATGAGATTATACAGTTATTTTTTCAGTTATAATTTTTTCTAGATGAGTTACATATTTTGTTTACATGTGCGATCCTGAATTAGACTGGAAAATGTCATTTTAAGTGGGTCCTAATGGGCTGTTACGTTTCAGTCATCTGGTCCATAAATCAACTCCCACTGTACTCTCCTTGTTAATCTCCTTTTTAAGGCATCTATTTGTATTAGTATGTCAAAAGGTTTGTCTAAGTGTACTAATTTTTTCTATTGATTTTCACAAAAATACTTCAAGCTACCATCACCTTCCCTATACATTCAACCATTCAAAAACTCACTCTCAATCCAGGCTTGCTCAGATTATGACCAAAACTTATTTAAGAACTTTCTTTCAAATTCATCATATGACATAATACAATTAACATTCTGATTGGCCCATGAGATTGCTTCTCCATCCAAAAATCTCTTAACAAATTTAATTTTAACACTGTCTGTCATGTCATTACTAAAATTGTATTGACAATACTGTAAAAAATCAACAGGGTGCAATTTACCATCTCCTGGAAAGTATTTTAAAGGTATGTCACCCCATACACAATTAATATTGCTAACAAAATTTCTTTGAGCTACACTCTCTTGTAGTTCTACAACTTTCCTACTTAAATCTATAACATTATTTTTACACAAATCTATTTTTTCATCACACTTCAGTTCTACATTACTTATTTGATTGGTAATGTCTGTAAGTTTTATCTCAGAGCTCCTTTTGTAAATTTCTACTTTTTCCTCCATGGTTCTCCTAGTCTGAACAATCTCTACCTTAAGTTTAGAATTTTCTACTTCTGCATGCTTATCTAGTTTTTTGAATCGTTCCTCGTTTTTTGACAACTCTTGTGTGAAATTAGTTTCTAATAATTCTAACCTTCCTTCTACTGCTCCACGAGTACTGAGTTCAGCCTTCCTTGTCTCAACAGTAATTTTTAGTGTTGCCAAACCATCCTGGATTTCCCTTATCCACTAGTATCCTGCCTAATCTGTCCCATCTGTTCCTTCACTTCTTTAATATGCTGCATTAATAACATTAACAACTATATTTCTGCCTACTTTTCCCTGCACAATTGGAGTACTCGAGGCAATATTAATTATGGAGGAAGACATAAAAATAAATAACAAATGAAAAGAGATCGCTTGGTAATAACTTTTAAGCTGTTTCTCAAGATATTGAGGTCTAAGGTTACTGGATTTTTAGATCATTTTGTTAATTAGAACCATTGATTTTTCATGCTAACATTTCTGCAGTCTCTAGTTATTTATTTCTAAGGACTTATTATTCAATTTCTTGATTAGTTTCTTAATTTAGTATATGTACAATCCACTGATAATTACGACAATGCACGTCCTTCCAGAACATTCCACACGCATTTGCAATGAAAATATATCAGGAAACATTCCACGCGGGAAAAATATATTTAAAAACAAAGATGATGTGACTTACCATACGAAAGTGCTGGCAGGTCGATAGATACACAAACAAACACATACATACACACAAAATTCAAGCTTTCACAACCAATGGTTGCTTTGTCAGGAAAGAGGCAAGGAGAGGGAAAGATGAAAGGATGTGTGTTTTAAGGGAGAGGGTACGGAGTCATTCCAATCCCAGGAGTGGAAAGACTTACCTCAGGGGGAGAAAAGGACAGGTAGCAAAGAGGTTGGGCAGAGATGCCAGTTGAGGTGGAAGTACAGAGGCAACGATGTTGTTGAATGACAGGTGAGGTATGAGTGGCGGCAACTTGAAATTTGTGGAGTTTGAGGCCTGGTGGGTAACGGGAAAGAGAATATATTGAAGGGCAAGTTCCCATCTCCGGAGTTCTCATAGGTTGGTGTCAGTGGGAAGTATCCAGATAAACCAGATGGTGTAACACTGTGCCAAGATGTGCTGGCCATGCATCATGGCATGTTTAGCCACAGGGTGATCCTCATTACCAACAAACACTGTCTGCCTGTGTCCGTTCATCTGAATGGATAGTTTGTTACTGGTCATTCCCACATAGAAGGCTTCACAGTGTAGGCATGTCAGTTGGTAAATCACATGGGTGCTTTCACATGTGGCTCTGCCTTTGATCGTGTACACCTTCCGGGTTACAGGACTGGAGTAGGTGGTGGTGGGAGGGTGCATGGGACAGGTTTTACACTGGGGTCAGTTACAAAGGTAGGAGTCAGAGGGTAGGGAAGGTAGTTTGGGGATTTCATAGTGATGAACCAAGAGCTTACGAAGGTTAGGTGTACAGCAGACAGACACTCTTGGTGGAGTGGGGAGGATTTCATGAAGGATGGATCTCATTTCAAGGCAGGATTTGAGGAAGTCGTATCCCTGCTGGAGAGCCAAATTCAGAGTCTGATCCAGTCCCAGAAAGTATCCTGTGACAAGTGGGGCACTTTTGGGGTTCTTCTGTGGGAGGTTCTGGGATTGAGGGGATGAGGAAGTGGCTCTAGCTATTTGCTTCTGTACCAGGTTGGGAGGGTTGCTGCGGGATGCGAAAGCTGTTTCCAGGTTATTGGTGTAATGGTTCTGGGATTCAGGACTGGAGCAGATTCGTTTGCCATGAAGACCTAAGCTGTAGGGAAGGGACCATTTGAAATGGAATGGGTAGCAGCTGTCATAATGGAGGTCCTGTTGCTTGTTAGTGGGTTTGATGTGGACGAGTGTGTGAAGCTGGCCATTGGACAGATGGAGGTCAACATCGAGGAAAGTGGCATGGGATTTGGAGTAGGACCAGATGAATCTGATGGAAGCAAAGGAGTTGAGGTTGGAGACAAAATTCTGGAGTTGTTCTTCACTGTGAGTCCAGATCATGAAGATGTCATCAATAAATCTGTACCAAACTTTGGGTTGACAGGCTTGGGTAACCAAGAAGGCTTCCTCTAAGTGACCCATAAATAGGTTGGCGTACGAGGGGCCATCCTGGTACCCATGGCTGTTCCCTTTAATTGTTGGTATGTCTGGCCTTTGAAAGTGAAGAAGTTGTGACTCAGAATGAAGGTGGCTAAGGTAATGAGGAAAGAGGTTTTAGGGAAGGTGGCAGGTGATCGGTGTGAAAGCAAGTGCTCCATCGCAGCGAGGTCCTGGACATACAGAATATTTGTGTATAAGGAAGTGGCATCAATGGTTACAAGGATGGTTTCCAGGGGTAACAGATTGGGTAACGATTCCAGGCGTTCGAGAAAGTGGTTGTTGTTTTTGATGAAGGATGGGAGACTGCATGTAATGGGTTGAAGGTGATGATCTACATAGGCAGAGATACATTCTGTGGGGGCTTGGTAACCAGCTACAATGGGGTGGCCAGGATGTTTTGGTTTGTGAATTTCAGGAAGTAGGTAGAAGGTAGGGGTGCGGGGTGTCGGTGGGGTCAGGAGTTTGATGGATTCAGGTGAAAAGTTTTGTAGGGGGCCTATGGTTCTGAGGATTCCTTGAAGCTCCTCCTGGACATCAGGAATGGGATTACCTTGGTAAACGTTGTATGTTGTGTTGTAGTGTTGTCTGAAAGCTGACACAGTCCCTCAGCCACATACTCCCAACGATCAAGTACCACGGTCGTGGAACCCTTGTCTGCCGGAAGAATGATGATGGATCGGTCAGCCTTCAGATCACGGGTAGCCTGGGCTTCACCTGTGGTGATGTTGGGAGTAGGATTAATGTTTTTCAAGAAAGATTGGGATTCAAGGCTGGAAGTGAGAAATTCCTGGAAGGTTTGGAGAGGGTGATTTTGAGGAAGAGGAGGTAGGTCCCGCTGTGACGGCGGACAGAACTGTTCCAGGCAGGGTTCAATTTGGATAGTGTCTTTGAGTGTTGGATCATTAGGAGTGGGATTAGGATTATTTTTCTTCATGGCAAAGTGATGTTTCCAGCAGAGAGAATGAGTGTAGGACAGTTAATCTTTGATGAGGGCTGTTTGGTTGAATCTGGGAGTAGGGCTGAAGGTGAGGCCTTTGGATAGGACAGAGGTTTGGGATTGGGAGAGAGGTTTGAAGGAAAGGTTAACTGCTGAATTGGGGTGTTGTGGTTCCAGACTGTGTTGATTAGAATTTTAAGGTTTTGGGGTGAGTGGAGCTGGAAGTGGGAGATTGAGCAGATGGGAGAGACTGGGTCTGTGTGCAATGAGATAAGGTTGAGGTTTGTTGGAATGGTTGTGGAGGGTGAGTGAGTTGCCTTTCCAGAGGTGGAAAACCAGGAGATTGGATAGTTTTTTGAGGTGGAGGGTGGCATGCTGTTCTAATTTGCAGTTGGCCTGTAGGAGGATGCTCTGAACAGCCGGTGTGGATGTAGGAGAGGAAAGATTGAGGTCTTTGATTAGGAATAGGAGTTGACGGGTGTGTTCATTGGCTGAGTTGATGTTTAGGTGAAGGATTAGGTAGGTGAGGGCTATGGATTGTTCGGTTTTGATCTGGTATAGGGACTGATGGAAAGAAGGGTTACAGCCAGAGATGAGAACGTTAAGTGTGAAGCCTTTGGGGGTAATGCCAAATGTCAGACAAGCCTGAGTAAATAGAATATGGGAGCGTAATCTGGCTAGGGCTAAGGCATGTTTGCGGAGGGAATGTAAATAAAACATAATGGGGTTTTTGTGGGGATGTTGTGAGGGTGACATGGTATTTAGAAGATGGAAAGTGTAGCATGAGGCTAAAATGAAAATAAAAATAAAAACATATGGGGAGTGATAAAGGTGAACTAGATAGCAACTGGAGTTCCGGTGTGAAAAAAGTCGAAAAGTGTTGGTAAAAGCTGAGCTATGTTGATCCTGTGGTGAACTTAGGTTGGTAAACAATGATGTGCACAAAGGGTAGGTAGTTGTGTTGCCTCCAAAACACATTAAAGGGTGGAGAAATTCGGGAAAATTTCGAAAAAACTGCGTGTAAATGTATTACAAGGACTGGTTATGTGGTGGCAGAAGTTGATGAGCTAGGGGCAATGACCTGGCATGAAGGGCAATGGAGCCTGTTCTTTTAGCACTAGGGTATCATTGACACATTGTAAGGTCCTTGACTTTTTTGTGGAAATATCAGGATACCTCTTCACAAGCTTTTCTACAGAATCTGTCTCTGGGCAGAAAATTTCCAATTGTTTAGTTTGGTATATTTTGACAATATTGTCCCAGTTAAATGGAAAGGATCTTAGCCAGTTTCTACCCAGTACAGCTATGAATAGCTTACTTTGTCAATGTCAACAACAACATTAACTATATATACACAGCCCTTCACATGTGTGTTATCACAGTGAATAATTTTTGTATTCACTTTTCACAACATATCTTTCAGAAATATTTACATCATTCTTGATATTTCATACAAGTGGCATGTGCACCCTTATCCAACTCAAATGGTATTTTATTTTCATCCACAACCTGCTCTACAACACAGGCATCATTATCCATTTGCTTAATAATGCTAATTCTGTACACTGGAAATTGCTCCACCATAATGGAACACACATCAATACTGTAACACTCCTTGCGCATATTGACATTTTCTTCAGCAAGATTGCTTTTTTGGTACACAATTGATGCACTCTGCTTGAAGAGGCCTAATTATATCCTTAGCCAAACATTGCAATATCAGTTATGGCAGTCTCCATAGTCACGGCATTTTCTTGCCGTTTATTGAATGTCAATTCATGTTCTCCAATCAGTTTTGGTTTTTTCTTTTTTTTCTCTAAAAATTGTTTCACTTCTTAAACCACAGACTAATCTGTCCTACAGGGTGGTCCATCAATTGTGACCAGGCCAAATATCTCACAAAATAAGCGTCAAAAGAAAAAAACTACAAAGAACGAAACTTGTCTAGCTTGAAGGGGGAAACCAGATGGTGCCATGGTTGGCCTGCTACATGGCACTGCCATAGGTCAAATGGATATCAACTGCATTTTTTAAATAGGAACCCCCATTTTTTATTACATATTCATGTAGTACGTAAATAAATATGAATATTTTAGTTGGACCATTTTTTTTTCTTTGTGATTGATGGTGCTGCAATAGTCACAAACATATGGCTCACAATTTTAGAAGGACAGTTGGTAACAGGTAGGTTTTTTAAATTAAAATACAGAATGTAGGTACATTTGAACATTTTATTTCAGTTGTTCCAATGTGATACATGTACCTTTGTGAACTTATCGTTTATGAGAACGCATGCTGTTAGAGTGTGATTACCTGTAAATACCACATTAATGCAATAAATGCTCAAAATGATGTCCATCAACCTCAATGCATTTGGCAATATGTGTAACGACATTCCTCTCAACAGCTAGTAGTTCACCTTCCGTAATGCTCACACATGCATTGACAATGCACTGATGCATGTTGTCAGGCATTGTCAGTGGATCATGATAGCAAATATCCTTCAACTTTCCCCACAGAAAGAAATCTGGGGATGTCAGCTCCAGTGAACGTGCGGTCCATGGTATGGTGCTTCAACGACCAATCCACCTGTCATGAAATATGCTATTCAATACCTCTTCAACTGCATGAGAGCTATATGCCGGACATCCATCATGTTGGAAGTACACCGCCATTCTGTCATGCAGTGAAACATCTTGTAGTAACATTGGTAGAACATTATGTAGGAAATCGGCATACATTGCACCATTTAGATTGCCATCGATAAAATGGGGGCCAATTATCCTTCCTCCCATAATGCCGCACCATATGTTAACCCGCCAAGATCATTGACATTCCACTTGTTGCAGCCATCGTGGATTTTCAATTGCCCAATAGTGCATATTATGACAGTTTACATTACTGCTGTTGGCGAATGACACTTCGTCGCTAAATAGAACACGTAGAAAAAATCTGTCATGATCCCATAATTTCTCTTGTGCCCAGTGGCAGAACTGTACATGACATTCAAAGTCGTCACTATGCAATTCCTGGTGCATAGAAATATGGTACGGGTGCAATCAATGGTGATGTAGCATTCTCAACACCGACGTTTTTGAGATTCCCAATTCTCGCGCACTTTCTCTGCTACTGATGTGTGGATTAGCTGCGATAGCAGCTAAAACACCTACTTGGGCATCATCATTTGTTGCAGGTCGTGGTTGATATTTCACATGTGGCAAAACACTTCCTGTTTACTTAAATAACGTAACTATCAGGCGAATTATCTGGACACTTGGATGAAGTCATCCAGGATACCAAGCAGGATACATAGCACATGCCTGTTGGGCAATTTGATCACTATAGCCTTACATCAACACGATATTGACCTTTTCGCAATTGGTAATCGGCCCATTTTAACATGGGTAATGTATCACGAAGCACATACCGTCTGCACTGGTGGAATGTTATGTGATACCACGTACTTATACATTTGTGACTATTACAATGCCATCTATCAAAAAGCGAAAAAAGTGGTCCAACTAAAACATTCATATTTCTTTATGTACTACGCGAAAATGTAATAAAAATTGGGGTGCCTATTTAAAAAAAAACACAGTTGATATCTATTTTACCTATGGCAGCGCCATCTAGCATGCCAACCATAGTGCCATCTGGTTTCCCCCTTCAAGCTAGAAGAGTTTCGTTTTTTATAGTTGTTTCGTTTGATGCTTGTTCCATGAGATATTTGGCCCGGTCAAATGGTTCAAATGGCTCTGAGCACTATGGGACTTAACATCTGAGGTCATCAGTCCCCTAGAACTTAGAACTACTTAAACTTAACTAACCTAAGGACATCACACACATCCATGCCCGAGGCAGGATTCGAACCTGCGACTGTAGCGGTCGCACGGTTCCAGACTGAAGCGTGGCCCGGTCACTATCAAAGGACCACCCTGTATAGTGCTTCTTGCAGATTGTCTTTAAACTCAAAGTTTTGGGCCAAATATTTCAACTGAGACATGTACTGTGGAATACATTCTTCCAGATGTGGGTTTCTTATGTGAAATGTATAGTGCTTCCAAATCACTGAAGGTGCAAGCTCTATATGATCTTTCACTAGTGTCACTGTTTCATTCTGGCTTCTGAGGGTATGTTAGCTTCGTAATAAGAGCTTAACATGTAAATCCAATGAGGCTCAGTAGTTATTTCATTTGCAAGTTGTCTAGAATCTCGTGCACAATGAACTTCTTTTTCACAATAGAGATATACACACCCCACCGTACTTGTTTCGTGAACTCGGGCATTGTGATGACACTGGGACTATCTACAGAAACTTTAATGTTCTTTGCTGCTTCCTTATCCTCATGTTCACTGTCAGTGCCTGACATGCTGCAGCCAACAGCTAATGCAGACTAATTTCCCCCTACACACTATTTCAGCAAAAATTTATTCACAAAGGTGCATACACTGATTTCTTCTTTAATTTTTCATTACCGGTTGTTATGTTTTGTATTGGATTGTTCAGTAATACATGGATTTAAAAACCACACACTTTATTTAGCTTACTGCATGCTTGTACACACACAAAAGATGACACAGACGATAATATCATAGCAAAGAACATAGAAAGGCACCTTACAGTAAGTTACTTTGCTTACTTAACTAGCTGTTATAACAAAACAGAAGTGAAATAACAGGGCCTTCCAGACAGTTAATAACCATCCCTATATCATTAAGTAATTTCAGGTTAATATTGTTGCTGAGGAAGCTGGAACAGTATAGTTACTGTAGTTGCCGGCACGGTAGCTCAGCATGTTCGGTCAGAGGGTTAGCTCCCTCTGTAATAAAAAAAACTGAGTTAATCAATCAACAACAAACTTAAACAGATGTCTTATGACGTCTGCCCCGAGCAGATGCAATGAACATAATTGAACAAAATGAGTAAATACATACCATATGTGTTTTGGCCGGAGGCAGTTTGCTCCATGATCTTGTATGTGCAAGTGCTGAATAAACCTTTGTTAAGTGAAGTTAGTGTTGTTCATTCATCTACTTACACCTTCTTCTGCATGACAAAATAATAAGAGAAAGTTGAGATGGCAGACTATAGTTTTTTCAACAATTATAGTTGTAAAATTTAGTATAAAAGACAGTTTTTTGTAAATTGCCATTATGTGCATCCTTATGTATTATTTTATGATACTGATCCCATACCAAAAGTCAGTAGTTCAGTTTCTTACTTTTGTTTGTTAATTTACAATGTACATGTCTAAATTTTCAGTGCTGTTCTGCAAAATCTGTAAAAGAAGTTCAGTATTTATTCAGTTGTGAATTTAAATATCAGTGGATATAAGAAATGAATGTGTGAAAACAAAATGGAGAAGAGATTAATGAAAACTAACTATTTTTGCTTTGTTCAAAGATTACATATGCTTAATGTCTTAAGGAAATGAGTGACATTTCAGAAAACATAATATGTTAGTACTGATCAAAACAAATGATAGGCATGTAAGAGGTGTAGCTACTGCAACATAAGTTCCAACTACAGTGTAAACAGATTATCAAGATGGGCTCAATATCATAAGGCATGTCAACCAATAATAACTGACAAATCAGTTACTCAAATATTTCTTATGTCAGGAAACTTCTGATTGCAGAGGCACTGTGTGGATTTCTTAGCATAACCATATTTTAGTGTTCTGCTACTCAAATCATGCATAGCACATTTGGCTTTTCCAGTCTCTTTTCTGTGAGAAGCAAAAAAATTTCTTTTTTTCTGAGACTAAGTGATAAGGGGTTACGAAGGACAACATAGTAATTCTTTGACAGTAACTGAAATATAAGCCAGTTCTTGCTGAAGGATATGACTCAGTTTGGCTAGCTAACATGGGAAGAGTGGAACATATGACATTTGTATGACACTGAACCAAATTTACACTGTCACATCAATGTGATTTTTCACAGAATGGAGAACTCTATTCTACAATAGAAATTTCTAGTAATCAGAAGAGCCTTGGAAAAATTGTTTTATGTAGTAGTAGTAGTAGTAGTAGCAGCAGTAGCAGTAGCAGTAGTAGTAGCAGCAGCAGAAGCAGGTTTATTCAGCTGCAGATCTCTTTTTAAAAGGATATAGGACATGTCAAAGTATTTACAAGTTTAGACCAATTAAAAATAAGATAATTCATATACACATACATTTACAGACTTCTAGTTAGATTTACTCCTGATATACAATACCTTTTTTACAAATAACTTATTAAATAATGCTACACACACACACACACACACACACACACACACACGTACTGTGCTATGCATAGCTAGGGTGTAAGTTTTTTCAGAAAAGGAAAAAAGAAGGAAAAAGACATAATGTGAAGGTATTATGTGGAATGTTGGATGTTTTATAATCATTATTATTATTTATTTATTTCTATAACATTTTTTTACCAAACCCCTACTCTGTTTTATCTAAGTAATCCTTCAATGTATAAAATGTATTGCATAACAGGTACTTTTTAGCTGCCTTTTTAAATAAGTGTATTTTTGAAATTTCTTTAATCTATTTTGGTAATTTATTGTACAGTTTTATTCCTTGGTAAAAAATGCTGTTTTGAGTTTTATGTTTATTTTTTCTTGGTAAATGTAAAATTGAGTCTAGCTCTTCTTACATGGTCATGGACAGAGCTGTTTGTGCAGTAATTACCAATGGTATTTTTGATGTGTACAACTGATTGGTAAAGGTATTCACAAGGAGCAGTAAAAATCCTGTGTTTTGAAGAGACTTTTACAATGATCTCGACTACCATTTTTGGTTATTATGTAAATGAAGCAAACTCACAAACACCTCTCCACTTAAGTTCACAGTAAAGGCTTCTACTTTTTGCTTAAAGAGTTATAAACAATGGTTTTTAGATTAACATGTGCTCTCCCCCCCCTGCAGGCTTCCTAGTTCAATTCAAAGGAAACTATTTCATAAAAGTATTCGATTGTTTCACATATTCTGGTTCCACATCACTGACTGATAATGTACTAAGTTTCTATTCACTATTGCTTTTAGTTATTGTGACACTTTGCAAATAAGTAAACTACTGGGCATATTTTGAAACATTTGCAGTGAAGAATGTAGTCACTGGCCAGTTTTAATTTGGGAGGCTTTAGGTCACACACTGCTAAGTATGAAATTTAGCTAACATACTGAAATTGTCTTTAATGGTGGAAGGAAAGTGGTGCCTTTTTCCATTTAGAGAAAATATGAGAGATATGTTGGGAGTTGTCTGCATTGAAGTTGGCAGCTCTATGCAATAAATGAGGGTATTGCTGCCTGCTATGCTGTCCGCAGAGTTGCTTCATGTCCCTCTTATTTGTATGCTGCCAATGCAGTCAAAAGCTGGAAATTAAAACTTACTGAAATGAAAAGACACTATGATTCTTGAGCTTATGATGATGACTGGATGTTTGTGGTCTACTCCCCAATTTCTGGAAACTTTGTGACAGGTGTAAAAGAGACCTGAATGCTAAATTCCTGTTGCTTATGAATGAACAACTGGATGAAGCCAAGTAGGACATGCTGGGATTTTCCTTAGCACCATGAACTACTTCCATTTCTTCAGAACAAGTTGTTTACCCCAGTGTAGAGTTCACCACCCTCTGCTGCACCACTGATTGTGGCTGAAGTCCTTTCAAATCCAGTATTTCTTCTGAATACTTCTAAAAGTGAATCAGTTACTGCTTTGTGAACTTGAATAGTTGTATAAACACTATGTTAGCTTTAATAATTTGCAACTACTATTTGTATATGCACCATCTTGAGCAAAGTTCCACTTTAGGTGGTCTTACAAAAAATGGATTTATTTTAGTGGCATTACCAGTTTACCTTATTGTAATGGTAGCTTCTCAGCAGTAGAAATAGCAAGTTGAAAATTTGTATCCTGCTCCAAAAAGTGCAAACTGTCTGGACTCATTCTATAAAATTCACCGAATTTGTGTCTTTTCTGAGATATTTCATGACATTTATACTATTTTATGGGTTCATCCAGTACTTCCTTTTCTTTTTCAGTTTTCTTGAGTTTTAAGTGACGATAAGCCAAATTAATGTCCTTTTCTCAAGAGCTCATGATTTCAACTGAAACTGAAATAAACTTAATTTCCAAGGAAACTGCCATGGGGATGCATATTCAAATACAGAAATATGTAAACACGCAGAATACAGTGCAGCGGTCTTCAACATGTATATAAGACAACAACTGGTGCAATTACTAGATCGGCTACTACTGCTACAATGGCAGGTTATCAAGATTTAAGTGAGTTTGAACATGGTGTTATGGTCAGCATGAGCAATGAGACACAGTATCTCCAAGGTAGCTATGAAGTGTGGATTTTCCCATATGGCCATTTCATGAGTGTTTTGCGAGTATCAAGAATCCAGTAAAACATCAAATATCTGACATCACTGTGGCCGGAAAAAGATCCTGCAGGAATGGGACCAACAATGACTGCAAAGAACTGTTAAACATGGCAGAACTGCAACCCTTCCACAAGTTGCTGCAAATTTCAGTGCTGGGCCACAAGAGTCAGCATGATAACCATTCTATGAAACATCATCGATATGGGCTTTCAGAGCCAAAAGCCCACTCATGTGCCCTTGATGACTGCATGCCACAAAGCCTTACACATTACCTGGGCCTGTCAACACTGATATTGGACTATTGATGACTGAAAACATGTTGCCTGGTCAGACAAGTCTTATTTAAAATTGTATTGAGTGAATGGATGTGTATGGGTATGGAGACAACCTCATGAATCCATGGACTCTGCAAGTAAGCAGGGACTGTTCAAGCTGGTGGAGGATCTGTAATGGTGTGGAGTGTCTGCAGTTGGAGTGATTTGAGACTCTTGGTACATCCACAGGTGACTCACACACAAGCATACTGTCTGATTACCTGCATCCATTCATGTCCATTGTGCATTCCTACAGACTTTGGCAATTCCAGCATGACAATGTGACACCCTACACATCCAGAGTTTCTACATAGTGGCTCCACGAACACCCTTCTGAGTTTACACACTTCTGCTGGCCATCAAACTCCCCAGACATGAACATTATTGAACGTTATTGAGCATATCCGAGATGCCTTGCAATGTGCTGTTCAGAAGATATCACCACCCCCTTGTACTCTTACGGTTTTATGGACAGTCCTGCAAGATTCATGGTTTCAATTCCCTCCAGCACTACTTCAGACATTAGCCATGTCCTGCCACATTGTGCTACAGCACTTCCGCTTGCTCGTGGAGACCCTGCACAATATTAGGCAGATGTACCAGTTTCTTTGGTTCTTTACTGTGGAAATGTGACTTGTGCTATTGTTCAGCTTGTCATATCATGAGTCATGTTAGTATTGTATCACACATTGTATAATCACAATAGGAACACAATTGTTGCCCTGATAATCATTATGTCATGTGATCTGCATTTCCACATTTTGTATCACATGTTGTATCACCTCAGTGACAACCAAACCCAACAAGTGAAACAAAAATCCTGATTTTGTTATGTAAATTAAATGCTATAAAGTTGTATTCAGGAAAATTGTACTTTCTGCTAAAAATTTACAAGTAATAGACTCATCTTATGACACAGAAATAAGACAAAAGTAGTGTGGTCAGTTGTTCGGTCGAAATCAGGAGCTAAAGTCAAAACTCAAGAGAGTCTGAAAATTAGATTTGAAAATGATATAGTATAAGTGTAGCAACATTAGATGTAGATATGGAAACCTATGAAGACAAAGTAAATTTCATAAGCTTGGAAAACATATATTTTAAACAATTTGAAAAACTGATCCAAAGAGATGTGGAATATGAAATATTGTCTTTAAAAAACGAAATATCAGGTTAGGACAAGTACATCTGTATCAAGGATTTATGTGATGTTATTTTGCTAACACTGTCAGTTATTATAAAACAATCCTTTGATTAGGGATGCTTTACAAACGTATAGAAATATGCCAAGATAAGATTTCTATAAGAGATATATCACCCTGTCTTTCTTCTGCCAGTCTTCTACGAAGTGTCTGAAAAAATTGCTGCAAAAGAAATTAACAAATTTATTATTATGATGACATAATTTTTAGAAATCAGTTTGGATTCCAACAAGAAAAAAAAAAACACTATAAATGTGATCAATGACTTTACTCAAAAGATATGCTCCACATTAGATAAGAATAGAAAGATCACAAGAATATACTGTGATCTAACAAAAGCATTCAGTCTAGTCACCAATTCCTTACTTCTACACAAATTACAGATATATGGAATCAGGCACACTACTTTACAGTGGTTCAACTCTTGTTTAAGAGATAGGAAGTAAAGAGTAATTGTAACTTTAAATTCAAACAATTACTCCAAAACTGGAAACCTATTTTGAAAGAAGCCCCACAAGGTTTATTAGATCCATACCTCTTCAATTTCTGCATACCACTTGCTACTTAGATTCATTTAGTTTTATTTGCTGATGAAACAGCAGCTCTAATGAAAAATGAGATGTGTAAAAGAAACCCAGAATGTGTCAAAAATGCTTTAGAAAATCTTCAACCTGGGTTCTATCAAAATGGACTAAAACTATATGAAACTAAAATCAAAATGATGCATTTAGAAATTACATCTTTAGAACAAAGTGAAATAAAAATAACATGCAATGACCAGGATATCACAGAAAAAAACCTTGTAAAGTTGTTGATACAAATTTAAATTTGAATGTACATGTTGACTACCTTATAAATAAGCAGAATAGCTGAGTATTTTCAATTGGTATTTTGCTAGGTGCCATAAACATAGACTCCAGAAAGGTAATCTATAACTGCTACTTTGAGTTTGTCATTCATTACACTAAATCTTTTGTGGACATTCAACAAATGTATCAAGGCTTCCAGTATTACAGAAGAAATTAATTAGGAAAATATTGTTGATGCTAAAAAATTAAAAATACTATTCATTCTCTCCCTTTGCATGCGAAAGGCTGTAATGTAGGAAAATAGGACAGTATTTAGCAAAGAACAAGATTCCAAACATAATGGGGAATGAGATACTACAATGCATGTTTACGCTAAGTTAGACAGGTGCAAGAGCATTAACTATAAGGTTGTTGGATTACTTTATTAATGAGAGTAAGTTCACTTAACAAGAACTGTGGTCAATTAATAAGTAATTTATGGAGATACTGAACTGCAAACTAAAAATATGAAAGTATAATGTAAGCAAAAGCTCAGTTTGTTATTTGTAACAATATTGTGGAAAGGAAAGTTACTACTCACCATATAGCAAAGATGCTGAGTCATAGATAGGCACAACCAAAAGACTGTCACAAATATAACTTTTGGCCAGTAAGGCTTCATCAAAGTTAGATGACAAACACACACATACATACTCATGCAAATGCAGTTCACACACACATGATTGGAGTCTTGCAGTCTCAGGCAACTGAGGCCACACTTGGCAATGTGTTCCATCCACCTATCAAGGTTAGGGCACTACTCGACTCTGTGAAAGATTATTTGGGGTTAAGGAAAGCTGATGTACACAAAATTCTGTGTCAACATGGGAAGGCTTACATCAGCCATTTGATTCACACAGTTTATGACAGGTCCATGGAACATCGCTATCATATGAGGCTACAACAGCCGGAAAAATTTTCAGTAGCAGAACACTGCTTAAGCACAAGACATGGTATGAAAGCTGAAGGAACTGAGATAGTTGCCAACACTTCCAGGTTTTGGAATAGTGTCTATAAAGAGGCAATTGAAATTAGGTTGGTGGATAATTCAGTTAATAAAGACAATGGATTACCTCTTAGCATTTCGTGGAATCCTGTATTGTCCCACATCAAAACAGAATGTTCTTTGTTGCAGCCAGTCTGAGTGTTCAAAAATCATCTCTGAGTATATTATATCATTGCTAATGGCAGTATCACCTGCCCAGTCTTGGAGGGCAGCATGCACCGTGTACGGTATGGAGGCCTATATAAGGTGTTGATTTGCAGCCTGGCATCTGTTCTCAGTGGGACTCATCAGCAGAAACAGTATTCTCCTGAAGATAGCCACACACCGTCAGGTGGCTTGCGGAGTATGGATGTAGATGTAGATGTAGATAGCAGTTGGATTGCTGAAATATTGAATGAATTTGATTTTAGAATCCAATAGCAAACCTGAAGAGACTTTCAAGTTGTCTTCCATTTTTAGAAGGTACGTTTTTCACTATCTATGAGTAGAAATATTTTTTGTGTTTGGTGACATTAGGTACAATGAATTACTGTGCTGTATGGTTTAATAGAAGTTCCATAAACATAAATTGTGGAAATATTTGAGGAACTTTAGTGCTATATTTACAACTGCAAAGATAGGAAGTTAGATTTGTTGGTTTGCTATTGTAATTTTCATGATCTGTTGCCAGCATTTGAATGTAACTATTATAGTGAAAGCGTTTGCAAGACATGATATGAAAAGAGAATAGTAAGATCAAAATTTAAAACTTTAATAACACTTGTCTGTTAAGTATATTCAATGGTGAAAAATGGTGTGAACTACAATAATGTTTGAAATGTATTAGGGAAGAGTACTGATCATGTGTTGGATAGTTATAATTTGAGAATTGATGCACTATGGTCAGAACCTATAACAATGTGGAGACAGAAGGTTGAATACTTATGAGAAGTTGACTATGAATATAATGATATTACATTGAGGTAGATGTATATGTGCTATGACAATGGTATGAGAGGTTTCCTTCGTGTATTGATTAAATCTCTATGAGATATAGGATGTGTTTTAGCAGATCGAAGATGATGATTATGATAAGGCAGCTATAAGTTAGAGAACTTTATTCTCTTCTGTGGCATGTGATAATGAATTGTGTCACATACTATAAGTTTATACCTGGAAATTAGATGAAGGAGTACACTAATTGCTTCTGATGAATTTGTATCAGTACATGTTTTGAGATGATGAAAGTAATAAAACTGTTATTTGTGGAAAATGTCTGGGTTGAAGTGATGTTGGTGACTAGCATTTTGTACTAGCTTAGTTTCTTATAGCAATCTACACTATTTAAAGAGAATAAGGCTCTCCTCGTGTACCAAAAAATTTTGTTTCTAGTAAATGAAATTTTCTGAAGAATCAATAAGCACAATGGGATGCTAGTGACTAGAAAGACATTCTGTACAATAGTTCTGTACTACTTACAAAGCTGTATAAAGCAAAAAAAAGATATTATTATTATTATTATATTGAAATATGCTTTTGTGAAATCAATACTGACATAAGTCTATACTCAAAGGGTCAGAACTGACTTAGGCCCTAATTTACATGTATACATAATTTACATGTACATGTGCTTGACTGTCCAAATGAAATGGTTTGTATCTTAAGTGTCTAACTACACAAAAAGTTAATGGGAGGAAATTTTGACAAGGAGCAACAAGCTGTGCTAGCTATGGATAATGAATTTAATGTAATGTTATCTAATGATCAATATACAGGGTGATTCAAAAAGAATACCACAACTTTAGGAATTTAAAACTCTGCAACGACAAAAGGCAGAGCTAAGCACTATCTGTCGGCGAATTAAGGGAGCTATAAAGTTTCATTTAGTTGTACATTTGTTCGCTTGAGGCGCTGTTGACTAGGCGTCAGCGTCAGTTGATGCTAAGATGGCGACCGCTCAACAGAAAGCTTTTTGTGTTATTGAGTACGGCAGAAGTGAATCGATGACAGTTGTTCAGCGTGCATTTCGAACGAAGTATGGTGTTAAACCTCCTGATAGGTGGTGTATTAAACAGCAGCTATCCAAACTGTTACGCCTGATATGCTACAGAGAATGTGGAACGAGTTGGAGTATCGGGTTGATATTGCTCGAGTGTCTGGAGGGGGCCATATTGAACATCTCTGAACTTGTTTTTGAGTGAAAAAAAACCTTTTTAAATACTCTTTGTAATGATGTATAACAGAAGGTTATATTATGTTTCTTTCATTAAATACACATTTTTAAAGTTGTGGTATTCTTTTTGAATCACCCTGTACTATACAACTACCCTTGTGTAAGTTGAGGAACTTGCAATTACTGAAAATAAACATGGGTGTGAATATGAATTATAGTCAGTGACAGCATTATTGGCCTCTGGCCATGAAGTTCACAAAGAATGCTGTGTTGTGAACTCAGCTGGAAGTGCAGAGATAGCTCCTACATTATGTTCCTTCAATAACGCCTTCTAGGCATTTCAGCCATTACAAAAACACTTGCAGAACACACAGATTACCATGTAAATCAGTTAATCATATTTTCATGCATGTAAAACATGATAGAATGCCCAAATATGGTGGAAGTTTACACTGTACAGAACACGGAAACAGACTGAGTGCTGCTTGGATAGTTGCACAGCTGTCTACTGCACATCCCCAGCCTAGAGGCCATAAGTGCTGTTGTGGACTGTAATTACCTGTTTCAAGAATATTTCATACAAGTGAAGCCCTTTGCATTTCATCAGGAATAACAACAGCACAAATCTTTCCCAGATGGCAAAGTGACCACAGTAATTTTAAATATGCTATTTTCCTAACGATGGCTTGTGTGTGGAAAGTATTGCCACATCATTTACATGCATGAAATGACTTATATACTATACCAGTTACATTTTTGGAGTGAGTCACTTAGATGCCTGATACTGGTATTAATTCAGTTTAATGTAACATTGTACTGTGGTGCAAACTAGTTATACTATATGCCAATTATTGCTATATGAGATACAGTTATCCAGTCATTATCATGATATGTAGAATTTTGCCCTTTCCTATACAAATGACAAACACTCATGTATGCTTGGTTACTGAAGGATGGAAATAAGAGTGTACTATAAATGAGTGTACATATAAATTCAGAATCAAAACAAATATATGTTGCTAAAAACAAAGATGATGTGACTTACCAAACGAAAGTGCTGGCACATCGATAGACACACAAACAAACACAAACATACACACAAAATTCAAGCTTTCGCAACAAACTGTTGCCTCATCAGGAAAGAGGGAAGGAGAGGGAAAGACGAAAGGATGTGGGTTTTAAGGGAGAGGGTAAGGAGTCATTCCAATCCCGGGAGCGGAAAGACTTACCTTAGGGGGGAAAAAGGACGGGTATACACTCGCACACACACACATATCCATCCACACATAATTTTAAATATGCTATTTTCCTAACGATGGCTTGTGTGTGGAAAGTATTGCCACATCATTTACATGCATGAAATGACTTATATACTATACCAGTTACATTTTTGGAGTGAGTCACTTAGATGAGGCAACAGTTTGTTGCGAAAGCTTGAATTTTGTGTGTAAGTTTGTGTTTGTTTGTGTGTCTATCGATGTGCCAGCGCTTTCGTTTAGTAAGTCACATCCACTTTATGTGTGGATGGATATGTGTGTGTGTGCGAGTGTATACCCGTCCTTTTTTCCCCCTAAGGTAAGTCTTTCCGCTCCCGGGATTGGAATGACTCCTTACCCTCTCCCTTAAAACCCACATCCTTTCGTCTTTCCCTCTCCTTCCCTCTTTCCTGATGAGGCAACAGTTTGTTGCGAAAGCTTGAATTTTGTGTCTATGTTTGTGTTTGTTTGTGTGTCTATTGACGTGCCAGCGCTTTCGTTTGGTAAGTCACATCATCTTTGTTTTTAGATATATTTTTCCCATGTGGAATGTTTCCCTCTATTAACAAATATATATTGCATTTGATATATGAGTGTGTCATTACAGTGAGAATGCTACTTGATGAATTAGCAAAACAGCTGAATCCATGGTAATTAGTAACTCACTTATTTAACATTTCATGCTCTATGTAGACTAAATGCTTCCCTAATGCTAGAGCAAGGCACTCTAGTTACTAAGAATCTGTATGTGTGACTGAGTTTTGCTACCTAAAAATGATTTCTTAAACTATATACTTTCATAAGATGTTTAACTCTGAAGTATGTCATGTTAAAAACTGTAAGGTTTAGCCATCCACTCATCATTTAGAACTGTGCTTATTTCTGTAGTTGTGCTATTACTGAACTTATAGTAATGTAGACTTTTTGTTATTTTACAGAAGGACGAAGCTTCTGAATAAAACTGAGAAGAAATGGGATACTGAAAGGTGATGCTTAAAGTGTAAGTTCACAGAGCAGAGGAAGATCTTTGAGAAAGCATTTATAAAAAGAAATGTATGTTAACAATCTATGGTAATGATATGTAATTATGTCAAAGCAATTCTTTGTATGAAATATCTGTGTAATGTAAGTAATAGAATATAATTTCTCACAACTTTGTTTTATATCCAGATTGGTTGCCACAGTAATTTTGTATATCGTAACAAACTACCTATTCTGGTGGATACATTTCATGACAAAGTCTCACCCATAATCCTTACATATAATAATTAGGGTGGGGACATGGTATGCAATGTACACAGAATAAGTCAATATTTAACAATTTCAAATGTATCTGAGAATGCGATACTACTATGCAGTGTTTGCACAAAGTTACATATATGCAAGAGCTTGAATTGTAAGGTTGTTAGATTACTGTATAAGTTGACTTACAGTTTATTGTGAACAATTAAAATGAATTCTATTTAATTTATAGAGATACTGGACTGCAAACTAAAATTACATCAAATAAATGTAAACAAAAGCCCAATTTATCATTTATGGAATTTATATGTAGAAAAGTGGTAGTAATTACAATACAGCCAACTGTAAAGACATAGGATTTATGTTAGGAACAAAAGCTACATTGTATTTGTGAAGTAATTGTTACTGATGTACATTCTGCATAACTTTAATGTGAAAAATAATGTATCAACATACTAACTATTTCAGAAACATTGTAATGGATTCATTGTATTTCTCTTCAAAACGTCCTTACTGTAAAACTTCACACATCTCCTATAAATCAAATCAAGTGTCTTGAAACTGCCCACAACAAGATGAATAAATCACACTTCAAATTGCACTTTACCGGGTAGCCACTGCAGTAAATTAAATGTAGACAGCTGCATTTTTCTCCTATATGAAAATTATTTTCAGTTCTGTTATTCTGGCTTTGACCTTCACAGTTCATCCCAGTTCATACTATCAACCAAAAATACCACTATGGAGCAAATCTAGTGGCACTTTAGTGTAAGCATCCTTAGGTCTTTGAATAAGCTTCTGCAAAATATTCATTTACCAAATCTACACAATACCTATCCTGTACATCTCTGTAGAACAAATACTTTTTGGCCTTTAGCTACATTGCCCTGAAATGTACTGACTGAAAATAAGCTAACAGGTCCATCTGCTGGATAACTCAATGAGAGAGACTTCTAAATGTAAATCAAGCATAAATCAGCCTCTTCATTAACTTTTGATGCCTATAAGACACTATTTACATGGGTAGATTTTTAAACAGTAGCATATTTCTTTGCCAAAATTAGTTGTAGAAAGGGTAAAGCAGATGATTTTTTTTCTTCTAGCACTGTACTTGTGAATATCTCTGTTACTCTCAAACTGATAAATATAAGTGGATAAATGTCCTGTGGGGCTATAGTTAATGTTTTCAGCAGCTTAAAAAGATGTCTGCAAGATGTTTGTGTGTGAACCCTACAAATAATTGCAATTACTTTCTTTTGCACAATGAATGCATTACACCTAAGTGTGGAGTTACTCCATAATATTATTACATAAATGAAAAATGCAAAATATGTTGCCTTACTGACTTCTGTATCCCTGAAAGTGGCAGTTTTTCCTCTGGTAAGGTAATAGTTATTTTCTTCAAAAGATGGTTTCAAAATTAATGCAAATCTTTCTTGAAGTAGTTGGTACTGGTTCTCATTTTCATGGATATACTTCATATTAGGCACTATGAATGACCTTGAATTCCTTGAAACAGAGTCAGGATCAGGGTGTTGCGGAACCGTAATTGTTTGTTGGCACATTAGCAGAGAAGTCAGTTTCACACATACATGTAATTACAAATGGTAAAAGTACATCAACTTTTGTTACAACTGATCAATATCATCATTTAAACTAGACCATGATTCTGATAGCAACATTAAATAAAATTTTTCTTCTGAGAAAGCAGATGACAGTTCAACAAGTCTTGTTTTTTCTGCTGACGTGATCAAAAGTCATGCAGTGACAATAAATGAGTTTTTAATCCACAGTTAATTTTTATTTTTGATCTGCTGTTCATTAGGAACCTATAGATATTCACTCTTTTCATGTGCTGAACAACATCTTCAATAAATCACCTCCAATAAATTTCTTTAGTATCCAACAATGATTCGGATTCCCTGACTAGCCTGATTGTGATATGAAGGAAAGTTCAGAGATATTTGGGCTTCATAGCGTGCTGCAGCTTGCTCTGCTGGAGGGTATTTCCACTGCAGGTATATCACATTGGAATGTCCATTGATGTGACAGTGTTTATGCACCTGTCCTGCATTGCTACTCTCTGAAGCATTTGGTATGTGTTATTTAACATTAAAGTGATTATCCTTTCATGTGTTAACATTTCTGATTTGCTTTGCTTCTTGGCTGTTTCATGCTCACTTACGGTGACTCACTGTAGTCTGAACTTTTTTTCTGGCTAACCATTCACTTCAAAAACTATTCTGTCACTGAGTACAGGAACCATCTGCTTGTTCTGTCACCAGTCTCCACATCACTGCCATTGCCAGAGCTCATAGACTATGTTCTACCTAGGCAGAGTCAGAGAGAAAAATTTCTCAACTATTTCAACCCCTTTGTCTTTTAAGGGACTCTTACTGTTTTTTGGAATGAAGCACATTTCAGGTTGCCATCTCTCTAGTAAATACTGCCTTATTAGTGTCAAACATTCCTTCAGACAATAAAAATTAGTAAATAGAAGTAATTCTACGTTTATTTTGCACACATTTTTTTTTTAAATTTTATGAAAAGAGGTATGTACATTTTGCAGAACCATTGAGTGATCTTCAAAGTTCCATGGAACACAGTATTAGAAACACTGGCCTGTCATAACTTTCTGCATACAGTTTTGTTAATAAGAATAAAACCTGGCATGAGCAGAACTACATATTCAACAAAAACTTAGTTTATCTAATAGAGTATTGTGTTTAACACAACTAAATACCTTTGATAAGTAGCAGAAGATCTCAACTGGTGATATTTGAAGATTTTATTATGTGCTCAGTAAATCTATAAAATATCTGACTCTGAAAGATGGCCCTTTTGAAATTCAAACTGTGATTGGCTAAGTATCCCATTACTACACAGTGAGTGACAGCCACGAATCACATCACCTTATAGAAAATTTAAGAAAATGATGTAAGATGCTACACTGGGCTGCTATTATTGACATTTGTGGAATCGCCCTTGTTATAGAGTGACTTGACGATGCCACACTTTAATCTGTCTGGGGAAACAACCTGAAGTAATGTTGAATTATGTAAGGGAGTAAGTACATTACATAAATATAGTGACACCACTTCTTACTGTCTTGTTGGCGATATTGTTTGCCCCACATGATCTTTTACTTTTTAGACTTACGGTGATCATCTTTATTTAAGATGGCAATGAGACATTAACGTTTATTTCAGTATATAACCTCTGTATTGCTTCTTCAGTGCAGGTTGTTGCTTTATCTTACGAATTTTATAGAAAAAATTTTCACCTTTTCTTAAAAATTAATTATTAAAAAATCTGCTACACAAAACTGTCTTTTATAATGATCCATTTAATTTAACAAAAATAAAGCCATCATCTATGGTTTCCTTCTCTGTCTCTCTTTCAATCATCTACCATACCTATTTGCTTTTCTTGTGTGATCTTTCAGTTTCAGAAAAGATGTGCATACTCCTGTTCTTAATATGTCACTGTACATTTTGTATGCTGAAATTATTTCTGGATCATCACTTGTTCTGACTATTTTGTACAACTTCTTTTTCTTTGTGAAGAGATTGATAGCTGTAGTGATGCTTAGTTTCTTTAATAACTTCCCATTACCACATTTAATTATGTTGTTAGGAAAAGTACTTTCACAAATAGATACAAACCCATGTGGTGAATTTAGAGCTAGCAATGTGTTTATTTCAAAGACTACCTCACTCAAAATTTTTTAAGCTTTCCTTAAACCCTGAGTACTTTTGCCATTAGTGAGCCTCACTATTTTCTTTGAGTATTTCTGAACTGTACATGAAACTAAGCTACATAATATGACTACATGTGCATCTTGACCTGACAATCTGTGTGCCACAGGATAAGCCCATATCTTTGACTTAATCTTTTATGAATACAAAGATAAGGATCCCAGTATTCTGAGCAACTCTTGTAGGGAAGCTGATGACTCATACTAAATTATAAGTAACTAAATTGCAACTATAGATCACTTTTTGTGTCAGATTTCCTCAAAACGTTCACATGAATATTACCATAAGCATAAACCCTTCCTTCTAACAGACAGCACAAAAATCTGTCAAAAATTTTCCATGAAAATTTCCCAGTTATCCAATAGGGACTTGTTCCACAATTCTGGCTGTGTCAGGTATGGATGTGCATGGCTCATTTATCAGTCCACTTCTTAGGTTTGAAGAGTCCTCCAAAGTTCTCTGGCAAACAATGTGTGTAGGTCAAGAACAGGAACAGGTGAACCACCAAAGTTTTCCATATCTGAACTTCGACTTATTATTGTGGCGTCATTTGATAACATGACCCTCTGCTTGCTACTGTTAAGATAATATGCTATATACAAGGTAGTCAGAACATGTGCAAATTCAAGCAACTCACCAGAGACAGTATCACCAAATGTGTGTTTTGTTTGGTTTCCTAAAACCAAACAAGAAAATTACACAGAAACTGGACTTGTGATGGCAGTAATGATCAAACTCAAGCAAAGGCTGAGCAGTCTCATGGACTATCATCTAAGATTCTATATTACAAGAACAACTGACACTAATTGTAATTGGTAAGGCATTTGAATTTGCACGCGCAATAGCCTGATTGGCTAATTTCAATGTTAATTAACTCAGAAATGGTGCAATGTATCAAATTTTTTATTAACAGTTATTTCTCAGCACAATCTACATGGCAACACCTTTACAAACTTTAAAGACTGTTTCTGACCGCCATGTATATGGTGGTGGAATGCCCTTAATGACATAACAATTGGGTGTCTCTAGTAGAATTTTATGAGGTATACATAATATTTCTGTTTGCTGATGACACTAGCTTGGTGGTAAAGGATGTTGTGTGCAACACTGGCTGAGTTTCAATAAGTGCAGTTCATGACATAAGTTCATGGCTTGTAGAAAATAAAATGACGCTAAATCACAGTAAGACTAAATTTTTTACAGTTTCTAACACACAATTCAACAAAATGTGACGTTTTAATTTCACAGAATGGGCATATGATTAGTGAAACTGAACAGTTCAAATTTCTAGGTGTTTAGATAGATAGTAAACTGTCATGGAAAGCCCATGTTCAGGATCTTGTTCACAGACTTAATGCTGCCATTTTTATTATTCGAACGGTCTCTGAAGTAAGTGATCGTTTGACACAAAAATTAGTCTACTTTGCTTACTTTCATTCACTTATGTCATGTAGTATAATATTTTGGAGTAATTCTTCCCATTCTAAGAGCATATTTTTGGCTCAGAAACAGATGGTTCAGGCAATAAGTGGTGTACATTCATGAACCTCTTGTTGACCCCTGTTCATGAGTCTGAGTATTTTGACATTGGTCTCTCAATACATATATTCCCTACTGTCATGACTTGTTAATAATATTAGCTTATTCCCAAGAATTAGCAACTGTAACCCAGTTAATACTCGGCAGAAATCAAATGTGCGTTTGGATCGGACTTGTGCAGAAAGCTACCATTCAAAAATCTTAGCAGTAATACATGCACTTTCAAATTGAAACTAAAGAGTTTCATCATGGATCACTCCTTCTATTCTGTCAAGGAGATCCTTGAAAAATTAAGCTGATTCTTGTTGTATTGTTGATTGCATTTACTTAAACTTATGGCTTGACTTTTGGTTCATAAACATTTGTTTTTTTATTTGTTATTAATTTCATGTTGTAATTTCATGGACTGACACATTCGATGACATTGGATTTTTTTCTCCTGAATTTGGTGTGTGAATAAATAAATTAATTAATTAAATAATCCACAGATTTAGCAAGAGATATAAAATGCCAACAAGATATTTATTATTGCTTAGTGGAAGTGAGAGAGTTGGATGACATATTGATTGCTTTATACAGAGGCCTTTACAGAAGCTGAGCTGAGCTGAGCTGAAATACTTTAGATTTGGGGAGCAGGATGTGTGTCTGTAATTGAGGATCACTTGCTTATTTCAGATTTATAATTAGTTATTACTATTCCACACTCCAGTCTTTCAGGACAAAGATCTTAAGCTATCTGTTCTGCTGATTACAAAGATAACTTAAGAGGGATGCTAAAAGTCAGCATAGTACCAGATTGTGCTGCTTTCTTTGAAATACTTTATAATCAGAAGAGCGACTACCTTCTCCACTGAATATTTTACACTTGGCTAGGGGACTCCACCTCCCTCACCCATTCTACACTCTTACCATGTTATGCAATGTTGCAGCAAAGTGGAATTTTCCACTGAGTGAGAGATGCAGAATAAACTACATCATTGGCATCTTCCTGAGGTTTAGCTGACAGCAGCTCCAAGAGCCTCACAAACTGCTATGTGCTGCATCCTATTTCTCGTGGACAAACAGAATCAACTGTATTTCTTGGAGTGACCCATAGGTTTTTATAGTCCTTTGCAGTGCTTCATTGATCCTAAGCTAAACTGCTCAGAAATGGAGAAAGCTCTATCACATAATCTTCCTGGCTGAAAATCCAAAGAGATTCTGGTCGTATGTGAAGTATTTTAGCGGCAAGAAACAATCAATGCCTTCTCTGCACAATAACAATGGAGATACTATCGAAGACAGTGCTGCCAAAGCTTATTTACTAAACACAGCCTTCCAAAATGCCTTCACAAAAGAAGAAAAAGTAAATATTCCAGAATTCGAATCGAGAACAGCTGCCAACATGAGTAACGTAGAAGTAAATATCCTCAGAGTAGCGAAGCAACTCAAATCACTTAATAAAAACAAGTCTTCTAGTCCAGACTGCATACCTATTAGGTTCCTTTTAGTGTATGCTGATACATTAGCTCCATACTTAACAATCATATACAACCATTCGCTCAATGAAAGATCTGCACCCAAAGACTGGAAAGTTGCACAGATCACACCAATGCTCAGGAAAGGTAGTAGGAGTATCCACTAAATTACAGGCCCATATCATTAACGTCAATATGCAGCAGGATTTTAGAACACATATTGTGTTCGAAAATTATGAATTACCTTGAACGAAATGGTCTATTGACACACAGTCAACATGGGTTTAGAAAACATCATTCCTGTGATCTATATAAACGATTTGGGAGACAATCTGAGCAGATGTCTTCGGTTGTTTGCAGATGACACTGTTGTTTATCAACTAATAAAGTCATCAGAAGAACAAAACAAACTGCAAAATGATTTAGAAAAAATATCTGAATGGTGCGAAAAGTGGCAGTTGACCCTAAATAACAATAACTATGAGGTCATCCACATGAGTACTGAAAGGAACTCGTTAAACTTCAGTTACACAATAAATCAGTCTAATCTAAAAGCTGTAAATTCAACTAAATACTTAGGTATTACAATTATGAACAACTTAAATTGGAAAGAGCACATAGAAAATGTTTCGGGGAAGGCTAACCAAAGGCTGCGCTTTATTGGCAAGACACTTAGAAAATGTAAAAGACCTTCTAAGGAGACTGCCTACACCATGCTTGTCCATCCTCTTTTAGAATACTGCTGCATGGTGTTTGATCCTTACCAGGTAGGACTGACGGAGTACATCTAAAAAGTTCAAAGAAAGGCAGCACGTTTTGTATTATCGTGAAATATGGGAGAGAGTGTCACAGAAATTATACAGGATTTGGGGTGGAAATCATTAAAAGAAAGGCGTTTTTCATTGCCAAGGAATCTTCTGACGAAATTCCAATCACCAACTTTCTCCTTTGAACGCAAAAATATTTTGTTGACATCAACCTGCATAGGGCGGAACAATCACCACGATAGAGTAATGGAAATCAGAGCTTGTACAGAAAGATATAGGTGTTCATTCTTTCTGCATGCTATATGAGATTGGAATAATGGAGAATTGTGAAGGTGGATTGATGAAACCTCTGCCAGGCACTGAAATGTGATTTGCAGGGTATCCATGTAGATGTAGATGAAGACTCAACAGGTCCAGCTGCCTTCTCCCTGTCTAGTGATATTAGTTCATCTCAGTTCCACTATCAGTCACCTCAATACCATATCTGTCTCTTTGGTGTTCAGATGTTGTGTTAGGGAATCTGAATTTTATCCATTATTAATCCCATGGATGTACTATGCCTCCAAGTGTAGTCCACATCTTTGTACCAAGAGATGACTGATTGATGTTGACTGTTTTCTTACCTTTCTTAATATTTCTTTATACACTTATATTTATTCATGTTGTAACATCCATATGATCACTTTATTTCCTCCTCTGCTTTCATCTAAACAAACAGTTGGTGTCTGTTGGCTATCATGATGTCTCAGAAGTTGTTGACATGAGTCAGTTTGCAACGGTACTTTCGCGTTCTTGTCAATACGATACCAGAACGTTTAAGTTCTACCACTGTAAAGATGGAAGATCCGCGATTCAGAATGTCAGAACTGTGCAGTAAGTAGCAGCAGGAACACCACCACAACATCACGCAGCACTAACACTCCAAACCATCAACTCTCGGAGAGAGATTTTAACCGTGTTCAACCTAACGGTAAAGTATCAAACTATTTTTCTCCGAATCATACAGTTTGGGGGAAAAGCAATGAGAATAATTACTTTTGGAAACCTTTTATCAGACAAAGCCTGTTATAACAATAAACTGTTTCGGTTAATAAAACGGCCACCAGCCCAAATTGGGCACAGTGTCTACACAAAAAGATGAAGTCAATTTTTTGACATTGAATAAATAACTACTTTCATTTACTACAGTCACTTGGCAGTAAGTACTATTAATCCCACTTTATGTTACTTATGGAATTTATCACTATACTTCAGTAATTATTTAAAGAAGACACACACATTTCAACAAGTATACAAAAACATATTAAACTTAGAGCTATGATTCATATGACCAAAACTATTATTTAACATGACTAAATTTCATTTCTTTAGTACTGTTATTTGTTAACGTTTTACTGACACCAATATTTGTCTGGCTTTCTTTGACATGGAGAAGCAACACGAACAATTACTGTTAAGACTGTTGCGTTAAACAATTATGTTACTTTACTTTCAGAAATACTGTTGAAAACTTATCCTCATGGTCACGCAACACGGTGGCCCTTAAACTGGTACGTGCAAAATTTAGTATTTAATAACGATTTTCAGAATTTACTACCAAAACAGTACTCTTGCCAGTAATTTACTATTATTCAAGCTTCAATAAACATCAGGATACTCGGAATAAATTTGTTTAGGTAAGGACCCTACTGAGATAAATGACATAGGAAAATCACAGTTAAGGGATGTCAAAGGTGGCGTGAGGCGGTGCTGCGTAGTAGCATTGTGCAGGTACGGCTCTTGATGTACATAGCTCTGTCTTCCTCTTGGTGGCAACGATGAAATTGCAAATTTCTGAGTTATTAATTTATTGCCGTACAGCGCAAATCATGTAGAACACGTCCGAGGCCAAAACCCAGTCTTGCAGTTAAATTTGGGGCCTCTAGTGCTTGACCAACGTAATGCGTGTCCACCACTTGCAGAGCAGCTACCAACCGACTGAGCCACCTGCACGCGAAATCTCACTTTTATTTACAAAATATGTTTTAATACATTTATTCCACCTACATCAAAGAGGTTATTTTAAATATATAAACTACACTTAACAAAAGCTTACTCTCATTATAGTATTTTCTTAATTTTTTAAAATTATTATGGAACCAAAAAAATTTAAGATATACAGATTAATGGCAGTATTATATTTACAACAGCATTACAAGCTCACTGATAATTGGCAATTTTCAGAGGATACTGCTCATCCAGGGGATTCTGAATGAATCATCATCCCTAGCCTATCTTTTATAATCAAGATTGTATCCTAGGCTGTTGTTGTGAAAACTGAAAACACTCCCTATTGTTGTAGAATATAACAAAATATATGTGCGCCACTGTCTGTTTTCCATTAAGCATTCTGCCACAACACCTCCTGAGACAGGTGGGCTATAAAAGCATCAGATAAACATCTTTGATGCTTAATTTCATCCAGAGTATCCACATTTGGAATCCACAGTAATATCATCTGATATTATTATTGTGTCTACCAATGAGAGCAATCAGGATGCAGATGACCAAGGTCAGATGACAACGTCAGAGAACACAAGGTTTATCGGACTGTGCTCTCCTTACAGAGAATAGCACTCCATGCAGCTGACACATCAACTAGCACCATTCACGGTCACATCTTAGACCTTAGGTGCACAATAGAACATTCATGGCACTCTGCTGTGTCAAGGTTTGAAACCAATGCAGAACAGTTTAGCCACATTACGAAGGGCAAAAAGCTGCCATTCTGTCATTACGCACCATGTGAAATGGAATCAACAATAACAGTTTTTCTCATTTTTAGCTGAAAGCAAGGACTGATTAACTATTGAACGGCTATATACATTATTATTTCACATGTAGTAGTAAAATTAATATAATTACCCTGTAATTTTGAATATTAATACAATGCTTATTTGGCCAGATGAAGGGGTAAGGAACAGTATGGATCACTGTATTGGTGTTTCTATCATTTTGAAAGTGACAGAATTATTGTTCTTCAGTGCATTTGTGTATTTGCTACACTACGAGTCATTCAGTTCACCACATCCACAAGAGTATAAGAAAATTATCAGTTTGGCAAGAAACACATTTAGTTTTCTGATGATTCATCCACAATATTTATTTATACATACTGAACTGTGATTTATTTTCCAAGAATATTCTTAAGAATTTATTTTATTTACTGCGATTCATCAAGAACATTAACATATTTAATCACACTATGTCATCATGGAAGTAGTTGCCAGGGAGTAACTGATGAAATCATAACCAAATTCCTTTTAACAAATGGGAATTTTATTCACTTTAATAGTGCCTAAAAGCATTTTTTTAAAGAAACTGATTTAAAATTATAATCAGAAAGCACCCTATAAATATCAAAGTTACAATTTATTCAGAGACAGAAAGAAACAAGCTTTGACTGTATGAGCTCTCGGGAAGACACGGCCATAGTTACGACCGCTCACAACAGTGTCTGAAAGACTAGACTGGTGCAAATCTGCAACACACCAGATAACTTTAAACTAAGAGTTTTAACAATTTACACAAGCACACAAACTATGCACCCCCCATAGGAGGGATGGAAATGGTACAAAACACTAACAATTAAAATATTAACCTTGCCACCAAAGGTGTAACTTGATTTTAACTTCTAAGAAACGTCTTACAGTGAAAGGCTGGCAACTTTATATACTAAAATGATCATTTAAATAAAATCCCATGAAATGCAATGTTATATAAAATTCTACAAGACTGGCCAAACAATAGTTAAGATGCTCTACATTACACAGATACTCCCTCTCACGATCATAGGCAATACTATCATAGTTTCCAAACATCAAAACATATTTCAGGTATTAGGCCATTACACTCCAAGCAATAAATTCGTTAACACACCAAATCCGACAAACATGACAGAGGCAGCTACTAATGTATGGTAGACTGATAGGGAGATCACCGAACAACCTGAACCGCAGTTTGCTCTAGGCCGCCTCTACTACACAAAGGAAAAACAGACCACCCAATTTATAAACAACCACCTTCCTGCGAATGGGAAAACGGAGAAGAATGGTGGGACGACCTCAAAGCAAAACGGCTAGTGACCTCACCAAGAAAACAAGTAGAATTTAACAAGAGTAAATGAAACAAGATATAACCAATCACCTAACTTCTAATAAACTGCAATTTCTCAAGAAGACCTGGCGCAGCACCCCCAAATCACGCTCCCGAACCGTCCGCGGCCAGCCGCTTCAACGGACGCAGGAAGGCGCGCCGATCTCCCGTCTCACGGCGTCGCATCTCTCACCGGCCAGACCGATGTCATGGGTTGACTCCTGTTGCTCTCGTGTCGACCGCGAAGTCACTACCCCTCGCTATACGGCGCGGCCCACTGCACTCACGTGGCGACCTCACATGCGCCGATGCTCAAGACGGACAAGTCATCTTGTGTCTCAGTGCGCGACCGACCAACCGATCGATCCAATTGCCAATGACCATTGGCTGAGCAAACTCGAGCAGACTGGCAGTGTAACGGGCAGACTAAGATGCAGGAACTAAGCCCCGACTGGGTGACCGCAAGCTGAGTTCTCTTACTGGCGGAGTGTAAAGACTCTCATTCTGCCGGCTTTAAAGGTTGATCCGAACGACAGACATACTAGCACTCTGAGCGACAGACTTACACTAACTGCCTAACAAATGCGGACGAGAGACAGACTAGCAAGCTGGGGACGAGAGACTGACCCACTGGCGAGCTGATAGCGCCTCTTAAATGCGTGTGAACAGGCAACCTTTCCCCTTTCCCACCAGAGGGAGACACCAAAGCTGCGATTGCCACAGCGACGCCACCGCCAGAAATGGTGGGCAACTGCTTCACACAACACGCTGCGGCGCGCTCTCAAAACAGCAATTTTTACCATGGCTTAGATACAATTTATACATATATTGTATGATGAATGGGTATTTTTTTTTATTGTGTAGTGATGTCAGACAGTTATTCTACAGTCACACACAGATAGTAAAAACAGTTTTTTGATAAACAGGATTTGACAGCTTTCTTGAATGCATTTACTCACTGAATTCTCTCTGCAATTTGTCGCAACTTAGTGTACAATGATGCACCTGAATGATAAGTACCGTTTTGTCAGAATTTTGCTGGGACAGTTTACACAAATATTTTTTCTCAACCTAGTATGCTGCTCATACGCAGAATTGTTTCGGATTAAAGCACTCTCCTTCTTCATCATACATTTCCTTACAGGCAACATGAAAATGTAAATACAGTGAAGAGGAAGAATATTTACATACCTAAGAAGTGGTTTACATGAACTTCTGTTTTCTTCTTTTTGTATTATTGTAATTATTCCCTTTTGCTTCCAGAATTTTTTTAAGGCATGATGGGAATTACCACAAAAGGTAACATTGCACCTTAACAGTGAGAGTATCTTGGGAAAATACACAGTGTTTACAGTTTCATGAGTTGCATTACTGGATAGCATACTTAGAGAGTTGTGAGTTTAAGGAAAATAATACGTGAAGTCTCAGTTTAGATTTACTTGCAGCCAAAGGTATGGAAATTTGGTCTCAGTGATATTTTGAATTTGATTATGTGTATTAGTGGCTTTCCTGCATTTTTATTTTTCTGGGTCTGAAAGGGCAAAGTAACAGTTTTTCCTGAGTTTAAGATAAGCTTGTTTCTATAGAGCCATTTAGAAATTTAATCTCTGATGATGATGATGTTTGGTTTATGGGATGCTCAACTGCGTGGTTATCGGTACCCGAATTTAGTCTCTGATGACACCTGCAGAATTGATAATGCCTTCTCTGTTTTTTGCTTCAATAAGTAGACTGTTATCATCTGCATTCTTTACACATGAGGACAGGTCATTAATGTGCTGTAGAAAAAGAAATGATACTAAGCCAGAAACCTGTAGTACACTGTGTGACGGTACGGATGGCCCTGAAAGATAGTTCTGCATAGTGCTACCATGCTTGTGTTTGACCTCTGCAGTATGAAATCAGTTACATAAATAAGATTTCAGTCACTTATTTGGCACACCTCACATACCATGACAGGTAAGTTCATTTAGAACAGAACATCAGAAGCCTTTGTCTCATCCAAGAAAATATCTGAGATTTCGGAGTTTTTCAGCTGCATTTACGATGTGGTTACAAGACTGAAAGTAGCAGTCTCAGTGAAATTCAGAGCTCCGAAACCATATTAGCATACTGATAATACATTATTCTGACTGAAAATGTTTGTTTGCCGAGCTAGAAAGTGTTATTTTTGAAAAGCCAGATACAGTTTACAGATCTATAATTTCACATTTCCTGGGAGTCTCCTTTCTTATCTAGAAGTATTACTTTAGCAGTTTTTAGAAGATCTTGGAAAATGTCCTCTGGCAATGAAGAATTGCATATGTCGACTAGCAGTGTGAGAACAGAGCTTGCTGATATCTTTATCATGTGATCAAACACGTTTGTCCTAACGTCTGGATTTCACATAAAATAAGTGTTTGTGTTTTATAACTTTTTTTGTGTGCAGATAATGAAATATCAAGATAATAAATGTAATATATCGGAAAACGCTGATTATATAAAAAAACTCTTGCAGTGACTTAAATATTAACATTCTGTCATCTTAAAATGTTCGTCATTCATGGAGTTTTCAATCTGAGGACCAACGTATTTTTGAGAGATAGTTTACATATACACTATATACGAACAAAAATATTTGGACACCCACATGTAATGTCGAATGTACCACTAGATTCATGAGATCCAGACAGGCCAGTATAAGAGAAACCAAAGAGTATTCTCATGGTGGATGCAGGTTCTATACCCATTCCTGAGTTTGCGGTCCATTCTTCTATCGCAGCTTGCCATCTAGATGGCACTGGTACGCCCAATCTTCGGATATGTCACTCTTGTCTGGGACAATGCGGCGGACTCACACACACTGATGGTCTGCAAACGCTTGAGAACTGTGTACTCCACCTAGCCTTACACGTGCCAGAATGCTTCTTGACTGGCGACCTTTTGGAAATCGGTGTATTACCCCCTCTCAGCAAGAGATACTGTCAAATGGCGCGTCCCTTTCACCAGAAGACAGAGCAGTCTAACAGCCAGCACGTGCCTGAAATTTTCACACATTTTCTGGGAGTAAACACCACCCACTGAGTGACTAAATCGCTGTTAGTATGAGAGGACATCATTAAATTACTGCAACATCGACGAAGGACAACCAGAACCACAGACCGTCCACCTTACCCAATCACAGTTTTGAGGGGATAAGTTAAAGCGTTTGAACTCTGCCACAGTTCAGTATTTGAAGAAATCCCTTCATTTTCTCTGTGACGACTCGTCAGGAGGGAACCAGCGGCAACAAAATGCGTTGGTCAGGAGAACTCACTGACTCCAAACATGAACTGGCCATGAGATGTCACCTAAGTAAAAAATACGTCAGTAACATTTCAGTTCTTCTAAAGCTGCTCAAGTCGACTGTTGATGATAAGATCGTGGAGTGGAAACGCGAAGGAACAAGCACACCTAGAACAGGCACACTCCACGAACTGACGGACAGAGACCTTGGAGCATTGCTCATGGATGTAGTGGAAGGAATCACTCGTGTGTACCAAAGTGCAGCCTGGAATCCACCTAGCACAAACACTGTGGACAGTGAGTTAAAAAGAATGTGGTAAATGTTAGACAGCTTCTCATAAATCATACATTTCTGTATTCAGTGTTCCGTGACGTTTGAGCTGGTGTACAGAGAAACGTCATTGGACAGCGGACGGCTAGAAACGGGTGATCTGGAGTGATTATCACGATGTAGACTGTGGCAATCCGATGGAAGGGTTTGGGTTTGGCGAATGCATGGAGAACGCTACCTGCCATCATCTATAGCGCCAACAGTGAAGTAAAGGGGAGATGGCGTTACGATATGGAGATGTTTTTCGTGGTGAGGATGTAATCTCCTTATTGCGCTTAAATGTTCAAATGTGTGTGAATTTCTAAGGGACCAAACTGCTGACGTCATCGGTCCCTAGACTTAGACAGTACTTTAACTTATGCTAAGAACACCACACACACACACACACACACACACACACACACACGCGCGCGCGTGCGCCCGCGGGAGGACTTGAACCTCCGGCGGCGGGAGGAGCCGCGCAATCCGTGACGTGGCGCCTCAAACCGAGCGGCCACTCAGCGCGGCTATTGTGCTTAAGAAAACACTGAATTCGGAATAATTTAAGCACATATTACAGTACTGCGTACTGCTTGCAGCAGAGGAACACCTCAGAGATGGTGTGTTCATGTATCAGCATGACAATGCACTCTGTGATTAGCGACATCTGTAAGGTTCTGGTAACTATTTGTGGACAATGACCATATTGAACTGGACCGTTCAGTCCAGAGTCCCAACTTGAACGCGGTGGAAAGCTCCTGGGATGAGTTAGAACGTCGACTTCGATCTAGATCCCAGCGTGCAAACCCACTACCTTCTCCGGTTCCTTCTTGAACAAAAATGGGCTGCATTCCTCCACAGACATTCAGTCAGATCACTGAGAGTGTCCCCAGCAGAGTTCAAGCCATCATGAAGCCGAAACGTATACAGACACCATATTTATGTTCTCCAATAGGTGTCCAGATACATTTGATCAGACAGTGTATAGGCCCCTGATGATCTTTATACTTCAATTTGTAATATTTGCATACAAATAAATACTTTCAAACAGAAGACCGTTCGCATCTTTTTGGCAACAATAGCACGCTTAGATTCAGCCTGTGAGTTCTCTGAGCTGCTTTCGATAAATGTATTTGCAAATTGCTTTTGTATCTAAATCAGCTTTGCCAGCGGAATGGAACATTTTTAGCTTTCGAAATTACTTTCTTTCGATGCTATTAAATGCTACGGAAGATTTCATCGATATATTAAAGAAGCCTTTACTGAAAATATTAAGATAAACTCAACGGTGTTTTAGAAGTCGTGTAGAAATGAATACCACCACCAGTCATCTGACTGAGATGTAGATTTCAACAAAATGACGTCCTGTATGGTATGTGTCATCTCTGATTTACAGTAAGGGCCATGTGGCACCCACCAATGACCTTTAGGCTGGCATATGTCTGAGTAGAAGTAACTCTCACCAGAGCTGTACATGTCTTCCCTGCATGTTATTTTGCTATGCTCCGGCTGCACCATTGACGGCGTCTTTGAATTCAGCTCAGCAGAATTGAGTGCAAATAGAAGAGGAGGCGTTTGTGATTACGCTGTAAGTAAATTCCATACATGTCTCACTGGAGTCAAGCTCCATTTTGTGACGCACCACAAACCTCTGTTGTCATTGTTTGAGTGGTATCATCCAAAGTTTCTGTGCTTTTACAAAGTCGTTGTCTCGCGTCGCTACCACAGGAGATGACGATGTCTTGTAGCACACTGCAGGGAGCGCTGGAGAAGCCACACCCTCTCTCAGCTTTGCAGCGCCACTGCACCGAATAGCCAATATACATCCAGCGGAAGAAGGCTCACCCCAGTTTTTGATCGCCGATTAAGATGACAGCATTGTCTTAAGTAGATCGTGAGTGTATTTCATGTCTTAAGCTGAAGGTTAACTGTGAACATTATGTCTATGTACGCCAGGTGAATAGTTTTGTAAAACTGTCAGTATGTTTCTTTCTTCCTTTTGCTGGTGCCTTGTCCCGCAGTTGCGCAGGGTCGGCACTGTTAGGAACGACTTTGGCGAGGTTAGTTTTAAGGGGTGGCCGGATGCCCTTCCTGCCGCCACACCATATCCCCCCAGACAGTATTAGTGTACCCCAGCTGTCTGCGTCTAGTGTAATCCATGGAATAGTGTGAACGTGTTCAGATGTCTGCGAGTCGTGTAACTGAGGCAGAACGTGGGAACCAGCCCGGTATTCACCTAGCGGGATGTGGAAAACCGCCTAAAAACCACATCCAGGCTGGCCGACACACCGGCCGACGTCGGTAATCTGCGGGGCGGATTCGATCCGGGGCCGGCGCGCCTACCCGAGTCCAGGAAGCAGCGCATTAGCACTCTCGGCTAACCTGGTGGGTTTTGTAAAACTTTCAGTATGTGATACTTTAATATTCAAAGTTAGCTACAAATACTCGGAAAATTCATGTGGAAATGGATTAAACAACGTTAAGTAAATCTTCATACAATTATTACAATAAAGTGAAGCAATATTTCTTATGTTCTTATGTTTCACTCCACCATCTCCCAGAACAATAAAAAAACTCACACTTATACCAGACAATTTTAGCTTCGCCAGGTGATAACAAATGACGACAAGAAATGGGGCCTAAGTTGATCATCTTTTAAGCGTTTTCGCCTGCCACTAGCTTCTGTGTGCGAGTTGTACACGTATTTCTGATAATTACTATTGCTTTAATTTTGTTCTTCCCAATTACTTTGTCCTGTTCCTTGTTTCACCGTATCTGAGGTGCTTCAGAAAATGTCTTAGCCGACCCTGCACAGTTTCAGGCACAGCAAAGTGAATGGCTGCTGCTCGGTGTCGGCCATTTGACATCATTACGGAGTAAACAATCAGCTCTGCTGCTGATAACTGCACCATAGCCAGGAATAAGAATGGTTGGACAAATGGCTGTAGATGGAGGCCACAATTCGAAGCCTACAAAATAACAGGCGTGGAGCGCAATGCTTACTTTTTATGCAACATTGGTCCCAACATGTACCCCTATGTATCAACTTGTGTGCAGACACTGCATCTGAGAACGTCTCGTATGACTACCTTGTTAAATTGGTGGACGGACATTCTGATAATCAGGTCCATGTAGCAGCTGCAAGGTTTAAACTTTTTCATCTGAAGCAGCAGCCTGCTCAGGCAATAAAATGCTGGATCACAGAACTTAGATGTATCATAAGATACTGGAAGCTTAAGCGTTCTTGTGGAATTGCCTGTTGTGATGCCGTGTTACATGGTGCAATCACACAGAATGTATCAGACGGACGCATTTGCGCTGCAGTTCTCGAGCTACACGGCGTCGATTTAAAAACAGTTCTGTCCATTGTGGAATCTCTAATATTTGTGGACTCAACAGAAGTTGATTTTGGGGCTTCATGTGTTTCTGTTGTTCAAAGCATACATGACACTGAGCCTAAAGTACATGATGGTGTTAAAGTGATTAAACCTAGGGCTCAGACAAACCCTAAGCGTAGAAGTAAAAGGATTGTTTGGTAGAACATGCCATGTGCTACAAAATTTTGTGAGAAAGTCTTTTCAACAGTGCTTTTTGATTCATGATCGGGAAACTTGCCCTTTTTTCGTGATGCAAACCGCTATCAGTGTAGACGCCTGGGTCACATTCAAAGAGTGTGTTTATGCGGCACACCAGACATAGCAACCAACCACTGCCGGGTGACGGACCGATCACGACTAAGCTGCCAACAGGTACACAGGTCTACGGTTTCGGCGAATCCATTCACAATGGCACACGCCAAATCTCATACTTCTGCATTGCGGATATCTTCCGCTGCCGTAAGAAGGCAGGCGTACAAACTTTTTTATTCAGTTACGAGTGGAACAACATACAATTAAGGTACAGTTGGATACTGCTGCTTCTGTTTCCCTAATTCATAAAGTCACGTATGGCAAACCAGTCAGTTGACCGCTACAGCACCCTACTTCTATTTTGTCTGCCTACAAAGGACAGGAAATTCCAGTTCTTGAAATGATAATTAAATTAAGACCCTAATCTGCCGACCGGCGTTGGTATACATCAACGGGGATAGTTGAAAATGTGTGCCCCGATCGAGACTTGAACCCGGTATCTCCTGCTTACATGGCAGTCGCTCTATCCATCTGAGCCACCGAGGGCACAGAGGATAGTGCGACTGCAGGGATTTATCCCTTATACGCCCCTCGTGAGACCCACATTCTCAACTTAATGTCCACACACTACATTCGTAGTGCCCCTGCCCACTACACTCATTAATCGCGGCAGACAATCTTACCGAGTCCCGTAAGATTTCGGGCACTGCGTGTGCATCCGCACAGAAGAAGAAAGTCAATGGCCGATTAGTCTTAAATATATGGAGGTGGTATCTGTTCTTTCGGACATGTCTGAAAGAACAGATACCATCTCCATATATTCCAGTTCTTGGCTTGGGTAGTTTGACAGCAGCTTTTCGTGGAGTGACAAAGTGTGTTTCATTGCAATTCTGGAAACAGTGGGATCATATTTTGGATTAGACTTATTTGATTCGTTCAGTCTGCGCATACAAGACAATGTATTACAGATCAGTATTTCAGTGTGTAGTAAGTACAAAGAACTGTTGGAATCAGGCTTAGGAAGGGCTAAAAGACTTTGAAGAACACATTACTGTGAAAGACAGTACACAGCCATGCTTTTTTTCTCGTGCAGCTTGTCACTCATGCAACACATCAGCGAGCTGTTTAGGAACTGCAAAGGTGGAAAGAGAGTGAGGGTATCCAACCTATTTCTGCAAACCAAAGGGCATCACCCTTGGTAGTTATAAAGAAGCCGTCAGGTGGTCTAGTGCGTGCTGATTTTAAAGTAACTGTACCTACAAACTATTGTAGATTCTTTCCCTCTTCCCCGTCTTGAGGAATTGATGGATAGACTGGGACAGGGCAGATACTTTTAAAAGACTGATTTCTGTGTAGCATACTTACAGTTACTGCTGGACTAACAGCCGAAGCGATGCTTTGTGGTAATTCTCACTTAGGTTTTGTCCCAGTATCAGAAACTACCGTTTGAAGTGCTTCAGCTCTTGCATTTTTTCAACGGTTTCTGGAACAGTAAACAGCACGGGTCCCTTGCTGTACAAACTATTTAGATGATATTGTAGTTGTGGTCATACTCTTGCTGAACATTTGGAAAATTTAGACTGCTTGTTTCAGGTCCTTTCTGCAGCTGACCTAAAGTGCAACAAAGAAAAGTTCTCCTTCTTCCAGGGAGAACTGAGCTAATTAGGTAATATAACTAAGACACAGGTTATTCATCCTACTGCTTCGGAAGAGGTTGCTATTAGAGATCTGCCAGTGACCCATAACGTTAAGGACCTGCAGTCTGTCATGAGGAACTTCACCTATTATCAGATTCATTTGTAATGCTGCACAAATTGCTGCACTGCTCAAACTGCTGAGCCACAAAAAATATTCCTTTCATGTGGTCCAAAGAATGCCAGAACGCAGTTCAGCAATTAAAGGTCACATTGTTCAGTCGTCGATGTTTGATTCATTGTGATACAGCTAAGCTTGTCATGTTAGCTATAGATGCATCTTGTTATGGAATTTGAGCAGTGCTCTCCAGTAAAATTGATTCTTCTGATCGCCACTTTGCTTTTGCCTTGGAAACTCTCAAGAAAGCATAGTGTACTTACAGTTAGCTTGAAAAAGTGGCGCTCACCATTATCTACGGTGTTTAAACAGTTCCATTGATGTTTGTACGGCTGGAAGCTCTATCTGCTGACAGATCATCGGCATTAGACAGCCTTGTTCCATCCTCCCAAGCCTGTTCCATCACAGACAGCACAAAATTTTCTAATTATCAGTGTAATTCATTGTACAGGTTGTCCGCCCCGATAGCTGAATGGTCAGCGTGATGTACTGCCGTGCTAAGGTGCCCGGGTTCGATTCCCGGCTGGGTGGGGGATTTTCTCCTCTCAGGAACTGGGTGTTGCGTTTGTCTTCACCATCATTTCATCCCCATCCGGCAAGCAGGTCGCCCAATGTGGCGTCGAATGTAATAAGAGCTGCACCAAGGCGGCCGGACCTGCCCCCTAAGGGGACTCCAGGCCCATGACGCCAAACGCTCATTTCCATTGTACAGGCCCATTGCCCAACATTTCAACATTGACTTGTTACAGTTACAGTTGGTACCGACACAGCATTCTGTTCACCTGATGAATCATGTTTTCATATCGGTTCTTAAGACTTTGAATGTCCTCAAAACTGTCCTCTCAGGTTTCGACGTGTTGCCACATCAGCTTTCTAACGCAGCTCTTCAGACTGTTTTTGTAACACGGTCATCATGAGTCCCCACACAATTTTAAATACATTGCCTACTCAGTGGTGGATCACTACTTTTCGCATTGTTATGCACTGTCCTCATACTCAGGTGTTCTGTCGTTGCATACAGAGGACGATGATATGTCGTTTGTGATTCCTCACTCTCTATAGCGGGAAGTTTGGTCTTTATTGCACCAAGATCATTTGGACATAGTTCACATGAAAAAAATCTCTAGACATCTTCGCAGGGAATAGACGCTCCGATTGAACAAGTTACCGCTCGCTGAAAAACTTGCATGGGAACTCACTCAGCTTCGCGCAACGTTTTCTCGACTGGCCCCGTCCTTCTGGACCGTGGCAACAGATTCACTTCGATTTCGTGGGTCCATACTGGAACATGTGATGGTTGTTAGTGGTAGATCCTTACAATGAGTGTCATTTTGGTGTCACATGAAATCCACTACAACAGCCAGTACTGTATCAGCTTTGTCTTCTATACTTTGTCTTGAAGGTCTTCCATGGATCTTTATCTCGGACACTGGACCACAATTCACGTCAGTCGATTTCCAACAGTTTTGTGTCGCCAATGGCGTACATCATATGATCACTGCACCTTTTCACCCACACTCTGATGGTGAAATTAAGCAGTTAATTGGAACGTTCAAAAGTCACATAGAGAAACTCCATTACTCACACAGTGGGCACTGAAAATTATTCTGTCCCTTACTGCTCCTTGTCACCTGACGGGAAGTTATCGGCAGAATTGTTACACGGTGATAGACACTGTAACCTGTGGCATCAGAAATAATTCATTCTACCAGATCAGACAAAGTTTCTTCTGCAAGATGAATTATTCTACAAAGTTTTCGGAAAGAAACAGCATTGGAAGCGAGAAGTCACTACAAAATCAGTTGGACGTTCTTCTTACGTCGTCGAAAGTTCTACTGGGCTGCTGCTGCATCACCAAAAGCTGCTGTGACACGCTTCTGAGTATGTCTGTGGTACAGCCACAGAATGTTTGTCCGCAGAACCAGCAAATCGCTGGGGTCTACACCAGCTGTCGCGGCTGGCACCATCCTCTTTGGCGCCCGTAGACATCAGTGCGCTGCTTCTGTTGATATCGCCGATGTCGCTGACTCAACCAATGGCCGTCGACGGGCCACTCCCAGGTCATCAAGCCACTACAGACAATTACTCTGCTGTTCGCCCAACCACGCGTCTGTGTGTCTGGATGTGAGTATGCACTCTGCAAATGGGTTTTTGGCCAGTGATCCTGGTCGCTTTCACAGCGAACACTGGGATGCGGGCAAGGAGGCGCTATTGCCTGTTTTTTTACCCTCCCTGCCACCTCATGTGCATTCACATTCAGCCCTCCCCCTTCTACCATTGTCATATGCATATGCCCTGCATGGTACGGAGGTTTGAGGGGGAGGGAAGTGATATCATCCAAAGATCTCAGTGCCATAACAAAGTCAGTATCTTGCATCGATACCACAGACGATAATGATGTCTCGTTGAATAATGCAATGACGATTGGGAGGCGCTGGAGAGGCCTCACCTTCTCTCACCTTCGCAGCATCACTGCACTAAGACACTGATGATACACATCTGAGCAGAGGAAGGCTCATCCTCGGGTGATGATGATGTCGTGTGACTAAGGTCTCCGTCTGGTAGACCGTTTCGCCGGTTGCAAGTCTTTCGATTTGACGCCACTATGGTGACTTGGGTGTCTATGGGGATGAAATGGTGATGATTAGGACAACACAACACCTAATCCCTGAACGGAGAAAATCTCCGACCCAGCCAGGAATCGAACCCGGGACCTTAGGATCGACATTCTGTCGCGCTGAGTACCGGGGTCGGACATCCTCGGGTCATGATCAACAATTAAGGATACTAATGTATTTCATGTCTTAAATGAACGTTAACTGTGAACACTATGTTTATGTGCTCTATGTGAAGAGTCTTGTTAAACTGTCAATATCAAGAGATACTTCAATATTAAGAATCAGTTGTAAATACGCAAAATGTTTATGTGGAACTGCATTTTGCAAAGTTAAGTAAATCTTCCTGTCATTCTTGTGATAAAGTGAACTATTATTCCATATCTTACAGTTCTACTCCACTATCTCCCAGAGCAATCAAAGAACCTACAGTTATAGTGGATGATTGTAGTTTTATATATGACGGTAGTATCTGTTCCCGAAAGAACAGTTACCGTGGATGACCATGCAGCTTTGCTGGAAATGAAATGATAATTAAATGGACACCCTAGCTGCAAACAGGCGTTGATGTACTTCTTTGGGGACATGTTGAAAATGTGTGCCCCGACCGGGACTCGAACGCGGGATCTGCTGCTTACATGGCAGACGCTCTATCCATCTGAGCCACCGCGGGTACGGAGGATAGTGCGTCTGCAGGGACTTATCCCTTGCACGCTCCCCGTGAGATCCACATTCCCAACATGTCCACACCACTACATTCGTAGTGCGCCTAATAGATGTTTGCCCATCATACTCATTACTCGTGGCAGATTAATCTACCAAGTCCACTACGAATGTAGTGGTGTGGACATGTTGGGAATGTGGATCTCACGGGGAGCGTGCAAGGGATAAGTCCCTGCAGACGCACTATCCTCCGTGCCCGCGGTGGCTCAGATACAGTCGTGCTCCGGCACTCGGCCAGTGCACATCGCGCGGTGTCGGGCGGTAGCGCGGGCAGTGTTTACGTCGCGAGCGGTGCTGCGGTGGAGAGCTGCGCAGCGTGTGCGAGCGCTGTTAACGTTTGTTTCTGCACCACTGTTGTAAGTAAGATGTCGACAATTAACAGAGCGAACAGCGTTCAGTGTGTTTTCGATCGTGCTGCCTTGCGACCGACGGCTTTCGAAATCCATGAGTGGATTTTTGAGGATCTGAAATTGCCGGAAGATGTAGTCGACACGTTACAGTTGGACTTTGTGCAGTACTCGTTATTTATCAAATTTATTTCGAGTGACACTTATGAGAAATTCGTTGAGGAGCATGCTGGTGTGAGACCATTTCGTCATAATGATGGCAGTATTAGCAATGTCCAAATCGTGCCTTCGGGATACGGAGTGAGAACCGTCAGGGTATTTAATGTGCCACCTGAGTGCCCTAATGACCTGATAGCACGTTCTCTGTCACTGTACGGCGTTGTTTTGTCAGTTACCAATGAAAAATGGTCGAGTGCATATCGCTACCAAGTTAACAGCGGGGTGCGAAGTGTACGTGTGGACTTAAAAAAGCATATACCTTCGTATGTTGCCATTGGCGGCTGTCGTGCACAGGTAACTTACATTGGACAACCCCCTACCTGTTCGATCTGCCATTCGACAGAACATCTGCGGATGAACTGTACACGTCGACGTCCATTTCAACTTCCACGGGAACGTCCTACAGACGGTAGTGAAAAGCTTGTTCCGCTATTGAGTGAGGTAGTCGCGGGGACTGTACCACCACCTCGGCAGCCGGAACGTGTTAGCGAGGCGGAGATGCCAGTTCAAGTGGAATGCAGTGCCAAAGACATTTGCGGTAGGACGGACGTCGATCTGGCACCGTCATCCTCACCGGGGCAGTTACCGCTGGATACCAACGATGCGCCAGCCACCTCTGAAACTAAGCCGTGTGAGATACAGGAGCGGGTTCAGGTCAGTTTGCCTGAACCGCCCCTCTCGGTAGAGACTGCAGCCGAAACGAAGAAAGGCCGCCGAAGGAGAAGCAAAGGGAATAGTAGCAAAGAGGAAAAGTCGGATGATTTGAGACCCGTACACATGTCAGAAAGTGGCAGCGAGACTGAACCTCAATCTTCTTGCTCCGTGCGCTGCGAGGACACCGCGAGGCAAGACCGCATCCGTGAACAAACCAAACACCTGAAGGCACTACTGAGCGCTGAGAGGGAACAGAGCACCGTAACGGCTAAGAGGAAGAGCGAACAGAGTAGCGAGCAGCTGCAGCAACGCTCCCGCAGGAACTCGGTGACGTCAGTCGCAGCCCCGCGTGGTGGGCAGGCGGACGCGACCACGTTGACAGACTCAGCCGGCGGTGGCGGGCAGGGCGGCGCGCGCACCGCGAAGCACCCCGACAGCAATGAGCCGTGGTGGCAGCAGGACGAGGAGATGCAGCAGTAGCTGGTCTCGCGCGTGCCCATCGCGCTGCGACATTTCCACTCTCTGAGTACTCCAGACGTTTCCAACGAGTTTGATTCAAAGACGTCGAGAAGGCCGATCCAACACAGAGCTCATTGTCCTCTGAACCATCATGTGCGATAGCCAAACCTACAACGTTACCACACTTAACGTCAATAGAATTCAAAGTGCGGTGAAACTCCGTTCGCTAACTGATTTCTTGTATGGTACCGGCGTTGACATTGCCCTCCTACAGGAGGTAGTCACAGTCTTGGAAGTGCCCGGTTACGTTCTCATTGATAACATCAATCTCCAGGATGCTGTCGGCACTGCCATACTTCTGCGCGACGGTATACCATTTACGGATGTGCAGCGGCTGCCTAGTGGTCGTGGCATTTCTCTTCGAGTGAATGGTGTGCAGATTGTTAACGTGTACGCTCCCTCAGGTAGCACTCATAAGAGAGATCGTTCAACATTTTATAAAAACGAGGTTCCCATCCTTCTTAGCGCTTATCGTGCACATCTCATCCTCGGTGGTGACTTCAATTGTGTGCTTAACGACAGAGACCAAACTCCTAACACGAACAGATGTATCGAACTTGAACATTTAATTCATGGCATGCGTCTTCACGATACATGGCAACAACTGCACGGTGAACGGGTAGCGTACACCTTCGTAACCAGTCATTCTGCCAGTCGGCTGGATAGGATCTATGTGTCCGAGGCCCTCCAGCGACACGCTGTGAACTGTGACATAGCTCCTGTCAACATCTCCGACCATTGTGCGTATCAGTGTTACCTTAACCTACACCGCCAGCAAATATACCGCGGGAAAGGCTACTGGAAATTGAATGTCAGCCTTCTGCAGGATGCCCAACTTGAAGCGGAGGTGAACATAACGTGGCAACAGCTCCAGCGGCAACGACGTCGTTACGATAGCGTTCTACAGTGGTGGATTCAGTGTGCTAAGCCTAAATTACGCCTCACCCTCATGAGTTACGCCCGACAAAAAAGCTTTTGGCAGAAACAGACTATTGAGTTTTATTATCGCTGTTTGAGAGAACTGTACAGTCGCGCTAACAATCCTTCTCGCGATATCGACATAAAGATCAAACGATATAAAGCGAAAATCACGGCGATACAACGCCAACGAATGCAAGGCATCATCGTGCGAGCCCACCCCAAGGACGTTGCCGCCGAAGAACGGGCCTCTCTGTACCACATCCTGAGAACGACGAAACGGTGCAAAGCCATGTTGATTGAAGCCGTCGTTGATGACGCTGAGAATGCCATCACGAAGCAACGTGACATCATCTCGCACGTCTACGACTATTATAGTCAACTTTACAAGAAGCAAGCCGTTGATGAACACTCGTGCGACGATTTTCTTAGGACCTTGAGCTGTCGCTTGTCACAACAGGATACTGCAAATCTGGAATCTCTTTTCACAGAGGACGAAATCCGACTGGCGGTCCACAGTGCAAAGAAAGGGAAGTCACCAGGACCCGACGGTCTCAGCGCTGAGTTTTACCAGCGTTACTGGAACCTCCTCGGTCCGACACTCCTCGAGATAGCGAATGAACTCTGGCACCTGGAAGTCATACCCAAGGCATTTACGGAAGGTATCATCCTGCCCTTACCGAAAAAAGGGAACAGCAGGAAGGTCGAAAACATGCGACCCATCACACTCCTCAATGCCGATTTCAAAATCATCACCAGATCGATTAAGCTCAGGATGCAAACCGTTATGTACAAGGTTTTGGGCAGTTACCAGTACAGTGCAGTGCAAGGTCGAAGTGCAATCTCAGCAGCCTGCGATTTGAGGGACATCATCTGTTCGTATGCTGAAACCAAAGGACAGGGCGCTCTGATCTTTCTAGATTTTGAGAAGGCTTATGACCGTGTACGTCATGACTTCCTCTTTAAAAGTATGAAGAAACTAGGTTTTGGACTTCATCTCATAGAATTAATTCGCAAACTTACTACAAACGCTTATTCACGGATTCTCATTAATGGCCATTTTACAAAAGAAGTTTCCATTGAGCAATCCGTCCGCCAAGGATGTCCTCTGTCAATGATTTTGTACGCCATTGCAGTGGAGCCGCTACTGAACAACTTGGCGCATAGCGGGATCGGACTTAGCGTCGAGTCTGTCACTATCCCATGCATTGCCTATGCTGACGATGTATGCGTAACTGTGTCATCATCGCAACAACTTCTGTCAGCGGAAACTCTTTTACAAACATTCACGTTTCTTTCAGGAGCAATCCTCAATAGAACTAAAACCACAGCTTTGCAGATCGGTGGCGGTATCGGAGACATATCCCATGTTACCTGGTGCAAGGTCAAGGATTCTCACACAACCCTCGGTGTTACTTTTGAGGCCAAACCAGACAAATTCCTGACGAAGAACTGGTCACACATGCTTAATAAATTACGTGCTGCTTTGATACTTCACTCCGACCGTGACTTGAACATACTACAGAAAGTTAAGACCATCGAGATCGCCATTACGAGCAAGATGACTTATTTGGCGCAAATTCTTCCAATCTCCGACCATCTAGCCAAGAGTATACAACAAGCGTTATGTTGGTTTCTTTTTAGGGGGCACATTTTCAAAGTTCAATTCGATACCTTAACCTTACCTTCGTTCAAAGGTGGCCTTAACCTCATTAAAGTACACAAAAAATGTGTCACCCTGCTCCTAAATCGCATCAGGAAGGAGTTCCGTACCCGGAGGACCAGTATCATCACAAACCTCATTCAGCGGTGGAAGCCTCATAGCCTTGACCCACCCGTTAATATCGCCGGAATTCCACTTTCTTACCGACATGTGCGACTGTACTATATGGAAATGAGCTACATTCGACACAACATCGTCGATAACGGAAGCCTGACGAACAGGAAGCTTTATGGCCTTCTCACGACAACAAACCACAGGAATCGTCTCGAAGAAAAACATCCACATACACATTGGAGTATAGTATGGCGGAATGTGCACAGCGACGTGTTACCGTCACGCGTCATTGCCGACTGGTATCTAACAGTCAACGATAAAGTAGCAACGAATGAAAAGCTACATAAAATTGGCCTTCATCCAACGCCCAACTGTGACGCATGCGGAAGGGTCGATACGGTTCTTCATAGGTTCACGTGCGGACATGCAGAAGAAATTACTACATTTCTTCGTCAACGATTGTCGGTGATAGACCGTACGACGCTCTGTGGTGTAGATCTTTTAGAGATCATTCAGCCACAAAAACTGAGATATCCACGAACAAAAAACAACGCTGCAACGTGGATCATGGGCCACACAGCATCGTTTATTATGCAGAATAGGCATGCTACTTTCCTCGACTATTATTCTTACATAGAAGTTGAACACTTTAAAATGAGACAACACTGTGACTACAGGAGGATATTTGGAAATATGCTGAACATCATAATTAACGGTTAAATGCTTCAAATGCAATATTTCGGATCGCAGAGGTTGCCAGTGACCTGTATGTATGAATCCTATTTGCTTCCTGGGACTTTAGTACTTGTCGGAATTTTACGATACTATTCAGATGCTCACCAATGCAGAAGGCATTTTTTCTTTCCCTTTTTCGCTTTTCCCTTCTCTCTCAGAGCGAGCGGAGCAACCTTCCTTCAATTATGAAGTGATAGTCTTTTGTGCACCATAAAAATTTCTGTTTACTACTAGGCTCAAAAAAAAAAAAAAAAAAAAAAGAACATACCTCAAGAAGACATTTCATTTCTTATATTGCGCTACGGCAGCCTAGCAATGATATACACTTTGTTCATTCTATTCTTATTACAAATTGGCGCAAATGTTAACAAACCTCAAGAAGATATTTCATTTCTCATCTTGCGCTACGGCAGCCTAGCAATGATATACACTTTGTTCATTCTATTCTTATTACAAAAAAAAAAAAACAAAAAAAAAAAATTAAAAAAGAAAAAATTTAAAAAAAATTTAAAAAATGTTGTCTAGGGGAAAAATATAATTAAAAAAAAAAGATGGATAGAGCGTCTGCCAATAAAAAAAAAAGATGGATAGAGCGTCTGCCATGTAAGCAGGAGATCCCGGGTTCGAGTCCTGGTTGGGGCACACATTTTTAACATGTCCCCAAAAAAGTACATCAACGCCTGTTTGCAGCTAGGGTGTCCATTTAATTATCATTTGATTGTAGTTTTGTCAGGTCACAACAGTTTGGCTCTCATTCTTCTTTACTGGACAAGACTTCTCAGTACTTGAAGCAGCAGGCTCTGTTGAGTTTAGGACTCAACATGCCTACATGCCTACTAGCCACAAATGCAGATGCGTTATCTAGGTTACTAGCTAGTCTAGACCTTGCTTTGATCAACAGGAGTTTATATATTTGAAGATCAACACAGAGGCAGCCCCTCATTGAAAGAGTCACCCATCAGCACATCCGTAATTGAGACAGAGCTAAAGAAGCACACCACACTTCCATATATCACGAAGTGAGGGAAGACCATCTTACCAGTGTGGGCCAAACCAAATCCGGAAATCTGTTTTTCCTTATGGCGTCATTTAAACGCACAAGATGGCTTGCTGAAGCGCAGTAACCGAGTCTCGCCAGGTGGTAGTCCCCCCCTCTCCGTGAAAGTTCTGTCTTTGGTACAAACAAGGCAGTGCGGCACACTGCGCAAAAAGATTCTCAACTGACGCGATGTATGTTCGCTAGCAGTAGACAAGCAGATCGACCGCTTGTCCTGTTTGTGTTCGGATTACACACATCATCAAGTTTTCCGTCAATTTTTTTTTCTCAAGGGCCTTAACCAGCCTGTTCTTGGGACCGATTTCCAGCACCATCCCCCCACCGCAGTCAGATGCGGCTTCCACTGACTCATCGGCTGTGTCTACCGCTCAAGGGGACGACAGCGCCGACACTCCACCACTCCCAATGATGCAACTGTTGCACTGGGTGGCGGAATCACCTCTTCATCCTCGGGGCCCTACCTTGCCTGCAAGGGACGTTCAGGTGGAGGGACCCCCAATCCATGACGCCTGAGGTGGGAACCGAATTGGCTCCAGTGTGTCACCTAAGGTGGGGTGTTGTGCTGTATCTGCCAATGTCAGCAGTAGCGATACAGAGAGGTGCGTATGCTCACTAGGTGTCATTTCACGAGTATTAAGAAAACGATTGTAAATATGTCAGTGGTACCTATATGACAGTTTGTAGGAGGGCCCTAGACTTGGGGGATATGCAGTATTTTTGATATGTCGAATTTTAAGTCGTCATAAAAAACTTGCAGTCAAACCCTATTGCGTGATATCGAGTTTTCAATCATTTTCTTGAAAGACAAGCTCCTGATTACACAATGTTTTTTTCCTTTCCCTGAGAGCTACAGAGAGTCGGCTCCCCTGCGCCAGTGTATGGACGTCATTGCCGTGCGTCCACATAGGTTACCATTGGTACATTCTTTAGAGACAGATAACTTTGCAAGTTAAATGTTACAGCGGGAACATGACTTTCTTGATAGTGTGGTGTTCACTGATGAAGCAGTTTTCATGTAATTTGGAGGTTAAAAACTCACAATGTTCGTATCTGGAGAGAGTGAGAGGGAGGCAGCACATACTTATGAACCTGTGCAATATCAATGAGATACACCAAAATTAAATCTTCTTTGCGCTGTATTCCGATATGAAGTGTACGGGTCGTTTTATTCACTAAAGCTACTCTGGAGGGGGAGGCTTATCTGGATACGTTGTAAGAACGGCTCTTGCCCCAACTAGAAGGTGAATCTGGAAACTTCACCTGGTAACAATATGGAGCACCTCCCCACTGGGATCTCTCTGAATGAGAGTGGTTGAACGTCAAAGTCCCTGACTGTTTGTCTGACCGTAATTGTCAATACGAAAGAGCTCTTTTCCGCCCGCTTCCATGTACACCTAACCTCACACCATGCGATATCTTCCTCTTGGTCTCTACAAAAGATCGTGTCTATTTTACGCCATTAACTAATGCTTTGCCAGAGTTGAGCCACAGAAACGAAGAGGCTATTTCTTCCATTACTCCGGACTTGTTAATCAAAGTGTGGGAAGAATTGGGTTTTAGGTTGTATGTGTGACGCATAACTAAATACGAGCATAGTAAACATTTGTATGAAAAAGTAGGTCAGTTTAGCTTCAGTTTTGTGTACATTTTGTTGTAAATAGTCTATATTAAACTGATAATATACAGTAGAATCTGGGACATTCTCTCTGTCTACGACGTTCTGGATGCCATGGACAAATAGAGCGAGCTGTATTTCCCAATATCTCTCTTTATGGCATCCATGTTCGTTTTATAGAAGACATTCTCATTCTCTAGAAACGTCATAATGCGAGAGCATAGCACATGCTACACAATTTCACAACAGACCGGCGTCAGCGATACAGGCATACAATTATGTGCATCCGTTTTACTATCCTTCCAGAGAACGCGAATGACCTAAGTTTTCCAATCGCTTTGTACCCTTCGCTATTTCCGCGACCTACTACGTAATTCTGAGGAAGCGGAGCAAGTTCTTTCCAATAATCTCACTAAAATGTCACAAGTATCTCGCCCAGTCCACATGCCTTTCAACCAACGATTTCGAGCGATTTTAGTTCATTTGGTTCAAATGTCTCTAAGCACTATGGGACTTAACACCTGAAGTCATCAGTCCCCTAGAATTAGAACTACTTAAACCTAACTAACCTAAGGTCATCACACACATCCATGCCCGAGGCAGTATTCGAACCTGAGACCGTAGCAGCCGCGTGGGTCCGGACTGAAGCGCCTAGAACCGCTCGAACACAGCGGCCGGCTTAGTTTATTTCCTACGCCACGATCACTTAACTCAGTAACTGCCATTCCGGTGTTATTGCTATGGTGAAAACAAGGAACAGTATCACGATCTTCCACAGTGAAACAATTTCGACTACTGAAGTTAGTATTTCGGCTCTCTCTCTGTCATACTGACGTAACAGCAAGTGAACCCAGGGCCATCTGTCGTGAAATCCCCAAACTGATTCGCTGTTCTTCGCCTTCCACTTTGCAACTGAAAATGTAGGGTGGCTCTGGATTCTAAGCGCTTCCAGCAGTCTTTTACCCTGAATTCACGGTATTTTTTCTCTTGTTACCAGCCAATGTCAAAAACTGTTAAACATTTGATTATAGGAAGTACTCACACGTATCTAAACGTTACGAGCCTGACGGAAAGGTAATACGTACATATCTTATACACTGAAGAGCTAAATAAACTGGTACACCTGCCTAATATCATGCAGGGCCCCCGCGAGCAGGCGGAAGAGCCGCAACACGTCGTGGCAAGGACTCGACTAATGTCTGAGGTATATGAATATGATTATATGAAGATGGTATCATTGGTGATCTTGCAGCTCTCGAAGAACGAAATTACAATGAAATCCAGACCATTAGGTACTTACAAGCGCTGATAAATATCAACAGGGACAGCTGAAAATTTGTGACCCGACCGGGACACGAACCCAGGATCTCCTGCTTGCATGGCAGACACTCTATCCGACTGAGTTCCCCGTTAGACCCATGTTTCCAACTAGGGGTCCACACACTACATTTGTAGTGCCCCTGCCCGCTATCAAAACAAAAGCAAAACGAGGATAATGGAATGTAGTCAAATTAAATCGGGTGATGCTGAGGGGATTAGATTAGGAAATGAGACACTTAAAGTAGTAAAGGAGTTTTGCTATTTAGGGAGTAAAATAACTGATGATGGTGGAAGTAGAGAGGATATAAAATGTAGACTGGCAATGGCAAGGAAATCGTTTCTGAAGAAGAGAAATTTGTTAACGTCGAGTATAGATTTAAGCGTCAGGAAGTCGTTTCTGAAAGTATTTGTATGGAGTGTAGCCATGTATGGAAGTGAAACATGGACGATAACCAGTTTGGACAAGAAGAGAATAGAAGCTTTCGAAATGTGGTGCTACAGAAGAATGCTGAAGATAAGGTGGGTAGATCACGTAACTAATGAGGAGGTATTGAATAGGATTGGGGAGAAGAGGAGTTTGTGGCACAACTTGACTAGAAGAAGGGATCGGTTGGTAGGACATGTTTTGAGGCATCAAGGGATCACAAATTTAGCATTGGAGGGCAGCGTGGAGGGTAAAAATTGTAGAGGGAGAGCAAGAGATTAATACACTAAGCAGATTCAGAAGGATGTAGGTTGCGGTAGGTACTGGGAGATGAAGAAGCTTGCACAGGATAGAGTAGCATGGAGAGCTGTATCAAACCAGTCTCAGGACTGAAGACCACAACAACTGCCCGCTATACGCATTACTCGCGGCAGTCAATCTACCTATTCCCGTAAGAGTTTGAGCAATGTGAGTGCATCCACACTGAAGAACATCATCGGCCGGTAAGACTTATCTATATGAAGATTGTATCTGTTCTTTCGGACATAAGGCTTACCGGCCAATGATCTTCTTCGGTGCGGATGCACCCACATTGCCCGGACTCTTATGGGAATCGGTAGATTGACTGCCGCGAGTAATGAGTATGGTGGGCAGGAGCACTACAAATGTAGTGTATGGACAGTAAGTTGGAAATATGGGTCGCACGGGGAGCGTGCCAGAGATAAGTTCCTGCAGTCGCACTATCCTCTGTGTCCTTGAGGCTCAGTCGGGTAGAGTGTCTGCCACGTAAGCAGGAGATACTGGGTTCGTGTCATGGTCGAGGCTCACATTTTCAACTGTCCCCGTTGATATTTATTAACACCTGTAAGCAGCTAATGGTATGGATTTCATTGTAATTTCATGCAATGTCCGAAGCAGTGCTGGAGGGAACTGACACCATGAATCCTGCGGGGCGGTCCATAAATCTGCAAGAATACGAGGGGGTGGAGATCTCCGCTGAACGGCACATTGCAAGGCATCACAGATATGCTCAGTAATGTTCATGTCTGGGGAGTTTGATGGACAGCGGAAGCGTTTAACTTCAGAAGAATGTTCCTGGAGCCACGCTGTAGCAATTCTGGACGTGCATGTCGTCGCAGTGACCTGTCGGAATTGCCCAAGTCCGTCGGAATGTCGGAATGCACAATGGACATGAATGGATGCAAGTGATCAAACAGAAAGCTTATGTACGTGTCACCTGTCAGAGTCGTGTCTAGACATATCAGGGGTCCCATATCACTCCAACTGCATACGCCCCACACCTTTACAGAGCCTCCACCAGCGTGGACAATCCCCTGCTGACATGTAGGTTCCATGGATTCATGATGTTGTCTGCATACCCGTACACGTTCATCGGCTCTATACAATTTTAAACGAGACTCGTCCGATCAGGCAACATGTTTCCAGTCATCAACAGTCCAATGTCGGTATTGACGGGCCCAGACAAGGCCTAAAACTTTGTGTCGTGCAGTCATCAAGGGTACACGAGTGGGCCTTCAGCTCCGAAAACCCATATTGATGATGTTTCGTTGAATGGTTCGCACTGTGACACTTGTTGATGGCCCAGCATTGAAATCTGCAGCAGTTTGCAGAAGGGCTGCAGTTCAGTCACGGTGAATGATTCTATTCAGTTGTCGTTGGTCCCGTGCTTGCAGGCAAAGGGCCGTCGGAACGAAACAAAATTTCGATGTAGACATCCACGCGCGGTATGTCACAGGTCAGCCGGCTCGTCTGAAATCAAAATTGAGCTGACGTTAGCGAAGTATATAAGATCCTTTAGGAGTTGTACCTCGCTTAAGTTATTTGGAGCATAGGAAACAAAATGGCGGCCATTTGAAAAAATGGGGTTTTTTCATCGATTGTTCGACTTCGTTGGCCAAGTAAAAATATTTATAGTTGATGGATCAGAATAAAAGTGGTACAACTCCTAGACAATTTAGTTATCTTCGTCGGAAACAAAGAATCGGTTCCGTAGATTAGAAGTTACGATACCGCGCGATAAAAAAATGTCATTTCGAGAAAAACGCGTTTGAAGTTTTTACTACATATAAATGCAACATTATGCAACGTACGTTCAATCTGCTATTCCGGGTCCATAAACTAGTCCTTCCTCTTCCTCATAGAGGGCGTTCTGCTCGATTGGGCCATCCTGCATTGCTCCAGAGCCGCTCGTACGGCCGGTAACAAGGGGTTTTCGGCCGCTTGAATTCGGTGGTCGTCCGAATGTTGGAGAACTGCGTCGAATAGAGTCAAAGAGTGACGTCCATCGTTGTCATGGTCTTCAGAATTGTTGAATACCCTTCGCTGAAGCTGCTCACTGCCAGGAATGTTGCAATCCCCACAGTCTTTGCACCAGAATGCAATTGCTTGTGGGCTAACTTCCAAACATTTGTTTGTTGAACCAAGAATAACAGACATTACCTTCCCATATTCGGAAAAACCCTTTCAGGGGTGGATTCTAAACACATTTATGGATCCAAAAATTTAATTTAAAAAAAATCGTTTTTTGTGAACCAAAAGATAGTAAACCTCCCCTTAATTGTCTTGATCGGAAAAAAATAGTTGACAAGTCTCAGTTACTAAAGAACCACCTTCAGATCACTCATGGTAACGACAGTGTGTCTACGTACGCTGCAGGCTACAAATGCTCCTCTGTTACTAAACTGTCGGAGTAAAAATCGCAACACCAAAAAATAATGAATGTAGAGTAATAAAATTTCGAGAATACATTTTTATTGGTACGCAACATATTTACGTTATTAACAATGCAAGATCGCATGTTAATGTATGCACAATATAAGCCACTGCAAACGTGAAATGCTAGTACATTAATAAACGGTGTAACAACCAGACTGTTGAATGCCAGCGCACATCACTGCATCGTACAGGCGCCGGATGTCAGCTTGTAGGATGGATTTCCATGCCTGTCAATACTGTGACGGGTAATGCTGGTTGGGGATCGCACGCCAGACCGTAAATCCAGGTTTAGGTCCATTTTGTCTAGCATGTAGATAGGTGGTTGCAGACCTTCAACTGACCTCCTCATGATCAACACACGGCCATCACTGGCACCAAGCAAAACCCGCTTTCATCAGAAAACACAACAAACTTCCACTCTGCCTTCAAATGGGCTCTCGCTTGACACCGCTGAAGCCACTAATGGCAGTGGTTTGGCGCCAGTGGAATGCACGGTACAGGGCGTCTGGCTCGGAGCTGTCCGTGAAGTAACCGATTTTTAACAGTTCGTTGTGTCAGTGTGGTGTCAACTGCTGCTCAGATTGTTGCTGCAGATGCAGTACGATTTGCCAGAGAGTCTAGTTTTCTTGGGGCCGTACATTCTCGTGACCACAGCTGCCATCAATCATGAACAGTGACTGCGTTCCTGCCTAGTCTTCCTGCAGAGTCGCAGAAGGAACATCCAGCTTCCCGTAGCTCTATTACACGGTCCCATTCAAACACTGTGAGGTGCTGATAATGGCGCCTTTGTCCCTTAAAGGTATTCTTCACTAACATCAAGTTACCACGTTCAATCTCTAAGGTAAGTAACGCTGACGACCGTTACAGCGTGTATTTGATGCAAACCTGATTTGCATCCTCATAGTGATTCTGCTAGCGCCACTCGTTTGCGAGGAGACATAACCTTTCGCCGGCTGCTGTGGCCGAGCGTTTGTAGGCGCTTCAGTCTGCAACCGCGTTGCTGCTACGGTCGCAGGTTCGAATTCTGCCTTGGGCATGGATGTGTGTGATGTCCTTAGGTTAGGTAGGTTTAAGTACACTACTGGCCATTAAAATTGCTACACCACGAAGATGACGTCCTACAGAGCGAAATTTAACCGACAGGAAGAAGATGCTGTAATATGCAAATGATTAGCTTTTCAGAGCATTCACACAAGGTTGGCGCCGGTTGCGACACCTACAACGTGCTGACATGAGGAACGTTTCCAACCGATTTTTCATAAACAAACAGCAGTTGACCGGCGTTGCCTGGTGAAACGTTGTTGTGGTGCATCGTATAAGGACGAGAAATGCGTACCATCACGTTTCTGACTTTGATAAAGGTCGGATTGTAGCCTATCGCGATTGCGGTTTATCGTATCGCGACATTGCTGCTCGCGTTGGTCGAGATCCAATGACTGTTTGCATAATATGGAATCGGTGGGTTCAGGAGGGTAATACGGAACGCCGTGCTGGATCTCAACGGCCTCGTATCACTTGCAGTCGAGATGACAGGTATCTTATCCGCATGGCTGTAACGGATCGTGCAGCCACGTCTCGATCCCTGAGTCAACAGATGGGGACGTTTGCGAGACAACAACTATCTGCATGAACAGTTCGACGACGTTTGCAGCAGCATGGACTATAAGCTCGGAGACCATGGCTGCGGTTACCCTTGACGCTGCATTACAGACAGGAGCGCCTGCGATGGTGTCCTCAACGTCGAACCTGGATGCCCGAATGGCAAAACGTCATTTATTCGGATGAATCCAGGTTCAGTTTACAGCATCATGATGATCGTATACGTGTTTGGCGACATCGCGGTGAACGCACATTGGAAGCGTGTATTCGTCATCGCCATACTGGCGTATCACCCTGCGTGATGGTATGGGGTGGCATTATTTACACGTCTCGGTTACCTCTTGTTCGCAATGACGGCACTTTGAACACTGGATGCTACATTTCAGATGTGTTACGTCCCTTGGCTCTACCCTACATTCTATCACTGCAAAACCTTACATTTCAGCAGGATAATGCACTACCGCATGTTGCAGGTCCTCTACGGTCCTTTCTGGATACAGAAAATGTAGGACTGCTGCCCTGGCCAGCACATTCTCCAGATCTCTCACCAATTGAAAACGTCTGGTCAATGGTGGCCGAGCACAATACGCCAGTCACTACTCATGATAAACTGTGGTATCGTGTTGAAGCTGCATGGGCAGGTGTACATGTACACGCCATCCAAGCTCTGTTTGACTCAATGACCAGGCGTATCAACGCCGTTATTACGGCCAGAGGTGGTTGCTGAGTACTGATTTCTCAGGATCTATGCACCCAAAGGCGTGAAAATGTAATCACATGTCACTTCTAGTATAATATATTTGTCCAATCAATACCCATTTATCATCTGCATTTCTTCTTGGTGTAGCAATTTTAATGGCCAGTAGTGTATTTCTAAGTGTACTGGTCTGATAACCTCAGATGTTAAGTCCCATAGTGCTTAGAGCCATTTGACCCATAACCTTTCAGATGTCGAAGCACAATGTCGAAGCACACGTATCATTTTTCGTTTATGTCGCAAAACGCCTCTTTGGTTTTGCGATTTTTTTCCGTCAGTGTATATCGCGGTATACGCTCGTTAATGAGCCAAGTTCCAATACGTTGCTGGTTATACCAGCGAAGTTACAGAGTGCATTTCTGAACCACGCTTCTTAAGAAGCGTACCCGAGTTTAGCGTTTCCACATCTTCGTTACGAAATGTAACTCGTCAATATAAAGAAAGATAATACAAACTTTGCACAGTTTTATATTTCGCAATCTTAGTAATTAAGAATTACATTTCGTAACGAAGATATGTACACTTTGTACTCAGGTGCACTTCATGATAACCATGGTTCAGAAACGTACTATGTAACTTCGTTGGTATAAGCAACGGTGCATTGAAACTTTTCTCATTAATGAGCATGAGATATACTAGAGGAGCCGTTCTAGGCTGCAGTGTATACAGACACAGTGTCTTTCTCTTGAGTGATCCGAAGATAGTTGTAATTTAATTTATATTTTTGGGATCAAGACAATTACAAATATTTGTAAAAAATCTTTAAAAATATTTTAAAAATCAATAATGTTCATATAAATCTTTGATGAAGTAAAGTGCTAAGTACAGGACTCTTCGTCTGCCTTTTCCACGAAATGCTGGTATTAAAGTATGCTTCAAGGGATGACTTCTAGAAGGAAGGAGTCATCCACGGTGGACTTAAAATTGGGAAAAATGGGAAGACTTTCGAGAGAATATAGTTAACTTAAACCTACTTATGAGTACGGCACATAAACACCATCCGCCGTTACAACTGTAGATTTCTCTGTTAGGTGACATAACTCGGAAACAAAAGTTGTTTACAGGCCAACATTGCTTTAAAAGGCTTTAAAGAAACACTAATAGTAACTTGATGCAAATACAGTAATGTGTATATGGTTTCGACTAATTACAGCGACGTATTAACTCCCACGCTGTGGAACAGCTCCGCCGGCCAACCTGTTTAAATTCGTAATTACTGGCCGCACGTTATACCGGTTCCACGAAGCCATTTCGCTTTCCGGAAAAATGCTCAAAGAGCAGTCGTCCATTTCAGCGGAATTGTTTCAGGATCTCATTAAACGCAACTCTTTGTGCCCCTGGCGCTGCCTATTCATTCCGCTCGCTTCCTTGAAAAGCGCCGTTAGTTAAAGAAATATAAAGCGGAAGCCATTCACGTAGCTTTTTTTTTTTGCTGCTCCTAAAATTTTGGTTCATCTCACTCCACTACACAAAATTCGACTTTTTTGTGCTGATTGTCAAGCGCTCTAGTCGATGTGTACGAAATTTTCATCATTCTAGAAGGTTATTTGTTAAAAATGGCATGATATGTTGTTATTTCCGAGATAATTTCTCTATAATGTTCTGCTTTTTTTCCCCCCACAAGTGTCTCTTCCCCCAAATCCACACAGAGGTTTTAACGAACCTGCACAATTACAGACGGAATGAACGCAAAGATACCTCTCTTTTTTTCGCTTATTTCATCAGTTCTTTTTTTAAATAGACATTTTGCGTACGTACCTTTTATTAGGTATGTGAGACATCTGATGACTGAAAAGCCGTCGAAGGACATACAGAGCACAAAATGTCTAACAGATTTTAATCACTTAAAGTACTGTTATGTGATGCTGAGGAAGAATGTGTAGAATTGTTCAAATATATTAATTCTTTCAGAAGAGCGTGTACTACAGAATCGTCTGGTTATGTCACTGCTTCCACCTATATACATAAAACTGTAAATGATCATTTGTTAAAAATCTTAAATGTCCGGACGTTCTTTGACAACTGCTTTTAAATTTTGACACAATGTTGCATTTGAATACACGTGTGTTTTACATTTTTAGCAAAAATCTCGAAAAGATGTTGATCGGTGTACGTCTAATCTTACTCAATATGCTAATGAGCGACTGGATCGACAGGAAACGTCAAAAATCTCGAAATATTCCTGCGTGACTTACTTCAAATTTAATCATTCGAAAGGTTGTAATCCTATGTGTTTGCAGATTAACAATCATACGAAATACTGTCACTGAAGCCACTATCTTCACCATGCCGTAACCAATGATCCCAAACGATTTATCTATTCATTCTAAATTTCCAACCATGGTTTCGTTTGCATCCACAATAAACAAGCGTCAAGGTCAGAGATAGAGAGAGAGAGTGGGGGAGAGAGATAGACAGAGAGAGAGAGAGAGGGGTGGGGGGGAGGGGGATGTTGGACAATGAGCGGAAGGAAAATGAGATTAGAACGAATATCCTATTTCCATACATATCTAACAATTGTCAAGTACTGCTTGATTCCTTGTAAATAAAATTTGGCACAGTCGCTTGACATAGTCTGTGACATGGTGACAACATGGCTATGGTATATTGTAACTTATTTCAACAGCTACGGTCGTGAACGCATTTAAGTTGTTTATTTTAATTTTTAGAAGAAAGATGTCGATATTGTAACAGATCATGTTCAGATCTTGCATTTTGTGAAAATGAATAAAACATAACGCTACAATTACAACCGAAAAGGGCAACCCATTAAAATAACGTACTAAAAAAAGGCAGCTGCCATACCCTTGATGACCGTACGAACCGTTGGCGTTAAACAGTCCATCTGTGCGGGGGTGGAGAACACTGCCAAATACGGCTCGGCCTGCTGGTAGAAAGCGGAAGCCATTCCCGTTATCTCTAGCATAATGTCATTGGTAACCAACGGCCGTGAAACTCGAATATATTGTATGAAGAACGTCTGTTAGAAGCATAATTATTAGGAGTTTGGTCACTGAGAAAACAACGAAGCATATTTAAATGTTATAAAGAAGGAGATACATTATAAAAAACTATCCAATGACAGTGCTCACTTAAATGTTGGCTGCCCTCTGCAGGGCCTTCTTGTAAATATAAACGTAGAAAGATACTCGACAAGACACCAGTTTGCTAACCAAGGAGACGATATACGTTCCACCATTAGTCAAAGATATTAAGAATTCCCACTGGCTAGAAGGATACTAGCTAGGAACCATAGAAACGATGTGGAATCGATAAGTACCGCCATCTGCCAACAGATGTACGTATCCACCTGCAGCTATTACAACACACTTACGTAATGCGTATTTCACGTAAATTAGTTGCTCATTCTTGCACTCTTAGAAGGAAGATTAAGGAAAGGCAAACCTAAGTTTCTAGCATTTGTAGACTTAGAGAAAGCTTTTGACAATGTTGATTGGAATACTCTCTTTCAAATTCTGAAGGTGGCAGGGGTAAAATACAGGGAGCGAAAGGCTATTTACAATTTGTACAGAAAGCAGATGGCAGTTATAAGAGTTGAGGGGCATGAAAGGAAAGCAGCGGTTGGGAAGGGAGTGAAACAGGGTTGTAGCCTCTCCCCGATGTTATTCAATCTGTATATTGAGCAAGCTGTAAAGGAAACAAAAGAAAAATTTAGAGTGGGTATTAAAATTGTAATTCTGTCAGAGACAGCAAAGGACTTGGAAGAGCAGTTGAACGGAATGGACAGTGTCTTGAAAGGAGGGTATAAGATGAACATCAACAAAAGCAAAACGAGGATAATGGAATGTAGTCGAATTAAGTCGGGTGATGCTGAGGGAATTAGATTAGGAAATGAGACACTTAAAGCAGTAAACGAGTTTTGCTATTTGGGGAGCAAAATAACTGACGATGGTCGAAGTAGAGAGGATATAAAATGTAGACTGGCAATGGCAAAGAAAGTGTTTCTGAAGAAGAAAAATTTGTTAACATCGAGTATAGATTTAAGTGTCAGGAAGTCGTTTCTGAAAGTATTTGTATGGAGCGTAGCGATGTATGGAAGTGAAACGTGGACGATAAATACACTCCTGGAAATTGAAATAAGAACACCGTGAATTCATTGTCCCAGGAAGGGGAAACTTTATTGACACATTCCTGGGGTCAGATACATCACATGATCACACTGACGGAACCACAGGCACATAGACACAGGCAACAGAGCATGCACAATGTCGGCACTAGTACAGTGTATATCCACCTCTCGCAGCAATGCAGGCTGCTATTCTCCCATGGAGACGATCGTAGAGATGCTGGATGTAGTCCTGTGGAACGGCTTGCCATGCCATTTCCACCTGGCGCCTCAGTTGGACCAGCGTTCGTGCTGGACGTGCAGACCGCGTGAGACGACGCTTCATCCAGTCCCAAACATGCTCAATGGGGGACAGATCCGGAGATCTTGCTGGCCAGGGTAGTTGACTTACACCTTCTAGAGCACGTTGGGTGGCACAGTATACATGCGGACGTACATTGTCCTGTTGGAACAGCAAGTTCCCTTGCCGGTCTAGGAATGGTAGAACGATGGGTTCGATGACGGTTTGGATGTACCGTGCACTATTCAGTGTCCCCTCGACGATCACCAGTGGTGTACGGCCAGTGTAGGAGATCGCTGCCCACACCATGATGCCGGGTGTTGGCCCTGTGTGCCTCGGTCGTATGCAGTCCTGATTGTGGCGCTCACCTGCACGGCGTCAAGCACGCATACGACCATCATTGGCACCAAGGCAGAAGCGACACTCATCGCTGAAGACGACACGTCTCCATTCGTCCCTCCATTCACGCCTGTCGCGACACCACTGGAGGCGGGCTGCACGATGTTGGGGCGTGAGCGGAAGACGGCCTAACGGTGTGCGGGACCGTAGCCCAGCTTCATGGAGACGGTTGCGAATGGTCCTCGCCGATACCCCAGGAGCAACAGTGTCCCTAATTTGCTGGGAAGTGGCGGTGCGGTCCCCTACGGCACTGCGTAGGATCCTACGGTCTTGGCGTGCATCCGTGCGTCGCTGCGGTCCGGTCCCATGTCGACGGGCACGTGCACCTTCCGCCGACCACTGGCGACAACATCGATGTACTGTGGAGACCTCACGCCCCACGTGTTGAGCAATTCGACGGTACGTCCACCCGGCCTCCCGCATGCCCACTATACGCCCTCGCTCAAAGTCCGTCAACTGCACATACGGTTCACGTCCACGCTGTCGCGGCATGCTACCAGTGTTAAAGACTGCCATGGAGCTCCGTGTGCCATGGCAAACTGGCTGACACTGACGGCGGCGGTGCACAAATGCTGCGCAGCTAGCGCCATTCGACGGCCAACACCGCGGTTCCTGGTGTGTCCGCTGTGCCGTGCGTGTGACCATTGCTTGTACAGCCCTCTCGCAGTGTCCGGAGCAAGTATGGTGGGTCTGACACACCGGTGTCAATGTGTTCTTTTTTCCATTTCCAGGAGTGTAGTTTAGACAAGAAGAGAATAGAAGCTTTCGAAATGTGGTGTTAAAGAAGAATGCTGAAGATTAGATGGGTAGATCACATAACTAATGAGGAGGTATTGAATAGAATTGGGGAGAAGAGAAGCTTGTGGCACAACTTGACTAGAAGAAGGGATCGGTTGGTAGGACATGTTCTGAGACATCGAGGGATCACCAATTTAGTATTGGAGGGCAGCGTGGAGGGTAAAAATCGTAGAGGGAGGACAAGAGATGAATACACGAAGCAGATTCAGAAGGATGTAGGCTGCAGTAGGTACTGGGAGATGAAGGAGCTTGCACAGGATAGAGTAGCATGGAGAGCTGCATCAAAGCAGTCTCAGGACTGAAGACCACAACAACAACAACAGTTGCTCATTATGTCATTACGTTTGCCAGTACATAATTGTTCTTTGTTTAAAAGGCAGAGTCACTGCCTACAAGCACCACACACATTACAAAATGGTTCATCACAAACCATCTTATTGTGAACACAGAGAAAACTGTTGCAATGCACCTTCATATCACAAACAACAAACAACCGTTAACCCCCCCCCCCACCACCACCACCGCAAATCTATTTAATATAAAGTTAGAAACTGTAAAATCAACCAAATTTCTAGGATTATGGATTCAGGACAGCATGAAGTGGGACACACATAATATATATCAACAAGAAGCTTAGCACTATATGCTATGGCATAAAAATACTTGATACGTGCGCAAAAAAAAAAGAAACGCTAAAATATTTATTATCCCCAAGCGGAATCACTGTTGCGATATGGGATAAGATTTTGGGGAAATTCGCCAGTGAGCAAAAGCTGTTTCACAACGCAGAAGAGTATCATTAGGGCAACAGAAAATGCCACACACAGAACTTCTGCAAACCTCTTCTCGAAGTACTCCAGCTACTATTGCTACCATGTCTGCACATTGTTGAGATAACGAAGTACGTAAAGAGAATTTCAGACACTAAAAGCCACTTAGTATGTACAAATCAAGCAGCCCAAGCACACGACTCCAGGTAAAACTCATCCACAGCGAACACGCAAACACAAATAGATCACTGCAAACTGATAAAAGACTCTACAATAAACTTCCCCACCACATCAAGGAAGTGAAAGAAACACAAAAATTCAAAGTGGCTTTGAAAACATATTTACAAGACTTGTACGAATATCTATTAACATAAATGTAGATTATTTCCCTTGATAAATGAATATCTGTAGACATTAAATGATTTCCTTTTTTATATCATGTATCTGAAACTGCAGTTGTCCTCTATTGCACTACATATTATGTTGTACTATTATACAGGGTGATTCACGAAGATACACAAATATTTTAACATGTTATTCTACAAGTAACACTAAAACAAATTTCATATTAACATAGGTCGGCAAACGTTTAGTTACGGAGTTACGGCTAATAAAAGATTTTGCCTGAAATTTAGCAACTTCGCTAATATGAAGCCATCGCAAAACTGTATGAGATTAAAGTAAAGCACGATTTCCATTTATTTTGTTGTTATTGATCTGTGAATCTAATAAAACATGTCCCAGAGGTATTTCTGCAGTGGTTTTCCAGAACATCTAGAGAAGCAATGAAGTAATTTAGTAACATTTTTAATTTATTGACTACTTGACCCCATTTGTTTTTTAAATTCCAGACAATTGTACAAAGTTTTCAACAGAAGTTGTGGAGAATTTAATTTTGGAAAAATGATCGTAATAACGTTAACTGAAACTGTATGAATGTGTCAGATAATCTGCTTTTATTAATACCATAGCACGTGAATTCGTGTTAAACTGGAAAAAGCAAAGCTCAGTGTTAGGGAAGTTGTACAGTGTACATACAATTTCACAATCCCTTCACAATAAATGTTCAACAATGTCTCCACTGAGTTATATGCATTTAGCTGTACATGCATGAACAGATTTTGTGGCTCACAGGGTTGTTCTTAAGTTCGTTTATTGCATTCATAATGCGAGCAAGTATTGTGTATTGACTTTGGCCTCAAAAACATGAGTCAACTCTTCTACCCCCTCGACTCTTAAGTATTGGCTCTGAGCACTATGGGACTCAACTGCTGTGGTCATAAGTCCCCTAGAACTTAGAACTACTTAAACCTAACTAACCTAAGGACAGCACACAACACCCAGCCATCACGAGGCAGAGAAAATCCCTGACCCCGCCGGGAATCGAACCCGGGAACCCGGGCGTGGGAAGCGAGAACGCTACCGCACGACCACGAGATGCGGGCTCTTAAGTATTACGGGTAACACAGAAAAGAAGGAAGATTAATATTTAATGTCCCATCGACGAGGAGGCAATTAGGGATGAAGCAGAAGTTTGGACTGAGGAAGGGCTGTAAAAAGTAAATCTGATGTGCCGTTTCCGAGGAACCATCCTGGAATTTTCCTGGAGCAATGTAGGGAAATTACAGAAAACCTGAATGCGAGTGCTGTATGTTAACCGCTGTGCCATCTCCCTCAGTGGGTGACATCCAGACTGACTAACAGTAAGGCTCAAATGACTTTGTCCTCATATACCAACACTTCAGACTCACGGCTTCTAGCTGAGAAACCCCTGGCCACTCTCACTTAGGGTTCCGTCGTTCCCTCAAATCATTTCAAGCAAATCCGAATGGGTCGTTAAAAATCCCTCGAAAAATTTTCTTTCCCAGCGTAGTTCAGCTGTGCTAGGACTTTTTCTGCACTCGACTTGATGTCACCCAGACGTAAGACTGCAAACTTCTATTCCTCACAGATTTCACTGTTCATTTAGTCATACATTTCCCCGTTTGGCCACCTCAGTGACAAATGGGTATGCAGTGGGGAAACTTATTTGCAGTCATTCCGTATATTTGGATTTCTAAACAAATTTCTTGCGGTACCTGTTGTATGTTGTTGTTGTCTTCAGTCCTGAGACTGGTTTGATGCAGCTCTCCATGCTACTCTATCCTGTGCAAGCTTCTTCATCTCCCAGTACCTTCTGCAACCTACTTCCTTCTGAATCTGTTTAGTGTATTCATCTCTTGGTCTCCCTCTTCGATTTTTACCCTCCGCGCTGACCTCCAATACTAAAATGGTGATCCCTTGATGCCTCAGAATATGCCCTACCAACCGATCCCTTCTTCTAGTCAAGTTGTGCCACAAATTTCTCTTCTCCCCAATTCTGTTCAATACCTCCTCATTAGTTATGTGATGTACCCATCTAACCTTCAGCATTCTTCTGTAGCACCACATTTCGAAAGCTTCTATTCTCTTTTTGTCTAAACTATTTATCGTCCACGTTTCACTTCCATACATGGCTACACTCCATACAAATACTTTCAGAAACGACTTCCTGACACTTAAATCTATACTCGATGTTAACAAATTTCTCTTCTTCAGAAACGCTTTCCTTGCCATTGCCAGTCTACATTTTATATCCTCTCTACTTCGACCATCATCAGTTATTTTGCTCCCCAATTAGCAAAACTCGTTTACTACTTTAAGTGTCTCATTTCCTAATCTAATACCCTCAACATCAACCGACTTCATTCGACTACATTCCATTATCCTCGTTTTGCTTTTGTTGATGTTCAGCTTATATCCTCCCTTCAAGACACTATCCATTCCGTTCAACTGCTCTTCCAAGTCCTTTGCTGTCTCTGACAGAATTACAATGTCATCGGCGAACCTCAAAGTTTTTATTTCTTCTCCATGGATTTTAATTCCTACTCCGAATTTTTCTTCTGTTTCCTTTACTGCTTGCTCAATATACGGATTGAATAACATCGGGGAGAGCCTACAACCCTGTATCACTCCCTTCCCAACCACTGCTTCCCTTTCATGCCCCTCAACTCTTATAACTGCCATTTGGTTTCTATACAAATTGTAAATAGCCTTTCGCTCCCTATATTTTACCCCTGCCACCTTCAGAATTTGAAAGAGATTATTCCAGTCAACATTGTCAAAAGCTTTCTCTAAGTCTACAAATGCTAGAAATGTAGGTTTGCCTTTCCTTAATCTAGCTTCTAAGATAAGCCGTAGGGTCAGTATTGCCTCACGTGTTCCAATATTTCTACAGAATCCAAACTGATCTTCCCCAAGGTCGGCTTCTACTAGCTTAACCATTCGTCTGTACAGAATTCGCGTTAGTATTTTGTAGCCGTGATGTATTAAACTGAGAGTTCTGTAATTTTCACATCTGTCAACACCTGTTTTCTCTGGGAGGGTATTTCGCCTGTCTCATACATCTTGCTCACCAGATGGTAGAGTTTTGTCAGGACCGGCTCTCCCAAGGCCGTCAGTAGTTCTAATGGAATGTTGTCTAGTCCCGGGGCCTTGTTTCGACTCAGGTCTTTCAGTGCTCTGTCACACTCTTCACGCAGTATCATATCTCCCATTTCATCTTCATCTACATCCTCTTCCATTTCCATAATATTGTCCTCAAGTACATCGCCTTTGTATAGACCCTCTATATACTGCTTCCACCTTTCTGCCTTTCCTTCTTTGCTTAGAACTGGGTTGCCATCTGAGCTCTTGATATTCATACAAGTGGTTCTCTTTTCTCCAAAGGTCTCTTTAATTTACCTGTAGGCAGTATCTATCTTACCCCTAGTGAGATAAGCCTGTACATCCTTACATTTATCCTCTAGTCATACCTGCTTAGCCATTTTACACTTCCTGTCGATCTCATTTTTGAGACGTTTGTACTCCTTTTTGCCTGCTTCATTTACTGCATTTTTATTTTTTCTCCTTTCATCAATTAAATTCAATATTTCTTCTGTTACCCAAGGATTTCTACTAGCCCTCGTCTTTTTACCTACTTGATCCTCTGCTGCCTTCTCTACTTCATCCCTCATAGCTACCCATTCTTCTTCTACTGTATTTCTTTCCCCCATTCCTGCCATTTGTTCCCTTACGCTCTCCCTGAAACTCTGTACAACCTCTGGTTTAGTCAGTTTATTCAGGTCCCATCTCCGTAAATTCACACCTTTTTGCAGTTTCTTTAGTTTTAATCTACAGTTCACAACCAATAGATTGTGGTCAGAGTCCACATCTGCCCCTGGAAATGTCTTACAATTTAAAACCTGGTTCCTAAATATCTGTCTTACCATTATATAATCTATCTGATACCTTTTAGTATCTCCAGGATTCTTCCATGTATACAACCTTCTATCATGATTCTTAAACCAAGTGTTAGCTATGATTAAGTTGTGCTCTGTGCAAAATTCTACCAGACAGCTTCCTCTTTCATTTCTTAGCCCCAATCCATATTCACTTACGTTTCCTTCTCTCCCTTTTCCTACTACCGAATTCCAGTCACCCATGACTATTAAATTTTCGTCTCCCTTCACTATCTGAATAATTTCTTTAATTTCATCATACATTTCTTCAATTTCTTCGTCATCTGCAGAGCTAGTTGGCATATAAACTTGTACTACTGTAGTAGACGTGGGCTTCGTGTCTATTTTGGCCACAATAATGCGTTCACTATGCTGTTTGTAGTAGCTTACCCGCATTCCTATTTTTTTTATTCATTATTAAACCTACTCCTGCATTACCCCTATTTGACTTTGTATTTACAACCCTGTATTCGCCTGACCAAAAGTCTTGTTCCTCCTGCCACCGAACTTCACTAATTCCCACTATATCTAACTTTAACCTATCCATTTCCCTTTTTAAATTTTCTAACCTACCTGCCCGTTTAAGGGATCTGACATTCCACACTCTGATCCGTAGAACGCCAGTTTTCTTTCTCCTGATAACGACGTCCTCTTGAGTAGTCCCCGCCCGGAGATCCGAATGGGGGACTATTTTACCTCCGGAATATTTTACCCAAGAGGACGCCATCATCATTAACGATACAGTAAAGCTGCATGCCCTCGGGAAAAATTACGGCTGTTGTTTCCTCTTGCTTTCAACCGTTCACAGTACCAGCACAGCAAGGCCGTTTTGGTTAATGTTACAAGGCCAGATCAGTCAGTCATCCAGACTGTTTGTTGCCCCTGCAACTACTGAAAAGGCTGCTGCCCCTCTTCAGGAACCACGCGTTTGTCTGGCCTCTCAACAGATACCCCTTCTTATTTTTTATAAATAAACAATATACCCTTGAATTTCCTGCTATGAGACCCTTCCTCTCCACCACCAGACCGCCATCTTGCGTTACATCATGGAAGGGATGACAGGGGCCCCTGGTGGCAGTACTGTGTAGTAGGCCCAGACCTCATGGCGAACACACTTGATGGTGGTACTGTCTCTAACTGTTTACATAAAGACTGCATGCATAATAATAAAGACTTATGTCCAGCACAGGACGAGTTTTTTCCGCCAATTCCTAGGAAAAGATGGTGGTCGGACTACTTATGTTAGTGGAGGTATCCCAAGTGACCTACTTTACTGCCTCTAATTGTTCAACTAAAGACTGAAAATAAAGACTTATGTCCAGCATAGGTCGAGTCCTTTTCCTCTCCAGTTCCTAGGAAGAGGAGGCTGTCAGGCGACTTAGGTTACTGGAGGTAGCCTAAGTGACGTATCTTCCCGCCATTTTCTTAGGTTAGTAGAGATTGCATTGTCCTGATGAAATTTGAACTTCCCGCCCGGGGTGTGGCAGGAGACATGGCATTTTCCCACCAAAAGCCGCCATCTTGGATAACAGTACTTGCGTCATCTGCTGTCGTCACGGCCGCCATCTTGGATGACGTCATGCGCTGTTGAAAAGTCTACAGGCTGCCATCTTGGATGACGTCATCGCCATCACCTTGGATACATCTGGCAACAGTCGAGAGTGGGGTGGCGCCGCCCTTGTCCCCCTACTGTCGAGTACATGGGCACTGCAAACGGATATTTGCTAATAGATTCCACAACAATAAGCCTACGAGTGTTCCAAAAGGGACCAGCAAAGTCAATACGCACTCATTGCTATGCGTAAGCTGAAAATGTTTGTGACAGGGCCGACAGATTTTCAGCACAAGTCCAACACCGTGACGACATGTGTTCAATATGGGCGTCCATGTCCGACCAAGTACATTGCCGACGCAGTAACTGCTTTGTGCGTACAATTCCCTAATGTCCTTGGTGGAGCAGTTGCAACACACCTTTTTGCAACGCTTGAGAAATAAGCACACGAAAATATTCAGACTCATTTTGCAATGAAATCACACTGTGCTGGACGGAGAAGCTATGCCGACGAGCAAAATATCGGTGCACAAAAGATTTGTGAATGTTTTTCACCGAACGAGGCCAAGCAGTACGGATGTAGTTCAACAAAAGGGTCAAATCAGGTTCTGGTTTTGTGACCTGTGCTGTTTTCCTATGCTTCAGTGGGAAAGTCTGTAAAAGTTCAGTATTCAGCACATCGATCTGATAACAGGATGTGGCAGTAGTATCGAATTCAGCACCAGGACCAACAGGAAGACGAGAAAGAGCATTAGCATTTGCATGCTTCAGTGTGGCCCAGTACAATGTTTCGTGCTGATACCGTAACAATAACGAAGCCCAACGTTACAGCTTGTGAACCGTGCGTGGCGGAACAAGTTTGGGCGGATGAACAAAGACTGAAGTGGCTTATGGTCCGTCACTGGGTAAAACTGCCGCATAAATTCTCGTGTCCGATTCCACTCGTCGGCTCTGAGCAATGACGTCATACCTAAGGCAAGGAGGCTACGTATAGGCTATCTATGGAAGCAACGGATCATACTCGTGAACAAACGAATGTAGCATACGACAAAATTACAATCACATTCACGCAGTTATTTACTTCGTCATGAATTATATCGAAACGAACTCAAGATAACGGAAATAATTAAGAACAAGAATTAAAAAGAAATTTTCATGTCTGGTAAGAGGTATTCTCGTAATTTACGCTACTAGAAAAGCACAGAGAACCTTTAAATTGCATTACAGTAAAGCCCATGGTGAAGTTACAAAATAGATTTAGTTTTTCATTAATTATTGAATCTAACGGGAGAAGCGCAGGAAAGCAGGGGGTTTGGGCGAGGAGAAACTAAAATGTATCAGAAAAACGGGAAAATTGAATGAATGACAACAAATACGAAACAGCAGCATAAAATTTGGAGAAACCGACTCACTAAATTCTAAAGGAAAAGCCAGTACACGACAAACGAATATCTACAAAAAAATAAGGAATACTGGAATCGATAACTAGAATTAACCTATGTAGGTAAATTAGCGTTGGAATATGGCAGGTGCGGAAGGATGCCAAAGGGTAAACGCAAAAATCTGAACAACCATAAATGCGTGTTGCCCACGAATATTTACTGAGACTCCTTATCTAGCGGAATTTGGAAATACGCATCGCCTACGTCAGTTTTTGAAAAATTGCGGCCTGCACCAAGCCTGTCCATTAATTCTTCACGACGAGGCAAAGGGTAAGTATCAATTATTGTTTGTGGATTCACAGTGGATTTAAAGCCAACGCAAACATAAAGTCGTCACCAAGAAGGCTTTGGTAAGATTACTAAGGGAGAAGCCCACTGACTAGCATGTATAGGAGCAATAATACCATTGCTTCGCCGTTCCTTAAGTTCACTTGCAACGTTGTCTCTAAGTGCATGAGGGATGGGACGCGCTCGAAAACAAAGGTTGTGCATTGTCCTTCATTGTGATGTGCGCCACAAAATTATTTGCTATGCCAAGTCCATCAGAATATAAATCAGGAAACACCTCAATCAGCTGGGTAACATTGTCTTTTGGGCAGAAAGCAGAAACAGAAAGCACATTGTCCTGAATACGAAGACCAAAACAAATCGAATGAATCTAACCCAATAATATTTTCACAGTCTCGCGAACGCAAAATGGTAACTGTCATTGTTCTGGTGTGAGACTGGAATGTGCTAGACAGACTACATACACCAATCACTAGAACGTCCTGACCGTTATACGCAGTAAGTTTCGTGCAAGACTGTTCATAAGTGGCACGATTATGGAATGTGACAGAAACGCCAGTGTCTAACAGAAGTAGCACACAGTGTCCGACAATGGTCAAGCTCACAAACAGTTTGACTGTCGTTGAACACCTCTTGTTCAGGGTGAAGGCACATCCTGAATTTGGTTATTACTAGTAGTGGTTGTTGCTTCAGAAAGATCTATTTTCACTGAATGAGAAGGTGCTCCGCGCTTACGTGAGCGAACACCGGTAGAATTCTTTTTCAGTTGCAAGGACGTAGACTGTACATGACCTGACTTCCCACAAGCAAAGCAAGTCACATTCTGCGAAGACAAATTTTGTCTTTTATGTGTGTAAAAGCAGCGGGTACCCGATTTCACAGGAGATACAGACGCTGACACTTGTTTACTCTGGCTGCGTCACAGCGCTCGATCCCACGGTCGTACCTGATTTTCACTTTGAGTTACACTGCAAATGGGAGCTACTCTGTAATTTTGCTCGGCGCTATCACTCGGATCCTGATGTTCAGTAATTCGTAACACTTGTGTTAAAGTGAGATCAGAATATTTGAGAGTTTGTTCACGAATCCTATTGTCTGGCACATTGAGCGTAATGGCATCACGATTCATTGCGTCATTATACAGGGTGATTCAAAAAGAATACCACAACTTTAGGAATTTAAAACTCTGCAACGACAAAAGGCAGAGCTAAGCACTATCTGTCGGCGAATTAAGGGAGCTATAAAGTTTCATTTAGTTGTACATTTGTTCGCTTGAGGCGCTGTTGACTAGGCGTCAGCGTCAGTTGATGCTAAGATGGCGACCGCTCAACAGAAAGCTTTTTGTGTTATTGAGTACGGCAGAAGTGAATCGACGACAGTTGTTCAGCGTGCATTTCGAACGAAGTATGGTGTTAAACCTCCTGATAGGTGGTGTATTAAACGTTGGTATAAACAGTTTACAGAGAATGGGTGTTTGTGCAAAGGGAAAAGTTCTGGACGGCCGAGAACGAGTGATGAAAATGTAGCACGCATCCAGCAAGCATTTGTTCGCAGCCCAGGGAAATCGACTCGCAGAGCTAGCAGAGAGCTGCAAATTCCACAATCAACTGTATGCAGAGTCCTACGAAAAAGGTTAGTTATGAAACCTTATCGTCTGAAATTGGTTCAAGCACTGTCTGCAGCTGATAAGATTAAAAGAATCGATTTCTGTGATTTTATCCTTGCTCAAATGGAAACAGATGAATCTTTCGTTTCAAAGATTGTGTTTAGTGACGAAGCAACTTTCCACACTAACGGGAAAGTCAACCGTCACAATGTCTGTATATGGGGCACTGAGAATCCGCGGGAAACAACTCAGTATGAACGTGACTCGCGTAAGGTGAACGTTTTCTGTGCCATTTCAGCCAATAAAGTTTTTGGTCCCTTTGTCTTCGAAGGTGCTACTGTAACTGGACTACAGTATCTGGAGATGTTAGAGAATTGGCTGTTCCCTCAGCTCGAACAAGAAGCACAGCAATTCATATTTCAGCAGGATGGAGCGCCACCACATTGGCACTTATCTATCTGTAACTACCTGAACGTCAACTACCCGAGGCGATGGATCGGCCGCCAGGCAGCCCGTGACAGAGCACTTCATCACTGGCCTCCAAGAAGCCCTGATCTTACCCCCTGCGATTTTTTCTTATGGGGGTATGTTAATGATATGGTGTTTCGGCCACCTCTCCCAGCCACCATTGATGATTTGAAACGAGAAATAACAGCAGCTAAACAAACTGTTACGCCTGATATGCTACAGAGAGTGTGGAACGAGTTGGAGTATCGGGTTGATATTGCTGGTGTCTCTGGAGGGGGCCATATTGAACATCTCTGAACTTGTTTTTGGGTGAAAAAAAACCTTTTTAAATACTCTTTGTAATGATGTATAACAGAAGGTTATATTATGTTTCTTTCATTAAATACACATTTTTAAAGTTGTGGTATCCTTTTTGAATCACCCTGTAGTACAGCCCACAGCTACACTGGAAACGACACAGTCATGTCAAACCCTGTAGTGACCCACTGACGGTACGTCTGTTCTGGCTTTTTCCGCAATCTAAAGAACTTGTAACGAGCTGCAGCATCCAACACATAATCGTCGTAGTACTTAGTGAGGGCAGAAACTAAATCCTCAAAAGCTAGCAACTCTGGCCTTCTAGTTGGGAATAACTTCTTAGCAAGGCAGTAAACTCCTGTGCCAGCTGTGGTCAAGGTAAGTTTCACAGTACTTTGCATTTGATGTGCAGCACAAAGAGTGACAAACTGAGCGTAGTACTCGTTCCATCTTCTTGTTGCTCACTGAACACATGGAGCGTTGGAAAACAAGAAGGCAGTGCCGTGGATGTTGTGGCGGAGTTGATGTAGCAGCGGGTTGGGCAGCAATGAGCTGCTGGACTGTCGTCACCAACTGAGTCGTTTGTTGGTTCTGAAACTTAATAAACTGCGTTAGATCAAAGGCGGCATAGGTGCTGGTGGTATAGGAGGCGGGTTAGAGGCCATTTTAATCAGAGGAGCGCCGCAACAAGTTATAAGTAGAAGCAAGGAAAAAGATAGAACACAATTAGTAGCAATGCGCCTCTGAAAGAAAAAGATGTATTAGTGAGGTGCTTGTGCCGGAGTGGCGAAGAGCGAAGCAATCCACGCCGCTAGATGTTGTGTGGCTACTGTGGAGGTCAGCACTGACACAAATAAGGATGGGGAGAAGTTGTGATGGCCGGTAGCAGAAATCCATAATCATCTGTACACTATTGTAAGATTAATTGAACACTTTATTTCTAAAAAGAAAAAGTGCGATGGGAGGCTGGTTATATCAGCGCTGCCAGGGGGCGCTGGACTCTGTCTTCCTGGAGGTGTGGTGCTGCCCGCTCTTTCCACTGATGCGCGGGTCAGCGCCTTCTTGATAACGTTTTGCGGTGCTGCACTGATTGGGGTGCTGTCGATCCTTGGGACTGCACAGGTGCCGTAGGAAAGAGGTACCCACTAAGACACCAGGACTGGATGGATTACCCCTGGAATTTTATAGGATGTACCAGAAGCTGATGATACGCTACTGAATGAATGTATGTCAAGACCTCAAGACGCTAGAGGTGCAACATCTGGTTGTCTTTGTGGAAGGTGTCATCACCCCAGTCCGTAAACCTCGTGGAAGATCACGTGCTACGGACTGCCGACCACTAGCTTTGTTGAACTGTGGTATGAAAGTCTTCGCGAGCCAATTGACAGCTAGAATTCGGCGTACCGTGTCTCGTATTCTGTCAATGGATCAGGCATCGACAGGCAGGACGCATACCATCCATGCCACCCTATGTTGCTGCAGCGACCTGACTGCCCTCGCTGAAATGGATAGCGTACTAGTAGCTCTGGTGGCGACAGGCTTTAGTCAAGCATTTGATCGTGTCAGTTATATGTAGTTAACTGCTATCCTTCAGAATATGCACTACTTGGGCACTTACGTCGAGGTGGTGCTCCGTCTCCTACGTGGTTCAACGTCGAAAGTGCTTGTCAACGGTAGAATGTCTAACACCTTGCAGATTTGTCGCTCTGTTAGACAAGGATACCACTTACCAACGATACTATGCGCTTTGGCACTGGAATCATTGTTGTGCAGTCTGCGACACCGCCTCACAGAATTGTCTCCTGATGGCATAGTTTTAGGTGCACTGCATACCCAGGTGATCTGATGTTAACTCTTCATGATGAACATGATGTTCACAGAGCTATGGATTGATTATCCACTTATGGTGATCCATCGGGGAAGCGTGTAAACATACGTAAATCGCTGACCTTGAATATTGGCATTGGGATGACACCTTGAAGCGTTGTCCCACTAATTCTGGGTGATGCTATTCGCTGTCTTGGTATCGACTTCACGAATGACATCTCATATACGACGACCCCCAATTAGTGGAGCCTCTTGCATCACACCTGTGCTTCATGCATGGATCATCGTGTCTGTGCTTTGGACTTTCGTCAACGGACCGAATTTATCAATGTCTGTGAGGCATCATGAACTCCGCGTGTAGTGCAGGCGCTACCAACGTCTAAACACATAGCCTGAAGCTACATTCAGTTCATTTGTCAGCGCTGGGATGATATTTAAGGTACGATTCTCCTCCCTCGCTCTCCCTAAGGGACGTGGCGGATTTGGCCTTGTCAGTGTCTATATGTCGTACACAACTCAAGCTTTGGTGGTGATGTCCGACCAGTCTCACATCATTACTGATGGAGGCTGTGGCATTGTCTTTCCCTGACCCTCTGGTGACACTTACTGAGATGGCATCGCGCGACTCCCCCCGTCGAAGGTTCGAGTCCTCCCTCGGGCATGGCTGTGTGTGTAGTCCTTAGCGTAAGTGAGTTTAAGTTAGATTAAATAGTGTTTAAGCGTAGGGACCGATGACCTCAGCAGTTTGGTGCCATAAGACCTTACCACAAATTTCCAATTTTTTCCAGCCGCCACTGATCTCCTAATGTCGTCGAAGTGACATATCCTAATTTGCATTGGAAAGTTGCATGGTGCACTGTCAATTACCCTGTTCATTATCCACGTACGAAAACTACCGCCGCCACGTGGACCAGAGGTTATGCGTTTCATTATTTGTTGGGAGGTGGTGTCACATCTCTGTGGAGTTTTAGAACTGTCTAAACGATCCTAACTGTGCTACTGTGAAGAACCCTACGTACAGCCAACACTTTCCAAATTACTTGAGGGGCATCTTCCACGATCCGCCACACAAGTGGATCATTCATGGCAGGAGATGAATTTGATACATCCGCACGTTCAAGAGCCATAAACGCTAGATCGCTGGATCGAGTCCCACTCATTTTTTATTCGTTTTTAATGTATATTTTTTCTACACTGGTCGTATCATTTCATATAAATGATATTTGAAAGGTATGGCCTCATGTTATGAAAAAACACGCGTGTTTGCATAAACATTTATTATGTCCGCAGCTCGTTGTCCAGTGGCTAGCGTTGCTGCCTCTGGAACACAGGTTCCCGGGTTCGATTCCCGGCCGGGTTGGGGATTTTCTCTACCCGAGAACTGGGAGTTTGTGTTGTCATCATTTCATCATCATCATCATCACTATCACCATCATCATTCGTGATAGTGGCTCGGATTGGACTATGGATAAAAATGGACTGTGTAAAAATTCGGACTTTGTACGGGCGCTGATGACCGCGCAGTAGAGCGCCCTACAATCCAAACTTCATCATCAAATTCGTAGTGTTCTTTGGCTTCTCACTAATTGTAATTATTATGTTTGTAACTATCGACAAGTAACCGATAAAAGTGCATAAAATTTTCCTGAAAATGTATGCCTGTCGTGATTTACGAATAAGGTCCGCATTCTGAAGAATAATATTGCGGTACACGAACAGAAATTTCAATTATCGTTTAGATATTGCATTATGCTTTGAATCTTCACGACGTTCATCATCTGCGTTAGTCCAACAACCGGAATTCAATCCATTTTTGCAGTACAAATGTAAATTTGAGGATTTCGAAAATCACGACAGGCATACATTTTCAGGAAACCTTCACGCCTTCCTTCGTTTACTTGTCGACAGTAATAAACATACAATTTGTCGTAATAATTAAAATTAATAAACAACGAAATATCTTTGGAAATTCAATAATAGTTCATGTGAATAGACGTGTTTCAGTATACTAACTTTCAAAAAATGGTTCAAATGGCTCTGAGCACTATGGGACTTAACTTCTAAGGTCATCAGTCCCCTAGAACCTAGAACTACTTAAACCTAACCAACCTAAGGACGTTACACACACCCATGCCCGAGGCAGGATTCGAACCCGGTCGCGCGGTTCCAGACTGTAGCGCCCAGAGCCGCTCGGCCACCCCGGCTGGCTACACTAACTTTCAGATGTCATATATATGAAATAATACGACCAGTGTTGAAGAAAGATACATTTGAAAAACAAAATTGCCGAGACTTGAACCGACGATCTACCAATTACGGCGATTGAACACAAACCACTTGACCGCCTGTATCCTGTGCTTAGAGTCGCATACTGGTGAATATTCCACGCTCTTGCGATTTTTCTCGAAATTGTCTGAGTAGTACGACTTACTACTTCCACATCATGTTGCCCTAATGGATTACTAAAAAGTATAAAGTTCGAAGTAAATCCGTGATCCGAAGGTCGTGGCCTCCTCCTGTAAGTGCAGAATCGGTGCACTCCATCCACCAGCAACAAAGGCATGTTTTTTTCTTTCTTTATTTTGATTTCATTCCCCTGCCCCATATGGGGGGACAATTAAAAAAGTCACCAGAAAGTTAAAAAATACAGTTCGCGATTCTTAAAACACAAAGAAGACACTGAATGCACATGCGCAGGTTAAAAGTCGGCCACAGTATTAAAAACACTCCAGAGCAACACACTTAAAACCCACTTGAAGTAAACACGATGAAGAATAAAACTGCCAGGTGGGACCTGCTGAGGGAGAGGTCAGAGAGGATGGAAAAGGAGGTGAGAGCAACCGGCAGCAGGGAAGGCGGCGGGATGAAGGGAGTAGGGGCGTCAGCGGGTACACTAAGAGGCAGGAGACACGTGGGGCAGGAGATGAAGAGGGAAGACAGAACAGGAGGGAGTACAGAGACACTGAAAGGGAGCACAAGAGTTGGATGGGGAGTAGGAGGGAAAGGTATGTGCAGCGGACTGCAGAAATGTCGGCTTTGCAGCCAATGCTACTGTGGGAACTATACTTAAACGTTCCCTGTTGGCAATAGCAACACCAGTTTGTTTCCTTATACAACTCGGCAAAGATGAGCAACATCCGATTCACGTACAGGCGATGCCCGTGCCACCACTAGAGGCGCGGTGGACACGGTACTACTTTCACCTGCCTTGTCGCTTGCCAGCAAGTAGGCCCAACCATGTGCGTCCATCGGAACGCTATTTAGGCCGCCGCCCGGCCATCTAAGGAGCAGTTCCTGCCGCCATACTAACACGCCAACCTCTGCAGCCACTATGAAGAGCCATCCATCGTCTCTGAGTCTCTAATTCTCCGACACCGGCCTCCTGTGGACTCAGGGCATAAGGGCTCGTTATCTGCCGTTTGTTATTGACTTTGTGATTGTGTTGAAGGAGTGCCATCCGTGGTCCCTCTGGACTTCGACTGGTACTATTTAACACTCTGCAGCGATATAAGTTCGTCCTGAACACATTATTTGAGGTGCTGGCGTATGAGATGTGGACTGTAGGAGACAATTATTCAGTATCAAGTATCGATCAAGATCATTTATTTGTGTTCGTCTAATCTAGCTAATTTGCTTCATCAGTGGACATTAGTTGTAAATGATCTATTTTATGCTTATTAAAATAAAGTGTTTATGGTTTTATCTCTACCTGGGAATCTCGTCTGGTGTTGTGAATATCCACATAAGGTCTGTACACTAACACCTGATAGAAGAACAAACAAACGAACGGATGGGGAAATAGACTGTAATGTATTAAACTCCCTTCACCGTCTCTACTTCTGCCTCACTATTCACTACTGCATTTAATTAATTGTTTCTACATTTTTAGTAAGTGGCTCCAGATTTGGAATAATGATTTCCCTTCAAATGGCCAAATCTGATATGGGATTAACAATCAGTAGTTTTTTTTTCCTAATAAAACTTTCAAATATAAGTTTTATATATCGTACTTCAACACTGTGGCTTAATAAAGTCAAAATTTTCGTTAACGTGAAGGAATTATTCTGCTGTAGCCTTAAAATTACACAGCTTGTTTCTTGTGTATAACAATCAAATAAATACACTGATCCAGCGTGAACAAAGTTTAGGCAGGTTCCACTGTGCTCAACAATAGCAAAACCTGCTGTTACAAAATACTATTGTTGGGGTCATAGAGTCGATTGACCTATTCCTTCAAATCGAAGATGCTATTTAATCTTATCTCTTATTCTGTACCAACAAGTGTACGAAACAAATAAAAAATATATTGAAACAAAAAAAGTAGAAGTGATTCGACAGCTAGATTGGTGGAGTGCTTGGTCGGAAAACGCGAAAGTTCCACGTTCGAGTTGCAGTTCAGCACACCCTTATGTTCCTGAAATACTGTTATGGGGTAGTGTATTCCCTAATTTTTTTTGTTTATATTTGTTAGAGATGACGACATTTTGTTATTTGATTTAATGTTTGGGTATGTAGAGATCCAACCAGTAGCAACTGAAAATTTGTTAGCATTGGCTGTGTTATTCACTAGTAGCACACCGTTGCTGCAAGTACTTTTTGCCGCATTGTCTCTTTTTATAAATTTTTTATAGCGATATAAAACAGCTGTAGTGTTGCAACAAGAACAACAATAATAACAGGTGTAGCAATTATACATTACACGCGTCCAAAAGGTGAGCAATAGATTCTTTTTATTTTGTCGGCCAGATTTGCTGAAAATAGTGGGGGGAAAATTGTCGGGCGGAAAGATGCTGAGGATACTTGACAGTAAGTATGAAAGTGATGCTGAAGGACGAGACAAATATCGGCGCAGTTAAATAGGCGAACGTGAGTGCAATGACGATGATCATTTTGAAGAGGATGCGATTATCGATGACGAAATGATATTTTGGGAGAAGAACTTCAAGTTACACAGTAGGAAAAGGAGATTAGTGTTTAACGACCGTCATTACAAAATGGTTCAAATGGCTCTGAGCACTATGGGAATCAACCGCTGAGGTCATTAGTCCCCTAGAACTTAGAACTAGTTAAACCTAACTAACCTAAGGACATCACAAACATCCATGCCCGAGGCAGGATTCGAACCTGCAACCGTAGCTGTCCTGCGGTTCCAGACTGCAGCGCCTTTAACCGCACGGCCACTTCGGCCGGCCCGTCATTACAGACGGAGCACAAATTCGGGTAATGATGGTGAAGGAAATCGGGCGTGTCCTTTAAAAGGAACCATCCAGTCTGAAGCGATTTAGGGAAATGAGAGAAAACCGAAAACAAACTGGTCTCACGTGGGTTTGAACCATCCTCCTCCCGAATGTAAGTCTAGTGTGCTAACCACTGCGCCACCTCAAGCGGTTGGAGTTACATCCCTATGAACAGTTCCAAAAGAGAATACTACTATAGCAGGACGTGGTTGTGTTTGACCCAGGAAGAAAAACAGAAAGACAACGCATAAGTATGAAAAATGTGACAGATTTATTTCCAATACACATAAAGTGCCTTTATGCCCTGATTGTTCACGTGAAAACTGATTTTGCCGTTCTTTGGATTGTTACCAGTAATTCGATAGCAGTGGAACATGCATTTCCCCCAGTAGAACAGTGAATATTGTTACTGTATTTTGCTGAGGTATGGAGTTCCCCAGCGCAGTGCTCACAGGTAGTGCGAATAAGTATTGTATTGTAGGATTAATCAGCCAGAACGTTTCAAATTAGTGCTCATTCTGCTGAAGAATGAAAATTCATGCTGGAAATAAAAAGAATCGCAGAAGGAACTTGGGATACTTGGCTGTGGAGCACCTAACTACGACTGCCGTAAGCGTACTGTAGAAGGACGGCAACCGTCACCGTGTGAATAGGTCCTTTCCTGTATTCAAAGAGGTGAGAGGAGTGGATGTGATGGTCTAATGAATGGCCGCTGGACGGCACTAGGAAACATCCAGGCACACACATGGACGTGCATGGACAACAGAACAATCACATACGGACACAACTTCCTCTGCTGACACAAAAAGAGATGAGTCACGTTTTGACCGAAAAGTTGGAAGAGGAAAATTTCTGCGAGTAGTAACGCAGAGGGGCAAAACGATGTAAACAAAGAGCCCTGAACTGCTTGCAATAGTTATCAAAAGAAGAGCGAGACTTCAGGTATAGCAATATCTGAATCGGAAGCTATCTCCCATGCCAGACACCAGTTACCTGCAGAGTTTCGTAAAGGAAGTACACAATGTTACTTTAAATTCCGGACCTGTTACAAGATCTTCTACCTACTACGTTTAGCAAAAAAGGTAAAGGAATAAAGCTTGTCACTTAACAGGAAATTCTTGTAATAAAAATGCAAAGCAGCTGGGCTGAGTAGCTAACAAAGGTGATGGAGTGGAGGAACTACGAGGGTTCGAATTTAAAAAGTGGCAACTATTTATTCACAACCGATACAAAAGATGAAAGGGTCCTGTAGCCACCTTTCATTGCCAACTCTCGTAGTGGTCAAGTCGGCAAAGAGGTTTCCGCTACTTGTGAGAAATCCACCTGCGTTAGGTTGGTGGCGGAAATGGCATCCTGGGGTTTTCCGGTCCACGCGGAGCGTGGAAGAGGCTGGAGAAGCGGGAGGCAGTCTGCCGCCGGTACGGGAAGCGTACACAGCTGTGCTCCAGTCGAAGAAGGGTGAGTTGGACTGACCGCGTGGCGCGTTGTCACATAGAGAGGGGAGCTTTTAGCTTTTGGTTTCGAATTTCGTCTTATAAAGATTTATTTGCTGGGTTGCGGCAGGGAATGCAAGGCTTTTGGAGACTTTCAGTTTGATTCCCAATGCAGTCTTGACTTTGATCCGTGAGAGGAACGCAGCACAAAGGAGTTGCATATGTTGAAGTGCCCTCGGTTCAGTGTGAATGTTTATGTGCCTACAACTGTGTGTGTATGCTTCTAATCTTTTCCGGATCTTGGTAATTGTTGTGTATTTGTGAATTTTCTTTGTCTCATGTGATTAAAATTTGGCCACGGTCCATAGAAATTGTCTCCGCGGACCGAGTAGGCACGCGAGTCTGTTATGAAACGTGTAGTATTTCACAAGCAATTGTACATAGTTAGCATGCAACAGCAGCCTATAGATGCACTACATCAATGTTTTAATGAATAAATAATTTTGCCTTCAATCTTACCTTCGCCATTTACCTTGTAGTTTTCCTTGTTGGCCCACCTATAGCGTTTCCATGTGCACAGGTGTAGTGATTAGTGTCCCTTTTTTTATCTGAAACAAATGCTCTGGAATAGATCGTGTTTTCACGAATCTTGCTGCAGGCTGCACTTACGCATGGTGTTCACGCCCTCTCTACTTTACTCAATATTTGATTCACGGGAAGAATGCCTGGATCATATTAATAACTACATCCCATTCTTTATCAATGACTTTACAATGAATGTTCTTTTGTGAGTTTTTCTTATTAATAAATTAAGTAATTTTCCGACTCAGTGCTACCTCTTCTTTGTCGTGTGGCTAGAGTTGGTGGCAAACCTATCTTTTATATTGATTTCAGTGTCAAATAGCATTTTCTTATTCAAAGTGCGCGTGGCTCTTTTAGCTATCAGGATACATTCAAAGGGCGCTTCATGCTCCTTGCACATAGCGTCCTTTTATTCACGCTACTTACAAAGAGTTACATGTTTTCACTTGTTACTGTCCTTCAAAGTAGTCATCGGCGTTGTGCGGATCTCGTTGCCAGCGATGTAGATGGCGTAGTACACCGTTAGCAGAGCCTGTTCTGTTGATGGTGCAAATGGAGCTGTCTAAAGTTATGGTGATTCTCGTGTACGACTGTGATGGTGTTATCCTAACGCCTTACGTTCCTCCACGGCAGACCGTCAGTGCACAGTATTACTGTTCGTTTTTGGAGCATCACCTGCGACCAGCTTTGCGGAAGAATCGGCGACACTCTATGCGCAGCCCACCCGTCATTTTGCACGACGATGCGCGGGCGCATACAGCGCAATCTGTGGCTGCTCTGTTCGGTCGATGGGACTGGGAAGTATTGTACCATCCACCATATTCCCCGGACTTAGGTCCTTGTGACTTTCATTTGATTCCGAAGATGGAGGAACCACTTCGTGGCACTCGCTTCAGAACTGTTCCAGAGATTCGACAGGCAGTAGACCGCTCCATTCGCACCATCAACAGAACAGGCTCTGCTGACGGTATACTACGCCTTTCACAAAGCTGGCAACGGATTCTACACAACGCTGAAGGCTGCTTTGAAGGACAGTAACAGGTGCAAACATGTAACTCTTTTGTATCAGTTGTCAATAAATAGTTGCCACTAGTTAAATTCCAAACCTCGTATAAATAGCTAAAAGTGGTGACATGCCAAAGTATGGGTCGAAAGATCTCAAGGTCACATGCTGTACAACACCTTCGCTGTAAAACATGTGTACCGTCTGATCAGTATTTACGAATGTGTGTCTCATAGTTTTTCTACCAGAGACACTCAAACAACATTATTTCCCGAGCAAAGAGACGTTAATGAAAGATGTTGTGTGATAAGTAGACTAGAAGGGGAAGCTTCATCTTGGAGAAAGAGAACAAGAGCACGATGCAACACGTACGAGCGATTTATAGGGGAGTTTATGAAGCAGCGCTGGTCGAATAGTGCTCAAAATTGTCAGGAGCAACCTATCTGAAGGTCGAAAATTCGATATCAATGAGTGCATGAGTTAAGAAGAGTTCTTCCAGACATTTAGAAAACAATCTGTATTTGCACTATCCACTGAAAGAATCTAATTTCAGTCGTAATCATTAAGTTACCAGTATGGGTACAGGAAAAGTTAATCGCAAATCCAAACATAGACGTTAATGAAACTGTGTAGGCTTTGGATCAGTTAGTCTTGCTGTTGGGTAACAACCAGCATTTTGAAGGTCAGCGCGAAAACAGATGGGAAGGCAACGGACAAAACAAACTGCGAAGCACACACTGCCACCGAGATGTAACGCGACGTTAGTAAAGACAGGCCGGCCGCGGTGGTCTAGCGGTTCTAGGCGCTCAGTCCGGAACCGCGCGACTGCTACGGTCGCAGGTTCGAATCCTGCCTCGGGCATGGATGTGTGTGATATCATTAGGTTAGTTAGGTTTAAGTAGTTCTAAGTTCTAGGGGACTGATGACCAAAGATGTTAAGTCCCATAGTGCTCAGAGCCATTTGAACCATTTTTGAAGTAAAGACAGGGCGCGAAGGAATCGCGAAGGGAGGTCGTAGTGTGAAGCGCAAGATTCGCGTGATAACCGTTACAATCCTCCTAGTCGAGGAAGGGATGCAGTTAATAAAGGAACAGGAAATTATCATGGGTAACTTTGGGATTACCACAACTATGATGATGGAAATTGTGAACAGCAGGCTTCACCTCAGTCAGACTCGCAGGGCGTTTGGAGGAGGTCCAGAGAAGAACTGTAATCACAAATTATCGCTAAAATTAAACTTCTTATGTAATGGAAAAATGGCTCAGGAAAGTAAAATTTACTATGACCTATGGAAAGGGGAAGTTATTAAAGGTCGTAGTTACCATAAGAAAACCAAGGTCAAAAATGTGTGTATGCACAATATAGAGACTGTAAATACAAAAAAGAGGTTCGCCTTGATGGAATCTGCTGAGCAGAAATGTGTGAACGAGAACTTAAAACCTGACAGGAATGACATCCCCTACAGCATTATAGTGCAAGAGGCGGAGTTCAGATAACTTTTAAGTAAATCCATGGAATGATGATTCGTTGAACGTTAATGTTTTAGAAATAATTGTTATGCATAGACAGACGATGAAAGGTTAAAAAATAAACAAATTAGAAATGAGAGAAAACAGGTGAGTCAATAATTATGATGACGTTATTGCTCTCGACTGTGATTACGGACTCAGTTTATGAAGTAATTTACAAAATGGGGCTGTAACTAGAAAATGAGGAGAGGGAAATCAGTGACGATGAGGACGAACAAGAAATGGTCGTATTGGAATACGATGAAGAGTATACTCAAAATGGCTCTGAGCACTATGGGACTCAACTGCTGTGGTTATCAGTCCCCTAGAACTTAGAACTACTTAAACCTAACTAACCTAAGGACATCACACACATCCATGCCCGAGGCAGGATTCGAACCTGCGACCGTAGCAGTCGCACGGTTCCGGACTGCGCGCCTAGAACCGCGAGACCACCGCGGCCGGCTGAAGACTATACTATATATCTCATTAAAGCCAACTTTCTAAAGTCTTACTCAGAGGGTCTGAGAGAGGTTGAAGACATCGGATGCAATGAGTGAAGGTGTCGATACTAACAATGGAATGGTTCAATTCGACATGTCGAAACCTACCCTGAAATTTCTCATGCATGTGGTATAGGCCTACACCGAAAGAAATACTCTGTCAAAATTTTAGCTGCTAAGGCGCACTTCAAGTGTTTCTCCTTTTAATGTTAAAATTACTCATTTTCGGTGCTTATAACAGCGGTTTGTACAGCCTAGAGCTCGAATCAGCGTATAAGGAGACGTCGCCATGGCAAAAGGACGTAACGCCGTGTCCAAAGTGCACAGACTTGAGATTTAACAACTTCGACCGTAACAAAAACGCCTCATTTCCTTTTAACTTGCCGTTCATATCGACAGCTAAACTGCTGCTGATGTTAACAAGCGTCTAATAGAGGGCAGAAAATCAAGGCAGTGTATGATGTTAGATTAAAGACGACTTCTATCAATTGTGACATTAATATGTTGATATGAATAATTTATAATAAGTCCAGTAATACCGTTTTATCATAATTTCTAAATAATGTAAATGTTGCTAACAATGACGCAGTTCCACGTTTATTTCCTGCAGTCATCACAAAATTGTGAAGTTCTATTTGATGACGAAAATGAACCTTTTCCTTGCACCGGGCACAGCTGATAAAAGAAAAATTAAATCATTCAGGCAATTAACAGTAGTTACTAATTTTATTTAGACAGAACTGCACTGCAGTAGAAAAACGGTCGTGGCCGTTGTTCTACGTATGATGCTGTGTACCAGACATACTTGATCGCATTCGTAAAATGTGGTGATGCAAAGTGACGATGCAGAAATGACTGATGCTTAACATTACTGTTCTACTGGTAAACCTGAAATGACAACGAGCTATCGTAGATTATATTGTCCGACAGTTATATGAAAAATACTATAAATTGTTGAAAATCTTTTTATCGAGAGGCTGAATCACGCCATTAGTTCCGGATGGAATCCAAATTATATTAAGAGTCTTTTCGTTGTCCTCCAAAACGCAGAACTGAAAATGTGTCCAGACCAAGACTCCAACAGAAATAATTAATTATTCTCTACAAAAAGTAAGAAGACGTTTTGGATGTAAATCGAAAATTATTTTCTCCCATTTTCCCATATTTTGCTACGTCGACTACAAGACTTTTGCAAGTTAACAGTACTTTTTTCAAAATATTTGGTCCTAATTTCCCTTGATGTTCCTCAAGACAGAGATAGACTTGCGGAAACAGTAATGCACTGATACTTGTCACTAGTACTGTCGTATATAAATGTGTTGTAACATTCATTTTCTGCTCAAAAGACTGTCTTTTTTTCACTCAAAATGATAAAGTGAAGTTTGCACAAAATCTGACTGCCTGCCATTATTCACAGCACTTTAGGGGATCATAAGAAACTCCATCTCCGTCAGCTACGAATTCTCTGCAGTGCTACCAATTACAGACATCTCCTCTACACATTTACTTGAGGAAAACTCATAATTTTGAGATTTAGTTTTTCAAATAACTTCCTGGAAACCAATAATGCTCATCTCACTTGCAATTCAGAGTGCTCTGTCTCGCAGATCTCCCATTGACTCTCACAAGCAGTTCTAAATCTTTCTGTTAAATGACCCTTGGATTGGCACCCTTAGAGGGTGAAACGAGACATCGGGATGACAGTGGGTTTGTTCAGCCGTAGTACATCAGGGACAGTTTGGTGGAGGCATCCAGTTACCTCACACACGAAACAATAGACGTCCAGCATTGCTGACAATGCTAAGACCAGGGACGAGTGTGGCATCACTGGAATGTCACTATCAGCCATGTCTCCAGCTGCGACTGTGACGAAAGCGCGGCCAAAAGAAAGATATGGGACCCCTCCACGCCCGCACCAACGTGGTGACCAAACCATAAGTTCTACTGTCACCTCCGGGAACATGTTAGTTATCTAGAATGGATCACAGCATGCTGGGCTGTGATGTTATCCGTGCGTCTGGGTAAGACTACGCATTAACACGGTCCATCAGGTGATAGATAGTGGACGGAACGCGAGTGAGGGTAGAGATTTGAAGAGCAGAGGGAAAAAAGTGCCACGGCTCGTGCCGTGGGAAAAAAACCTCTGCGACAGTGGGATGGGTAGTAAGAGCAGTAGTGGCTTACTAGCTGCGATAGTTCATGCAAGATTGGATTTGTTAGTATGGGTATCATGCATCATTACCGTGACAAGCGATGGCGATGTATCCCAGTTGCTGCAGCCGCTACATTCCTGGAACAATCAAGATCGTTATACAGTAGCGGGAGATCGGCCATAGATCATCTCACTGTGTGGGGTGTGTGCGTAGCTTCTCTGCATGCAGTGTACGGTACGGCTTCCCTGCGTGGTGCCAGTTTTTCGGCAGTGTATTCCAGCTGGATATCCAGTAATGGCGTCTGATTAACAGGGGCTCCCCCGTACCATTGTGTCTGCGTGTGCTAGGTCATAGATGTTAGGTCCTTACAAGTATGTCTTTTGGTCTTTTATGTTTCCATCTATGGTTGTGGTCGTAGTTCCCCAGATTCAGAATAAACGGGTTCTGCGAATGTCTGGAGTTTCTGTACAGTCTTGTGGTGAGTTTGTGGATTACCTCCGTGAGAGTCTCAAGTCGGTATTCCCGGTGAAGGTCCGCGATGCGCGTGTATCGTGGAGCATTGCTTATGATTTTGAGTACTTTGTTTTGTATGAGCTGCAGACGGCGCAGGAGTGTAGGTGCAGCGTATCCCCAGACAGGAGCTGCGTACGTCATCAAGGGTCGAATAAGTGTCATGTACATGGACCTCGACACCCTTCTGTTCAGTGTGCTACGCCTGTTGAGCATAGGGTAGAGCTGTTTCAGCCTCGCGCTAGCTCGGTTGGTCATGTGTTGTATGTGGTCCCCCCAGAGTTATTTCCGGTCCAGCCAGACACCGAGGTATTTGACTTTCTCACGGAAACGTATTGCACGTGCTGTAGAGTTATTGGTCTGCAGTATCGGTGTTTGCGCAGTTGCTTTGGTCTTCTAGTGAACAGAACGGCTTCGCACTTGTCGCCGCTTACTCTAACACGCCATTTTTCCAACCAAGGCTCAGCCACTCTGAGTGCAGTCTGTAGGCGTGACGTAATGTTTGATGGTTTCCAATCTTGCGCGAAGATGGCTGTGTCATCCACATGGATTGCCATCGTTGTGTTGTGTGTGGTTGGGAGATCGTTTATGTAGAGCTTAAACAGTAGGGGCCCTAGGATGCTTCCCTGGGGTACTCCCGCGTGTATACCGTGTCGTGTTGATTGTTTTCCCTGCACGTCAGTGTTGAAACTCCTATCTGTGAGGTATGAGTGTATTAGACGCACCAGCCCGTCGGGGAATCCCGCGTCGCTGAGTTTGCGAATGAGGCCGTTGTGCCATAGACGGTCGAAAGCCTTTTCGATGTCCAGGAACACCGCCTCTGTAGCTTTGTTTATGTTGAAGCCATGTGTTATATGTTCAATAACCCGTAAGAGTTGTGTTCCCTGACGATGGCCGTGAACTCCCTCCAGCGAGTGGGCGGCTCCCTCGTGACTCAGGGCAGCCTTCCCTGTCTCGTGGTCGAACAGCTGACCCCGTAGTGCGTTACAGAATGTCGCTCCATGTGTCACAGGCGCGTGGTGTAGGCTGTGACACTGAGATTTATACCAAATAAATTAATAAACGACGGAGCTGATCCTCCTTGGTAGTTCCCGGGTTCGATTCCCGGCGGGGTCAGGGATTTTCTCTGCCTCGTGATGGCTGGGTGTTGTGTGCTGTCCTTAGGTTAGTTAGGTTTAAGTAGTTCTAAGTTATAGGGGACTTATGACCACAGCAGTTGAGTCCCATAGTGCTCAGAGCCATTTGAACCATTTTGAACCTCCTTGGTACACAAAACGGGTCAGAACACTGTTGCAGAAACAACAAAACAAACATGCCAAATTTAAACAGACGCAAAATCCCCAAGATTGGCGATCTTTTACAGAAGCTCGAAATTTAGCGCGGACTTCAATGCGAGATGTTTATAATAGTTTCCACAGCGAAGCTTTGTCTCGAAACCTGGCAGAAAATCCAAAGACATTCTGGCCGTATTTGAAGTATGTTTGCGGCAAGAAACAATCAATGCCTTCCCAGTGTGATACCGAGCGAGATGGCGCAGTAGCTAGCACACTGGACTCGCATTCGGGAGGACGACGGTTCAATCCCGCGTCCGGCCATCCTGATTTAGGTTTTCCGTGTTTTCCCTAAATCGCTTCAGGCAAATGCGGGAATTGTTCCTTTTAAAGGGCACGACCGACTTCTTTTCCCACCCTTCCCTAATCCGATTAGACCGATGAACACGCAGTTTGGTCTCTTCTCCCCAAATCAACCCAACCCTCTGTGCGATAGCAATGAAGGCAGTGCTGCCAAAGCAGAGTTACTAAACACAGCCTTCCGAAAGGCCTTCACAAAAGAAGACGAACTAAATATTCCAAAATTCGAATCAAGAACAGCTGCCAACATGAGTAACGTAGAAGTAAATGTCCTCGGTGTAGTGGAGCAACTTAAATCACTTAATAAGAGCAAGTCTTCTCGTCCAGACTGTATACCAGTCAGGTTCCTTTCAGAGTATGCTGATGCATTAGCTCCATACTTATCATATACAACCGTTCGCTCGATGAAAGATCCGTACCCAAAGGCTGGAAAGTTGCACAGGTCACACCAATATTCAGGAAAGGTAGTAGGAGTAATCCACTTAATTACAGGCCCATATCATTAACGTCGATATGCAGCAGGATTCTGGAACATATATCATGTTCGAACATAATGAATTACCTCGAAGAAAACGGTCTATTGACACACAGTCAACATGGGTTTAGAAAACATCGTTCTTGTGAAACAAAACTAGCTCTTTATTCACATGAAGTGTTGAGTGCTATTGACAAGGGATTTCAGATCGATTCCGTATTTCTGCATTTCCGGAAGGCTTCTGACACTGTACCACACAAGCGGCTTTTAGTGAAATTGCGTGCTTATGGAATATCGTCTCAGTTATGTGACTGGACTTGTGACTTCCTGTCAGAGAGGTCATAGTTTGTATTAATTGACGGAAAGTCATCGAGTAAAACAGAAGTGATTCCTGGCGTTCCCCAAGGTAGTGTTAGAGGCCCTTTGCTGTTTCTTATTTATATAAACGATTTGCGAGACAATATGAGCAGCCGTCTTCGGTTGTTTGCAGATGATGCTGTCGTTTACCGACTAATAAAGTCATCAGAAGATCAAAACAAATTGCAAAACTATTTAGAAAGACGTCTGTATGATGCGAAAAGTGGCAGTTGACCCTAAATAACGAGAAGTGTGAGGTCATGCACATGAGTGCTTAATGGAATTCGTTAGATTTCGGTTACACGATAAATCAGTCAAATCGAAAGGCCGTAAATTCAACTAAATACCTAGGAATTACAATTACGAACAACTTAAATTGGAACGAACACATAGCAAATGTTGTGGGGGAGATTAGCCAAATATTCAGTTTTATTGGCAGTACACTTAGAAAATGTGACAGATCTACTAAGGAGACTGCCTACACTACGCTTGTCCGTCCTCTTGTAGAATACTGTTGCGCGGTGTGGGATCCTTAACAGATAGGACTGACGGAGTACATCGAAAAGTTCAAAGAAGGGCAGCACGTTTTGTACTATCGCGAAATATGGGAGAGTGTCACTGAAATGATGCAGGATTTGGGCTGGAAAACATTAAAAGAAAGGCGTTTTTCGTTGCGACGGAATCTTCTCACGAAATTCCAATCACCAACTTTGTCCTCAGAATGCGAAAATATTTTGCTAACACCGACCTACATAGGGAGAAACGATCGCCACGATAAATTAAGATAAATCAGAGCTCGTACGGAAATATATAGGTGTTCGTTCTTTCGGCGCGCTATACGAGATTGGAATAATAGAGAATTGTGAAGGTGGTTCGATGAACCCTCCGCCAAGGACTTAAATGTGATTTGCAGAGTATTCATCTAGATGTAGATGTTATCAAACGAAACAATCTTCGGGCACTGCTTACATTTAAACGTTTTCTCCCCCCTTCGCTTAACCAAAAAACTTACAGCCTTTTTTTTCTCACTGAAAGCTATTACCCTACATGTTTTCTTTGGGCATGGCAGAGGCTCAGTTTTCTTTTCTGGACTTCAAAAAAATGGTTCAAATGGCTCTGAGCACTATGGGACTTAACATCTGAGGTCATGTCCCCTAGAACGTAAAACTACTTAAACCTAACTAACCTAAGGACATCATACATCCATGCCCGAGGCAGGATTCGAACCTGCTACCGTAGCGGTCGCGCAGTTCCAGACTTAAGCGCCTAGAACTGCTCGGCCACAACTGGCGACCTTCTAACGATACAATAAATTCTAACGAAATGTTGATTCACTGGAATGAGTGGCCAAGAAATTAATTAGTAAATAACACATATCTAGGTTTTCAGTAGAAATAGGTGATTTAGATTACATGTTGTGTTCTTCAAGTTTTATCTTTGCAAGATTGAAAAAATTGACTGGATTCAAGATTACAGTGAAACTCTGGAGTCTGCACAAAGACAGGGTGCTATTAGCAAATATAGGCCAAGAAATCATAAAGAAAATTAATTCAGTTTTATCTCAATTGTTAGCACCTTTGATACCGCAAAGGCCACTGTTAATTATTACAGATATTACATGAGTTGCAAATTCGAGCGAATAGTGACCGTGGACAGTTGTGTCAGAGAAACTGTTAACGGAAACTGGAATTCATTTTTCGACTTAGGATCGCGTCGGGCCGTGTTATCCGTCCGCTGATGTGCCGTCAATCAAGGATATGCACCTGGGTGTTGCACAAGCGCCGACTGCTGTAACTACGGCAGGGATCCGCTTTGCCCCAGCTGCCTGGCGGGCTAAGAATGTAGCAAACTGCAGCATTTTTTAAAAATACTTGGAGAGTGTCTTAGCAGCTAAAATTTTGATATTGTACTTCTCTCGGTGTCTTCTTCCTGGGTAAAAAAAGAAAAAAAAATCTTGGCCGGTTTCGATGTGGCGGATTGGACGGTCCCCTTGCAAGACGCCAGCGTGTTTGCCACTATACAAACTACAGTCAAGTGCCAAAGAAACTGGTATAGGCATGCGTATTCAAATACAAAGATATTTAGACAAGCAGAATACGGCGCTGCAATCGGCAACGCCTGTGGAAGACAACAAGAGTCTGGCGCAGTTGTTCGATCCCTTACTGCTGCTACAATAGCAGGTTATTAAGATGTCAGTGTGTATGAACGTCGTGTTCTAGCCGGCGCACGAGCGATGGGACACAGTATCTCCGAGGTAGATGAAGCGGAGATTTTCCCGTACGACCATTTAACGAGTGTACCATTAAGATCAGGAATCCGGAAAAATATCAATTCTCCGACATGCTGCGGCCGGAAAAAAATACTGCAAGAAAGGAACGAACGACGATTGAAGAGAATCATTCAACGTAACAGAAGTGCAAACCTTCCGCAAATAGCTACAGATTACAATGTTGGGCCACCAACAAGTGTCAGCGTGCGAACCATTCAACAAAACATCATCGGCATGCGCTCTCGGAGCCGAAGGTCCGCTCGTTTACCACTGATGCCTGCACGACACAAAGCTTTAAGCTTTGCCTCTGCCCGTCAACAGCGACATTGGACTGGTGATGACTGAAAACATGATGCCTGGTCGGACGAGTCCGGTTTCAAATTGTATCGAGCGGATGGACGTATACGGATATGAAGACAACCTCATGAATCCGTGGACACTGCATGTCAGCAGGGGACTGTCCAAGCTGGTGGATGCTCTGAAGTGTGGGGCGTGTGCACTTGGAGTGATATGGGACTCCTGATACGTCTAGATACGACTCTGACATGTGACACGAACGTAAGCATCCTGACTGATCACCTGCATCCATTCATGTCCATTGTGCATTCCGACGGACGGCAATCCAGCAGGACAATGCGACACTCCACGCGTCCAGAATTGCTACGGAGTGGCTACAGGAACACTCTTCTCAGTTTAAACATTTGCTCTGACCACCAAATTCCCCAGAAGTGAACACTATTAAGTATATCTGGGATGTCTTGCAACGTGCTGTTCAGAAGAGATCTCCTTGCCCTCGTACTCTTATGGATTCATGGACAGCCCTGCAGGATTTACGACGTCAGTTCCCTCCAGCACTACTTCAGACATTAGTCGAGTCCATGCCACGTCGTGTTGTGGCACTTCTGCTTGCTCACGGGGCCCTACACGATATTAGGCATTTGTGACAGTTTCTTTAGCTTATTATATTAAAAAACTAGAAACCCGCCTCGATTGCGTAAAAAGCACCTAGTGTTAACCTAGGTTTCGGCGTAGATAACTACACCTTCTTCAGAACAATAAAACCCACAAGTGCGTAAGAAGAGCTTTGTCAATGATTAAAAGAACACCACAGCTATACATGTATAAACGAATAAAAGGGAAAAACGCAAACAGTAGATGTGTACAAAGTCTGAACCACTACTTAACTTAATGGTGTAACCTCCACCTCACACCGGCCTATGTTCGATGGGCCATGAGTTTATGGCGGGTCATGGCCCAGCGAACATAGGCCGGTGTGAGGTGGAGGTTATACTAATACTAATATTAATAAAGTGGAGAAGGTACGATGTATTATAATACAAGAAAGATTATGAAATATCATATGGAACCAGCTGTTGCAGACATCTCAGGTTATTAAAGAATATAATGGAGATGAAAAGATGTGAAAGAACATTGAATAATGTAGGCGAGAGGCAATGAATCATATTCTGTGAAAGAGTTTACCCCGCAGATGACTTGCAACGTGCTCTCGCTTAATAAAAAAATATTATTGAGTAGGCAACAAGTAGTTGTGTCATGAATTATTCGAAGAAGTAATGGAATGAACAATAAATGACTGGGTAAATACTGAGGTAGGAGCGTCCCAAAGAATTTTCTTATTATAATAGAAGCAATAAAGAAAGGAAATTATAAAATGGGTAAGGTTTATCATTAGTTCACATAGCAACAGTGGCATAAAGATATGGTAACGGACATTATGAGTCAGAGGTGAGACGTACAGAAACTATCCAATATAGCATGAGAGCTGAGAGATAATATTTTAAAACAGACACAGTGTGTATGGGCTGATTTGAGTTATATCACCTATTTGAGAAAGCTTGCACAAAATATTTATATAAGATATGGAATATACCCCCCCCCCCCCATGAACCATGGACCTTGCCGTTGGTGGGGAGGCTTGCGTGCCTCAGCGATACAGATGGCCGTACCGTAGGTGCAACCACAACGGAGGGGTATCTGTTGAGAGGCCAGACAAACATGTGGTTCCTGAAGAGGGGCAGCAGCCTTTTCAGGGGATCACAAATTTAGCATTGGAGGGCAGCGTGGAGGGTAAAAATCGTAGAGGGAGACCAAGAGATGAATACACTAAGCAGATTCAGAAAGATGTAGGTTGCAGTAGGTACTGTGAGATGAAGAAGCTTGCACAGGATAGAGTAGCATGGAGAGCTGCATCAAACCAGTCTCAGGACTGAAGACCACAACAACAACATGGAATATACTTTGAGTACCGAATGAATAATGGTTGCTGTGCGGCAGGCGGAATATAGGACGCCCGGATTCGACGGGAACACACGTCCCAATGAAGTGCATATTAAAACAACATCTACATCCTGTAGCAGCGAGTGTATTTAGAAATATTTTAATGTTCATGTCTTTAAAATGTATACGTAAACTTGTAATGCGTACAAATAACCATTCCATGTACAGATTCAGAGAACTTAACCATTTTCATTCTGTGGGTACCCCGAACGCGTACTCCAAAAATCAGATACGCAATACATTTCGAACAGCACACACTAAACCTCAAGAGTAGCCGGGAGAAACGGACAACTCCACGAGGGTGGTTTCTCCCCATTTTGTTGGTGGCGTGTCCTTCACCTTCGGCAGGCCCTCCAAGAGACATCAAGTAAAGAATGTCTGTCATTCTCTGGCAGGGATACCTACGCTGCTGGGTTATGTTCAAGACGATATAGGTCTAAGGAAACCAGGAACATATAAAATTCCGTGCCAGAGTGGGATATCCTGCATTGGCCAGACGTATAGCACTTAAAGACAGGTGCAGTAAAAATAGACGTCAACCAGAAAAATCTGCTATTGCTGAACACTGTCTGTACACGGAACACACTATGAACTACAAAGAGATCACGTAATGGGACTCCATCATTGAAGAAGCAGTCGAAATGTGTGCAATCTTCAGGTTGGTTGGTGGGTTGGTTGGTTGGTTTAAAAGAGGGGGAAATGACCAAACTGCTAGGCCATCGGTCCCTTGTTCCAAACAAAACTATGCCACAAGCGTGAGACTGAAACAAGCGCGACTGACAACACAAAACGGAGAGAAAGAACGACGGAAGGGCAACAAACACTTAAACGCACATAAGGGGACAAGGAAACCACAGAAACGCAAGAAACAGGTAGAAGAGGTTAAAACGACAAAACAGATTACCATGGTTGGCTGTACATGAGAATAAAAAGGAGAAGCCAGTCACTCTGCAACACATTAAAATCTCCATCATAAAAGCACTAGGGTGGAGGACACAGAGGGATAAAGGACATGCACTAAAATTTAGATCAAATTATAAAACCCATCCTCACGAATAAAACGTACAACTAAATCAGCCGATGAGGCGTTGTCAGATAAAATTAGCGGCAACGAGTCCGGTAACCGAAGATTTCGTCGCAGGACAGTCAAAGTGGGACAGTGCACCAGAATATGGGCCACTGTCAACCAGACGCCGCACCGACACTGGGGCGGGTCTTCACGGCGCAGTAGGTAGCCGTGATTCGCCCAAGCGTGGCCAATGCGGAGCCGGGAGAGAACCACAGAGTCCCTGCGAGAGGACTATCACACATTTGTAGTCTCCTTAATGGCACACAGGTCGTTGTGCGTACTGAGACTATGCCATTCCGTCTCATAAAGCCGAAAAACGTGGCGGCGTAAAAACTAACACAGGTCAGTTATTAGAATGCCAATCTCCATAAGCGGTTTTCGTGTAGCCTGTTTGGCAAGCCTGTCAACAAGTTCGTTGCCTGGGATTCCGACGTGCCCTGGGGTCCACACAAACACCACTGAACGACCGGACCGTTCCAGGGCATAGATGGACTCCTGGATGGTCGCTACCAAAGGATGACGAGGGTAGCACTTGTCTATAGCTTGCAGGCTGCTCAGAGAGTCAGTACACAGAAGAAACGACTCCCCACAGCATAAATGGATGTGCTCAGGAGCACGAGATACAGCCATCAGCTCTGCAGTGAAAACTCTGCAGCCATCGGGCAAGGAATGCTATTCAAAATGCCCTCCATGGACATACGCGAAGACGACGTGACCATCAGCCATCGAGATTGTCAGTGGTAGAGCTACTTAGGCGGAAACCGCCCTGGCACAGAAGCAGTAGGACACGTGACTCCAGGACCCAATCCAACCGCAGACACACCATACATTCCAGCAGCTTACAAAGAACGTTGGTGAGGGCTGATGGGCCGATAGCTATCCACATCAAGCGGGTTTTTGACGGGTTTGAACACTGGTATGATAGTGCTTTCCTGCCAGTGCGACGGAAAGACGTCATCGCACCAGATCCGGTTGAAGATCACGAGTAGATGTCGTTTGTAGACAGATGAGAGATGTTTCATCATCTGGCTGTGGATCCGATCTGGCCCAGGAGTTGTGTCAGGGCAATGTGCAAGGGCACTGAAGAGCTCCCACTCTGTAAATGGGGCGTTATAGGATTCCCTGTGGCGTTTAGTGAACGAGAGGACTTTCCCTTCTATCCATCGTTTGCGAGTGGAAAGGCTCGGGGGTAATTCTCCGACACAGAGGCGATAGAATTGTGCTCAGCAAAGTGCTCGGCAATCGCGTTTGCGTCGGTTGATAACACGCCATTTCTGGTTGGTTCAAATGGCTCTGAGCACTATGCGACTTAACTTCTGAGGTCATCAGTCGCCTAGAACTTAGAACTACTTAAACCTAACTAACCTAAGGACATCACACACATCCATGGCCGAAGCAGGATTCGAACCTGCGACCGTAGCGGTCGCTCGGCTCCAGACCGCCATTTCTGTTAACACTGGAAATACCTGTTGGGCTCTGGTACCCAAAAACTCGATTGATCTTTGCCCATACTTGGGAAGGTGACGTATGGCACCCAATGGTCGAGACATATCTCTCCCAACACTCCTGTTTCCGTCTTTTGATAAGCTGGTGAACGCGGGCACGGAGCCGTTTAAAGGCTATGAGCTGCTCCAGAAGAGAGTGCCCCTTATGCCGCACAGTGGGTCAGAATCTCAAAAAGCTGGTCAAAATATAAGTAGTTGTTCAATTTGTACCAAACTTAGTATGTAAGGGTTTACGGAGTTTCTGATTAAGAATATGATACCAAAAAGTGAAAAAAACAAAATGGTGGACCCAAGATGGCAGCCTCTATGTACACTACTATCGTTTTTTACGTATAAAATTAATTTTTAGGGAATTATCGAGGTTACTGATGATGACAGAGTTCAAAAAATTTAAAAATGGTGGATCCAAGATGGCGGTCAAAATCTATGTCATTTTATTTATTTATACCTTTATATATTTTTTTTCATACAAAAGTCAGTATTTAGGGGTTATTGTAGTTAATGCTTAAAAAATAAACCAAAAAAGTGGAAAACTCGAAGCAAGGACCAAATATAGGTTACAAGATGGTGTAAAATATTACAAAAAATTATTTCATTTTAATTACAATTATTTATTTTGTAAATTTTTTATAACTTAATTTACAAGTTTTCATTTTGTTATTCTTTTTCATCTTCTGCTTCAACTGAATCGTCATCATTCTCAAACACTGTTTCCTCATTAGCTGCATCTGCATCTGAATCTTCATAGTCTTCCGCCACAGGAACTAAGAGGGCAACGGCTTCTGGCGACAAACTCTTCAGTTTCTTCGGCCAAGATTTGCGTAAGGAAGAAACGTAGGGATCTGTCGTTGCCAACAATCTACTGAACACGTCTTCCGTAGTCTTAACTCTTGAAAACTTTCGAGAAAAACTCAGGCGATATTGCTTTATCAACTTATTGGTTGATTCCTGAGCATCCTCCGATAGTTGACCGATGGGTAAAATGGCGGAAGAAATAATGTCTGGACCGTGAATCAACAATCTATGGACTGCTGTTGGCATGTTGTACCAGGGGTATTCTTTCACGTAGCGCCTGGCAGTTGCTAAGGCGTATGCTCGAAACTTTTCAACGTCGATCTGACGTCCGCTCGAAATCGTCTGCAAAATTATATGGAAACGGTGGATTAGTTCTTCGGAAACTCCAGTTATCAGCGCTGATGTTGGAGTGTTTTCAAAAAAACGTCGAGCGGTGTTTCCGTCATTCGTACTGCCAAACCCTTGTTTCGGCATGTCAATTCCAATTCCAAGTTGCTCTTTGAAAGCTTTTTGAATTTTGGCTTTCAGTATTGCTTTTTCCTCTTTATCTTCTGCTTTACGTGCCTGCCACTTTTTTATTTTCATTTGGTATGCCAAATGAATACAACATTCAAAACATCGAATCCAGGCGTGAAGAGTTGATAGTCCGTACTGCAGATAATCGGCGGTAACTTGTTTTTTTTTTTCAAAACATCGTCAATGTTATTAAATTGGGCAGACGTAGCCTTGCAGAGATAGCACCGTTGCGCAGATTTCGTGTTGGTGATAGCATTGCATACTTCACCATCTACCATGGTGACGCTTAAATTGTATTTAATGGAAATGTCTTTCCCATGAATAACTGTTTCGAATGACTGGAGTTGTTCGATCTGTTTGCCGTAATACGCTTTCTCATTTAAAGCCGTTTGCTCTGTTTCCGTTGTTAATTCTAACTTCAGTGGTCTGCAAAAGAGGGTTGAAGACGGCTTCGGATTAATCCATAAGATCTTTTCTTCTTTAGTTTCTTCATTTACACCTGCAAGTTTCAGTGGAACAAGCGAAGTGAAAAATAAAGTTGCATCTGAAATACTCGAATCTGAAAACTTCATTTTATTCATGCTTTGCCCGGAGGTTCCGTCAAAGCTCCACTTACAAATAAGGGCCATATTAGACATTTCCGAATCACTCACATGTAAAATATCGTCTCGTTTCAGCAGCAGAACACGTTGAACAGTGTGATCTAACAAAGTTTGCAACCGTACCTCAGCTTTTGATTCGGTAAAAGTTAGGGTTACGTCTGGAGGGCAGCAAGCTTTTTTTGCTACCAAAACAGCTGAATACGGTGGATATAGTGTGTTTAAGCCTTTTCCTTTAGCCCCATATCTCAAATGCTGGTAAGATTCTTTTGACAATTTCAAGTCGAAAAGGAGTGCTAGACCTTCATTTGCATCATATGAGGATGGCGATGAAGTTGAAAATCGCAAGCCTGCCTTGTATTTTTTCACCTTGGATGGACTTGAGAGTGTGACGTCTTTCACAATCTTCGCAGCATCTGGGTGCCCCGAAGATCGAAGACTCATTTGCGCGGCGAACGATAATTCGACAGGACTGAACTTCGTACGAATCTCCTCAGTTCTCCTTCTTTTAGACCTGTCAGATAATGTTTCAAATTTTGTGGCAGGTCGGCCTGTTGATTTAGTCACACTTGCAGGTTTCGAATCAATCGGAATATATACTAATGTATTTTACCAGGTTTAGTTCTTCTTGAAAAAAAAAATATCCTTGTCGCCGAGTTGCTTCCTTATACTTGCTTCTTAACTTTGTTAACAAAATCGAAATGGTAGGCCTCATATCGTAGGGAATTTTAATTGTATGTCCACTTTTTTTCTGTCAACGACCTTTCCAAATGTTCTATGACCCCTTCCAAATCATTTCACAAATACTCTTTTGTTATTAGAAAAATATCTTTCCTCGAAAATCCGATTCTGGAATACGCTGGATCAGATGAAACTGAAATTAAAAAAAAAATCTGTGTTACACTTTTCGTCATTTTTCTAATTATTTTATTCTTTACAATGCTTCTACGTGTCGATTGTAATTTAAATTGTACAAATAAAACTCATAATTAATTGATTCTATTGTCATTTTGAAGATGTCTGAACAATGACATTTTGCAAGTGTCGCTTAAAACGTGGCTCAAAGCCAGAGTCGCAACTAGTTGCAGGATTTGAAGCTTAATTTACAAAGGTAATAATATATAAATGCGTACACAGCGCAAAAGAAAGCGGAATGTCGTGGAATTCGTAACTTATCTCTATTTTTTTAAGCGCATTTTACGATTTTGTCATTCATTTCCCCTTAGTACGTTAATTGAAATGTAAACGTGCATAATTGATGATTTAATAGTGATATAAGTGTTTTTTCACTAGTACATACCTCCTGGAATACATTCCATATTGAAAGTATTGGTTTCACTTGCACAAAACATAAATAACTTCCTTCAACAACACGACTGTTTTTGTAGCCTGGCCAGCTGCGCGGCGCACGCTAACAATGGCTCAAATGGCTCTGAGCACTATGGGACTTAACATCTTTGGTCATCAGTCCCCTAGAACTTAGAACTATTTAAACCTAACTAACCTAAGGACATCACACACATCCATGCCCGAGGCAGGATTCGAACCTGCGACCGTAGCAGTCCCGCGGTTCTGGACTGCAGCGCCTAGAACCGCACGACCACCGCGGCCGGCACGCTAACAATGAACTGCCGCATTTGACCTAAGATATTACCGAACAAATGAACATCTGGTCGTCCGCACAGCCGGCATTCAGTTGTCCCAGCATTGCTGCTGCCAACCTGATAGTCCAAAATCCCCATCTTTAAACTTTTTTTTACCTTTTCGGCCACGTTTTCAAGATTCTGGCCCACTGTGTGCCGCCATAGAGCTTTCCGACATTCCTTAATTGCCTGAGCGACTTCCGGCGACCACCAAGGGGCTGTCTTTCGCCGAGGGCACCCAAAAGAATGAGGGATGGCTTTGTTTAACCCTTTCAGACCTGATTTTTTATTTACTTATTTAAAAAATATCTGACATCATTTTCTCATTCAGGTCAGTCTCCTGACAACATTTTTCTAAGAAAAAATTTCATATGATCTCTAGTTTTCTAGATATTTAATGTACACAATTGTGTTCATCAGGTCTCAAGCTTCATGTCATACATTACGGAGGTTAACACTATGGATCAAGTATGCTACTCTTTATTTCACTTTAAAACAGAAGAAATAATAAAAATAATTCCAAATTACAGTTCTTATTTAAACAATAATTGTCAAAACACTGATTTTAAGGTTTCATATGAAACTGCAAAAACAATTTCTGCCCTTTTGCATACATAGATGTACTTTACATTTTCTGCACTGAATTCTAGAACCCCCTGTACATTTTGGAAATTTGCAGTGACTTGGAGCTCCTACATCATGCAAAGCCAAATGGCCAATGGAATCTATCTGTATCTCTGTAGCTGGTCATAATTCTCTTCATTTTCTTTGTATGACTCATGTCTGAAGCCAGTCATTTATCAGACAGATGCCCCCTCTTCTTTTCAGTCACTTTCTTCTGGCACAGTATCAATCCATCTGCTACCCTGATACGAAAGAAAAGAAGGTCCGTTTGCTTCTTCTTTGGGATAGACAGGTTGTCTGAATCTCGTCTGTATGCCAACCAACATTGCACGATGGCAAAGTCAACAGCATGAAAAATCATACGGAAAGGCCATTTTCGAGATCTGATGAAAACTCTGTAGTAACTTATCAATTGATCAAATAGTTCCACACTATCCATTGCATGATTATATCTTCTCAATATTTCAGGTCTTTCTACTTTCACATATTTATGGTGTTTTTCGTCCGAACACTCAACTTCATCCACAACATCCAACAAAGTTTGAACACAATACAAATGGCCTATAGTCTAACCACTTGCACATGGTAATGCTATCAGCACTAGTGATTTCTTCTCAGTAACTTCTGGTTTATTTCTTTATTGCTTTATCATCTGAAAAAGGCAAGTTCTTTCCAAATCTGTTTTGACGGACAATACCTGCCACATTGATGCCTTGAGATTTCAGAACTTGAAACATATGATAAGGTGAAAAGAAGTTGTCAAAGTATAATTTATGAACTTTACCTTTTGAGAGCGGAACAGAAAATTCTAAACCATCAGCAGGACCTAACTCAAATTTTTTACAGTATGCGGTGTGTAGTTCAGTTGTAGCACCTTGATACTATTCCACTCTTTTCACATGAAGTCTTTGATTCCCCATGGACTTGGTTTCCCCTTGACATACTGCTTTGCAGAAAACTTCCCAGTGAAAGGAATAATTCCTTCGCTGACACGAACATTCTCTTCTGTAGGAAGTTCACTGCAGCGTTTTCGAATGGCTGAGTAAATTGGCCTGACTTTGTAAAATTTATCTTTATTTTCAGGTGGCTTTTCCAGATTGTTCACCAATTGTAAATTTGTTCATAATTCTAAAAATCTGTCTCGTGACATGTTTTCCCAAAACACATTTACCTTCAGGCTTCTATCTCAATACATTCATAATCTGGGAAATTTCGGCCGGCCGGAGTGGCCGTGCGGTTCTAGGCGCTACAGTCTGTAACCGAGCGACCGCTACAGTCGCAGGTTCGAATCCTGACTCGGGCATGGATGTGTGTGATGTCCTTAGGTTAGTTAGGTTTAATTAGTTCTACGTTCTAGGCGACTGATGACCTCAGAAGTTAAGTCGCATAGTGCTCAGAGCCATTTGAACCATTTTTTTGGGAAATTTCAAGGTGCCAGTCAATATATGCAAACCAAATAGCATCTCTAGTGCTTGAGAAGTTGTTTGCTTGAATGAGGACTTGCCTTGTTGTAATGCATAAATATGAGTATGTGCTGCCATGCTAGTGAAGAAATCATCTGGTATATATATTTTGAAGTATTGCATTGCGAACACAAGAGAGATTCTTCAAAATTTGGAGCTTTGTACGTTTCTGCAATGGTACTGAGAGGCTTTTGTTTCCATTTTATGGATTCTTTAGGTGTCACCATTATGTTGTCACACAGGTTATTCAATTCTGGATTGTTTTCATTGCATAAAAAGTTCATTTCAGCATCCACCACCTCTCCATCTTCATCTTCAGATATGGTGTCTCTACACACGTCATTCACGCCCACTTTATTTGCTCGAACACGTTTTACTATTTGTGGAGCTTGCCTTTCAATAAGTGGTACACTGTCATCCTCATCTCCACTCAAACTTATGTCAGAAACGCCACCATGTTCAATTATGTGCATAATCAAGTCCCAATCTTTCTCCACAGAAAGATATTCCTTATCCATATTTGTAAGTCAAAAGCCAGCAATATAAAATCATATGTACAGGTCACTTATTCTCCTCCTTCCTGCTGGTACTGAAATTAATGGAAAAATTACCACACATAACTACCATAGCAAGGCAAATATAGCTGAGACACATTTTAGGTTATTTTTCCTATTTTACACCATTAAGGACCTGTTGTACACAAATGTGTACATTAATCTTACCTGATACATAACACAAATATGAACTGAATGAAATTGCTGAAAATTCCACTGAAAGAATGTCTAATTTTTCCAAAAGAAGGAAACCACACAAAACATTCATAAACAAAACCCACAATTTGACTATTATAGCAATAAAGTCAATGAGTAATGCCTTCCCACAGAGAACTATGCGGTTCACAAACTGCTCACAAGAGAGCAGCAGCTGTTGGAGCATGGCTAAAAGAAACACACACAAATGTGCACAGTGGGTTTGGATGCACCTGACATTTCTTGTCAGCAAGATATTAGTTAACAAACTTTATGTACACAGTTGTGACCACCAGGTCTGAAAGGGTTAAAGCACATCTGGTTAGGCGTCCGTGGGCCTGGCGCCAGGGCAGTGACAGGAAGATGGGGAAGTCACAGGTCGTTATGTGCTCTCTAGTAGAGAGATCAATGGCCGAACATGTGCCTTGAGCCACACTGAAATGTGTGGGGGCACCTGTATTTAAGAGGCAGAGGAAGAGTTGTGACAGTAAATTTTCGACATCTCTGCCTCGGCGAGTAAGTAAGATGCCACCCCACAAGGCGTTATGAGCGTTAAAATCTCCCAAAAGTAGGAAAGGTTTACGGAGTTGATCAATCAGTGCAGCCAATTGGTACAGGGACACTGCACCATCAGAGGAAGATATACATTGCAGACAGTTATTTCCTGGATTGTCCTTATCCTGATAGCCACAGCTTCGAGAACGGTTTGAAGGGGCACAGGTTCACTGCATACTGAGTTTAGGACATAAACGCAAACTCCACCTGACACAATATTATAGTTGTTATAGTTCCTGTAATAGCCCTTATAGCTGCGGAAGCAGGTGTCCACTTTGCTGGGAACCAGGTTTCCTGGAGGGTAATGCAGAAAGCAGGTGTAAAGCCTAACAGTTGTTGTAGTTCATTCAGGCTGTGGAGATAACCGCTGCAGTTCCACTGGAGGATGACGTAATCGTGGGAAGGTATGGAACATTCAATGAGACCGTCTATGCCTCAGGGTCGCCTGCTGCCATCGACGTATTGCATGAGCAGTCTATATCCATTGTGTCTGAGGATCCGGCGAGATCTAGGTCCTCAGTGGAAGCCAGAATCTTCACCTCATACGCAGACACAGAGCTTGTAGGTAGTGGTGGTGTGGGTGCTGCTGCAATCCCATGGTCTTGGGGATCTTCCTTTTGGATTTCTCTCGCTGCACCTTAGGTTTCGCTGACTGGAAGGACTTCACTGATTCAGTCTCCGGAACTGTGGATGAGCGTGAATCCTTACGACCAGCTGCTTTTGGCCTCTTCAGCCACTGGCGGGTGTCATCTTTCCCACTAGCAGAAACCTGGAAAGGGAGTGACCCAATGGACTCCTTCCTAGTGAGAGGTGCCAGAGAAGACTTACGCTTCTCTGGTGCAGATGTGGGGACTGATATCCTCTATGATTGGGGGGGGGGGGGGGTGTTGTTCCCAAAGTAGGTGGTGCAGGAGCAACAGGGAGGGAAGTACCCCCCACCATCAAGGGGGAAGTGTAGTTTTCCAGCTCTGAGAGGTGACTGGGTTTGACGAGCTGATGGGGCCAGAACTGTTGTAATGGCAACATAAGACAATGTCATACTCGTATGTACAGGATGTAGGTGTTCAAATTTTGTCTTAGCCCCAGTCTATGTCAGTCGGTCCAGGGTCTTGTACTCCATGATTTTCCTTTCTTTCTGGAGAATCCTGCAGTCAGGAGAACAAGGCGAATGCTGCTCTCCACACAGAGGGGAGGCGAGACACGTGGAGTATTGGGATGTGATGGGCGTCCGTAATCTCGACATGTGATGCTGCAAGTACAGCGGGAAAACATATGGCCAAACTTCCAGCATTTAAAGCACCACAATGCGGGAGGGATATAGGGCTTTACATCACAGCGGTAGAGCATCACCTTGACCTTATTGGGTAATGTATCAACCTCAAAGCCCAAGATGAAGGCACTGGTGGCAACCTCATTATTCCTCAGACCCCAGTGGATACGCCGAATGAAATGTACACCTTGCCGCTCTAAATTGGCGTGCAGTTCATCGTCAGACTGCAAAAGAAGGTCCCTGTGAAATACGATACCCTGGCTCATATTTAAGCTCTTAGGATGTGTGATGGTTACAGAAACATCCCCCACCTTGTCACAGGCGAGTAACGCCAGTGACTGGGCAGAGGATGCTGTTTTGATCAAGACTGACCCAGATCTCATTTTGGACAAGCCCTCAACCTGTACAAATTTGTCCTCTAAATGCTCAACAAAAAGCTGACGCTTCATTGCCCCATCAGCTCTAGAACATACAAGGTACCGGGGTGAATAAGAGCTGCTGCCATCCTTAGCCTGACCTTCCTTCCATGGTGTGGCTGGGGAAGGGAACGGTTTGGGGTTGTACATCTGTGTGTTGAATTGAGCCCATGAACGCTTAGAGACTGCTGGTGTTTGACAATGAGCAAGAGATGATGTACTACACTTCATCGCGTGTCATCTGCCCTGATGCCACCCACTCTGACCAGGGGCCCTTCCCATGGGCGCCACCCAGCTGCAGCAAAGGCCACCTGGCACGATGGCCATTGCTGGGAGTCCTGATCTCCCAGGGTGACGGGCATCTACTGCTTGGCAAACGTCGGGAGTTAACGGCGCAGGAATCAGCAGAGCGATCCCTGTGTGGTCAGGGGGCTACAACCAACAGGGTACATGGCGGCCCCGGCACAACGGACTGGCTACCGTGCTGGATATCAGGTGCAACCAAGCAAACAAGTCCATTATCGTCGTTAGCTCAGAAAACGATACTGTACAGTTGATGGAAAAATACGCACCCAGGAGGGTGACCTCCCTCAACAGTTGGAGAATGAGCAGAAGTGCAGATCCACGCCGACGAAGGATGCGATGGTCTCAGCACATGATGTACACGATGCACCATGTAAGGCGCCCTTCCCCAATTGACTCGCTCTTCGGGAAATTTTTTAGAAATGGTCAAACCCTACAAGGGACCATCACATAAAGGCCGCGTGTGAGACTCCATTTAGTCGCCTCTTAGGACAGGCAGGAATACCTCGGACCTATTCTAACACCAGGACCCGCAGGGATTGTGTAACTATCAGCCTAATTAATAGGGACAAGAGATTTCAACTCAGCAAAGCATGGGGGAAATCATTCGCGGCCACAGACAAACGATTGCAACGAGTTAACACAGAAGGGGGATCGAAGCCAGGACAGTTGTGCAGGGCACCAATACCCACGCGTGCATGCACACGGGATGTGCGGCTTGAGGGTGCCCTTTTCCCGTGCGCTGCACACGTAGTCTGTGGCGCGCTACTTGCGCAGGGGCCACTGGATGTTGACGTCCTCTACGCAAGTGTATGAAGGTGTTCCAGCTTCGTCCTGCGCTTTTCTGTGAGCCAGCGCACGAACTAGTGTGTGACAACATTTTCATTTCATTTATCCCGCATTTAAAGACCTGCTGTCTGGTATTTTGAAAAGCGCGTCGCAAATTCTACAATTTTACTTGTAATATAACATTGTTTCACATTACTAGCCTTAGGAAACGGACTGTTAAAATGATAAAGGCTCGTAGTATAGAAGAAAATAATAGAATGAAAGGAAAGGGACGATCTGCAAATTTTATTTTACTGTTAAAATAAAATATAACATATGCATTATGGTATTATGATCCGTGTTGTTGCTATTCCAGGTGGGAGGGCCTCGGCAGAAACATCGAGCCTCTTGAACCTGAACTAGCACACAAAATTATGTCGTCTTATATTACTAAATAAAATACATCTTGTGTACCTCTGTGTGTGTTTGCTTGTACTGTTTAAGAGCCACTACTACTTATAACTTATTTTAAATGCTTATGTAAGGCATACACTTTGGCTGTTTGTGTTTCTATATGCAGACGTAGCTGTACATGTTGTACGTTTGTGTGCTTGATGCTGTTGCCGCGCGGTGTGGCCGCGAGGTTTGAGGTGCCATGTCACGGATTGCGCGGCCACTGCCGCCGGAGGTACGAGTCCTTCCTCAGGCATGGATGTGTGTGTGTGTGTGTGTGTGTGTGTGTGCGTGTGCGTGCTGTTCTTAGCGTTAGATAGTTTAAATAGTCTGTACGTCTAGGAACCGAGGACATCAGCAGTTTGGTCCTTTAAGAATTCACACACATTTCAACACACACACAGACATTTGCTGCTGTTTCCCTTAACCAGTGCCGTAGGCGATAGGGGAGCCTCGGAACTTAAATTTCGGGCCTTATCTCCACGCATTGCGTATTTCTTAGATGTAATGATTGTCTTGTTGCTTATATTAGTCACTTTCCTTTGCATTTTTTAGATATCATGTTTAATGATGATGATGATGTTTGGATTGTGGGGCGCTCAACTGCGCGGTTATCAGCAACCGTACAAATTCCCAACCTTTCCTCAGTCCAGTCTCGCCACTTGAATGAATGATGATGAAATGATGAGGACAACACAAAAACCCAGTGATCTCGAGGCAGGAGAAAATTCCTGACCCCGCCGCTTATCACGTTTAAAGTGCGGCTTAGATACGTAACCAATGACGTCCTATGTCTTCTTTATATCTTATTTATTTCTTACATGCTCTACTCCGTACGTTAAGAATATGATGCTGTTGTGTGCATGTTATTGTGGTCTGTAGCTGTGTCTGAGTTTGTGTCCTCCCAAGGATCTTATTGTCGTGTTTGTTATTGTCTGTTTAGGATCTGCCGTATGGATTTCCTAGTCTATAGGCGTCCTGAAGTGTTCGCGAAACCTTATCAGCGTTGCTGCCTACAGCACACCATTTTCCTCGGCGGCGTAACATTTGTTTGATGTCACTACATTCTGTCGCAGGTGTCACATGAGTGAGGATGTTGCAATGTAAAGCCACGTGTTCAGGAGAGCCACATGTCGCACATGTGCGTGGCTGGCTAAGACCGAAGCGGTTCAAATGCGTCCGTGGCTCCTGAAGATGACGGGCAGCTGTCTCGTGGAAACATAGTGCAGTTTACACAACACTTTCCAATGCAACGCCCATCGATGGTTGAAGCAAATATTACGTGGGGAAAGCCTCAAACAGCAGAAAGCTAGTTTTTCAGGCGTCTCAATCTTTATGATGTCATACCTCGTAGAAAATGTGTTGTACAATGATATAACTTTGCAGCTAAATTCAGTGGTAACTATAGATAATGTCTGCAAAATGTGTTGCGGATAGAGTTTGTTAAAGAAGAAGTAAATTAAGACATCATGCCTGACTCTGTTTTTTTAAGAAACTTTGTGTTCTTCCTCACGGCAGGTCTTGTCATGTGTAAGCCTCGTCAGAGAGGTCCACCGTATGAGCGTCTAGGGAAGTGATTCCAATGGTGGTTTCTCGTTGCCTTCCACTGATGATGATGAAATGATAATGAGGACAACACAACACCCAGTCCGTAAGCGGAAAATATCCCCGACCCAGCCGGGAATCGAACCCGGGCCCCCTTGCGTGGCAATCCAACGTGATGACCGTTTAGCTAGTGGGGCGGACTGACGTTGTAGAGTCAGTATAAGAACAGCAGAAATTTAGTAAGCGATGAACTTGTTCCGATTCTTTTGTGTGTGTATCGGATGGGGGGGGGGGGGGAGGGTTGTCAGCGAGAAATTGTGTATAGTGCCTGTTAGGAATGTACTGGATGAAAGTTTTGTGTAATTTGTGCACTTAATTACACTGCCTCAAGACAACACACACAGTTTATAGTTTTAATACTGGAATTACTGTGTTAAACATTGAATCTAGGATTGTTCCTCTTAACGAGTAGATTTTGACAGAATTTAAAATTACTAAATTCTGACAGTAACTGTATGAAATACTGAGAATCAGATCTACGTCGCCCCTGGAAGTCATTTGAAAAGAGACCTGCAACTGGTGGCCGTTTAGCAGTTTAGTCGCGTACACTGGTGTGGAAAAGTTAAGGATAGATGTAGCTTACTCGCAGCGTGTCAGGAGCGAGCAATACAGATCAAAGAGACACGGACCACACGTAGAAAGAACCGCTACAGTATAGTACAGAAAGCAATTGAAAGAATGACGCATTGAAGTAAACAGAAACGACACTTATGTTGAAAGACAGTAATAACTGTGAAGTCACCGCGGTCCATGATGGCCCTCTGGATATTACAAATGGGGAACATATGCGGTCACCAAGAACGGAAATGCATCCTCTGCAGAGTGTTCCCACGCTGGACACAAGACTAGTAAGGAGTTCTTGTGTTAGGGTGGTCCATTTCTCCACCAGTGCGGTTGACAACTGCTGGATGGTCGTTGTTCTATGTGGACGCGCTGCAATATGCCACCCTAATGCATCCCATAGGTGATCGATGGGATTTCAGTAGGGGGAATGGACAGAGCAGTCGGTTCGCCGAATATCCTCTCGTTCCAAGAATTTCTCCACCTGTGTTGTTCTATGCGTTTGCGGATTTTCATCCATAAAAATGAAGTCATGGTCCAATGCACCCTTGAAAAAGACTTGTATGGTGACAGAGAACAGTGTCACAGCAAAGTTCACTAGTGAATGTACCGTATTCAGAGACTTGTAGGTCAATACATCCACACTACAGTCCCCACACCATAACATCTGGACCACCGAAATGAACATGTTCGACAATGCCAGATATATTCTCACATGGCGGGAGATGGGAGCACGTTGTGCATCCAGAAATGTTGTCTAAAATCATCGTTTTGATGGTCCAAGGTGTTATGTTGCACTTCGTCTTCAGACCACAAGTGGCCCATCGGGACCATCCGACCGCCATGTCATCCTCGCTGAGGATGCGGATAGGAGGGGCGTGTGGTCAGCACACCCTTCTCCTGGTCGTTATGATGATTTTCTGTGACCGGAGCCGCTACTATTCGGTCGAGTAGCTCCTCAATTGGCGTCACGAGGCTGAGTGCACCCCGAAAAATGGCAGCAGCGCATGGGTGCTCAGACGGTCACCCATCCAAGTGCCGGCGACTCCCAACAGAGCATAACGTCGGTGATCTGACGGGAAAGGTGTTATGTTGAGGGTACGTATAATGTTGTCTGGCTGTACTGATTTCCTAATGTCTGAGTGCGGTACACTCACTGGACAATGTTACGGTAATACAGGGTGAGCCAAAAAAGTCTTTACAACCTTGGAATGTGAAATTTATTGAGATAACTTACAGAATCGGTAGAGGTTTCATTTTGTAGCAAACTACCTCAAGTTTCCCGTACAACTGTCAAGCATCATTTTGGTTAGATATGACTACGATAGGCGGTGCGGCAAACATACCACTGGCAATCAATTTCTTCCCACTCTCGAAATCGGGAGTCACTTGTGCAATGGCAGCTTCGATTCGATTTTTCAGATCGACTAAATTGTTTGCCAGTGGAGGAACATACGCACGATCTATAATGGAACCTCAGAATAGGAAATCCACCGGTGTAAAGTCTGTGGAGCGAGGTGACCATGCGATTGGCCCTTCACGAAGAATCCACCGACATGGGAAGCGATTATCGAGGAATCCTCGAGGATACGGGGTGCTGCACCCTCTTACCGGTAGTAAACCATCCCATACAGACCATCTTCATCCATCTGCGGAATTAAAAGTTTTCAAACATATCCGGATACAGAATACCAGTGACACACAGCGAGCACACTCAGCACCAACGAAAGCAACCATTTTAACTGCGCAGTACAGTGGCTCTCCTGGTGGCGGAATGGGGTGCTAATGCACAACGTGAATCATTTTTGAGGTTGTTTGTTACAAAATGACATCTGCCGATTCTGTAAGTTATCTCAGTAAATCAGTAAATTTCTATTTCATTCCGTAGTTGTAAAGTTCTTTTTCACTCGCCCTGTACAATATTTCTTTGCCATGTGTGTCTTGTCAGACCTGCATTAGTCCCTGCCAACGATTTTTTTTTTTTTTTTGAGGGCTTGGAACGAGCGGATATTCGGCGAAGGGACTGGCCTTTCCATTCCCTATCAAGCACGTGTGGGATGCGTTGGGCAGATATTGCACCACGTCCATAAGCACCAACGAGCATCCAGCCGTGCTAATGAAGGAATGGAACGCTCCACCATAGCTCCATGCCTGCATCGGAGCAATTGCAGAGCATGCATTGACGTCTGTGGTGAGCACACGGCCTACTAGGAACTGCGTCCCATCTTTTGTAATGTCTGGGAGAAATAATGAATGGTAGTGACTTCCTTGCAAGTATTGTCTTTTATGTAAAGCGTCATTTCTGTTCGTCTCACTGCATACTTCTTTCAGCTACCTTCTACACTGCACCGCACTATACCGTCCTGTAGCAGTAATTTCAACGTGTGCTCCAAGTTTCATTGACCTAAATACAGAGTGTACATAAAGTACTGAATTACTTTCAATTATTTATTGCACAAGAACTAAACATTGTATGTATGGCATACATATTGCATTTTGAAGAGAAACTCTGATAGGTTTTTTTTTTTTACAAAAATTCGAAATGCGAATCATGAGTGACCCCGCAGACGTCAATACAGCAATCGAATTCACTCGGTAATCGAAACTTAAAACGCTTGTCTTTGTCGTCGACATTGAGCTTCTGCACTAGCTCCAATTTGAATGGTTTCATAGACAGCTTCTGTCGCAGGACTTTCCCCACTGTCACTGGAGCCATTTCGAGTTCACAGGATGCACGACGCACCGACTTCTTTGGACTCCTTCTGAATATCTCTCGTACGCGCTCCACATTTACTTCACTCTCACTGGGACGTCCGCTTCTCTTTTCCGGACACAAGCAACCCATCGTAACGAATTTGCTCCTTGTTGGTGGCTTCTTACTGTACTTGGTTGTAAACATCTGTTGAATAGCTCTAGCACACTTGTTTTTGTCGAACTCCGACACACAGTAAGCTTGCACCTGAACTCGCCATGTTTGCGACTAGCGCTGACTATCGGAAAATTACCAAACTACGCTGTGGCGGTGTACATTAAAAAAAAACTTTCAGGGTTTCTCTTCAAAATGACATACGTATGGTATCTGTACAATGTTTGGTTCTTGGACTATAATTAATTGAAAGTGTTCTCGGACTTCATGTACACCCTGTATTTGGCAGTCACACGTCATACGAAAGTTACCTTCATTCCAAAGTTTTGCACCAGAGTAGGTGGAGATGGACACCTAAGCAAAATGTAGAACAACTGCCGTGGATCTCCATCACAGCCGGCCGAAGTGGCCGCGCGGTTCTGGCGCTGCAGTCTGGAACCGCGAGACCGCTACGGTCGCAGGTTCGAATCCTGCCTCGGGCATGGATGTGTGTGATGTCCTTAGGTTAGTTAGGTTTAACTAGTTCTAAGTTCTAGGGGACTAATGACCTCAGCGGTTGAGTCCCATAGTGCTCAGAGCCATTTTGAACCATTTGAACCATCTCCATCACACTGTTGTGTCTTTAACAAACTCCTTACAGCCTTCTGGAAACACATTTTCGTCCAAATTAAGTACGCTGCAGGAGCTAGCGCTGGTGGAACATCCACTACTTCGTTAATGAGCGTAAAAGGTGACGCAGTATCATTTCATATCGAAGATACAAAAAAAGAAAGTGCCGAGAATGGAACTGATATGGTACCGGGATGCAGGGCACATCCATGAGCCAGGTCTTGGTTTTACGTGCCATCAGATAACGTCTGTTTCCAACGAAGTACACACAATGAACAGGCAGCGACTGTGTGACAAACAAATCTACGTAATGAGCTTCTGAAACAATTTCACAGAATCGTACGCCAGCGCTTTGTGTACTGTTCAGGAAAAACAAATCGGTTTCAGGGAACCGGTCTGACGTGCGAACGGTGATTAGTAACTTAAACAAACAGTTCGCCGGGCTGTTCCATAACGTGGGTGCTGAGACGGTCTCAGAAACATCTGACGTAGTAATATTTTCCGTAAGCGGGAATGGATTTGCATGGAATTATTATCAGTCTCTATCGCTTAATCGTATTCCCCTGTAAACAGCTTTTGTTTTAGAGTTTCTTTAGCAGATACAGCATCAGTTATAATGAAGGAGTGTCCTGCTGTTTCACTTCCGTTTTACTCAAAATAAGAACGGTGTACGTAATTTAAATGCGCTCCCTTTTATGTCCTTATTTTCCGTTCTTTAACCCACTCGGGTCCTCTCCCTCCTTCCGGCCAGATGTTCTTGAAACCTTAACAAGATTTCGTGGAAGCGAGAAAGAAAGAGCCCTGAGTCTGGCTACCAACCTTTATTAAAGGATTTTTGTGAACTTTCCGTGCCAGCAAATTACAGTTCCACAGAAAAGAGTCTCTATAATTGAAATTCACAATTTCCGTAAAAGAAACAAGAGCGACGCAAAATGGCGCTTTCTCCGTTATATGCGTCAGCTACTTAACAATTTCCCTTTGTCCTCATTTTATCCTAAGGAGTTATATTAGCATGCATGCAACCGCTAATGCATCTTTAAATCCACTCTCTCTCTCTCTCTCTCTCTCTCTCTCTCTCACACACACACACACACACACAAACTCAATGATTGTTATGTACATTATTTGGCATATAATAACACCTAAACTTTGCAGCCACTACGTAGAACATGTATGAGGACATAAAAACATAGGAAAACGCCACTATTCCGCACATAAGTCATCAATAAAGTAACGAGACCTGAGTGGAAAAATGGAAACACTGCAGTCGTCAGATGAAGCAACTACCTACAACTAAGTACTGCCTGGGAAAAGCTGAATTCATTCGGTTCTTCATAAGATTTAAAAGCGGTGCAAAGATTAGCAACCTGTTTTGAATGATCATAAACGTAAAACGCCACACACCACAAAACGCCGAAACGTGATGTCATACTACCAAAATATCAGTCAATTACAACTGCAATCAGCCAACTCATACTAGTGAATATCGATAAACAAGAAAATCACATTTAAATTCCGTTAAAATTAGTGTAATAGTGACCAACTTACAGTCGACCACTTTGTGATAAGAGTCGAGGTCCCTTTGTGTAGTCACAATAGTTGAATACGAAATAGAAAACCTTGCGTATGATCAGCCACTTCGAGCAATCACAAACATACACTACTGGCCATTAAAATTGCTACACCAAGAAGAAATGCAGATGATAAACGGGTATTCATTGGACAAATATATTATACTAGAACTGACATGTGATTACATTTTCACACAATTTGGGTGCATAGATCCTGAGAAATCAGTACCCAGAAAAACCACCTCTGGCCGTAACTACGGCCTTCATTCGCCTGGACATTGAGTCAAACAGAGCTTGGATGGTTCGTACAGGTACAGCTGCCCATGCAGTTTCAACTCGATACCACAGTTCATCAACAGTAGCGACTGGCGTATTGTGACGAGCCAGTTGCTCGGTCACCATGGACCAGACGTTTCAGTTGGTGAGAGATCTGGAGAATGTGCTGGCCAGGGCAGCAGTCGAACATTTTCTGCATCCAGAAAGGCCCGTACAGAACCGGCAACATGCGGTCGTGCATTATCCTGCTGAAATGTGGGGTTTCTCAGGGATCGAATGAAGGATAGAGCCACGCATCGTAACACATCTGAGATGTAACTTCCACTGTTCAAAGTGCCGTCAATGCGAACAAGTGGTGACCGAGACGCGTAACCAATGGCATCGCATACCATCACGCCAGGTGATACGCCAGTATGGCGATGACGAATACACGCTTCCAATGTGCGTTCACCGCAATGTCGCCAAACACGGATGCGACCATTATGATGTTGAAAACAGAACCTGGATTCATCCGAAAAAATGACGTTTTGCCATTCGGGCACCCAGGTTCGTCGTTGAGTACACCATCGCAGACGCTCCTGTCTGTGATGCAGCATCAGGGTAACCGCAGCCATGGTTTCCGAGCTGATGGTCCATGCCGCTGCAAACGTCGTCGAACTATTCGTGCAGATGGTTGTTGTCTTGCAAACGTCCCCATCTGTTGACTCAAGGATCGAGACGTGGTTGCACGATCCGTTACAGCCATGCGGATAAGATGCCTGTCACCTCGACTGCTAGTCATACGAGGTCGTTGGGATCCAGCACGGCGTTCCGTATTACCCTCCTGAACCCCCCGATTCCATATTCTGCAAACAGTCGTTGCATCTCGACCAACGTGAGCAAAAATGTCGCGATACGATAAACCGCAATCGCGATAGGCTACAATCCGACCTTTATCAAAGTCGGAAACGTGTTGGTACGCATTTCTCCTCCTTACACGACGCATCACAACAACGTTTCACCAGACAACGCCGGTCAACTGCTGTTTGTGGATGAGAAATCGGTTGGAAACTTTCCTCATGTTAGCACGTTGTAGGTGCCGCCACCAGCGCCAACCTTGTGTGACTGCTCTGAAAAGCTAATCATTTGCATATCACAGCATCTTCTTCCTGTCGGTTAAATTTCGCGTCTGTAGCACGTCACCTTCGTGGTGTAGCAATTTTAATGGCCAGTAGTGTATGAAACGTTCTCACCAATACTGCAGACACGCAGCCGTATCTAACTCCAGCCGAAACTTTTCAGCCATACTGAGCGTCCGTGAACGAGTGAGTACTTGGAATTTATTCGCAAGCACTGGGACTTCACCGCCAGTGTTCTGATTGGCTGAAAAACGTCCAGAAACATCAGACGAGACCACGCTACCGCCATACGTCTCAAAGCAACAAATCGAAGAATCTACAGTGCAAATATCGATACTGGTTACAATAATGTCTTTTCAAAGTATCAGCAAAGTTACCTGCTGTAGGAAAATTCTGGAAAATTTGAAGGTGGCTGTTTGACAGGCAAGTTTCATCACTTTCTCGTTATGGAATGAAGCAGAAATGGAATGTGCTCTGCAGCAAACCAGAAACTTACAGACTGATTAAAAAGCGTTCTACACAAATGAAGACTACCTAATTTACAAAATTTATGTCAAAATGATGATACCGATTTTAAAGGAATCAAGAGTAAGCCTGTAGATTTAACGGTACACAAAATTAAATCATGGGAAGCTGTGTTCAAATTCAAAGGAGCAACGAGCTGATTAACGCAACAAAAACGTGAAGAAACAATTATTTAAAACATTAGCTAACGAAGTGAAAATTAATTAATAGCCCAAAAATTTGCTGTAAAATTGTAAAATAAAATTATATAGTGAATATAAACCATACATAGAAAAAATGATTAAATTCCTAACATAAAGTAATGACATTAATGATGATCAATGAACTTGCTCATGGCTCAATTTAATTTCTTGAGTGGATACAACCGAACACCATGAGCCCATTAACACAGCTCCGAGAGCAGTGGCGTTTGCGTGGAGTCGTCAGTGCTACTACACAAGCAATACTGCGTGAAATAATCGCAGAAATCAATGTGGGACGTTCGACGAACGCATCCGATAGAACATTGAAGCGAAATTTGACCTTAATGGCCTATGGCAGCTGACGAGCGACGCAAGTGCCTTTGCTACTAGCAAGTCATCGCATACGGCACCTCTCCTGGACTCGAGACCATATCGGTTAGACCCCAGACGGCTGGAAAACCCTGGCCTGATCAGATGAGTTGTGATTTGAGTTTGTAAGGGCTGATGGCAGAGTTCGAATGTGGCGCAGACCCCACGAAACCATAGGCCCAAGAATTCAACAATGCACTGTGCAAGCTAGTTATGGCTCCATAATGGTGTGGACTGTGTTTAGATGGAGTGGACCTGCTCCTCTGGTCCAACTGAAGCGATCATTGTCTGGAAATGGTGATGCTCCGATACTTGGAGACCATTTGCAGCCATTCACGGAATTCATGTTCCCAATCAATGGTGGAAATGCACCATGTCATAGCGACCAAAATTCTTGTGGACAATTCGAGTGAATGATTTGGCCAGTCAGATCCCCCAACATGAGAATGCCATCGAACACTTGTGGGACATAATCGGGAGGTCAGTTTGAGCACAAAATCCTGCACCGGCAACCTTTTCGCAATTATTGACAGCTATAGAGGCAGCATGGCTCCGTATTTCTGCAGGGGACTTCCAAAGACTTGTTGAGATGCTGCTCTACGTAGGTGAAACGGACGTCCAACACGATTTTAGTAGATATCCCCTGACCTCTGTCACCTCAGTGTACAGGAAAATGAATGTGAAACAGACTTCATGTAGCACTGAGATAGGTACTGTCCTAAGCATTCCATAAAAACATACTAAAGTGGAGTAACAAAGGAAACAATTTGTACATAAAGAAGAGTAAAATACGAGGGGCGTTTGAAAAGTCCGTGCAAAGCCCGAGAGGTGGCACCACCGGCGCGTATCGAGGTCATGTTTAGTTAGTAGCATCTTTGGAAAGAACGCACACCAAGTTTCAGCCATATTGGTTTATTTCTTTGTTTTGGCATTCGTGTGAATCATGGGTCGAGTGATTGTCAAAAAATGGACGAAAAGGAATTTCGTGTGATGATTCAACATTATTTTATGAAAGACGATACGCCTCAGGAAACTAAAGAGAAGCTTGATAAACATTACGATTGCTCTACACCTTCGATTACAACAGTTTATAAGTGGTTTCAAAATTTTCGGAGTGGCCATATGGGCACAAGTGATGCTGGACGTCCTGGACGGCCTGTGGAGGTTACTACTCCCGAAATCATTGATAAAATCCATGATTTGGTGATAGATGACAGAAGAGTTAAGGTGCGTGAGATTGCTAGTACTGTTGGCATCGCGAATGAATGAATACATGATATTTTGCATAAACATTTGGACATGAGAAAGCTATCCGCAAGATGGGTTCCGCGATTGCTTACACTTGACAGAATCGTGTGAAGTGTTGCAAGGATGGTTTGCAGCTGTTCAGGAAGAATCTGCAGGACTTCAAGCGTCGTTTCGTCACAGTGGATGAAACGTGGATACATTACTATACTCCTGAGACCAAACAACAATTTAAACAATGGGTTACCGAGGGAGAATCTGCACCAAAAACGGCGAAGACCATTCTTTCGGCCGGAAAGGTTATGGCGACTGTCTTTTGGGACTCGCAAAGGCTAATCCTCATCGACTATCTGGAAAAGGGTAAAACTATACAGGTGCATATTATTCATCGTTATTGGACCGTCGGAAAACCGAGCTGCAAGAAGAACGCCGGCTATTGGAGCGCAAAAAAGTCCTTTTCCATCACGACAATGCACCAGCACACACCTCAGCAGTTGTGGTCGCAAAATTAATGGAAATAGGATTCCAACTCGTTTCACATCCCCCCTGTTCTCCAGACTTGGCTCCCTCGGACTACTGTTTGTTCCCCAATTTGAAGAAATAGCAGGCGGCACAAAGATTTTATTCAAACGAGGAGGTGATTGCAGCATATAATCGCCATTTTGCAGACTTGGACAATTCCTATTATTCGGAAGGGATCAACAAATTATAACAGCGTGGTCGAAGTGTATAAGTCTAAAAGGAGACTACGTAGATGAATAAAAAAGGTTTACCCCAAACACGTAAGTAGTTTTTATTTTTGCACGGACTTTTCAAACGCCCCTCGTATTTCCATAGCATGAATTAAACAGTGAAATTAGTCTTTAAGGAAAAGAATTATTAAGATACACAAGTCACGAAATCCCTCACAAGTAATAAATGATATAGGACTTCCATTCGATAAGGCACTCATCATTGGAATGATAAGCAGTTGTACGAAACACTCAAACAACAAGTACAATATAAAACACGAGAAATCTAATAATCGTAACCAAAATCAATGAACTTGAAATTAAGGTTGAACGATGTACCTTCTAACTTCAATATGTTGCAAGATATAAATAATATTCACAAAAAAAAACTAAATACGAAATAATAAGGAATGAAGCAGTTCTTAAATATCACCAAGTATTTGGTAAACTTCACCCTAACATACTGTGAAGGAATGATGGTATGCATGAAGTGTTCATACCAGATGAGCAAATGGTGGAACAACAAAATATGATTTAGTCTTATTCATGAGCTGTTTTGGGTGAACTCACTTTAAACGATGAGGCAGCACAGCAAACATATTATGTCGGAATTTAATATCCAACAGAAGATCTAACTTCCAACATTTCTCACATAACTTCATTTGTGTGGTTACTACGAATTATCCTGCACTATTAACACTATAAATTTCTTTGTTTTGGATATAGAGGAGAATGGAAAACCCATAAAATGATGCTTGTTTGCAGGTTTACATAGACCATGCACACATGGGGTACTCTATCGAGCATAGGGAGGATACACCATATTAGCAAAGCATGCTGACATCGAGTGACGTCGTTGGTTGACCATGTCACAGGTATTTTGGCATTTTCTGTGACATGCCCCATACGACGCAAGTTTCATGCAGTATGTGGATGGACCCACAGGCATCTTATTCTTCATACATTTTTTCATAATCCAGTTGGCAGCTCACCTGCACTGGTAAGTGCTGTCAGCGCTTACGGTAGGTGAGTGCCTTTCTGAACGGTAATGTCTTGCAATTAGAGTACTTACCTTGTCAACTCCTGTTAACTCAGACACTGCTCTGATTGTTAAACGGCGATCTTGTCGAACAAGTTTACCGATTTTTTCAATGTTTGCATCAGTTTTTGCTGACAATGGTCTGCCAGTGCGAGTGTCATCACTGGTGTCTTCGTGGCCATCTTTAAATTGTTTAAACCACTCAAACACTTGTGTTCGCGATAAACAATCATCGCCGTACACTTCTTGTAACATTACAAACGTTTCACTTGCAGATTTTCCTAGTTTGAAACAAAATTTGATGTTAACACGCTGTTTTTTCTGTACACTCAACATTTTCCGACGCACACACAAAACGTCAACTACTTAAAACAGACGCCACGGGCAGACTGAGTGCAGGAGGCAGATGAAACTCGAGCAGTAGGCGGAGCGAGAGTCACGTGACAGGCCACGCGACTTTCAGCCTTATTGCATTCGTTTTATTGTTTCACCAGTACTAGTCCGGTTTTTTTCCAGCCACACCTCGTATTAGAGCTTTTTCAATAACTTTCTGGCGATACACAGAGCGGCTGTTACTAGCGATACGTACTGCCAAGCCGACTCCAGGTCCCCTCTTGCTAGCAGCCGTTACGCCAGAAATGCTGCAAAGTGGCGCTGTTTCTACCAAGACGTAACGTTTATTCAGCCTGCTGAATAAACAGAGGTGATGTAGTCTGTACATAAAACATCACAGTTTTTCACTAGTCCAGTCTTCCACAAAGCCAAACAGACTATTCACTCATCTTTCAAAAAAACGAATCTCATATGGCAACTCACCCATGTTCCAGCGGAATTTGCAATCTTTGCTGGTATGTGGTTAACAATTTTTACATCTAAAGCCGCAGTAAGATTACAATTCAGTGAAAATTCATATTCTCAATGATAGATGATAGCATTAATCTTAAGCAATGCAGATTTTTTCTGTAGGTGGACTGTGGTGCGCCGGCCGCGGTGGTCTCGCGGTTCTAGGCGCGCAGTCAGGAACCGTGCGACTGCTACGGTCGCAGGTTCGAATCCTGCCTCGGGCATGGATGTGTGTGATGTCCTTAGGTTAGTTAGGTTTAATTAGTTCTAAGTTCTAGGGGACTGATGACCACAGCAGTTGAGTCCCATAGTGCTCAGAGCCATTTGACTGTGGTGCAAATGAGGAAATGAAATTTTGCTGTAGCCACAATCAAAGAGAGATTTAGTTGGCCAGTATGGTAGTGCAAGTGAAAACCTGTTTACCAGCACATTTGTCCACTTTCTGGTTTTTGGTTTTGTTTTTCCTTAGACGGCAAACACAAGCGGGAACGTAAACGGTTGAAATGAAATGATCGTATGGAATTGTTGGCTGGGAGGTCCCATTCGGGTTCGGTCGCCAAGTGCAAGTCTTATTTCAGTCGGCGCCACACTGGGCGACTGGCGGCTGATGATGAGGATGAAATGATGATGTGGACAACACAACACCCAGTCCCCGAGTGGAGAAAATCGCCAACCCGGTTGGGAATCGAACCCGGGCCCAGTGCATGGGAGGCAAGCACACTACCACCCAGCTAATCATATGGACTCGTAAACGGTTGAAAAATGGGCATTCCATTAGGAAGTGGTGGACAGTTAAAACTTGGGCGCAATGTGTACAAAGTGGTGGGGTAGCGCCACTTATCAAATTACGATGGTTAAAAAGGCAGTGCCCAATACGCAGCCTAGTTAAAATGACCTCCCGGCGGGAGGACCGAGAGGAGGTCATCCAAGCCGCTGGGAGAGGCTTAATAAGCCGGAGCTCATTCCCATGAAGGGAGGACCATTGGCGATGCCAAAGGGACACCAGCTCCTGACAGACAGCAAAACAGAGATCATCGGAGGGAATATAGGAACTCGTGGGCTAAGGTACGAGGACTGCAGCCTTGGCAGCAGCGTCAGCCTCGCTTTCTGGCAGACCGACATGATCAGGAACCCACAGAAACATCACACTAGCTCCTCCGAGAGTGCGCAAGTGACAGTTTTCCTGGACCCATTGCACTAAGGGATGGGCGGTATACAGCGCACATAGACTTCGAACGGCGCTGAGTGAGTCTGAGCAGAGAACACAAGTGAAAAGGCTGAGTCGATGGATGTACTCCGTGGCCTGATAAGCGCAAAGAGCTCGGTTGTAAATACTGAGCAGTGTGCCAGGAGCCGATATCGGAAGACACAGTCAGTCTGAGACCCATCAGTGTGTACAAAGGTACTATCGCGAAGATGTATGTGAAGGTCGTGTAACTGAAGGCGATAGACCGAGGCTGGAGTAATGTCCTTAGGAAGCGAATGAAGGCCAAGCTTAACATTGGCCGCTTCACGAAGCCAATGTGGTGGAGGGATCACACCCACTGGGAAGGTTGCAGGTAGTGTGAAGTTAAGCCGCTGTAGCAAGTGCCAAAAGCGCACTCTGGGAGGTAACAGTGAAGAGGGATGCGCGCCATACTGGCGATCAAAGGGATCATCAAAGAAGGAGGCATAGGAGGGGCGGCCAAGCAGGGCAGGCAAACGGCATGCATACCTGCTGAGGAGAATGTCACAGTGGTAGGACAGCGATAGTTCAACAGCTTCAGCATACAGACTCTCAGCCGGCCGTTGTGCCCGAGCGGTTCCAGGCGCTTCAGTATGGAACCGTGCGACCGCTACGGTCGCAGGTTAGAATCCTGCCTCGGTCACGGATGCGTGTGATGTACTTAGATCAGTTAGGTTTAAGTAGTTCTAGGGGACTGATGACCTCAGATGTTAAGTCCCATAGTTCAAAATGGCTCTGAGCACTATGGGACTCAACTGCTGTGGTCATTAGTCCCCTAGAACTTAGAACTACTTAAACCTAACTAACGTAAGGACATCACACACATCCATGCCCGAGGCAGGATTCGAACCTGCGACCGTAGCAGTCGCACGGTTCCTGACTGCGCGCCTAGAACCGCGAGACCACCGCGGCCGGCTAAGTCCCACAGTGCTCAGAGCCATTTGAATCATTTTGAACAGACTCTCAACTGGGCTAGTGTAAAAGCGCCCGTGGCCAAACGGATACCACGATGGTGGATAGTGTTGAGATGGCGTAAGATTTGCAGACACATAAACAAAGCACCCATAGTCGAGGTTCGAAGAGACAAGGGACCGGTACAAATGGAAGAGGGTGGTTTGATCGGCACCATAGTAAGTACCATTGAGGGCACATACGACACTGAGGAACCACGTACAGCGAGCTGCCAGGTAAGACACATAGGAGGACCAAGAGAGTTTCCTATCGAGCATCAGGAATTTCGTAGTTTCAACGAGCGGAAGGTCAGCAGCCCCAAGATGTAAATATGGTGGGAGAAACCAACTGCATCGCCAGAAATTTATACAGACGGTTTTGTCAGTGGAAAATCGAAAGCCATTGTCGATGCTCCAGGACTAAAGACGATCAAGACATCGCTGAAGACGTTGCTCAGTAAGACAGGTCCGTGGAGAACTGCAATAGATGACAAAATCGTCAACAAAAAGGAAGCCAGAGATGCCAGTCGGGAGACAGGTCATTATAGGGTTAATGACGATAGCAAAGAGGACTACACTCTGGACGGAACCCTGAGGCACAACGTTTTCCTGGATAAAGGTGTCCGGCAAGGCAGAACCCACACACCTTGCAAAATCGGTCTTTTAAAAATGTCTGAAGGAAACAGAGCAGACGGTCACAGAAGCCGCACGTGTAAAGAGTACGGAGGATACTAGTTCTCCAAAAGGTGTCGTAGGCCTTCTCCAAATCGAAAAACACAGCCACAGTCTGGGATTTCCACAGAAAAACATTCATGACAAGGGTGGACAAATAACGAGATGGTGAACTGCAGAACGCTGCGCTCGAGATCCACACTGTGCATTCATCAGTAAATTACAAGACTCGTGACACCATACCAGCTGGGTATTAATCATACGTTCCATCATTTTGCAAACGCAGCTGGTAAGAGAAATAGGGCTGTAGCTAGAAGGAAGGTTTTCGTCCTTACCGTGGTTAGGTGTGAGTATGACGGTTGCTTCACATCAGCATCCGGGAAATGTGCCCTCTGCCCAGACGCGGTTGTACGTGTCAAGCAGAAAGTGCTTGCCCGCAAAAGAAAGGTGCTGCAACATCTCAATGTGTATGGCGTCTGGCCCTGGGGCGGAGGATAGGGATGAACTGAGAGCATGATCTAACTCTCTCATAGTAAAGGCGGCATTGTAGCACTCACGATCCGGAGAAGAGAAGGGTATCGCCCGAGCCTCCTCGCTTCTGAGGGAGGAAGGCAGGTTGATAGTAGGAAGAGCTCGAAACTTCCGCAAAGTGGCAGCCAAAGGTGTTGGAGATAGCAATAGGGTCCACAATGACATCGTTTGCTACTGTCAGGCCGGAAATTGGGGAATGGATCTTGGTCCCTGAGAGCCGTTGGAGGTTGGCCCACACAACAGAGGGAGGGGTGGAATTGTTGAAAGAACCAGTGAATGAAATCCAGCTAGTTCTTGCGCTCTCCTGATGAACGCGACGACACTTCGCACGCATCTGTTTGTAATGAATGGATTTTCCTTCGTAGGATGACGGTTAAAAAAGTGGAGAGCACGTCGCCATGCGCGAATTGCGTCACAGCATGCCTCAGTCCACCAAGGAACTGGGACACGATGTGGTGAAGAGGAAGTGCGAGGAACGGAACGTTTTGCAGCAGTAAGGATAACGTCTGTGAGGTATTCCAACTGGTCATCACAACTGGGGAAATACGTTGTTTTAAGGCCGCCAGGGAGGAGTACAGGTGCCAGTCAGCCTTATTAAGCTGCCATTTGGGCTTGCAAACATATGGGGTAGGAGTCGGCAAATGGATAGCATATGGGAAATGGTCGCTCTCGTAGATGTCAGAAATAACGGACAACTCAAGACGGTGGGCAGACTGTGCAGTGCAGAAGGATAGGTCCAAATGGGAATAAGTGTGTGTGGAGTCAGAAAGAAAAGCGGGTGCTTCAGTGTTAAGGCAGAAGAGGTTATAATGGTTAAGAAGGTCAACCAAGGGAGCACCTCTCTGGCAGGTCCTGGGGAAGCCCAAAGGAGATGATGTGCATTAAAGTCACCAAGAAAGAAATGGGCGAGGTAGGTGCCCAATAAGCTGAAGAAAGTTTGCTCTGGTGACATCAAATGATGGAGGGATATGAATGGGACAAAGGGAAAAAGTCAGGTGAGGAAGGAAAAGGCACTGCAACAGCTTGAAGATGGGTAGTGAAGGAGATGGGTTGACTATGAATGTCATTCCATATGAGTAGCATGACGCCCCCATGATGGAGGGAAGTGAATAGTACAGAGGGAAAAAGTCTGGTGAGGAAGGAAAAGGCAAACTGCAACAGCTTGAAGATGGGTAGTCAGGGAGATGGGTTGACTATGAATGTCATCCCGCGTGAGCAGCATGACGTCCCCATGCGATAGATTGCTGAGCTCAAGGGGAAGGCCAAAATGAATTGGTAAGAAATGCGAAAGCTCAAAGCAGTCGTGAGGGCGCAATTTCGTTTCCTGAAGGCAGAGCACAAGGGAACACTGTGATCTAAAAGCAGCCATTAATCCTCTTTGTGAAGCCGAAGGCCACAAACGTTCCATTGGAGGAGTGTCATGATGAGTAAGAGATGTAAGGGTGTCATCTCCTCGACTGCCGAGTGACAGCCGGTGAAGAGTCGCTACTACAGGGCACAGAAACAGGAGGATCCTGCTCCATGGGTCCACAGAAGCAGCGGCTTGCTTGTGCGGTCGGTCTGTGTAATCCAACGTTGAAAAACGGTCGGTGTTGTGCACTGGTAACACAGAGGCCAGCCGAGCTAAGGTATCATGTGGTGACACCATCAAAGATGATCTTCGAGTTGGTGAAGGAGAAGACGGTTTGCCTTTGGTGGACTTCTTCAACACTTTCCGGTTGGAGGAAGACACAGGTGTTGTTTGGCTGGAGGGACAGAGAAAGTCTTCATGGGAGTACTCCTTCTGTCCTTTCCGGCCTACTGGTTTTGTAGCTGGTGGCTTCGCCCCGTGAGGCGAAAGTTTGACGGCTTGTTGCACAGCTGGACGGGGGGATGGCGATGCTACCTTGACTCTGCGCGATTTCACAACCTCAGAGCTGAAGTGGAGGTCGAATGTGTGGGTTTCCATGTCCTTCATGGACCGAGGGGTAACAAGAAGAGGACTATAGGTGCCAGACGGGAGAATACAGGGTTTTCCACTATGCAGTAACTTGCGAGCGGCTGGGTGAGGCACTTTTTCCTTTAGCCAGATCTCTTGGACTCATCGAGATACACAGAACAATCCAGAGAGGAGGCAGCATGGCCCCCATTGCAGTTGATACATTGGGAAAAGGAGACAGACAATCGCCCTCATGTGCATCCCTTCCACATGTTACTCATTAGGCTGGGTGTCGACAAGACGTTCTAGTGTGGCTGAAACCATGACACTGGTAGCAGCGCATCGGGATCGGAATGTATGGCCGGACTGCAATAATTTCATAGCCTGCTTTGATCTTGGACTGAAGCACCACTCTATCAAAGGTGAGAAAAAGAGTGTGGGTGGGTACTAAGGAGGAATCTACCCTTCTCATTACATGATGGACAGTAATGACACCCTGATAAGAGAGGTGAGATTGGAATTTGGCCTCAGTTAGACTGTCGAGCAGCCTGGTGTATATTACACCACAGGAAGAATTCAAAGTTCTATGGGCCTCAACACGTACAGGGTAGCTGTGGAGAAGCGAGGCAGCAAGCAGTTGTTGTGCTTGAGAATCAGTAGTAGTCTGCAAAAGCAAAGTGCCATTCTGTAAATGAGAGCAGGATTTCAAAGGGCTGGCAATTGCATCAACACCTTTCTCAGTAATAAACGGATTTACCGTGGTGAATGACTTCAGTAAGTGACACCATGAGGCACTGTGGTGAAGTAGAAAGGGTCTTTGAATCATTTGCCTCATTACGTTTACGTTTCGTAGATGTTGATTGGGAAGATGATAGCCTCATTGTGAGAAAATCCTCCATGATTGCCAGCGTCTCCAACGGCACGCTTCTTCCAGCTGGGGCCCCCTTCACAAGGGGGTGCACCTGCCTTAAGGCCTGGCCAGACAGAATCCGGCCTGCCGCTGCGACGGACGGCGCAGCGGTGGGCCGGACATGTCAGCGTCCAGGGACGCCACACAGGCAACGGCCGGCCGGCCGGCCGGCCGCAGCGACTCTTGATGCGGGGCCGAAACCCATTATTAAGCTTGCATGCGTAGCGCGATTGTCTCGCGTTAGACGATTTGGAATCTTCACGCGGGACACGTTACCTTTGTGCAAGTTCTCTCTCTCTCTCTCTTTTTTTTAATTGCAGAAATGAGTAGCACTAGCGATACGAAATGGCACCAAGAAGAGAAGATGTTGGGTGCACGACATTAATAGCAAGAGAGAAAGCTTAGGAGAATACCATCGTCTGTGTATTGATCTAGAGTCTGACGAAGATAGATTCTTCAAATATTTTCGTATGTCGCGAGAATGTTTCGAGGAAATGCATCGCCTGATAAAAAGGTAGCACCCAGAAGTGCAGAAGGAACTGGAGAAAGGCAATTGATACAATGGACAGACTAGCCATTTGTTTGAGGTAAGTTTTACCGTTTGTGGCCTCTTTGTGCTTCAAATAGAAGTCATATAAATTATTCCATTTCAGTTTTGCTGTATCATATGAAAGGTTCGGCGAAAGAAAGTGCTATCCCACAACGTAGTTACGAGTGGAGTGATAAATTTATCTGCAGTGTTTACGAATACAGCAAACGATAGTAAGATCTAGTTCCGTATGTCCCGCTAGAGAGAACTTTGTACTTAATAGATTGTTTTGTTTCATTGTATTCATAACATTGTCATTGAATTTAAACAAACATATCTGTGGTCGTTAACTTATCTATTCTTTCTATCGGCATAATTGATTTTAATCTTTTCGAGATACTTGACTACAGGCGACAGTCACCAGACCACAGCTTTTTCTTTTCGGTTAGGACGTTCAACAGTCTCAGATATTGTGAAACAAGTGTGCCAGGCAATATGGACTGTTCTACAGCTCAAGTATTTACCTAGTCCTACAACAGAGATGTGGAAGAAATCTGAAGGATTTGTAGAACTTTGGGGGTTTGCGGGCTGCCTTGGAAGCATACACGGAAAGCCTATCAGGTTAAAATGCCCGAAGGATAGTGGATCCCAGTTCTTCTGCTACAAACAATTCTTTTAGCTAGTTCTCCTGGCGATCGTTGATCCATACTACCGAGTTTACAGTAGTTGATAATGGAAGTTATGGACGTCACAGTGACAACACTATTTCTGAGAATTCAGCTTTCTATCAACAGTATATCGAAGGCAAAAGTATTCTACCTCCAAATCACGATCGCGTGTATCATACAAAAAGTTGTATTCTCTCACCTCCTCTATAAGTCTTTCTGTGTCAATGATGCGTGCACTACGAGCTGCAAGACAAAAACCGCCTCGCGCCGCTGCATCCAGTGTGACCACAGAGCAGTCGAGTGCGCCAACAGAGCCAAGCAGCCGCTCCGGCTTGCGGCGAATCTGTAATCTGTGACAACCCGGCGGCGGCCGGTGCGGCAGGCCGCATGCCGGTGCGTCAAAGCCGCACTCTGTGTGACCGCCGCCATACAATAACGAGAGATTCAACAGTGCGGCCTGCCGGCTGCGGTTCAAGGCCACAGGCCGGACGGCCAGGCCGCGTTCTGTCTGGCCAGGCCTTTAGGTGATTGTTCACACCTCAGGTCACACCTCCCGAACACATGACAGAGGGACCAATCGGCAATTTGGGAAGGTTGCATCCCAGACAATAACCCCTCCCTGGGTCTGGCCTGTACCAGGGACACGTTACCCTACCTGTCGACCCAGGGCTGGGAAATGTGCATTACCCAGTCATCTGTTACGCGTCAGATGGCGTGGGCTGGCCTTCAGGAGTGCACAGGGAGGAAGAAGAAAACGAGGAACCTCAAACGCCGAAGCGGGGGAACAAGAGGAGAAGGGGGGAAAAACAAAGGTGATACTCATCACTTAACACTTCCGGGCTGAGATGCTGTGGCCCATACATAAGACTCTCCCCTGACGTTTCGCCTTCGACTGCGGAAGGCGAAACGTCAGGGGAGAGTCTTATGTATGGACTACGGCATCTCAACCCAGAAGTGTTAAGTGATGACAACACCTGCCGTGAAAGCCTTCATTCCTCGTATGATCAAAGGTGAAACTGTTCTTACGTGAGCAATGGACAATGCAGAACATCCCCAATTACACCCCAGACATGTTTCGCAATGGAGGGGGAAAAGAATGAGAAGAGGATAGACAATCAGCACGGAAGTGGAAAAATTCTGCGAAGTCTGAGGCCCCCTGGTAGCCAAGCACGAACCCACCAAAGAGTGGCAAGAGCCCTGGGGGGTTGTCCACCTTCTGCGTGCAATATAGTGTCGACTTTGTGTTACATGAATTGAACAAGACTTTGCTTGACAGGTTTCCTCCTGAGGCATGTGGCATGAAATGTTTCCAAAATGCTCATCTGATTCCAGTGGGGAAGTTGGGATGTTTTCGATCATTCAGATAGAATGTATGGTAATCTTGAAGAGTTGATGAATGGTAGTCAGTGTGTTTCCTGGAGTGCAACACAGATGACAGGACAAGAGGAAATTAGTGGCTGTACTTGACAGTTTGATGAGCAATCGTGACCAGCTCTTTCAGTTCGAACATTGCAGTGGGAACACCAAGTGATGAAGTCGAACGTGCATGTGTATGATTAGAATGTGTACGACATGCTACCGTCCAGCAAGCAGTATTGGGTGACTAATATAGTCCGAAAGTTCAGCGAAATGGAGAAGTCCTTTGGCTCTGACAAGGATATGCTGAAGACAGGGCCGGAAATGTATGATTTCTGAACTGGTACGGCATTCTTCGCCTTTATCGGGTGAGATATATCCAGACGAAAACGTTTCCTTCTGAATCTGACAGATACACACCAGACTAGTATATGGCAGTTAATTCACTGCTGATGTCATTGCTACTTTTGGAATTTGTCACGAAATGTAGAATCCATTGTGCAATGCACAATATTTTCCAACAACAGTTGTACTTTGTGAAGTCAAAGACCGATTTCAATCTGTGAAAGTCGTGAGAAAGGTACTACCTTGTGACAGGAGAACCATGAAACGCCGTGTCACTGTAAGGAAGTTGAAAATAGACACTTTAGATATAGACCTTGTGATAGTAATCTGCCCAAGTGTCTTGGTTAGAATGATGGAACCATTGGGATGTGATGTTCGTGATCTTGGTCACAAGACTACAAAGGTTTTCTCAACGAATTCGATCACTTTGTATCCAGCCTAAAGCAATCGCAGAATCAGTCCACATCGTCACTTGTCTAAGGTCACGGTTTGTAGGTTGGCAGAAGTTATAGGAAAGCCTTGTACGTACAACTGTTGCAAACAACTGTGGACGTTGCAGAATAATCCTTGTGACTGGTGAAAGTCACACCCTGCCGTATTAGACGAATGGCGATTAGTACGACAGGCTTGTGATCGAAGTGAATTGTCGACGCTGGGCACCTATTCTAAAGCGTCGTTGAAGATATGAAGCTAGTTAAATTTTGTCAAATATAGACACTATATATTTCTATTGTGGCCAGAGAAATTACTTTCATTCGGCCATAACTGTGGGTTCTGTTGTATCAGCGGACCCAACCGAATAGCGCGCGCGCCCTGCCGTCGCATCGCTTGCCACAGTTTCCCGTCGCGACCGCCTGCTGAGCTGGGGCCTTCAGCGCCCTCTGGCTACACGATATAACAGGAGCGCTGGCCCCGAGTCAGGGGGTCTGGCAGACAGCTCGCTGCAGTCGTCAGTGCCGTCGTTCGTTGTCTGGTTGGCTAGCTCGCTGTGTGATTCAGTATTGTATAACGCCTTAGGCCACGAATCAGGAATATTCTTTGGACGCTAATTGGAACTGTATCTACGGTACACTCTTCGCTGTCAATAAAGCTAAGTAACTGTTTTATATAGCTGGCGCTTATTTGTCACTAATCGTTTTCCTGCCCCCAGAATTTAGTCACAACCTGGTCACGTCCTACTACATGTCCGAATTATGGTTGCCACGCCCGGGCAGCCATAAAAGGTTCTTTGGTTGCTCTGGGGGATGGCTCATCGTACTAGAACATATGAATATTAATTCACTTTACTACATTAATGACCAAAAGACTTGCTTAGCTGTGACACACTTGTTTGCCACAGGACTGCTGGACAATTTACAACTGTCAATGACTAACAAAGCATCACTTGATGTACTTAATTAACGAACTGTTCTCTTGAGGTACAATGTTCAACATTTGGTCCTACTCGAAGCTGGCTGCTGTAGCTGTAACTGGGCAGAGCTCTTGCTCGTTCGACACTATATTGACCTCAGTGTGAGGGCGCTGCTATGGTGGGAGGGAGGCGTGGTCTTTTGGAGCGCCTCCCATACGTCATTATGGCTGCACCAAGCTCTCCTTAATGTCTGTGGTATGGATTCGCGTTGTCGATTATGCTGTGACACCGCGAGTCCTGGATGATACCACAATTTCCACAGCATTTCTAAATCATTTCTGATGAATGCAGGTGTCCTTGCTTGAACAAGGTCACTACCGATTTATATCGATATGAGTGCGAGCTGGTGCCGTGTCTACAGTGATTTTGATACACACGATACGTTAAACTCTAATCATCTCTCTTATAAGCAAAAAGTCGTCTAGTGCTTGGGATACGTTTTGATTGTGCCATTTTGTTTAGAAATAATTGATCTTTTTTGTTTAAATGAGCGAATTTTGTGACGAAATTATTGAATTTTGTAACGAAATCAGTAAATTTTGTGTGGAAACCAGGAAATTTTCTGTTGAGATCAGTGAATAATGCGCCAAATTCAGTGAATTTTATGTTCACATAGAAGGTTCTTTTAGGAGTGTGATACAGCTTTTCACAGTAGCCTAGTCTCCGCAAGTCTTTTCATATGTATATAATATACTGAAGCGGCAAAGAAACTGGTATAGGTGTGGGTATTCAAATACAGAGATACGTAAACAGGCAGACTACGGCGCTGCGGTCTGCAACCCCTATGTAAGGCAGCAAGGGTCTGGCGCAGTTGTTATGCGGGTTAGTGCTGCTACAATGGCAGATTATCAAGTTTTAAGTGAGTTTGAACGTTGTGTTATAGTCGGTGAAGGAGCGATGGGACACAGCATCTCAGAGGTAGCGGTGAAGTCGGGACTTCCGCTTACGACCATTTCACGAGTGTACCGTGAATATCGGGAATCCGATAAAACATCCAATATCAGACGTCACTGCAGCCGAAAACAGATCATACAAGAACAGGACTAACGACGATTGAAGATAATCGTGTAACATGACAGAAGCGCAACTCTTCCGCAAATTTCTGCAAATTTCAATGCTGGGCCATCAAGTGTCAGCGTGAGAACCATTCAACGAAACATTATCGATAAAGCCCACTCGTGTACATCTGATGACTGCACGAAACGAAGCTTTACGCCTCGCCTGGGTCTGTCGACACAGACGTTCGCCTGTTGATGACTGGAAACATGTTGCCTGGTCGGCAAATTGTGTCTTTTCAAATTTTTATCGAGCGGATGGACGTGTGCGAGTGTGGAGACAACATCATGAATCCGTGGACCCTGCATTTCAGCAGGGGACGGTACACGCTGCTGGAGGCTCTGGAATGGTGTGGGGAGTGTGCAATTGGAGTGATATGGGACCTCTGATAGGTCTAGATACGTAACATGGGTGACATTTACGTAAGCATCCTGTCTGATCAGCTGCATCCATTCACGTCCACTGTACATTCCGACGGACTTGGGAAATTCTTGCAGGACAATGCGACAACCCACATAGCCAGAATTGCTGCAGGGTGGCTCCAAGAACACTCTTCTGAGTTTAAACACTTTCGCTGGCTATCAAACTCACCAGACATGAACATTATTGAGCATATCTGGGATGCTTTGCAACGTGCTAATCAGAAGAGATCTCCATCCCGTCGTACTCTTACTTATTTATGTACAGACCTGCAGGGATAATGGTGTCAATTCCCACCAGAGCTACCTCAGACATCAGCCGAGTCCATGCCACGTCGTGCTGCGGCACTTCTGCGTGCTCGCGGGAGCCCTACACGATATTAGGCAGGTGTACAAGTCTCTTTACCTCTTCATTGTAGATGCACCCTGCCGCCACAGGCAGTGTGTTAAAGCAGTGAGTGACAAGGGCAAGCAAGAGCACCATGACTGTGTTTACGAGATTGTTATCACTGGGAACTACGTACACTGTCAAACCATAAGTGCACGATAGGGTCAGTTATTCTGTTAGAATACATGCGTGAAAAGATGTGGACATCAGAATGGATGAAAGACATCGCCAGTGTGAGTGACTATAGCTACACAAAACAGAACGGTTGCATATAATACAGTGCATATAAACACCGAATTTGGCCACAAACTTATGAAATTGTGTCGTGTTCCTTTTATAACTGCAGTGATAATGCGTAGCTTCACGTAGAGATTAGATTAGATTAGTATTTGTTCCATAGATCATGAATACGACACTTCGTAATGATGTGGAACGTGTCAGGTTAATAAAAGGTGTCTATACAAGACATTACATTACACAAAATATTACATGGCATTTAACTTTTTTTTGTGGGTGTTGGCGAAATTACCCACTTACTATATCCAAAAATTCATCTAATGAGTAGAAGGAGTTGCCATTAAGAAATTCTTTTAATTTGCTTTTAAATCCTATACGGCTATCTTTCAGACTTTTGATGCTACTAGGTAAGTGACCAAAGACTTTCGTGGCAGCATAATTTACCCCCTTCTGAGCCAAAGTTAGATTTAACCTTGAGTAGTGAAGATCATCCTTTCTCCTAGTGTTGTAGCCATGTACACTGCTATTACTTTTGAATTCATTCGGAATGTTAATAACAAATTTCATAAGTGAATATATATTTTTTGAGGCTACAGTGAAGATCTCTAGCTCTTTAAATAAGTGTCTGCAGGATGATCTTGGATGAGGTCCAGCAATTATTCTGATTACGCGCTTTTGTGCAATGAACACTCTTTTAATTAATGGTGAGTTACCCCAGAATATGATGCCATACGAAAGCAGAGACTGAAAATAGGCATGGTAAGCTAATTTACTCAGATGTATATCGCCAAATTTTGCAATGACCCTAATAGCATAAGTAGCAGAACTCAAACGTTTCAGCAGATCCTCAGTGTGTTTTTTCCAGTTCAAACCCTTCATCAATCCATACACCTAGAAATTTTGAATATTCTACCTTAGCTCCGATTTCTGATCGAAGTCTATATTTATTAATGGTGTCATTCCATTTATTGTGTGGAACTGTATATACTGTGTTTTGTCAAAGTTTAATGAGAGCCCATTTGCAGAGAACCACTTAATGATTTTCTGAAAAACATCGTTTACAATTTCACCAGTTAATTCTTGTATATTGGGTGTGATAGCTATACTTGTATCATCGGCAAGAAATACCAGCAGTCCCAACAATGGCTGTTATCAAGATGTGTACGAGTACGTATGGTCATAAAACAAAAGGTCTAAATGATAGACTTTCTGGCACAGCGTCCCACAGTTTCATAATCGAACCCATATCAGGAGCGTAATTTCTGATTATCTGTTAGGCACAAACTTGGTCCCGTAGCTGTCAGTGCATATGCTACCATTATAGTGGTGTAAATAAGCAGTGACATTGTATACAACAGGCTTTTGACGAGGGAAAACTGAAGTTAATCATTGCACTTCTACTAGAGGCATATAGTGACACAGCATGTTCTTCAGAAAAGCTTTTCTTGCCATTGGCAGTCTACATTTTATATCCTCCCTACTTCGGCCATCGTCAATTATTTTACTTCCCAAATAGCAAAACTAATTTACTACTTTAAGTGTCTGATTTCCTAAGTTAATTCCTACAGCATCACTTGATTTAATTCGACTACATTCCATTATCCTTGTTTTGCTTTTCTTGATGTTCGTTTTATATCGTCCTGTCAAGACACTGTCCATTCCGGCAACTGCTCTTCCAAGTCCTTTGCTGTCTCCGACAGAATTACAATGTCATCAGCAAACCTCAAAGTTTCAATTTCTTCTCTCTGGGCTTTAATTCCTACTCCAAATTTTTCTTTTGTTCCCTTTAATGCTTGCTCAATATACTGACTGAATAACATCTGGGATAGGCTACAACCATGTCTCACTCCCTTTTCAACGACTGCCTCCCTTTTGTACCCCACGCCTCTTATAATTGCCGTCTGGTTTCTGTACAAATTTTAAATAGTCATCCGCTTCCTATATTGTACCCCTACCACCTTTAGAGTTGGAAAGAGAGTATTTCAGTAAATATTCTCAAAAGCTTTCTCTAAGTTTACAAATGCTAGAAACGTAGGTTTGCCTTTCCTTAACCAATCTCCCATTAGTCGTCGTAGGGTCAGTATTGCCTCGCGCGTTCCCACATTTCTTCGGAATCTAAACTGATTCTCTCCGAGGTCGTCTTCCACGAGTTTTTCTATTCTTCTGTAAAGGATTCGAGTTAGTATTTTGCACCCCTGACTTTTTAAACTGATAGTTCGGTAATTCTCATACCTGTAAGCACCTGCTTTCTTTGGAATTGGGATTATTATATTCTTCTTTAAGTCTGAGTGTATTTCGCCTGCCTCATACATCTTGCTCACCAGGTGGAAGAGGTTTGTCATTGCTGGCTCTCCCAAGGCTATCAGTAGCTCTAACGGAATATTCTCTACACCCGGGGCCTTGTTTCGACTTAAGTCTATCAGTGCGTTGTCAAATTCTTCACGTAGTATTGTATCTCCCTCCTCATCTTACTCTAGGTCGAGTTCCATTTCCATAATATTGCTCTCAAGTACATATCTCTATAGACTCCTTCCACCTACCTGCTTTCCCTTTTTTGCTTAGGACTCGTGTTCTATCCGAGCTCTTGATATTCAATGCAGGTGGTTCTCTTTTCTCCAAACCTTCTCTTATGATTCTTAAACCAATGATTAAATTATGCTCTAGCAAAATTCTAGTAGGAGGCGTCTTCTTTCATTCCTTTTCCCCAGTTCATAGTCACCTACTACTTTTCCTTCTCTCCCTTTACCTACTATCGATTTCCACTCCCACATGTCTATTAATTTTTCAGTTGCCTTAAGTATCTGAATAATTTCTTTTATCTCATCATATATTTCCTCAATCTCCTCCTCATCTGCAGAGCTAGTTGGCATATAAACTTGTACTACTGTGGTAGGTGTGGGCTTCGTGTCTATCTTGGCTACAACAATGCGTTAACTATACTATTCATTCTACCTTACACGCATTCCTTTTTTTTACTCATTATTAAACCTACGTCTTCATTAACCCTATTTCATTTTGTATTTACAGCACTGTATTCACCTTGCCAGAAGTTCTGTTCCTCCTGCCACTGAACTTCACTAATTCCCACTATATCTAACTTTAACCTATCCATTTTTCTTTTTAAATTTTCTAACCTATCTGCCTGATTAAGGGACCTGACATTCCATACCCTGATCTTTAGAACGCCAATTTTCTTTTTCCTGATCATGACGTACTCCTGAGTAGTCCCCGCCCAGAAATCCAAATCAGGGAGTACTTCACCCCCGGAAGGTTTTACCCAAGAGGACACCATCATCATTTATCTATACAGTAGAGCTGCATGTCCTCGGGAAAAATTACAGCTGTAGTTTCCCTTTGCTTTGAGCCATTTGCCGTGCCAATGCAGCAAGACAGCTTTGGTTGATGTTACAAGTTCATATCAGTCAATCACCCAGACTGTTGGCACTGCAGCTACAGGATTCCTCTTCAGGAATCACGCGTTAGTCCGGCTTCTCAACAAATACCCCTCTGTTGTGATTGCACCGGTACGGCTACGTGTATCGTTGATGCACGCAGGCCACCCCACCAATAGCAAGATCCGTGATTCATATGGTGGTGGTAAAGAGGGGGGGGGGGGGAGAGCAGAGTCGTATAAGCGATAAATTGTGTTCTGGGGATGTAACATGGTGGAGGGGGTGAGGAGATAAATGGTGTAAGGATGGCTGCAGGACTGTGGTCATTAACTTCCCTGCTTAATAGGTCTCCAAACTGAAGACTAAACAGGTGATTCCCCAGTCTCCCTACGCCACTGTGTCACAAGTAGCAACTAAGAGGTGTTTGACAAAATTATACCTACCGTTCACAACGCATCTCATGAATCACTTAGCACGCAGTGCGCAGACACGCTACTGGGCGTTTATAATCCACAGAGTGTATTACCCTTGTCTGGAATATAGATGCACCCGTGGTCTGGGGGGAAGCGTCTTTGATTTGTGATCAAAACGTTGTCTGTCCCGGTTTCGAAACCCGCCACCAGCTAAATTTTGATTAACAATCAGCATTGGTGGCCGTACACTTACGGCATAAGAACTTACCGTCATTCTGCCAACGGAATTGTCAAAGAGGGCGGAGGATCAGAGGTTAAGGGCACTCTCTTATCCTTCGGGTGGAAAATTTCCCCTGAAAGCGAAAGGATCAACAATGATCAACGGCATGAAGATGCAGAAGGCAATGGAAACCCCTGCATTAAGGACACATAACGTATATCCACAGGACATATATGAATAAGAAGGTAGGAGAGAGAGTGTATTACAGTGAACAGTTGGAACTTAGCTTGCGTCATGGTCACATTTGTAAGTTGAGGAAAAAAATTGGTGTTATGTGTAAGTTGTGTGAATCTCACTTTGAATAAGAAAATGCTATCTGACATAGAAATCAACGTAAAAGATTGTGTCGCCATCTACTCTAGCCACAGGACAAGTAAAGGGTTCGACTGAATCGAAAAATTAATTAATTTAATCCTAAGAAAAAAACTCATAAAACAACATTCATTGTACTATCACTCATAAAGAATGGAATATAATTACTAGCTTGGTCTAGGCATTGTTCACGTGAATCAAATATTAAAATAAAGTAAATAAAGCATGAACACTGTGCATAAGAGCAGCTTGCAGCAGCACTCGTGAAAACAACATTTATTCTAAGGAATTTGTTTTAAATAAAAAAGCAACACTACTTACTGGCCCTGTGAACATGGAAATGCTGTGGATGCGTTAACAAGGAAACAAGATAAATAGCGTAGCTAATAGTGACGTAACAACGGTACAGAGGATAAGATTGGTGGTAAAATTATTTATTCCTTAAAACATTGATGTAATGCATCTACACAACTGCTGTTGCTTGGTAACTAAGTAGAATTTCTTGTGAAACGGTACACGATTCACGACACACTCGTATGACCACGTGGTTTGCGGAGACACAATTTCCACAAACCGTGACCAAATTTTAACCACATTAAACTATGCAGCCGCGAACAATTAACATTTTTCAGAAGGCACATTTGAATGGAAAAAGGGCGATGGCAGTGGACCAACAAACTCTAATATTAAACCACGTGAATGGCTTCCAACGGATATAAGGTAAATGAGACAAAGAAAATTCACGAAGAGAGGAAATTATTAAGGTGCAGGAAAGATTAGAACATATACAGACGCAGTTGCAGGCAGACAAACATTCACACTGAACCGAGGGCGCACTTGTTACATATGCAACACCTTTGTGTTACGTTCTTCTTACGGATCGAAGTCTGCATTAGGAATCAAACTGAAAGTCTGCAGAAGCCTCGCATTTCTTACTCCGACAAGGTTAAACAATCTTTATGAGACGAGACGCGAGACCAAAAGCTGAAATTAAAAGGGAGGTGCACGGAGTCGCCAATCAACAAAAACTAAAAGCTGCCTCTCGCTACGAGACAACGCGCCATGCGGTTAAACCAACTCACCCTCCTTCGAAGAGAGCTCGGCTGCAGACCCTCGACCCGCTAGAAGCAGAATGACCGTCTCACACACTCCAACGTCTCTCACGCCAGTCTGTGGCCAGGAAAACCCAGAGATGAGGTTTCCGCCACCAAACTAACACCGGTAACTTTCACGCAAGGAGAGCAAACCTCTTTGCCTGCCTGAAAACTACAGGTGTTGGCCATTCTGTACAACTACCGCTGATTCTATGCAGCAGACTAAACCACCGTATAACAACAAGGAACACACGACATTCATTCACTCACGCCTGCTAGAGAGTTTTGTATCACTGGAAAGTAAATAAAATGATAATGAAAGGGGACTAGAGGACCCTTTCATCACCCCAAACGTCCCGGAGAAGACTGTGCCGTGAATTTTCTAGCCATGCTAGGAGATTCACCAACAGTCTTCGAAACAAACATAACTTGAGAAACAATTATCGCAACAGGCAAACAGCAGATAAAAAAAAGACTAATCTACACTATTTAAATGAATTTTGGATGACTTTAGTCGGCAGTTGTGACCTCATTTGGCCTGCAAAGCAAACAGATTAAAATAAATGAAATGTATGATATTGGAAGCTGACATCACAGCATCCAAGTTATTGCAGCAACAAACATCAGATATCATCTTAAAAATTGCTTCAAACAGTTGTTTACAGTTAACATAGAAACATACCTAAGGGGAACACAAAATAAACCGGTTTACGAAAAAAAAAAACAATATTACAAGATTAAAGTCATGAGTGCACGGTTATAACGATATTCAACAAAAAATCATCATTAACACAGAAACATTCTTAAAAGATATACAGGTTTACAAAAAAATCCAAATATTACAAGATTAAAGTCGTGAGTGCACGGTTCTAACGATATTCACCAATAATTATCATTAACACAGAAACATACATAAAAGACACACAATATATACAGGTTTACAAAAAAATCGCTAAATTACAAGATAAAAGTCATGAGTGCATTCAACAAAAAATCATAATTAACAGAGAAACAGGCTAAAAGGTACACAAGATATACAGCTAAATACAAAAAAAAAGAAACAATATTACAAAATTAAAGTGGTCAGTGCACGGTTAAATGAGAAAGTATTACGTCGGTGGTTTGTAAGCATGACGTCGTAACTTCCGTTGACACCTTGTTTACCATGATAGCTAGTATCACACCGTAACACACTAATGGAATACGCGCCTCGATAGATTATCTAAAGACAATAACACACCCATATTATGCGGCGAACAACGCAAAAAAAAAAAAAAAAAACACTTGCACTTCACTGACCGTGTGGTGACATAATCCTCGAATCCACTAGAGCGCACGCCGTCGTCCCACAGAGTGAAGGACCTCCTTGGTAGAACGCCTCCCTCCGGCATGGCTGTCAGCACTCATGGCTGTCCATTTGCCACGCCTTCTCGGCAGTTCCGAACCTCGCGGAAGTACTTCGTCGTGGCCGGTGTCAATTCTTCCGCTAGGACATCTTAACACACCTGGGTCGTTTGACGTCCCTGCCCGAGGGAGGCAAAACTGGCTCTTCTGTTTGCACCGCCCTCGGCAAGCAAGGAACATCGACCACGACTGCATTTCTTCTGAAAGCCAGGGTACAGCCGTTGACAAAACGAGCGAGACCCCTCGCCTTTTCGTTATGCTGATCCGCAGAGCTTAAGAGTCTGCTACACAGCATAACAGGCAAGGCGACGAAATGCTACCAACATACTACGCACAGACGTGAAATTGAAAAACTTTCCGAACTTTGTCAGACTGTTTTCAGTCATGTGTATCACGTGTAAGACTATATTAATGCTCATTAGTATGTTAAACACAACACGTAAATATAAGATATAAATGAAAGAAGAAACGCTAATTACTATGAACTGTACTAATAAAAGTGAAATTCAGCTTATCGAGATAACATAACTGTTTTAGTAAGACAAAGTACCCCATATCGTTACGAATTAGCAAAATATTATGTGCATTCGGCCGCGAAACGGTCTGTGTCAACGTTCAGACGAGTCATACTGGATTACCGTTGCTGGCTTACCGTGAAAGTGTGCAAATTTAGCAATGCGTGAAGATTCATAACGAAATTCAGTTAAAAATCATTCAGTGCCACACTTAAGTCAATTCAATTATTGACAGAAGCGGAAAAAGTGGGCAGTAACAAGTATAAAATTCTACAAGGGTTTCATATGGACATCCACAGGCTGCCGGTACAGAATAAAGGTAGCAATAAAACGTATTGGGGCGCGAGAATTTCTTAAAATTGCTTTACTGATAGTCCACTTACCTCCATCGAGATTAGAACCGAAAACAAACCAGACCTCCCTTGCAGTAGCAAACACCTTTCAGTACGCTAGCAGACAACTCAGGCAAACAGCCCTCTATTATTACCCCAGACATGAATAAGCCGGCAATTTCGCAAATAAAATGGCAAAATGATATGCAGTTTCTGTTGCGTAGAGCTTTGTGGACTCAAAAAAGTGAATTTTCTACCTTATTGTCACCGCTCATGTGTGAATCATTCGGGATGTTTACCGAAATAACGAAATACTGTTATTGGTTGGTTGGTTGGTTGTGGGGAAGGAGACCGGACAGCGTGGTCATCGGTCTCATCGGATTAGGGAAGGATGGGGAAGGAAGTCGGCCGTGCCCTTTCAGAGGAACCATCCCGGCATTTGCCTGGAGTGATTTAGGGAAATCACGGAAAACCTAAATCAGGATGGCCGGACGCGGTACTGTTATTAGCGAGTAAATTTAGTAGGATAATTCTGCACCACCCCAGGAAATAAACGGCTACATAGCCGCCAAACGTATTCTACAATGTTTCGAATTCTGCATTAGACTCGTCAAAGCCCGAAAACGTTCATTAGACGAAGTGTTTCTTAAGCTTGCTAGCAATGGGAATGCTCGCACTTTTAAAACGCGGTGGCATTAATACTGGGATCTGAATTACCACGTGTATAGGCAAATGGATTTTATTTGCATTCATGTAAACTTGATTTGGATCGAAAGCTTAGGTACGATTAATATGCTGATGTATCGACTGCAACTAGAACATTTCGAATAACGAGTAGGGGGAATTATTTATGTGATTCTCGTCTTCAGTAACGGTCGTAGCTATTTCTGTTGTTAGGATTTCGTCACCTAAATCGGTAAAAATGGAACCGTACTAGTCTCACTTTCTTGACCCTTTATCTGTCTACCCCAACCTTAAACTCTGTTTACCTCGAGTACGGTTAGACACAATAAACGGAAATGTGTCGCACTCCCTGCGGTACACGGTCCCTTGGTGGTTTTAAAAAAGTGAACTTCTTTCATTTATATCTTATATTTACATGTTGTGTTTAACACACTAATCAGCATTACACATGACTGAAAACAGTCTGACAAAGTTCGGATAGTTTTTCAATTTCACGCCTGTGCATAGTATGTTGGTAGCACTTCGTCGTCTTACCAGTTATGCTGTGTAGCAGACTTTAAAGCTGTGCAGATCAGCATAACGAAAAGGCGAAGAGTCTCGCTCGTTTTGTCCACGACTGTACGTCGCTTCAGTCGTCATATCATCGTCATCATCGTTTGCGCACAGATCGGTTGGTAGAGCCACGCAATGTTCGTCAGGACATTCCCGCGCATGGAAGGCAGTAATGAGCTCTTCTTTGTGCCTTCCCTCAGCGAGCAGGGAACGGCCACTTCAGGTGCAGTTTGGTAGCGGTCAGCTGCACAGTTCTGTACTTGTCACATGGGCACGCCCCCGTGCCATGAAACTCAGCGAAACCGTCTTCCTGAGATGGTAACGTCTCAGTAGACCAGGAGCCGTGCCATCGTCAGACCGTATTAATGTCTCTGGGTCGTGCCTCAGGCATTGCCCAAATCTTGCTTGTGTGTGCATGATCGACGCTCCTATGCGTCACGCTAAACCAGTTCCACGCACCTGCGCCTGGCCCGGATCAGCGACCATGGCGATGCCGTGCCGCGCCATGCAGTCTGCGCTGGCCGACAGTCTGGGACTGGGGGTAAACCAGCGTCCGCTCCCCTCTGTCGTGCAACAGCCGTGACCGCTCGCAACACCACTAGCTCGCGGCTGATAGCGAGGCTCCGCAACACCTGCCGTTGCAGAAAGACCCGTACTTTTTGACGCGCAGGATCACTGGGCGGCCTGGCGACGTTGCGCCCACTTAATAGCTGCACTCACACAGACTTTCACACAATATTATCCATGTATTACAACAAAAAATCAGCGTAGATTCCCACTACTGACTATTACATGAAAAATTTCCCAAAAATGGCTTGACAAGGAGGGCCTTCTTAATAATAAAAAAACAATGAGAAAATTTATATGACCAAAATTCAGACAAGAAAGGTACCTTTCATTTAACATAGATACAGCATTACATACGTTGAGACAATTGTTCAGGATAGGTCTTGTACAAGATTTGGTAAGGGCCGGTTGGGTGGCCGAGCAGTTCTAGGTGCTACAGTCTGGAACCGCGCGACCGCTACGGTCGCAGGTTCGAATCCTGCTTCGGGCATGGGTGTGTGTGATGTCCTTCGGTTAGTTAGATTTAAGTAGTTCTAAGTTCTAGGGGATTGATGACCTCAGAAGTTAAGTCCCATAGTGCTCAGAGTCATTTTTTGGTAAGGATTTGGAGTAGATTTGGTGAAGCTACTAACCACAAACACAAAACTTTATCTACTACTACCTACATTCCCACACACAATCTGCCGAATTTGTACCAGTCACCACAAACATATAGAACAACTACGACACCCTCACATAAAAATATATTTTTTCGAAACCTAGTACCCATATTGTTATTCGTTGACTGATTCTCCATGGTTTGCAGTACATATTTGCTGATCTGTGGAAAATTACTGTGACATCTTTTCTATGAACATTTCATAATAGAAGTTATGGTTAATGAGACACAGAAGGTCCATATAAGTCATACCTGGAATCGTAACGTGTTAATATTTAGGCATCAGACTGATGTAAACGAATGAATGGGCATAAAAATAGAAATCAAAATCACTTTATCCTATAAGTAAACATAAAAGATTGTCAAAAAGTCAAGACATTTGCCCATGGCCATAATTACTCGTCTTACTAAGTGTCATACGATACTCACAATCATTGCACCATTACTCACCACTGTCGCCAGGGATCCTTACATACCTTCGCCGGCCGGGGAGGCCGAGCAGTTGTAGGTGCTAAAGTCTGCAACCGCGCACCGCTACGGTCGCAGGTTCGAATCCTGCCTCAGGCATGGGTGTGTGTGATGTCCTTAGGTTAGTTAGCTTTAAGTAGTTCTAAGTTCTAGGGGACTGATGACATCAGAAGTTAAGTCTCATAGTGCTCAGAGCCATTTGAACCATTAGAATCACATACCTTCACGTTATTTCACACTTATAGGTTGTTACCTCGATTATTTATCAAATATAAAAATTGCGTGAGTTTAAAAGCTGTTTCAATATTCATCTTCCAGGGCTTCTATATTCTGGTATCCTTAAACGTACCTAGTAGTAGGTGGTGGCAAATTACAACTTCCAATCATTTATAAGGTGGCATCACTGAAATTCAAACACTGTGAGTCTCACTCCACACACAAAACCATCAGCTACAAGTCATCAAAACGTCTCATAAACATCGCAGTACATTTGCAAAGTCTCACTGAATCATCCTCACCTATGGGGAATAAGCACACTACAACTGTAATTTGTCATCAAGAATTACCTTACGACTATTGACTCGCCACGCCAACACACCCGATACCTTTTTAGTCATACAAAAAAACCACCATCTTACTGTAATAGGAAACGCTTCATCTGAGCCTCATAATCATTCACATTCAGACGTTATAAAGCTGCACAACACTACTCTTTTCTGCTAAGAAGAAGAAATAACTACACACATATTGGGGAACCCTGTACAATTCATAGAAAATATACACTTTAATTTTAATCACACCAGAGTGAATCAAAGCATTGGAAAATATATACTGTAATTTTACTGACAAAAGAATGAATGCAAGAAAAACATGTGGGCAATACGTCATTCCGACCTCCGAGGGGCAAGATCTGCTTTTTATTCAATATAAGGTTTTACATTGGAGATGTGATGCAGGCCCTTCCACTTACGAGAGCGGAGGGTTTCCACTACAAGCGCGTTCGGATGTGGAATCCGCTTCATTCTGCACGGCCCGTTGAATAAGAAAACGAACTTTGACAACCCAGCCCGTTTATTAGAGAGCTTCTGCGAGTGTACAAGTACTTTCTGGCCTATGCGAAAATTTATGTTCCGCACCTTCTTTTTTTTAGTCTCTTATCCAAGCCTCGGCGGCATTCTTTATATTTTTCAGGGCAAGCTCCACAATAGCAGATCTCCATAACCTGGGTTCTGCTGGCCAGAGAACCACCTCTTATTTTACTCGGAGGCTCCTTGTTTTTCAGGACCAGAATCGGTTTCAACATCGTCGAGGCATTTGGCAACTCATTTAATATGTTCTGGAAACCGGATAGTTTCGTGTCCCACGTCCGGCGGTCAGTGTGGCAGTATAACCGACACAATTTTCCAATCTCCTTCATCCACCTTTCACAGGGATTTTCTGAAGCATATACTCCCAGTGAAGTGACCTGAATTGTGGCCCGTAGTCCGAAATCACGCGCTTCACAGTGCCAACCTCCCGTAAGAAGTGATTTGCGACGCGGCAGCTACTGCCTTCCCGGTAGCACTACGCAGCGGGGTGAGGCAGACGAATTTTGACGTCAGCTCTTCTGCCACAAAAATGTACGCAAATCCGTTCCTAGAACGCACTAGCGGACCGAATATATCTGCTGCTGCGAGATCCCTGAATTTACTGGGAACGATCGGGTGTATTGGTGCGGCAAACGACACAGTGGGCGGCTTGGCTTGCTGACAGGGCTTGCATACCCTAATTACTTTACGTTGTAACACCCACCCGCCACTTATCTAGTTTTGGCGTGTGTTCACCCCAGGTAACTAACAGATCAACAGAGAGAGCGAAACTGCCGCAGTATCGCATAACGCAAAGTAATAAGGCCCTGTGACTCCTGATTGAACTGCAGTGGCAGTGTTGACATTAATTGATTCAGAATTGATCCCTTTTAATTAAAAAGGGGTGCACATTGATTTTATATTCAGCTATTGAACACCAGATGCAAATGTTGAACATAAAATTAATTAAGAAACTGACTTGGGATTTCAACTACTTGATTGAAAACAAATGCAGTCGATTAGCTCAAATTTATTTTAACTCACAACCTTCAATAATCACATTACATGACTCTCCTAACAGGCATGGTAATAAATTGCCTTTGCGTGGAGTAAAGCGCGATAAATCAAAAGTAATTCCTATCGACTGACCCAGGCATAATGCTAAGTGCGACAGGAATTCTACAATACACGGCCCATGAAACCCTCGTGGAAAGTTAGCCGACGTGACCCAACAAATTAATCAGTGGCCTGACTCAAGCCAGAGCGGGCGCAATATCACCGAATTCAGCGTGGCGGGCGTCGTCGTTGTGCAGACGTCGGCCAACCTCGTGGTGCTGCAAGGCTGCGCTCGTCTATTCACTCCTAGCTATCTTGCTCAGTACGTAGCTGAACCAAAACTTTATACCTCCAAGCTCAATCGTTCCTTTTGCTAAGTCCTAAACTGCAGAGATGCTCACTCTCTCTCAGGAAAGCTGAGCAAAGAACGCCACGTCCACACTCCAGGCAAGCTGGGAATGGAAGACTTCTACAGAGACTTCTGCCAGTCTGCTCTTCGCCTCGGTGTCCCCTCCAGCAAAATCACTTACGCCAAATGCAGCGCAAGTCGCGTTAATTATGTGTTGCTTCCCAGCGCCGACCAATGCCTGCTCTGGGAAGTGAACAAATTCCCACAAAATTTCCCTTCTTCTCAACTTCTGCTATTTAGATCCTCCCAGGCCACCCATCAAGGTTAGTGTCTGCACAAAACATAATTTTTTCCGGAATTTTGACTCCCAGGAGAGTACTCCTATTTCCTTGGTGCTATGTTTCTATCGGAGGCCGGCGTATTTCATTCTGTTGCTCTTCACCTGATTTGCTTCAGACTCTACGGACCGTGAATTCAGCGTGAAGTTGCTACAGTCATGGACACGCATATTTTTGGCCTCTGTTGACCGCTCTATCGTAGCTTTGCGCGGCTTTCTTGCCTGTTTCACTGGAAACGGTACGACGGACATTTATCAACAGGCGTACAAGTTCTCCGTCTTCTTCCCGGTACACCACCATGGGATCAACCACCCCCCTCACTGTCACTCATCTTAAGGCAGCTGGGGGCCGCGCCCCGTTACCGCTTTCTCAGAGTATGAGCCGTCCGTGGTTGCCTATTGTCGCTTCCCTTCGCTGCTCTCCAGCCTGGCTGCAGTCAACTCTGAATACTTCCTTGGGATAAACTAGCCTCCAGTGAATTGACACATTTCCACAAAGTTTTCACGTCTCGTGTATTACTTTTAAACCATCACCCAACGTTAATTATTCCAATACATCCATACTATACCCTCTACAAGATGCATTGTGCCTTGTCAGTCATTTTTCTTCAACCCCACTGTTCACTCAGCTGTTGGCCAACCCGACTACATATCTACTATTTACTACTTTTTATCTCTAATTTTGATTTTTTTTCTGAATACCCTATGTGGCAGACGTCCCTCTTATTGTGCCTGCGAAGATGTATAAAACATAACAAACTTAGACATGTGTCAGTCTTACCAATATTTTTGTTGGAAGTTTGGATAGCGTCCTTTATCGTGTTCTATTGCGACACCTCTTCTCTCCTCTATTTTCTTCCCGTTTTCTCCATTAGTCACGAATGGTTTTATAAGGCCTGTGAACATGTTTCGGGTTAGCAATGTCACAGTGGCACAACACAAATATAGCTCACTGCTCACACTCGCAGTTGTTACACTATCTGGGTATCAACAAGTAATGCTGTTGTTCGCTACATCTGGTTCATTTTAACATGCACTGGGTGCGCTAATTCACGCAACTGCGCATAGCTGCCCACCACTTACGTATTCACGGGCATTCGAGATGCGTCGGTGCGTCCTCGTAACGACCTACGGGACTGGCCACCTTAAATATGTTCTCCAATGACGGAGATACAATTACGGGGAACCTTTCTGTAATTTACAGAGTTCCTAATCTATCTTTTTCTAGGGGTACGCCCAGAAATACTTGTTTTCCATTCTTTAATCATGTGTTGTTACAGAGTACTCTAGTGCACTTCACTTTCACAGCATCGAGAGGCGAGATATCATTATTAATAATAAAAACACAAAATATCGGCACATATAAACGGGACATTCTACCACTAAGATCAGTACATACACAAACAAACAAGACACTTTAACAAAAATCCTTATCCTAAGCCTATATTTACTACAATTCCATGTACAAAATCTGCAGTTCATCATTCCACAAATGCCTTTACATGTGCTATCGGAGGCACTCCCAGTGATTTTCCTGTTTTTACGGATTCTACTTCCAATGCGTTGGCATGCGCTATTCTCCGCACGCGTACAGGCCCACTATACGCGGTTAAGAATTTGTGGCACAACTTCCTTTGCTAGTTTGACAAACGGTGTGTCTTAATGAGTCCCTTTTCCCCAACCACAAATTGTCGTACTCGCGCCCCTTTATCCGCTCGTGCTTTGCGCTTCTCGCCTGCACGTCGGATATTTTGTAGGACTTCCTCCACGACGGTCCCATGTCGGTGACGTGTTCTTGGAGGAAACTCCACTAACTGACGGAGCCTGTCCGGCGGGTCCCGGTTCTTTAGTACCGTAATTGGAGCTAACAGTGTGGTGCTGTGGGGTATCTCATTAATTACCTCCTGGTAATCTTTGATGAAGATGTCCCACGTGGCGTGCTTCTTACTGCAGTACAATCTGCAAAGGTTTCGTAAATCCTTCATGTTCTTTCAGAGGGATTAGAACTGGGGTGGAAGCGGGATATGAAAACTGGTTTAATTCCATGACTTTCAGGTGTTCTCTTCCATACCTCGGACCTGTACTGTGGCCCATAGTCTGACAAAATATATTCTACTGGCCCTACCTGTGCCAGGAAATCTCTACGTAGCGCCCTGCTCACCGTTGTCCCGGTTGCTCTTTTCAGTGGTGTCAGGGTGACGTACTTAGACGTTAATTCTAAGACCACCATGATGTATCTATAACCCCTTTGTGTGGTTGGTAACTGACCCATCAAGTCCGTCGCCGCTGTTTGTCTTAATTTCTCCGGAATAATGGGGTACAGAGGCGGCTGCATGGCTACAGTACTTGTTTTCGCCTTCTGACACTTCTTACATACAGCGAGAACCTTGCGTAATCGTCTCTACATATTTTTGAAATGACAGACGCTTATTAGTTTCAAGAAGCACTTCCTGGGTCCGAAGTGAGCATAACTGAGATGTGTATACCAGATGAGTTCGTTTATTACTTCCTCTGGCACACACACGACCCACAACGTCTCACCCGGATTTCTTCTGTAAAACAGGACCCCCTTTCTTAACAGATAATGCTGCCTAAGCCTGGCTTGCGTTCTATCTTCCCACTTTTCTTTTATTCCTCTCAGCACAGGATATTTGTCTTGTTCTCGCTCGATATCACGCATTGTCACTGTGATATAATTTTCAAATGCCACTTTTCGTAGATAGAACAAGGAGAAATGTTATTGTTCCAGTTCTTCAGCCTGATAATCGCCTATCCCCAGAGGGGAACGTAATAGTGCATCCGCGATTACATTTGTGGGTCCCGGTACGTAGACTATTGTGAAATTGAATTCCTGGAGGACAGCAACCCATCTCGCAAGCCTCCCATGCGTTAATTTGGCCGTAAGTAAGAACTCCAGATCACGATGGTTGGTATAGCCATGTGTCTTACGTCCGAATAAAAAGTACTTGAACTTCTGGAACCCCCCCCCCCCCCTCCACTATCGCTAGGGCCTCCTTTCGCTTTAACTCAGCACCCTACTCCCGAACGCGACCGTTTTGTGTATCTTTATTCCATCTTCTTCATATTCTTGGAAGACCATTACGCCTAGCCCGCTTTTCGCGCTATCCGTGGCTATACTAAAGTCATGCGTCAGATCAGGATGTGACAGAATCGGAGCCTTTACCAGAGCTGACTTTAGCATACTGAATTCGCTTTCTGCATCATTATCCCATACCCACGCCGCAGTCTCTCCGGTTAATTGACACAGTCGTCGTGTCGCCAATGCCTCTATATATATGAATTTTTTGTAAACATTCACGACACCGAGAAAGCCTCTGAGCTGTTTCCTTGTGGTAGGCGTTCCAAATTCTGCGATTGCCCTCATCTGCTCTGGGTCTCGCATAATGCCTTCCCCTGAGGTGACATGACCCAAAAAATGTACTTGTCTTCCTCCAAAACAAGACTTTTTTATATTTACCGTCACCCCGTGCTTTCTTAATTTGGAAATCACTTCTCCTAGAAAATTGTTGTGAGATTCCCATGTCTTTTCCGCAATGAGGATATCATCAACGTAACTTGTTATTCTATCCCTTAACCCCTCATCCAAAATTGTTCCTAATCCTCTTATAAATGCTGCAGACGAGATATTCCGGCCAAAGGGGAGTTTCTTAAATTGATAGAATCTACCAAATGCGATGAACGCCGTGTATCTTCTACATTCTGAATCCAACTCGATTTGCCAGGAGCTGGATTTCAATTCCAGAGAGGAAAACACCGAAACTCCATGGAATTTCTGGAGCAACTCATCGAGCCTCTCGGGTCTGTCGGTTTCCGGAAATATGATCCCATCGCGGAGCATAAAGTAACCTCTGGCGTGCCACAGGGGAGTGTTATGGGACCATTGCTTTTCACAATATATATAAATGACCTAGTAGATAGTGTCGGAAGTTCCATGCGGCTTTTCGCGGATGATGCTGTAGTATACAGAGAAGTTGCAGCATTAGAAAATTGTAGCGAAATGCAGGAAGATCTGCAGTGGATAGGCACTTGGTGCAGGGAGTGGCAACTGACCCTTAACATAGACAAATGTGATGTATTATGAATACATAGAAAGAAGGATCCTTTATTGTATGATTATATGATAGCGGAACAAACACTGGTAGCAGTTACTTCTGTAGAATATCTGGGAGTATGCGTGCGGAACGATTTGAAGTGGAATGATCATACAAAATTAATTGTTGGTAAGGCGGGTACCAGGTTGAGATTCATTGGGAGAGTCCTTAGAAAATGTAGTCCATCAACAAAGGAGGTGGCTTACAAAACACTCGTTCGACCTATACTTGAGTATTGCTCATCAGTGTGGGATCCGTACCAGATCGGCTTGACGGAGGAGATAGAGAAGATCCAAAGAAGAGCGGCGCGTTTCGTCACAGGGTTATTTGGTAACCGTGATAGCGTTACGGAGATGTTTAACAAACTCAAGTGGCAGACTCTGCAAGAGAGGCGCTCTGCATCGCGGTGTAGCTTGCTCGCCAGGTTTCGAGAGGGTGCGTTTGTGGATGAGGTATCGAATATATGGCTTCCCCCTACTTATACCTCCCGAGGAGATCACGAATGTAAAATTAGAGAGATTAGAGCGCGCACGGAGACTTTCCGACAGTCGTTCTTCCCGCGAACCATACGCGACTGGAACAGGAAAGGAAGGTAATGACAGTGGCACGTAAAGTGCCCTCCGCCACACACCGTTGGGTGGCTTGCGGAGTATAAATGTAGATGTAGATGTAGATTGATCTGCCGGGAATTTAACACAAGTCGAATTTCCCCGGTCTACGATCCTGAGGGGGCTGTTATATTGTGACTTTGCTGGCTCTATCACATCCTCCCTCTGCATCCGCTGGAGTTCGATAAGAACACGATCTCGGCACGAGCACGGAATCGGGTACGGCGGTACTCGAAACGGTTTGTGCCTCTTTACGTCAAATTTATATTGATAGCCCTTTATGGAGCCCGTCTTGGGGAGAAAAACTTCAATATTCCTTCTTAGCACATTGTCTAATCCTTCTTTGTCTGCGTCTCTTATGGCCTTTATGCCCTGCAATTTCTCGCTTACTTCCTTATGTATTTCTACTAACTGTGCTTCTTTCGAAGTACTATCTCGATTGTCCTGTCCACTGTCGGTTTCACCTGTTGACTCCTCCTGGTTTGGAAACTGTAGTCTGAGACAGCTCTTTTGTACCTGCCCTGGGATTGCCTGTTCATCGAAACGAAGATGGATTTTGTCACCCTCTCTTAATGTGACTTCTCCTCGACCCAAATCGATTATGGCTTTGTTTGTAGATAGGAAATCCATACCAATGATAATATCGGTGGACAGTTTCGGAATGACAAAAAGATTAGCAGCCAACTGATGTCTCTGACATTTGAATTCTAAACGTGTCTGTTTAGATATTTCTATGCTCTTTCCAAGTAATGCACCCCTGACCTTCTTCTTTTGTGTGGCAAGAGTCGGTGGGTTCAGCACATTTTTACATGTCTTAAATACCTTTTCTGAGATCGCTGAAAGCTGGTTTCCACTATCAATCATAGCGGCCACCGTTAAGTCACCTATTTTGATTTTGACTACTGGGTATATTTCTTTATTTCGTTGCCCTTCCTTTTCTTCGAGGAGTAACTCGGTGACATCCTCGTATTCGATAATGTTTATGTTACTGACTAGTTCCGAGGTTACGGACGTTTTGCAACTCCTTTCCGCGCTCTGGCTTAGTCATTCGTAATCCTGCCCGTTAAGGTGGGATGGACCAGGCTTCGGAGGGCGGACTTCGACCTCTTCCTGGTTGTTATTTTGGTAACCATTATTCCTTTTCCTTCCCGATTGCTGATTACCGCCCCAGGTCCTTTGTGATTTATTATGTTGCACCGGAGAGTGTCGCTCTTCTTCCGTGTACCTTCTTTTCGAGTTGCCATTTTGATTGTGGCCGTTGTAGTTCGGTGCTGGCCTACTATCCCACTGGGGTCCATTATTGCGACGATGTTATTTTCTTCACGCTGTTGGCGTTTCTCCCGCGCCTGTTCCTCTTGAAATGCGAATTCCAGTTCGCGCAAAATACCCTTGAATACCTCAGTATCGCTACCACAACAACCGGCAAGTAATTGTTGTAACGATATGGGAAGTTTCATGTAGCATAATCTGATGATTTCCGCACCGCTACTTGGGTTGTCTAGGTACTGGTTCCTTTCTGTCATATTTTCAAAAAATTTGACCGGACTCCGGTACCCTGCTCCTTCCATATCTCTGGACGTCATAATTTCTTGTTTCATGCTTTCTTGGGTTTGTTTAGACCAATACTAGCCGAAGAAGGCATTTTTGAATTCTAAGAACGAGGCGCTCGTCTTCGCTACGTTTCTCATGTACTCAGCGGTCGCGCCCTCCATATGGGAGCACACAAAATCCAGCTGGTACATCAATGGCCAGTGTGGGGGCAAAGATAACTCAAATTGTTCCATAAAAGTTTTTGGATGCAAGCTATTACCTTCGTCCTTGTAGTGATGGAACTTTCGGACTGATACAAAGTGCTTGTAGTCAAACCGGTCATCATTCCAGTTACCATTTCGCCCGTTCTTACGATTCGTAAGAACTTCGGGACGAGGACTAATTCGTTCCGATACGCTATCGTCATCTCTCCCCGTCTGTATGTTCGACAGTTGTTCGGTACATCTAATCAGCCGACAGAAATTGTGCTCACTGGACTGCTGGGCACAGTCCGTGTGTACCTCGGTCGTTGCCTCAGAGCTGGGTATCAAGGCGTGGCTCCCGTTGCTTATAGTGTCAACTTTGTCACGCCGTGAAGCGGTTATCTGTGTTCCGGCAAGTGACGGTTCAGTTGACGCAGTAATTACACCCTTCTCCTTTCCTGATGTCTCTGTAATGAGACGTTTTACCTTGTCCTCTAAATTTCTTTTTAATATCGCCACCTCCTGTTTCAACATTCGTTAGGCCCTATGTGCGGTTGCTCTTGTTGCTTTTCTTCGACACGTTTTATCCGGCTTTGTAGCCTTGATAACATGACTCTTCCTACTTTTGCCGCGCTTTGCGTGTAGTCCCTAGTTTCTCTAGCTGTTTTCCTTGCACCTTTCGCAATTAATTTGGCTTCAATTGCCGTTCGTTTGATGATGGCAATCTCTTTCTCTATTTTGACGCCGAGATTCTTTACCTCCTCCTTTACTTGCTCTTTCAACTCCGAATTCGCCTTTTTAATTTCGGCATTGAGGTTGACGCTCTGCTCTTTCAGCTCCGAATTCGCCTTTTTAATTTCGGCATTAAGGTTGGCGCTCTGCTCTAAGTTCATCGTTTGCATCTGTCCCAACAGGTCCATAATATTTTTGGGAGTAGCCGCATTTTGATCCTCGTTCTTTTGTGGTTGAAAATGCGACTCTTCTCCTCTGTTCTGAGGAACCCTTCGATATCTAGACAAGTACCGCCTCCGTACCCCCGTCGGATCACTTGTGAATGAATCGTTTGATAATGGTCGGACACCGTTTTGTTCCAACACACTCTGGCTTCTTAGGCTGGATCTTCCATTCTCATGGATTAATCCTGTACTCCCTGCATCCCCCGAGACCTCAGTATCACTGCCTGAATCAACGTCCTTCCTATTCAGTAGACTAAACCAGTCGTGAGACCCAGTTTCACGAAGTTGCAGCTCGCGTTCGTCACGCCCATCGGTAGAGCTTTCCCTACTATCAATCATGTCCTCCCGAGTAACAGTCTGATTATGTTCTGCCGTTGTCTTGGCTTTTCCCCTCGTTATCATTTGCACTTTTATGTTACACGAAAACTCAAAACCAAGGTACCCCTTACTCTCAATAATAAGATAACGCAAAACATATATCAGGACACAAATCGATACACTGGGTGTGAGCAATGACCCGACAAACAATTCCTGACGAATTCCCCCAGAAAGACTAGTACCAATGATTGTGTTCTGTGTGCTCAGCATCGGCTGATTACGGCAGTGCACATCATAAGTACTCCAACAAATCACAAATACAATGGACAGGCACCTATAAATGTCAATTTGAAAGGACAGGACATGAAGAAGACAATGTAACTTATTATAACTAATGTTACCCGTTTTTCAATTAAAATGGCTAAGCAATGCATCACGTGGAATAATTTCCTTTTTGAAGACTAATTCCTAGCAAATCCCAAAGTATCGTATCCTGGCATGGGTCAGCCATATGTAACATTCCACCCGTCACTTATCTGGTTTTGGCGTGTGTTCACCCCAGGTAATTGACTAACAGATCAACAGAGAGTGCAAAACTTCCGCAGTATCGGGTAACGCAAAGAAAGTAATAAGGCCCTGTGACTCCTGATTGAACTGCAGTGGCAGTGTTGACATTAATTGATTCAGAATTGATCGCTTTTAATTAAAAATAGGTGCACATTGATGTTATATTCGGCTATTAAACACCAGATGCAAATGTTGAACATAAAATTAATTAAGAAATTGGGATTTCAACAACTTGATTGAAAACAGATGCAGTCGATTAGCACAAATTTATTTTAACTCACAAATTTCAGTCATCACATTACATGGCTCTCCTAACAGGCAGTGGTAATAAATTGCGTTTGCGTGGAGTAAAGCGCGATAAATCAAAAGTAATTCCTATCGACTGACCCAGGCATAATGCGAAGTGCAAGAAGAATTCTACAATACATGGCGCATGAAACCTTCGTGGAAACTTTGTCGACGTGATCCAACAAATTAACCAATGGCCTAACTCAAGCCGGAGCGGGCGCAATATCACCAAATTCAGCGTGGCGGGGCGTCGTCGTTGTGCAGTCGTCGTTGTGCAGACGTCGGCTGACCTCGTGGTGCTGCAAGGCTGCACTCGTCTATTCACTCCTAGCTATCTTGCTCAGTACATAGCTGAATGAAAACTTTCTATCTCCAAGCTCAATCGTTCCGTTTGCTAAATCCTAAACTGCAGAGTTGCTCACTCTCTCAGGCAAGCTGAGTAAAGAACGCCACGTCCGCACTCTAGGCAAGCTGGGAATGGAAGACTTCTACGGAGACTTCTGCCAGTCCACTCTTCGCCTCGGTGTCCCCTCCAGCAAAATCACTTACGCCAATGGCAGCGCAAGTCGCGTTATTTATGTGTCGCTTCCCAGTGCCGACCAATGCCTGCTCTGGGAAGTGAACAAATTCCCACAAAATTTCCCTTCCTCCCAACTTCTGCTATTTAGCTCCTCCCAGGCCACCCATAAAGGTTAGTGTCTGCACAAAACACCAGTTTTTCCGGAATTTTGACTCCCAGGAGAGTACTTCAAATTCCTTGGTCCTATGTTTCCATCGGAGGCCGCAGTATTTCATTCTGTCGCTCTGCGGACCGTGAATTCAGCGTAAAGTTGCTATAGTCAAGAACACGCATATTTTTGGCCTCTGTTGACCGCTCCATTGTAGCTTTGCATGGATTTGTCGCCTGTTTCACTGAAAACAGGACGACAGACATTTATCAACAGGCGTACAAGTTCTCCGTCTGCTTCCTGGTACACCAGCATGGGGTCAACCACCCCCCTCACTGTCACTCATCTTAAGGCAGCTGGAGGCCGCGGCCCGTAACCGCTTTCTCAGAGTATGAGCCGTCCTAGGCTGCCTATTGTCGCTTCCCTTTGCTGCTTCCCTTCCCGGCCACGGTCAACTCTGAATACTTCCTTGGGATAAACTAGCCTCCAGTAAATCGACACGTTTCCACAAAGTTTTCATGTCGTGTGAATTACTCTAAAAGCATCACCCAACATTAATTATTCCAATACGTCCATACTATACCCTCTACAAGATGCATTGTGCCTTGTCAGTCATTTTTGTTCAGCCCTACTGTTCACTCAATGTGAGTTTGGTAATCTTTAATAACTTCATGTAAGGGGCGTAGTTCTTGCCATCTTACAACGTACATCCCGAATCATATTATTAAAGTAGCAGGTTTCCCTCAGCTTCTCCAGGCATTTCCTTGCACCAAAGTGACCATAGCTCAGATGCACATACCACATGAGCTTGTTCACCAGTTCCTCCGGAATCGCTAACAGGCACCTGGAGTCATACAGAGCTTGCCTCTTCAACAGGATACCATTCTGGATAATATAATGCTTCCTGATGGCCACGTAGGATTTATCATGCCATTTCTCTTTGATGTCACGCAAGACCTCGTCCTTGTCTTGCTCCTCCCCGATATTGCCTAGTGATGCAGTGATGTAATTGTCGAATGCCACATTTTGAAGGTATAAAACACTAAAATTGTTTTCTTCAATAGCGTTATCCTCAGCATGGGTGATCCCGATAGGCATCCGAGATAGAGCATCATCAATGATGTTCTTGTGCCCTGGAATGTACTCTATCGTGAAGTGGTATTCCTGGAGGAACACCATCCACCATCCGAGTCTACTGTGATTGATCTTGGCGCACATTAGGAATTCTTTAATTCGTCAAATTCGCTCTGTGCTTGTTCGTCCCACATCCAAACGGTGTTCTTACCCGTCAGTGCACATAAACATAAACGAGGGGTGGACAAAACAGTGAGATTTATAAATCTTTTGTAGAAATTGCAAAGCCCCAAATAACCCCTGAGCTGAATCTTCGACGTCGGCGTCGCGCACTCTGCAATCGCTGAAATCTTTTCGGGATCCGGATGAATCCCATCCGCCGACACAATATGACCCAGAAACTTTATGCTTTCGTGCCCGAAATGGTTGTCCAGATTCACGGTCAACCCCGCTTTCTCGAATACTTCGAGCAATCGATTTAGATCCCCGTTGTTTTCCTCCCATGACTTTCCTGCAATGAGAATGTCGTCCACATACACAGTTACGCGCGCTTATAGGTCGTCAGGTAGTATGCTATTCAGGTCTCTTATGAAGGTGGCTGAAGAAACATTCAAGCCGAAAGGGAGGCGTTTAAACTGGTAGCAACTCCCATTGCAGAGGAACGCAGTATATTACCTGCAAGACGAATCTAGCATAATTTGCTAACAGCTGTTTCGGAGCCCCGCGGATGACAAAACTCTTACTCCATGAAACCTTTGCAGCAGTTCCTCCAATCCTTCTGGCCTATCTGTCTCGGACATGATGAGCGTGTTTATTTGCTGCGAGTCCGACACCAAACGCACGGACTTGTCCCGCTTTGGCACAACGAGTAATGGCGAGTTATAGGAACTACTAGCTCGGTCTATTATACCCTGCTCCAGCATCCTACTTATTTCGGCTTCCACACTGCTCTTGTGTACCAGTGGGATGGGGTAGGGCTTAACAAAGAACGTAAGATGCTCGCCAACTGTAAACCAGTACAGAAATCCATCAACTTCCCCTGGTGAATCCGAAAATACTGGGGAATGGCTTCTGAGAACGCTACACAGTTCCACACGATTCGCTTCTGTGGCTCCCCCACCAGCAATACACCTTTTCACAGCGCTTGTGAAAACATGTTCCTATCATGCTCATTAGGTTGTGAATCTATGTCACTAATTAAATTGACCAAAACCTCCTGCCCAAGTCGCGACTCATTCCTAACGAGAAATTTCAGACAGCTCAACTCAGACTCGTTGCGCAAAACACATTCCTCGAAAATTAGTCTGGCAGGGATGCTCCCGGCAATCTTCTCTAATATCGTCTTCCTCTGTCAAATGCACACAAATCTTGGGTGCTTTGTGGGGACTGTGAGTCCATTAGGAGACCTTGGCATTATTCTTGTTGTATTTTGGAGCACGGAGCAACTATCCTTATGATAGAGACGCGTAGCTGTTCAGGGAGCCGCAATCGGAAAAACCAGCCAGACAAAAACCCTGAACAGGGACGAGAACAAAACGTCGAGTCCGACCAGGAACGAAACGCGCAAAACCCAAGTACAAGTGTTGTCCATCCTGAGCCCGCTGTAGTGATTTTGAATCAGTCGATAGATGCAAATTCATTACAGACGTTGCCACGACAATTACTAGACAGTAATAGGAGACATATCGAGGAAGTGAATAAAAAACAAGCAGAAGAAAATAGAAGGGATATCGAGGAAGCAAATAAAAGATTAAGTAGTGAAATAGTACAGGGTGCTGGGGAGAAAAAAAAAATGTTCAAATGTGTATGAAATCTTATGGGACTTAACTGCTTATGTCATCAGTCCCTAAGCTTACACACAACTTAAATTACCCTAATGACATAAATAGACACACCCATGCCCGATGGAGGACTCGAACCTCCGCGGGGGCCAGCCGCACAGTCAATGACTGCAGCGCCTCAGACAGCTCGGCTAATTCGCGCGGCTGTTGGGGAGGAACTGGCGATCATTGACCAACGCATCTCCACTTTAGAAGAGGGGCATGTAGTCATTAGTAAGCGAGTGATGGAGCAAGAAGAAAGGTTCGCTGGGAATCTACGCATGCTAGCAGAACAATATCGGAGTGAACACGACACTGCGGCTAAGTGCCCGGTCCACCTTAGCGCGCAGATAGAAACCCTCAGCCTGGCGATAATAGCCCTCGAGCGAGAGCAAGGGCATATGCAAACACAATAAGACACGGCCCACCGAGATATGCGAGAAGAAATATCCGGGATCTCAGACGCAGTAGCGCGTAAGTCTGACAATAATAGGGAAACGATTACCTCTTCATCAGCGGATGCGGACGAAACACGGTCGATAACGAAATGTCCGCGCGGACGGTGTGATATAAACATACCAGAAAGAGGGGCTACCGAGGGACTATGTGAGCGCATGGCCTGTTTAGAACTTCACCTAAAAGGGTTAACGGCCCATGAAGTTGAAAGAAATGAACTGAAGGGCCATTATTCCGACGATGATTCCGGGAACGATGGCGAATTTGATCATCGTCACGATCACGGATCTCTTACCATCTGGGAACGGCGCGGATCCCCTCAGGAACGTTCGTCAGGGAAAACTCAAGAATTTGACTTTAAACATTTTCTGACGGTGACGAAGTTTGGAGTCTTCCGTAACTCTGCTACGGGGTTCACCCGAGGGCCTGGTTACAGCAGTTCGAGTTCTCCCTTCCTCCTATGTGGCCCAGTGTGCACAAAATAGAGAATATGTGCGGCTAGCGCCGCGGATGAGGTCAATTGCACGCAATTGCTACACAGTCGGGGAGTTTCGTCAACACTTCCTGACGATCTATTGGTCAGTGCCAGCCGGGGTGGCCGAGCGGTTCTAGGCGCTACAGTCTGGAACCGCGCGACCGCTATGGTCGCAGGTTCGAATCCTGCCTCGGGCATGGATGTGTGTGATGTCCTTAGGTTAGTTAGGTTTAAGTAGTTCTAAGTTCTAGGGGACTGATGACCTCAGAAGTTAAGTCCCATAGTGCTCAGAGCCATTTGAACCATTTTTATTGGTCAGTGGCAGTGAAGAGTCGTGCAAAACACGGACTCATTATGCTACCAGAGTTAAACCGGTCGAAATTCTCCAGCCCTGTGGAGATGTTCGAGCACATGCTGCAGGCGAATGAACATCTTGCGATCCTATGGACCTGCAGAAATTATTCGTATATGCCTGGGAAAGTTTCCAATGCAGTTGCGGCACGTTATCCTTGCAGGACGATGTAAGGATGACGTAGAGGGGTTTCGCAATCTCCTTTTAGAGCTTGAGTGCGATGCGAGTGGCACCACGCAGAATTACGGTTAGAGCGCCTAAGAGCAGCGGCCGCGCGAGCAAAGCCGCAACCGTAGAGACAGGTGGGGCAATCCAGACGTAACGGGTCGCCTGAGAGTTACAGAGCGCGCGAGCGTTGGCAGCGTCGCGACTCCTCACGGAACGCCGGCAGAACAAACGTTGCCAATGGTCATCATTCGCCGAGAGGAAACCAAAAACACCCCGGGGAGTTTAGAAGATATGATAATGAGCAGAGATTTAGGCGCAATCATAGCGGACCTAGGAACGGTAGTCGTGACCGACTACAGAATAATTATCGAACAAGCAACAACAGGGGTGCCGTAAACAGTGCGGGTGGTCCGCCAGTGGGTGTTGAAATTCGTCCCGCAAACCCGCGGCACAATCCGACAAATGCCTCTAAGCAAAGGGATCAATGACCATTGGCTGACTCGGTTGGCGTCAACTTAATGAGTGCTATTGATGATATTGATGAGTATTTGATAGAGGACGACGATATTAGGGAAGATTTGTTGAGGGAGGGCCACAGTTTTGGTGTGACCGCGGTAAACCCAGTCGTCGGGGAGTCAGTCTTAGATGTGTACTCGATACAGGCAGCCCCTTTTCGCTGATTAGTGAGGCGGCGTTTCGGAAGTCTGAGGAAACGGGGAGTTGGCCGACTTTCCAGGTGAGAGGGACCACAGTCAGGGGTGTGATATATGGAAAACTTGTTAAAATTAAAGTACAGACTCGAGTAAACTTCGTCTGTCAAGGTCATGAGTTGGAATTCAATTGTTTTGTGATGCCGCAAATGAGCGTGACGATAATATTGGAGACTGGCTCTATGAATGCCCACAGCCCCGTAATCGACGAGGCTGGCGGTGTTGTGACATACACAGATACACGCCAAAAGACATGAATCAACCCACACTTTTAACACAATGGAATACTGAATCACAAAGTCTATACAGTAATACATAATCAAGATAAAACACGGAAGAAAATGCACACCTATATCCTAAATTCACGTAAATTCTGTGTTGCAGAACGATAATATATAAATTAGCACATCCAACCGAAAATAACCAATCCTCATTGCGCATCAGAAGATATCTGGTTTACCGACATCCGTGAGAAGGGTAAGCCATGTGTAACTTAGCTTGCGTCATGGCCACTGTTTGTAAGCTGCGGAAAAAAATATGGTGTTATGTGTAAGTTGCGTGAATCTCACTTTGAATAAGAAAATGCTATCTGACATAGAAATCAACGTAAAAGATTGTGTCGCCACCGACTCTAGCCACACGACAAATAAAGGGTTTGACTGAATCAGAAAATTAATTTCATCCTAAGAAAAAAACTCATAAAAGAACATTCATTGTACTATCACTCATAAAGAATGGGATGTAACTACTAGTTTGGTCCAGGAATTGTTCACGCGAATCAAATATTAAAATAAATAATGCGTGAACACTGTGCATAAGAGCAGCGTGCAGCAGCACTCCTGAAAACAACATCTATTCTAAATAATTTGTTTTAAATAAAAAGGTAACACTACTTACTGGCCCTGTGCGCAAGGAAACGCTTTGGATGGGCTAACAAGGAAACTACAAGGTAAATGGCGTAGGTAATAGAGACGTAACATCGGTACACAGAATAAGATTGGTGGCAAAATTATTTATCCCTTAAAACATTGATGTAATGCATCTACACAACTGCTGTTGCCTGGTAACTAAGTAGAATTTGTTGTTAAACGGTACACGATTCACGACACACTCGTATGCCCATGTTGTTTGCGGAGACACAATATATACATACAGTGGCAAAGTTTTAACCGCATTAAACCACACAGCTGGGAACGATTAACATTTTTCAGAAGGCACATTTGAATGGACAAAGGATGATGGTAGTGGGCCACCAAACTCTAATATTAAACCACGTAGATGGCTTCCAACGTACATAAGGTAAACGAGACAAAGAAAATTCACGAAGAGGCAAAATAATTTTGTTGTTGTTGTTGTGGTCTTCAGTCCTGAGACTGGTTTGATGCAGCTCTCCATGCTACTCTATCCTGTGCAAGCTTCTTCATCTCCCAGTACCTACTGCAACCTACATCCTTCTGAATCTGCTTAGTGTATGCATCTCTTGGTCTCCCTCTACGATTTTTACCCTCCACGGTGCCCTCCAATGCTAAATTTGTGATCCCTTGATGCCTCAAAGCATGTCCTACCAACCGATCCCTTCTTCTAGTCAAGTTGTGCCACAAACTTCTCTTCTCCCCAATCCTATTCAATACCTCCTCATTAGTTACGTGATCTACCCACCTTATCTTCAGCATTCTTCTGTAGCACCACATTTCGAAAGCTTCTATTCTCTTCTTGTCCAAACTAGTTATCGTCCATGTTTCACTTCCATACATGGCTACACTCCATACAAATACTTTCAGAAACGACTTCCTGACACTTAAATCTATACTCGATGTTAACAAATTTCTCTTCTTCAGAAACGCTTTCCTTCCCATTGCCAGTCTACATTTTATATCCTCTCTACTTCGACCATCATCAGTTATTTTACTCCCTAAATAGCAAAACTCCTTTACTATTTTAAGTTTCTCATTTCCTAATCTAATTCCCTCAGCATCACCCGACTTAATTCGACTACATTCCATTATCCTCGTTTTGCTTTTGTTGATGTTCATCTTATATCCTCCTTTCAAGACACTGTCCATTCCGTTCAACTGCTCTTCCAAGTCCTTTGCTGTGTCTGACAGAATTACAATGTCATCGGCGAACCTCAAAGTTTTTACTTCTTGTCCATGAATTTTAATACCTCCTCCGAATTTTTCTTTTGTTTCCTTTACTGCTTGCTCAATATACAGATTGAATAACATCGGGGAGAGGCTACAACCCTGTCTCACTCCTTTCCCAACCACTGCTTCCCTTTCATGCCCCTCGACTCTTACAACTGCCGTCTGGTTTCTGTACAAATTGTAAATAGCCTTTCGCTCCCTGTATTTTACCCCTGCCACCTTCAGAATTTGAAAGAGAGTATTCCAGTTAACATTGTCAAAAGCTTTCTCTAAGTCTACAAATGCTAGAAACGTAGGTTTGCCTTTTCTTAATCTTTCTTCCAAGATAAGTCGTAACGTCAGTATTGCCTCACGTGTTCCAACATTTCTACGGAAACCAAACTGATCTTCCCCGAGGTCGGCTTCTACCAGTTTTTCCATTCGTCTGTAAAGATTTCGCGTTAGTATTTTGCAGCTGTGACTTATTAAACTGATAGTTCGGTAATTTTCACATCTGTCAACACCTGCTTTCTTTGGGATTGGAATTATTATATTCTTCTTGAAGTCTGAGGGTATTTCGCCTGTCTCATACATCGTGCTCACCAGATGGTAGAGTTTTGTCATGACTGGCTCTCCCGAGGCCATCAGTAGTTCTAATGGAATGTTGTCTACTCCCGGGGCCTTGTTTCGACTTAGGTCTTTCAGTGCTCTGTCAAACTCTTCACGCAGTATCTTATCTCCCATTTCGTCTTCATCTACATCCTCTTCCATTTCCATAATATTGTCCTCAAGTACATCGCCCTTGTATAAACCCTCTATATACTCCTTCCACCTTTCTGCCTTCCCTTCTTTGCTTAGAACTGGGTTGCCATCTGAGCTCTTGATATTCATACAAGTGGTTCTCTCCTCTCCAAAGGTCTCTTTAATTTTCCTGTAAGCAGTATCTATCTTACCCCTAGTGAGACAAGCCTCTACATCCTTACATTTGTCCTCTAGCCATCCCTGCTTAGCCATTTTGCACTTCCTGTCGATCTCATTTTTGAGACGTTTGTATTCCTTTTTGCCTGCTTCATTTACTGCATTTTTATATTTTCTCCTTTCATCAATTAAATTCAATATTTCTTCTGTTACCCAAGGATTTCTATTAGCCCTCGTCTTTTTACCTACTTGATCGTCTGCTGCCTTCACTACTTCATCCCTCAGAGCTACCCATTCTTCTTCTACTGTATTTCTTTCCCCCATTCCTGTCAATTGTTTCCTTATGCTCTCCCTGAAACTCTCTACAACCTCTGGTTCTTTCAGTTTATCCAGGTCCCATCTCCTTAAATTTCCACCTTTTTGCAGTTTCTTCAGTTTCAATCTGCAGTTCATAACCAATAGATTGTGGTCAGAATCCACATCTGCCCCAGGAAATGTCTTGCAATTTAAAACCTGGTTCCTAAATCTCTGTCTTACCATTATATAATCTATCTGAAACCTGTCAGTATCTCCAGGCTTCTTCCATGTATACAACCTTCTTTTATGATTCTTGAACCAAGTGTTAGCTATAATTAAGTTGTGCTCTGTGCAAAATTCTACAAGGCGGCTTCCTCTTTGATTTCTTCCCCCCAATCCATATTCACCTACTATGTTTCCTTCTATCCCTTTTCCTACTGACGAATTCCAGTCACCCATGACTATTAAATTTTCGTCTCCCTTCACTACATGAATAATTTCTTTTATCTCGTCATACATTTCATCTATTTCTTCATCATCTGCAGAGCTAGTAGGCATATAAACTTGTACTACTGTAGTAGGCATGGGCTTTGTGTCTATCTTGGCCACAATACTGCGTTCACTACGCTGTTTGTAGTAGCTAACCCGCACTACTATTTTTTTATTCATTATTAAACCTACTCCTGCATTACCCCTATTTGATTTTGTATTTATAACCCTGTAATCACCTGACCAAAAGTCTTGTTCCTCCTGCCACCTAACTTCACTAATTCCCACTATATCTAACTTTAACCTAGCCATTTCCCTTTTTAAATTTTCTAACCTACCTGCCCGATTAAGGGATCTGACATTCCACGCTCCGATCCGTAGAACGCCAGTTTTCTTTCTCCTGATAACGACGTCCTCCTGAATAGTCCCCGCCCGGAGATAATTTTAAGGTGCAGAAAAGATTAGAACATATACAGACGCAGTTGCAGGCAGACAAACATTCACACTGAACCGAGGGCGCACATATAACATATGGAACACCTTTGTGTTACGTTCTTCTTACGGATCAAAGTCTGCATTAGAAATTAAACTGAAAGTCTGCAGAAGCCTCGCATTTGTTACTCCGACAAGGTTAAACAATCTTTATAAGACGAGACGTGAGACCAAAAGCTAAAATATAACATGTATGGTCGTTGTGAACACAGCACTCCATGGAGTCGCCAATCATCAAAAGCTAAAAGCTGGCCTTTCGCTACGAGACAATGCGCCATGCGGTTATACCAGCTCACCCTCCTGCGAAGAGAGCTCGCCCGCAGACCCTCGGCGCACTGGAAGCAGACTGACCGTCTCACACACTCCAACGTCTCCCATGCGATTCCGTGGCCAGGAAAACCCAGAGATGAGGCTTCCGCTACCAAACTAACTCCGGTAACTTTCACGCAAGGTGAGCAAACGTCTTTCACTACCTGAAAAGTACATGGGTTGGCCATTCTGTACAACTACGGCTGATTCTCTGCAGCAGACTAAACCACTGTATAGCAACAAGAAACACACCAAATTCATTCACTCACGCCTGCCAGAGAGTTTTGTATCACTGGAAAGTAAATAAAATGATAATGAAAGGGGAGTACAGGACCCTTTCACAGTTCAGTATACGGTTGTTCTTATCAAAGTCGACAGCAAACCAACACCGATAACGATAATTCAGGTATACATACCGAGTTCGCAAGCTGAAGAGGAGAAGATAAAGGAAATATATGAGGATATTGAAAGGGTAATATAGTACGTAAAGGGAGATGAAAATCTAATAGTCAAGAGAGCTTTGGAGGACTTAAGACTAAATAAGGCAGAGCGGATAGATAACATTCCACCAGAATTTCTAAAATCATTGTGGGAAGTTGCAACGAAACAGCTATTGAAGTTGGTGTGTAGAATGTATGAGTCTGGAGACATACCATCTGACTTTCGGAAAAATATCCTCCACACAATTCCGAAGGCTGCAAGAACTGATAAGTGTGAGTATTGTCGCACCATCAGCTTAACATTTCACGCATCCAAGTTGCTGACAAAATAGTATGCAGAAGAAGGGAAAAGAAAATTGAGGATGTGTTAGACGACGAGCAGTTTGGCTTTAGGAAAATTAAAGGCACAAGAGAGGCAATTCTGATGTTGCAGTTGATAATGGGAGCAAGACTAAAGGAAAATAAAGACACGTTCATAGGATTTGTCGACCTGGAAAAGGCGTTCGATGATGTAAAATGGTGCATGATGCTCGAAATTCTGAGAAAAATTTTGGTAAGCTATAGGGAGAGACGGGTAATGTAGAATATGAACAAGAGTCAGGAGGAAATGATAAGAGTGAATATTAAGAACGAAGTGCACGGATTAAAAACGGTGTAACGCAGGGATTTAGTCTTTCGACCCCACTGTTCAGTCTGTTGATCGAAGAAGCAATTATGGGATTGTAAGAAAGGTTCAAGAGTGGAATTAAAATTCAAGGTGGAAGGATATCAATGATATGATTCGCTGATGATATTGCTACCCTGAGTGAAAGTGAAGAAGAATTACATGATCTGCTAAATGGAAGGAACAGTCCAATGAGTGCAGAATATTGATTGAGAATAAATCGAAGAAAGACGAAAGTATCGACAAGTAGCAGAAATAAGAACAACGAGAAACTTAACGTCAGGATTGATGGTCACGAAGTAGATGAAGTTACGGAATTCTACTACCTAGGCAGCAAGATAACCAATGACGGAATGAGCAAGAAGGACATCAAAGGCAGACTAGCACTGGCAAAACGGCATTCCTGGGCAAGAGAAGTCTACTAGTATCAAACATAGGTCTTAATATGAGGAAGAAATTTCTGAGAATGTACGTTTGGAGTACAGCATTGTATGGTAGTGAAACATGGGCTGTGGGAAAACCGGAACAGAAGAGAATCGAATCATTTGAGATGTAGTGCTACAGACGAATGTTGAAAATTGGGTGGACTGATAAGGTAAGGAATGAGGTGGTTCTGTGCAGAATGGGAGAGGAATGGAATATGTGGAAAACACTACCCATAAGAAGGGACAGGACGATAGGACATCTAATAAGATAACAAGGAATAACTTCCATGGTACTAGATGGAGGTGTAGAGGGCAAATACTGTAGAGAAAGACAAAGACTGGAATACATCCAGCAAATAATTGAGGACGTAGGTTGCAAGTGCTACCCCAAGATTAAGACGTTGGCATAGGAGAGAAATTCGTGGCGGGCCGTACATATATTAGAAAAAAAAAGTGCAGAATCTACGAAAATGTCTGTAGACTGTTCCACTCTGTTAGAGGAGAAATTGATTATTAGTCATCTTGTATAGCAGCTATAGCATGCTTCCGGGAAAGACAACACCCCCCCCCCCTTCCCACATGAGCGCTGGTCGCTTTTTATTTTGCATACAGACTATACCTCTACAGCATTCCCTCTTCAGTTCTTTTATGTGAGTAGAACAAATAACTTCACTGAGCTCATGGTTATTATGGTAGAGATATTTTCAGTTTATTAAATAAGTAGTTAAGTTATTTGCAGTGGTTAAATGGGATTTTACGTAAAATACCTTCGTTTGAACAATGACTGAGAAGTGTATAATTTGTAAGTTTGGTGTTGTCAGTTACATTTGCATTGTTGGTGGGAAAGGGACTGGATTGGTGAATGTGGCACCTTGGTGCTGTCTATCGTTGCCAGTATTCTGTAAAGCCATGTAAATGTGTTATCATTTGGTGGCCAATTAATGAACGACCAGAAAGTTGCTGCTCTTCTCTAACAATTAATTGTGTTACTGGAAGACTTGCATAAATCTCTTCCATCCAGCAGCTGCTGGCACAGAGTGGGCTGCAGTGAGTGTAGCCGCTTACCACACATCCACGGTATATCTTCCAAGATGAATGTGATAATGCGTGATGGAATGGGACGGATCATGTTCAATCCTGGACTCTGTAATGTATTGCTTGACTTACGTTGAAATGTCTGAAGTTCTGTAACACCTGGGTGAGCTCCAGTTTAAGCCTCTGTGACTCATCAGATGTTGGAAGATTTAAGGCTATGGGGATGCAATTGATACTTCTCAAGCCGTGATAGTGGAGACAATGAAATCGACTTTGTCGAACGCATGTTGGCAGCATGTTGCACTTGGGACAGGGTCTTCACTGTGGTAGACAGTGGGCAGCTCCAGCTGTTGAACATTTTTACATCATGCCTCACTTAACAACTGCAAAAAGAAAAAAAAAAAAAAAAAAAAAAACTGCAAAGAAACTGAAAATAACTCCATTACACAAACATGAGTTTGGTGAAGTTTTTTTGTCTACTGCAAATTAAAATCGAACAGTGCTTGTGGTGGTGGAGGATGTCTTTCCTAGAAGAACGCTACAATTGCCATACCTGATTACTAGGCATCCGTTTATCTTGTAGCACTATAGAACAGTGCGCAGAGATATACGCAGAATCAGTCAGTTTTAGTTTTTGCATAAATATTATAAATAACTCATTCCTGTATTCTACATACATCAAAAAAAGTTTTGCATCACCTCGGTTTCAAGAGTTCCGGAACCTGTACAGAACATTGGAACAGAGGTCAACATAAACATCATTTCCGCATCTTTTTATTGCTCATGAAAACCACACATTGCATGTTGTACCACCATACAGCGAGACCTTCAGAGATGATGGTCAGACTGCTGAACACACCAGTACCTCTAATACCCATTAATGCATGCCTGTATTCGTCGTGGCATACTATCCACAAGTTCATCAAGGCACTGTTGGTCCAGATTGTCCCACTCCTCAACGGCGATTTGGCGTAGATCCCTCAGAGTAGCTGGTGGGTCACGTTGTCTAAAAATAACCCTTTTCAATCTATCCCAGTCATGTTTCATATGGTTCACGTCTGGAAAACATGCTGGCCACTGTAGTCGAACGATGTCGTTATCCTGGAGGAAGTCATTCACAAGATGTGCACAATGCGGGCGCGAATTGTCGTCCATGAAGAGGAATGCATCGCCAATATGCTGCCGATATGGTTGCACTATCGGTCGGAGGATGGAATTCACGTATCGTACAGCCGTTACGGCGCGTTCCATGACCACCAGCAGCGTACGTCGGCCCCACATAACGCCACCTCAAAACAGCAGGGAACCTCCATCTTGCTGCATTCGCTGGACAGTGTGTCAAGGCGTTCAGCCTGAGCGGGTTGCCTCCAAACACGTCTGCGACGATTGTCTGGTTGCAGGCACATGCGACACTCATCGGTGAAGAGAACGTGATGCCAATCCTGAGTGGTCCATTCGGCATGTTGTTGGGCCCATCTGTACCGCGCTGCGTGGTGTCGTGGTTCCAAAGATGGACCTCGCGATGGACGTCGGGAGTGAAGTAGCGAATCATGCAGACTATTGCGCACAGTTTGAGTCGTCGCACGACGTCCTGTGGCTGCACGAAAAGCATTATTCAACATGGTGGCATTGCTGTCAGGGTTCCTCCGAGCCATAATCTGTAGCTAGTGGTCATCCACTTCAGCAGTAGCCCTTGGGCGGCCTGAGCGAGGCATGTCATCGACAATTCCTGTCTCTCTGTATCTCCTCCATGTCCGAACAACATTGCTTTGGTTCACTCAGAGACGGCTGGACACTTCCCTTCTCGAGAGCTCTTCCTGGCACAAAGTAACAATGCGGACGCGATCGAACCACGGTAATGACCGTCTAGGCGTGGTGGAACTACATACAATACGAGCCGTGGACCTCCTTCCTGGTGGAATGACTGGAACTGATCGGCTGTCGGATCCCATTCATCTAATAGGCGCTGCTCATGCATGGTTCCTTACATCTTTGCGTGGGCTTAGTGACATATCTGTGTCTGTAATACAATATCCACAGTCAATGTCTATCGTCAGGAGTTCTGGGAAGCGGGGTGATGCAAAATTCTTTTAGATTTGTATATGTAGTGTTAACACACCTTGTGGAAAATAGACGCTCCCAGGCAAGTCTGCGCACTGTGTAGGCAGTGGTTCATATTGCACACTGTAGAGAGTATGTATAACTTTGTGAAACACCCAATAGTTGCTTCCTGTGGTGCAGTGGGGTAGATGGAGTGAGAAATCACCTACTTGCTTTTCAGTTTGCAGACCTCTAGAGGAGGGACAACAGTCTGGTAACCTACTTTCCCTCAAGCCTGCATCTTCCTCACCACCCCCTCCAACCTGTTACACCCTATAACTTAATTTATCCGTTAATACGGTTCTGCGGGACTTAGATGGGGATCACACTTTTAATATTTGTTCCTAACCCAATTCATTTAACGGTAAACAATAATTTTATACCACTAAATCGCTATTTGTAATAATCTGAGATTGTACATTCCCGTTTAACTCAGAACTATTTGTCAGAGAGAAAAAATGAATGGTTCGTGTTTTTGTAGGAAATTTTATTTGGTTTAAATTTGTAAAGAAAAACATTTTCGTTAGATGCCTCCATTTCCAAGTTATTCAAGAAAACATAAAAATGTAACCTTTAAATGCTCCCACCATCCACCCCCATGCTCACACCCTACTGTTGAAGATTTTTAGTATGTTGTTCACGGTACACCCCACTACCACTGTTGAAAAAATTGTGACTACGCGATTTTACCGCTATTCGACACTATTTAGTCTTTGTTTACTGGGCTATTTATTTATCATCTGCGGATAAAAGTGTTATTAGTAATAATACATTTTATATCCATTAAGATTTATTTTTTTCAATTCTTGATCATTTACGAAACGAATGCACATTCTATTGCTTTTAAATTACTTTTCAGAACAACTTCTTCTGTCAAACATCTTGTCAGGAACTTCCTTTGATTTTCGAGGACTTGCCCTGTGACAAAAAGAAAATACTTTCTACACATGCAATATGGACATTGGTGTGTTATATCTCATGAATTCGGCTTTATTTTACGATAGCAGTATATGACTTTCAACTCACAATCTTCTTTAGCAAAAACTGAGCCTGGCTGTGTGAATGATTCTGGGATGCAGCACACAGTGGACTGTACCTGCAGAGGGACTTCTGGCCGAAGCCCTCTCCTCCTTCCTCTTAGGGTTGGACAGAAGAGCGACAGTTGACAAAACATTTTACCTGGGCCAGTCAGCAGTCCATCGTGAAGGTGGTGGAAAGTAGGTGGAGGAAGCCATTTAAGAGTGACTGCCGTAAACTGAGCCATTGTGCAAATGGTAGGAAGGCCATAAAACTCCACGCACTCTCATAGCGGCTAGTAAACGTGTTTAGTGGAGGCAAGACTGTAACCCCCTGAGGCCAGGAAGTCGCCAGGATCTTTTAGCGAGCAGGCGAAACATATATTTCACATGGCATGACTGTCTGGGGAGCTTAACAGCCTTCTTTCAGAAACTGGAAGTAGTCAACCCATGAGGGACTGTGGTTCCATCTAGGAAGATGTTTTTTGCTAAAACATTGCCATGTTTATCGTGAGAACGACGCCTCCCCAGTCTAAAATCTCGATTTTTTTTCCGGATAAGAGATATTTGGAGTCTCTGACTGGTTCCTTTCAGGATATACAAAGTGGAGGCTTGCTCCCCCAGAACTGGAACCCCAGTGCTGTGTCTGGATTGGCTACTAGGCCAACAAAACACTCAAGAGGGGAGATTCAATGAGTATAGTTCAACTGGTCTGGCCAGTGTGGGGGCAGTTTGATCTTGCTAATTCGGCTCCCGTACTGAGCCTTGGTGGAAAGTGGTAGTGATGCTTTGCCTTGTTTTCCGTCTTCTGGTCCTCAGCTGGAGCGTGAGATTTGTGGGCTGTATCTCCTTGTGGACCCAGAGCCAGTGGCCGTTTCCAACTATACCGACAGTGGAACTGCATATCATCTTGGACATATCGTGTGTCACAAGTGTGAACTTATTCGTCCTAAGTCGGCTGTCTCATTTTTGACAATTCCAGCATGCACCGTCTAGCCTGTGAGTCAAATTGGTTTCGACGGACCAGCGAACGGGTGCATCTCACAGAGAAATCTGCCGGGATTTCTGTGCCATGATAGGGAAATTTCCCACGTTCTGTTAATCAGAATGCCAGACCGCGTACTTTACAAATATTCGTAGACGTGTCAAAACATATCAGTTGCCGCACAGCGCTGCTACCTGCCCACAGCGAGCCGTTTACTGCTGCGTCTGAATCAAGGTGAAAGGGTAAAATACTGATGTACCAGCATAGGGTTGTTAAATGCTATTCATAATTCCCTGTTATCGGTTGGTAGGACATGTCCTGAGGCATCAAGGGATCACAAATTTAGCATTGGAGGGCAGCGCGGAAGATAAAAATCGTAGAGGGAGACCATGAGATGAATACACTGCAGAAGGATGTAGGTTGCAGTAGGTACTGGGAGATGAAGGAGCTTGCACAGGATAGATTAGCATGGAGAGCTGCATCAAACCAGTCTCAGGACTGAAGACCACAACAACAACAACAACAACAACAACAACAATTCCCTGTTGCCATAGTTTGCGGTATACTTGGTCGTAAATGATTCCATTTCAATAGAATGGGCTTCACAGTGGATTCATGTAAACAAGGTCAGGATTAATTCAGGGGAGAGTTTGTATAGCTTCCACCCCAATGTATGCTTTATCAGCAAGCAACCACTCCTTTTTCTGACCACTTGGCCAGGATCTCGAATCATGGCACTTCTGTGAGGTAGTTAGACTGTTACCTTGCGGAACAGGTGCGCGTTTCTCTTTTTTTCTAAAGTGAGATTATGGTGCACTGGAAACATTTAGACTCGGAATTGACGCTATGCGCTGTATCTCAGCAACTTGTAGTATGTTGCAGTCATTTTATCTCATTGTATGTATTGTTTGTGTCACTGATTTTTTTGTTTGTTTCTCATTGTGTCTTCTCAGTGACTCCTGCGTCACTTCTTAACTGATGTTACATCGTTGCTAACGTCACTGTGCGAGCTTTTGTGAAACAAATTTGTTTATGGGGTTGTGTACGACATTTCAGAGTAGGTTTTATTACACGGGCGTAGGCACAATGTCTGCATTATTTAATAGAAGATCAGAGTAGAATAGTGGCGCATGATGCATTAGAATCGGAAACTTGTGGAAGTATCAATCGGTTTGAATGCTTAGGAGAAGCAAAGCTCATTTGTATAGTGAGAAAGGCTGCGCACTAACGTCGTCCAAAATGGAACATGAGCCAGCCATTGATGCAGAACAGGACAGAACGGCGGCAGAAGTTCATTTAAATCCCTTTGAAAACAGGGCACAAATGTCAAATGCAGAATACTCCGATGATGAGCGTTCAGGTCACTCAGGAAATGAAAGTGAAAACATTGCCAAGGTGGCAGGTCGTGGAGGTCCTGTAAATACGGAAAGAGATACAGTCAGGGGAAGTTACAGTCCAATTATGCGGACAAGGCGTCACAGAGCAGCTGGGTGACGTGCGTCTAGTCAGGGGTACGGTACTGGAAGTGTGCAGAGTCGATCGTTCTGTTTATGGAGGAGGCAGAGAAGAGACGACAGGAGGAGGAAAACAGTGGACGGAAAAGAGACGGCAGCAAGAAGACCAAAGACAGGAGTTTCACATTAATGAAATCAGGGAAATTCAGAAGCGACTTGAGAAGGAGGAAAACAGACAGGACGAAGTCGTGAAATCAATTACGGAAATTAAAAGGAGGGCTGATGAGTTTGCCAAAAACGTAAATCATGTCAGGAATGAAGTTAAGAGTGTAAAAGCAAAGGTTGAAGACATTAGGAAAACGTCAGATGAGACGCGAGAAGTAGTAGAAGAGTACAAACATGAAGCTAGGACAGCCAGATTAGTAGCACGAGATGCGCGAAAAAATGTCCAAATTGCCGGAGATCAGGCAGCGCTGGCAAAAGTCAAAGTGAGCACAACCAAGAAGGCTATTTCAGCTCTTGTAAAACAGGGACACAAGTAGCTGAAAATACATAGAAAGAAATATTAGAAATTAAAGACGAGCAAATACGTTCCACTACCCAGCAGGAAGAGCTGGCGGATGAGACAAATGTGCGAACGAGCCGCTCCTGTAGAAATTCAGCCAGAAGCAACAGCACATTACCGCCATTTCGTTGATCACCAGGACTGTCAAAGACAAGATTTTGCAACTCAGCCCATAGCCACATCCCCGCCACAGGCCAATATAAGGTTGGTTGGTCTGTGGTCGTGAAGGGACCAGAATGCTACGGTCATCGATTCCTTTTTCCAAAACTTCAAACACCCACACAGAAGAAAAACGAACAATTGACAACAGACGACACAGGACAAGAAAGACTCAGACAGAGACCAGACAAAAGGAATTAAAATCACACAGAGTGTGACAGTGGCCGGCCGAAGTGGCCGTGCGGTTAAAGGCGCTGCAGTCTGGAACCGCAAGACCGCTACGGTCGCAGGTTCGAATCCTGCCTCGGGCATGGATGTTTGTGATGTCCTTAGGTTAGTTAGGTTTAACTAGCTCTAAGTTCTAGGGGACTAATGACCTCAGCAGTTGAGTCCCATAGTGGTCAGAGCCATTTGAGCCATTTGTGACAGTGGTTGGCCGACCACAGAGACAAAAAAGGAAAATCCAACCACCTACAAACACACTAAAAAAATAACCCAGTCTAAAATCGTAGGCCAAAGGCCAGACTCAAATAAAAAAAATGACATACACTTAAATTAAGTGATAAAAGCCCCCTGCCCAAATAAAACGCAAAACTAAGCCTGCCATGGCAGTGTCATCTGTTAAAAGGGCAGGGAGCGTATCAGGCAGCGCAAACGTCTGCCTGAGCACAGCTAAAAGGGGACAGGCCAACAAAATGTGGACCACCGTCAAAGCGGATCCGCAGCGCCATAGAGGTGGGTCCTCACGGCGCAATAAGTGGCTGTGCGTCGTCGGGGTGTGCCCAATGCGCAGCCGGCAGAGGACAACAGACCCCTTGCGAGAGACCCAAAAGGAGGAACGCCACGCACCGGTAGCCTCCTTGACGGCCCGAAATTTCTTTGGTGAAGGCAGGGTGCGCCATTCTTCACCCCAGGTGTAAAGTACCTTCTGCCGCAAAACTGCCCTGAGGTCACTCTCCGATAGCCCATTCGATAAGGCTGGTGCACCGACAGCCTGTTTGGCCAGCATGTCAACACGTTCATTACACAGGATGCCGACATGACCAGGGGTCCACACAAAGACCAGAGAGCGGCCGAAATGGGCAAGAATATGGAGGGACTCCTGGACAGCCATCACCAGACGAGAGCGAGGGAAACACTGGGCGATAGCTCGTAAACTGCTGAGGGAGTCGCTACAGATAACGAAGGACTCACCTGAGCAGGAGTGGATATACCCTAGGGCATGAGAGATGGCGACCACCTCAGCAGTGAAATCGCTGCAGCCAGCTGGCAATGAGTGTTGTTTGTAATAGTCCCCTAGAGTGAGAGCATAACTGACACGACCAGCAACCATCGAACCGTCAGTGTAGACAATGCCAGAGCCCTGATACGTGGCAAGGATGGAAAGAAAGCGGCGGCGGAAGGCCTCAGGAGGGACCAAGCCCTTCGGGCCCTGTGCCAATTCGAACCAAAGGCATGGGTGGGGCACATACCACGGGGGTGTACACAGAGGGACCCGAAAAAGAGGGAAAACCCCAAGCCCGGAGAGAAGCTCTCTGATGCGAACTGTGATCATACAACCCAACTGGGGCCGACGTTCTGGGAGATGGACGACAGACTGAGGGAACAGGAGATGATAATTGGGATGCCCAGGCAAGGTGCAAACGTGTGTAGCATAAGCGGCCAGTAAACGTTGGCGCCGTAACTGCAGTGGAGGGAAACCTGCCTCCACAAGTATGCTGTTACAGGGCTGGTCCGGAAAGCTCCAGTGGCAAGTTGGATCCCACTGTGAAGGATGGGATCCATCACCTGCAAAACAGGAGGGGATGCTGAACCATAAGCCAGGTTCCCAAAATCCAGCTAGCTGGGGTGGCCATGCGGTTCTAGGCGCTACAGTCTGGAACCGCCTGACTGCTATGTTTGCAGGTTCGAATCCTGCCTCAGGCATGGATGTGCGTGATGTCCTTACGTTAGTTAGGTTTAAGTAGTTCTAAATTCTAGGGGACTGATGACCTCAGCAGTTAAGTCCCATAGCACTCAGAGCCATTAGAACCCAAAATCCAGATGGGACTGAATTAACGCCTGGTAAAGCCGTAAGAGGGTAGACCAGTCGGCTCCCCAGCTGGTGTTGCTCAAGCAACGCAGAGCAATAAGATGTCACCAACACATCTGTTCAAGCTGCCGAATATGAGGGAGTCAAGTCAACCAGGCATCAAAAACCACACCCAAAAAGCGATGCATCTCCACCACAGCAAGAGGTTCGCCGTCAAGATGAAGCCGTGGCTCAGGGTGAGCAGTGTGTAGCCGGCAGAAATGCATAACGAAGGTCTTGGCAGCAAAAACTGGAAGCCATGTGCTAGGGCCCAAGACTGCGCCTTGTGGATAGCGCCCTGCAGCTGACGTTCAGCAGCTGCAATGCGAATGGAGCTATAGTAGAGGCAGAAGTCGTCAACATACAAGGTAGTTGAGACAGACGTTCCCACCGCCGTAGCCTGCCCATTAATTCCAATTAAAAACAGGCAGACACTTAAGACAGATCCCTGCTGTACCCCCTTCTCCTGAACTCAGGCGGAACTATGGGAGGCCGCAACTTGCACGCAGAAGGTACGATGCGACAGAAAATTTCGTATGAAAATCGGCAGCAGAACCCGAAGACCCCAACCATGAAGAGTAGAGAGGATGTGATGTCGCCATGTCGTATCGTATGCCTTCCGCATGTCAAAAAAGACAGCGACGAGGTGCTGACGGCGGGCAAAGGCCGTACGGATGGCAGACTCCAGGCTCTCCAGATTATCGGCGGCAGAGCGGCCCTTACGGAACCCACCCTGAGACGGAGCCAGAAGGCCCCGAGACTCAAGTACCCAACTCAACTGCCAGCTCACCATGCATTCGAGCAACTTGCAAAGAATGTTGGTAAGGCTAATGGGGTGGTAGCTGTCCACCTCCAGTGGGTTCTTGCCAGGTTTCAAAATGGGGATTACGATGCTGTCCCGCCATTGCGACAGGAACTCACCCTCGACCCAGATACGGTTGTAATGGTCTAGGAGGCGTCGCTGGCAGTCCAACGAGAAGTGTTTGAGCATCTGACAGTGGATGTGATTGGGCCTGGGAGCCGAATCAGGGCAAGCGTTTAGGGCACTTTGGAATTCACATTCACTGAACGGGACATTGTAGGATTCAGGGTGGCGCGTGTGAAATTAAAGGCTCCGACGTTCCAACCGCTCTTTCAGGGAGCGGAAAGCCAGTGGGTAATTTGCAGAAGCGGAACTCAGAGCAAAATGCTCTACTAAGCGGTTTGCAATTATGTCGGGGTCAGTAAAAACTGCTCCATTCAATCAGAGCGCAGGGACGCTGACAGGCGTCCGATAGCCATATGGCGCCTAATCTTGGCCCAAACCTGTGATGGAGAGTTATGGAGGCCAACAATGGTGGAGACATACCTTTCCCAGCACTCCTGCTTGCCTTGGCGAATGATGCGGTGGGGCTGCGCACGGAGCCGTTTATAGGTGACGAGGTGTTCTAATGAGGGATGTCGCTTGTGACGCTGGAGCTCCCGCCGGCGATCTTTAATCGCCTCAGCGATCTCAGGCGACCACCAAGGCACAGACTTCCCCCACAGCCCATCTGCAAGGGCGCTCAGAAGGGTGACACTATGGCAGACAGAAAGACCAGAAAGTGGTCACTACCACACAAGTCGTCATGCACAGTCCATTGGACAGATCGTAAGAGGCTAGGGCTGCAGATCGAAAGGTCAATGGCTGAGTACGTGCCATGCGCCACACTGAAATGTGTGAAGACACCATCATTTAAAAGGGAAATGTCAAGTTGTGCCAATACATGCTCAATGGTGCTGCCTTGGCCTGTTGCCACTGTTCCACCCCACAGAGGGTTATGGGCGTTGAAGTCGCCCAGTAACAGGAAAGGTGGTGGCAATTGGGCTTTCAGCGCAGCCAGGACATGCTGCGCGACATCACCATGAAAGATACAGACTGCAGACAGTAACAGCCTGTGGCATCCACACCCGAACAGCGACAGCCTCTAAAGGTGTTTGTAGAGGGACAGACTCGCTATGAAGGGAGTGAAGGACATAGATGCAGACGCCACCAGAGACCCTTTCGTAAGCTGCCCAGTTCCTATAATAACCCCGATAGGGCAAGGGTGCGCATTGCTGGAAACCAAGTTTCTTGAAGAGCAATGCAGAGGAAATGGTGAAGGCTGACAAGTTGTTAGAGCTCAGCAACATGGTGGAAAAAACCGCTGGAGTTCCACTGGAGGATGACATTATCCATGGCCAAGAAAGGAGTGAGGGGACAGTGGAGGCAGATTACGCCTCCGGGTCACCTGCTGCCACCAATTGAGTACCCGTGCAAGTGACATCCATTGCGTCTAAGGGTCCAGCGAGATCTAGGTCCTCAGCGGACGCCAGAATCTTTACCTCATCCTCAGACGCTAAGCTTGTAGGAAGCAGTGGGATGGGTGCCACCACAGCGTCTGGATTCTTGGGAGCTTTTTTATTTTTCTGCTTTTCGCACTGTGCCTTTGGTGGTTCTGGATGGGAGGGCTCCACTGGGTCAGTCTCAGGGATGGACGAGGACCATGAAGCCCTACAACCAGCGACCTGTGGTTGCTTCAGCCACTGGCGGGTGTCCACTTTTCCACTGGTCAGAACCTGGGAAGGGAGGGCTCCAAGGGACCCCTTCCTGGTGAGAGGAGCTGAAGAAGACTTACGCTTCTCTGGCTGGGAAGTGGGAACTGATGTCCCCAATAGTTGTGGGGGTGTTGCTCCTGAAGTAGCTGGCGCAGGAGCGACAGGGAGTGAAGTGCCCCCCACCATCAAGGGAGCAGGTGGATTCTGACGGATCATAGAGTTAACTGTACGCGACGAAGTGGGAGATGGTAGAACCGTTGTTGCAGCGGCGGCATAGGTGGATGTCATTGGCACAGGATGGAGTCTCTCATATTTCCGTTTAGCCTCAGTGTAGGTCAGGTGGTCCAGGGTCTTATACTCCATTATCTTCCATTCTTTCTGGAAAATCCTACAGTCCGAAGAGCAAGGGGAAGCAAGAGCACAGTTAACACAGATGGGAGACGGGGCACATGGAGTATAGGGATGCGAAAGACATCCACAATCTCGACACATGACACCGGAAGTACAGCAGGATGACATATGCCCAAACGTCCAGCATTTAAAACACCACATCAGAGGAGGGATATATGGCTTCACATCACAGCGGTAAACCATCACCTTGACTTTTCGGGTAAGGTGTCACCCTCGATGGCCAAGATGAAGGCATCGGTGGCTACCTGATTATCCCTTGGCCCCCAATGTACGCGCTGGATGAAGTGAACACCTCGTCGTTCTAGGTTGGCGCGCAGTTCATCGTCTGACTGTAGAAGAAGATCCCTGTGGAATATAATACCCTGGACCATGTTTAAACTCGTATGGGGCATGATGGTAACTGAAACATTCCCCAACTTGACGCAACTGAGCAACCTCCGTGACTGGGCAGAGGATACTGTTTTGATTAGAACTGACCCAGAGCGCATTTTGGACAAGCCCTCCACCTCCCCGAACTTGTCCTCTAAATGCTTCACAAAAAACTGAGGTTTCGTCGACATAAATGATTCACCATCAACTCTCGCACAGACAAGGTACCAGGTGAATAAACTTCACTGTCTTCTTTAGCCATACATTCCTCTCATGGAGTGGCCAGGGAGGGAAACGATCGTATTTTTTGCCATTGAGGTTAGACGTCGATCACTTAGAGAACTGCTGGTGGAGGCCCACCAGCGAGAGATGATGTACCACGCTTCATTGCGGGCCATCCGCCCTGATGCCACCCACTCCGACCAGGGACTCTCCCCACGGGCGCCACCCAGCCACAGCAAAGACCACGTGGCAGGATGGCCTTTGCCGGGAGTCCGGATGCCCCAGAGAGATAGGCATCTACTCCTCAGCATATGTGGGGAGGTAGCAGCTCAGGCATCAGCAGTGCGATCCCTGTGTAGTCAGGGGGCTACCACCAAGAGGGTACATGACGACCCCACCACAATGGACTGGCTACCATGCTGGATGTCGGGTATCGATATCCATTTATATAGGGAGCGAAGATGGAAGTGCAAAATGGAGGGAATATATGCTACCCGGAACACACTGCAGCCGATGTGGCCGGAAGCTCGGTGTAAGTCCAACTCCAGGACAATATCGAATGTGCCAAATCTTAGAGCAAGATGGATTTATGATGCACCACATAAGGCGTCCTTCCCCAAATGGTACGCACTAACAGAAAGTTTTGAAATGTAGTGGTCAAACCCCTTAGGGGACCATCACATTAAGGCCGAAACGTTGGAGACTCCTTTTAGTCGCCTCTTAGGACAGGCAGGAATACCGCGGGCCTATTCTAATCCCCGAACCCGCAGGGGGGTCGACATAAGGTAGGAACGCCCACTTAACAGGGTACGCTGCTCGACCGAGAGCTCGCAGTCAGAGGTGCGTAGTGCACAAAGTACCGAGCCGGACCACAACCGCGCGCTACTCAGACGCACGGAAACGTTATTAATGACTCTGATGAGACGAGAAAAAGGTACAACAGCATTCAAGGATCGGTCGGCCATGAAATCTTAGGAAAACTCGCCAGAAATTAGAGGAAGTCCAATTATGGATATTTCGACTCGAAACATTTTCTCTAATTTCAAAATTTCCAGATTTGCAAAGAGAACCACAATTCATTACACCCCAAGTCATGGATTACCCATATGATAGGATACTATCCGAGTCATGGTCACTAGTATACAAACTAGAGTTTGTCTGTGGATATCTGAATGGCTGAAGAGCAGAGCACATGCGTAGCGTTGCAGCAAAGTGCCAGAGTTACGGTGAATTCTCAGAGGCTTTCCTAAATACCTACTGCTCACAGGACTCCCAAGAAAGGATTACACAGGAGATTATGTAAGGGATTACGAAGCATCGGGGTGCCGCAGTCTCGTAAAGTACTTCGAGGTACTTGTCAACAAGAGCCGTTACCTCCACCAACCGAATAATGATAAGGAGAAAATGCGACACTGCTACATGAAACTGCCATTGAGGTACCAGGTACCGCTGATTGGTAAATTTAATGACACAATAGAGTCATTCTAAAGCGCTCTACGAGAGTCAGACTTCGTCAAGGAAGCACAAAACAGGAGGGACCACAGAAGACATAATGAACGAAATTCACCTGTGTTCACTTTCAGAACTCAAATTAATAATTGTGGTATCGATAGTTCCGATACTACTGCATAGGTGCTCGCTCGTAGGTTGGCAGTACGAGAGCGGACGAACTACGGCGACCACAGCGCCCTCTAGCCGACGCTGGGGAGCTCAACGAGCGCCGCTGTGCTTTCTCCCCATTTCATCAAGAGCAGCAGACGTGCATGGAAATTACTGAAAAACTTAAGTGGAGACCCAACTGACCACCAGCAGAAGAACAACGGGGTAACAGCAAATCAGATTCCTAGCCAACTTCTGAAGAATGGGAAAACCAAAGGTAAAAGAGAAAGGGAAAGAGTTATATCCCAAGAACAAAAAGATTACGGACTCCTCAATGCTTCATTCACAGCAACCGAACTGGAAGACGCCATTCAGAGTATGAAACTGAATAAGGCCGCTGGAACTGATGACCTTAGAACGGAGCAGATAAAACAGTTTGGGCCCAAAGCACGAAACTGGTTACTACAAATGATGAACACCTGTATTAAAGAGCTGAATATTCAAAAATTATGGCGGCAGGCGAGAGTGGTGGCTTTACTAAAACCTGGCAAGGAGATAAAGGACCCCAAAAGTTACAGACCACTGTCGCTTCTATGCCATCTCTATAAGATACTGGAGCGGATGATTCTCAACCGGGTGGCAGAAACTATAGATGGAAAGCTCATAAAGGAACAAGCCGGTTTCAGACCAGGAAGATCTTGTTGTGGGAAAATACTTAATCTGACGCAACATATAGAAGATGGGTTTGAAAAAAAATTATAACTGGAGCAGCTTTCATAGATCTTACTTCTGCATACGACACGGTAAACCACAGAAAGCTATTGCGCAAATTATATCACCTCACAGGGGACTGTAGGTTGACGATGGTTATTGGTAGTCTTCTGCAGAATCGAAGATTTTTTGTCTCCCTAAATGGTAACAACAGTAGATGGCGACTGCAGAAGAATGGCTTACCACAAGGAAGTGTACTTTCTCCCATCCTTTATAATGTGTACACTAATGGCCAACCTATACCTCAAGATGCAAGACTGTTCGTATATGCTGATGACACAGCTGTGGTGGTCCAGGGGTCCAATTTTGATGCAACATCTGGAAATCTCTCTAGAGCGCTTGAAGAACTGGCTCAATACTACGACGCCAATCACCTCAAGCCAAACCCTGACTAAACCCAAGTATGTGCTTTCCATCTGCGCAATAGAGATGCTGGAGTTGAGCTCGACGTTACATGGCAAGGTAAGAAGCTAAAGCACTGCCCAACACCTAAATACCTTGGGGTTGTACTTGACAGAACGCTTTCCTTCAAGCAGCATTGCCAAAACACCAAGGCTAAAGTCTGCTCCAGGAATAACATCATCCGCAGGCTGACAAACTATGAGTGGGGAGCTCAACCATCAGTACTGAGAACATCAGCACTTGCTCTGTGTGTTTCTGCAGCAGACTATGCAGCGCCAGTATGGGAAGCATCTGCACATGCTAAACACGTTGATGTAAGTGTAAATGAGACAGTGCGAATTGTTACAGGCTGTCTCAGACCCACACCAACCGGTAATTTGTACCTACTTGCTGGAATTGCCCCATCCAAGATCAGAAGGCAGGTGGCAGCAGACGCTGAGAGAACAAAGAAAGAAACAGATTCTCGACACCCTAGACATATATCAGATGGTTCAAATGACTCTGAGCACTATGGGACATAACTTCTGAGGTCATCAGTCAGCTAGAACTTAGAACTACTTAAGCCTAACTAACCTAAGGACATCACACACATCCACGCCAGAGGCAGGATTTGAACCTGCTACCGTAGCGGTCGCGCGGTTCCAGACTGTAGTGCGTAGAACCACTCGGACACTCCGGCCGGCTAGACGTATATCATCAGGTCATACCTGCATATAGAACAAAACTAAATAAGTACACTCATGCTCATAAATTAAGGATAATTGCAGAACGTGGTGCCACACAATGTGGCACTACACAAAACTGGCGCTAATAGCGTAGGCACATACGGAACACACACGACACAGATCTGTAAGTCCACGAAATTGGTGATAAGTGGAGAAAACCGTCCAGAAACACATGTGCTACAAAACGCCACTGTTTCCTGCGCATGTACCCCGACATCAATGGGATATGATCACCATGCACACGTACACAGGCCGCACAACGGGTTGGCATACTCTGGATCAGGTGGTCGAGCAGCTGCTGGGGTTTAGCCTTCCATTCTTGCACCAGTGCCTGTAGGAGCTCCTGAAGTGTCGTAGGGGTTTGAAGATGTACAGCGATACGTCGACCGAGAGCATCCCAGACGCGCTTGATGGGGTTTAGGTCTCGAGAACAGGCAAGCCACTCCATTCGCCGATATATTCTGTTTCAAGATACTCCTCCACGATGACAGCTCGGTGGGGCCATGCGTTATCATCCATCAGGAGGAAGGGGGGCCCACTGCACCCCTGAAAAGGCGGACATACTCGTGTAAAATGACGTCCCGATACACCTGACCTGTTACAGTTCCTCTGTCAGACAAGCAGGGGTGAACGTGCACCAATCATAATCCCACCCTACACCATCAAACCACGACCTCCATACAGGTCCCTTTCAATGACATTAAGGGGTTAGTATCTGGTTTCTGGTTCATGCCAGATGAAAACCCGGAGAGAATCACTGTTCAGACTATACCTGGACTTGTCCGTGTACATAACCTCGGACCACTGTTCCAATGACCATGTACTGTGTGCTTGACACCAGACTTTACGGTCTCTCCTGTGACCAGGGGTCAGTGAAATGCACCTTGCAGGTCTCCGGGAGAATAAACCATGTCTGTTCAGTCGTCTGGCGACAACTGTTCCAGTGGCTGCGGTAAGGTCCCGAGCAAGGCTACCTACAGTACACCGTGGCCGTCTGCGGGCACTGATGGTGAGATATCGGTCTTCTTGTGGTGTTGTACACTGTGGACGTCCCGTACTGTAGCGCCAGGACACTTTTCCTGTCTGCTGGAATCGTTGCCATAATCTTGAGATCACGCTTTGTGGCACACGGAGGGCCCGTGCTACGACCTGCTATGTTTGACCAGCCTCCAGTGGCCCTAGTATTCTACCCCTGATAACGTCATCAATATGTGTTCTTTGAGCCATTTTCAACACACAGTCACCATTAGCACGTCTGAAAACGTCTGCACACTTACTCGCTGCACCGTACTCTTGACATGCACCAACACACCTCTGCGTATGTGGACTGCTGCCAGCGCCACCGTGCGACGACCGCAGGTCAGATGCAACGCATGGTCATACCCCGAGTTGACTTAAACCCGCAAACCGCCCACCAGAGCGTTCCTTCACCATGTATCAACATTATCCTTAATTTCTGAGCATGAGTGTAGAAGCACTAGTAGTCAACGTAACCTATCGAACAAAGTAAACAGTAAACCGATGTACTCACAAAACAATAACTTCATATGCCACGAATTCCAAGGAACAAGTGCGTGTAAAAACATTTCAGTGCTCGGGAAAACCTTTGATGAAGCGGCAGATGGGTACCCGATCCAAACCATGCATGATCACTAATACATCCTCAAAACCTGGTCCGAAGACGAGGCCGGAGAGCACATGACAATCTACGTTTGGTAGGATAAAACATACGAGAGCAAAAAATTGCAGAATGAACGAAATGTAAATTAAAACACAGTTCACGGTGTCGGTAGAATATAAAAGAGGAGAAACCTACCATCGTCAAAATCCGTGGGTGAAACAAAGAATTAACCATTACACATACGAGAAGTAGGATACAATTAAAATTACAGAAAGCTTAAGATACTGAACTACTTTGTTCCAACATAATAAACAGCTATGGCAGATTTGGACTTCCACTCAGTTTTAATATAGAATATTTTACATCTCTGGTTTTAAATTGTTTGATTACCCTTCACATTATGTACATGTTTTTAGCTATGGTTGCGCGACCTATAAGTTTATTTGTTTCTTTAAAGTGCTTAAAGCTGTTCTGTTGCACCAAGGATACGTACTTCTAAGCTACTCATGTTGGCAGTTGTTCTTGATTGGAATTCTGGAATGTTTTCTTGGTCTTGTTTTGGGAGGGAATTTCGGAAAACCGTGTTAGTAACTCTGCTTTAGTGGTGCTGTCACCATTAACATAAACACTCTAATAGCGTAGAAGGGTGGAATTTCCCGCCGGTTTTATATCATCATCGATCATTATCGATGTCTCCGATGTCTGATTAATGAATGCCAATTTTTTCCTAGTCCATTTTTATATGCCACTGCAATCACTGCGTATAAAAGTGTGTGCTACTGTAGTGACGAGGTGACACTTTTCGCAATATGGATTCGGGTTGAGGATTAAGATTGTTTGGGTGGTTGTTTCGGGGGAGGGGACCAAACAGCGAGGTCATCGGTGTCGTCGGGTTAGGGAAGAATGGGGAAGGAAGTCGGCTGTGCCCTTTCGAAGGAACCATCCCAGCATTTGCCTGAAGCGATTTAGGGATATCACGGGAAACCTAAATTTGGATAGCAGAACGCGGGTTTGACCATCTTCCTCCCGAATGCGAGTCCAGTCTGCTAACCCCTGCGCCATATCGCTCGGTGAGGATTATGTTATACACATTTTCACTTGTGGGAACTACTTCATTTACTAGTCATTCCCTTGTGCAGCTACGCCAGAAATTAGCGTGGGATTGTTAATATTTCCCTATATGAATTTACGGTTCTGAGAGGATATTTCTCTTGGATATCGCTGACTGCCCGTGAATTGGTAATAACTTTGTAAATCTGCTTGGTAATATGCTTTTGTTCACTGTCTGCCATGAAACAGATTTGCGTGAAATATCGACGAATGTATTTCAATGCCGTGTTGATGTGGCTGATATTCATTGGCGGAGTTCTGTCGTTGGGATCTAAGATATCAAATAATTTTTTCGTAATGCTTCACCGGATATCTTGTAGTGTTCCAGTTGTACTCTTAATGAACAAAGCTGTGCAGTAACTCGATGTCTTTGATCCCTAGTCCGCCTTCGAGTCGCCCTTAAGTTGTTGACTTACAGCTGACTTTAAACATATTACCTTTCCGGATGTGCAGACAAGCGAGGACTAATATTTTACTTGCTGTAATGGGTGTAACTGGAAGTATCACAACCATGTAGTACATTCTGATAAATGCTTACGTATAGAGGAAGGCGACTCTCTCTGTATTTGGTTAAAATTCGTATGTATGCTCATTGATCATATGCTGTAGTGAGGTAAGTTCCATGTTGATCATATCCTTCTGATTCTGGGTCAACGTGATCCCTGGCTGTTTCATCTCTTTCGTGTGCTGTAGCCTGGTTTGGTCCATGTTTTCTGTTTGGGAACCTAGGAGGATTATTCTAGATTTGTCGCAACTGAGTTCTGCTACCGTTGCATCAACACACTTTTTTATAATTCTTCAACTTTGTCATCCTCTTCCCTGGAAGTGATGATCATATTCAAGTCGTCTGCTTAAGTCCGCACACCGTTTTTAGGGTTCTATTGTAATGGCGAACAGCGAAATTGAGAGGAGGCATCCTTGCCGTACTCCTACTTTAATCGACACCGGACGTGGCTTGGTACTAACGTCCAGTTACTTTACCGAGTATTCGTTATATTCTGTTACGTATAACGCGTGATAGAATTTTAAAGTCGGCGTTGAGCAATGTAATAGCACGGAAATTTTCCAGCCTATTGTTCTGGGCAGTCTTTGGTATCAGATCTATCATTCCCTCCACAAATTCTGGGGGAGTGGGGGGGGGGAGGAGGAGGAGAGGTTATTTACTAAGAGTCCATTGTACATTTTGATGAGATCCTTTCCTATGATATCCCAAAACTATTGATAAAATTCGTTGGGAAATCCATGTAATCCAGCAGCTTTCCTCTTGGGACCGTGGATGATGATACGTAGGACGTCCTTATTTGTTATCCTAGCGATTAGGTCTTCTTTATCACTCGAGTCAAGACACGGCGTAACATTGTTCAAAAATATCCGCTACCAGTCACAATAAACATACATACAAACACGTTTGTATGTAAACATACTGTATTTCACGAGTGCACATCATAATAGTGTAATATGGAGCTATACTTGGTAAAACTGATATATGGATGTGAAAATGACCATAAGTGTGTAACTAAGTGACAAAACAATCACCACAGCATAACTGTAATAATGGTGCTTCATCTTTTTTGATCTCCAACAGTACAAACATGTACATGAATGTATAAATACCTGAAGATGGGCGCAAGCCCGAAACCGGTCGTGTGACAAATAAACTACCTTTTATTGTGACTGGTAGCGGATATTTTTCTACAACCCCATAAAGGAACAGTCACGGAGTTATACAGCATCAGCATCCACTATGGATAAAATTCATTTATTGTTCAAAAAGTAATCTGCCGATGTTTCCTCTACATTCGGCGCTAAGTAGAGGTCTTTGTAATATTCCAAAACATATTCTTTGATGGTGCTTTGTTGCATAGATTGATTTCCACCATCAGGACAAGCTGAAAAATACCAATCTCCGCTTAACAAACTTGCAACAAACAAGTTTCGATCACCCACTGTATCATCAACCCTGACACGATCCGATGGCACGATGACAACAAACTGGGAGACGCCAGTATAAAACATACTCAGAACTTTGTTGCCAGGCGGTACAACGATCAAAGACACAAACTACCATAAGCAGCTTCGCTCTGAATTACTAGAGCAGCATGTGAATAACAGTGTTGTGTTCCCTTTCCCCAGGAGGAAGTGAGACGGGCAATAATGAAATTAAAGAAGAAAGCACCAGGACCTTATGGGATACTGGTAGAATTGTTTCATCGGCTAGTGGACCAAACTGTGCTATATATAACAGTGTTATTAAACGAATGCCTTCTGCAAGGACGGGTGCCCAGAATCTCGAAAATTTCGAACATCATTATACTAAAAACATGGGGTGACAAAGATCCAAGAGAGCCGAAATCTTACAGGTCGATTTGTTTGGCAAATACTCTAGCCAAAGTACAGGAAAAGGTTCTGTGCCGCCGCCTGAGGGACTACAGACAAGTAGTAAGCATGAGCACCTGCAGTACGTTTTCAGGAAACGGAAAGTCATCAAGGATGAGATAAATCACCCAAGGGTCCCGAGTTTGAGTCTCGGTCCGGCACACAGTTATAATCTGCCAGGCTAAGCCACAACATCCTGTCCTCCAGAAGTGCTGGTCTTGCAAGGTTCGCAGGAGAGATTCTTTGAAGTTTGAAAGGTAGGAGACAAGGTACTGGCAGAAGTAAAGCTGTGAGGACGGGTCGTGGGTCGTGCTTGGGCAGCTCAGTTGGTAGAGTACTTGCCCGCGAAAGGTAAAGTTTCCGAGTTCGAGTCTCGGTCTGGCACACAGTTTTAATCTGACAGGAAGTTTCACGCAATGAATATTGTGAACAACTCAGATGACAAGTATGTTGTAGGCATAATGTTTGATATTGCTGGGGCATTTGATAACTTGTGAAGTCCTATTCTGTTCAAAAGGGTGAATCAGATGAGCTGTCCCAGCTGCCTTTATAACAGTCTGCCTGATTATTGCACAGACAGGCAGGTGCATTTAGAATGCCTCGGAAAGAAAAATGTGAAAGACGTCACTGAAGGCAACCATAGGGCTCTGTTTGTGGCCCAGAGTTCTGGGAAGATGGAGTAGAGCCATAACTGAACCACCTTCAAAATATAACAAACACTAGAGGCTGCATTTCCTACGCAACCATCTGCTAATTATAGTCTCTGCTAACCCAAGGGCTAAATTAGAAGAAAACGATAGGGTAGTTCTTGAAAGACTAATCAACTGGTGCGTAGAAAACAAACTAACGATACCAGCGCACAAAACAATTTAGATGTTACTAAAAGGAGCATTATCAAGAACGAGAAATGCCACAATCAGAACAAATGACCAACCTGTGGAAAGAAAAGTAGTATGTAGGTATCGTAGAATTAATATCAACAAAAAGCAAAACTTTCATTCACATGTAAAAATTGTCTGACAGACGGTCCTTAAAATTCTGAATAAAACAGCAGCAACTAGCAAAGAAGTTTCCAGTTGCCACGAAATGTAACAAGGAAGTACCACAACGCAGTCTTACTTGATAATGTGGACTGTGACTATTGGTCGAGGGTTTGGACTCTTAGTGCCAGAAAGGTAAGGATCAGAACGGTAAGGACAGCACAGGCTCTACGAAGAACACAGAGAAGTTTACTCCTGCACCCGACAGGCGCGTACACAACAACACCGACTGAGGTGCTGCTGATGTTATTACCTGTAGACCTAGCAGTAAGAAAGAGAGGTGCACAATATTTGCTCAAAAAACCCGAATGTGATAAGGTACGGGAGATACTTGGCACAAGAGCCGTATCTAATAACGAAACAAAGGCATGCATCGGTAGTGAATGGCCAGAAATCTGGAATAGGGCAGAAACAGAGAGAAGAATCTACCGGTTTCTTAATAAAATAAAATAAAGACCACAGGAGCTATACACTACCCGTCGGGACATAGTCCTTATCCCAGCTTCTTACTAAAAATACGACAGCGCTTCACACACACTTGTGGATTTGGAGCAATCGACACCCCGGATCTCATAGTCTGGGGATGTGTCATTAGACAAGATGTTCGAGACCAGGCCAGGAACGCATTTGGAAATGCAACAGTCTATTACATTAGTAAGGAATGAGAAACTGTGGAGTAAGCTGAACTTGCTGACAGCTAAGATACCAGCTTATGAATTACAAGCCAACATGACTGAGAGACAACCAAGAAAAGGCCATACATCATGTTAACGAGAAGCGCCACGGCAAGACATCCACCTGCAACAATCTTCTGGAAACAGTGAGAAGATGGCCTCGGGGAGGACCAGGAAGGATTTATTAAGACCGTGACAGCCCTCTCCCAATCTCTACATTTTGGGTGGCATAGCAGGGCAGCCGCTGTGAATCCTGAGTTGTACCTCAGCGCGCCGGGCACTGACCATCCAGGCAAATAAGAAAACGAGCTTGGTTCTAATACCAAGTACAGGAGTGTAGTGTACTGATGTATGGTGCAGTGCTGTGTTGTGTTGTGTTATGTAGTAGGGTAATCCAGAATCATAAATCAAAAAATTTGTGGTCACAGTGCTCCATAGTGTAATAGACCAGTATTTCGTGCTTTCTGGATTCCAGATGAACAGATATCTGTGCCATATGGCCAAATGGTAGTATGTAGATATCTGTGCGAGATGGCCAAACGGCAGTGGGTAGGTATCTCTGCCAGATGGCCAAATGACAATATATAGATATCTCTACCAGATGGACAAATGGTGGTATGTATACTGTTATTTATTTATTTTAGTTATTTTTATTATATTTCTTTTGATTTAGATATGCTATGTAGATTCTCTCTCCCTCCTTAAACATTACAATGCTTAGTTATTACTAACTCATTTGAAATTATGTTAAAATATTATGTGCTATATTCATACCAAGTCATGTGCAACATTCGGATTGTTCTTTTGTTCAGATAGCGGACTAAAAGAAAATACCCAATAAATAAATAAATGTTCATAGCACTCACAATGCACTAAGAATTGTTTCATCATTCTACAATAAAGGTTGTTAGAAATCAGCAATACTAATTGTCTCTTTGACTCTTTTGTTCATGGTTAACAAACCACACATAAAGAATAAATATAATTTTCCTTCTATAATTTTAAACATAAAAATATTGAAAGAAAATTCATTCTCATTCCAAAGTTTTGTTAGCGGGCGCTAATACTGACGATAGTGGGTGAAAGCTTGGGACGGACTACCAGTTACCTGATTCCTCTCTGGGCTAATGGTCAGAGAAAGGTTGGGAACCACTGCAGTACACTAACAGTAAATAAAGTTAAAAAAAAAAGCAGCGGTGACTGCGCAATAGCTGTAGAAACTTAAGATCATACCACAAGTGTTGTTGACTGAAAGACGATCATACTCTCAAGTACATACGCTTAATCTATGTAGCTGACTGTCAATTCCAGTATTTCTTTCACTTGCTATGCAAGTGCAGTTCAGGATCACATACAGATTTCGAGTAGCAATTCTTAACTTCACTACCTCTCCTCTGACTGGGCAATTCTTCTGGGGAGACTTTACAGCACCTACAGGTAAGATATGTTAAATTACGTTAAGAACAACGGCGTCGGGACTGTGTACGAAACCGTTGGCGCACATATCGTATAAAAGGATTGTCACCCCTTTGTATGGCGTTAACTTTTTGGTATATTTATAAGAGCACAGAATTATGCCTCGAATCAGAGAATTTTATGTCCAACTTTGTGTCGAAATCAATCAATTTTGTGTCGGAGATAGCGAATTTTGTGCCAACATCACCGAATTGTATGTCAAAATCGGTTCGTATAAGACATTCATTTAGGCCTTCCGATGGGTTAGTGAATAGATTTTTTAAATAAAAAAAAAAGAAACGTGGCCCATAGGAAAACAACATGTGGAAGAATCTCCAGGTAATCATATATGAGCCGTGGCACCATATTTTGCTTCGCTAGGGTCTTGTCTGGCACCCCTGGCTCAAGTTTTCTATCGATTTGCTACTTGGTCAGTAAGCATCTTTGGTCGAAGTCGGCCTAGGAGGAAGTGCTGGCTGTGTAGTGTGTGTCTGGGTGGGAAAACAGTTGGTTTGAGTCAACGGAGTTGCACGATTAGAGCCGAGTTGTTTGTGACATCGAGTTCCTATGTGAGAGCTGAGTTGGGCTGTTTCAGCCAAGTTGGTCTGCGAAAGCGCATCCGTCCGACACAGGAAATTGACTGTTGGACGGGTGGTGTGTGGCGCGTGTCGGTCGGTTGGTGCGGTCTGCCTTCGTTGCAGTCCGCCAGCTTGTGAGGCCCTCCGGTTGTGGAGAGGGGCAGCCTTGTGGCCGTCCCAACGTTGGTCAGTGACACTGAAATTCATTGGGTTGTATGGACTGCCGCTTCACGTTGCTCGCAGCATCGTTCGTCTGCTTTACCCTGGGTCGATCTGCCAAATACGCCATCCGACTGTTTGTTCAAAATTTGCCATCTCAAGGCACCTCTTGCATCCATGCAGTGCCAACATCTTACACAAGATGAGTATTAGGTGTGGCTTCGTTTGACTACAGTAGTCTGAAAAGAGTAGCCTTGTAGTCATATTTCTCCAAACTGTGGCCTTAAGATTTAAATTGCAAATTTCACCTGAACTTTTACATATCTGACTCTTTTCTTAGTACTATTATTATTATTATTATTATTACTATTAAGAGCATGTTATATTTCTCCAAACTGTGGCCTTAAGGGGACACACCCCCGAACGGGCTGCATTTTTAGCATTATCTTCACCCTCATAGTGCAACTGATCTAAAGATGAGAGATAGCTCAAAACTCTTACACACAATTAGGGTCATTAGTCAAAGCACTTCCCAAAAAATCATTGAGATATTTATTATATTTTGGCACTGACAACAATATTTATAATAGTATAAAAAACGGAACACTATTTCACTGCGGTACCATTTTCTTTGGAACCACTGATTGCACAGTTCGCAAAAAGAGTCAGAGCACAAACAACATTCACATAAGTGTTTTATCCTTCCCTGATGCTGATATGTGAAAAAGACAAGTAATTTAATTTACTTCAACAAAATATTTTAAAATGTAGCTCAAATACCACCGACCTCATCATCATGTTATAAATTTTCCAGGAAATACATCTACATCTAAATCTACATGATTACTCTGCAATTCACATTTAACTGCTTGGCAGAGGGTTCATCGAACCACAATCATACTATCTCTCTACCATTCCACTCCTGAACAGCGCGCGGGAAAAACGAACACTTAACCTTTCTGTTCGAGTTCTGATTTCTCTTATTTTATTTTGATGATCATTCCTACCTATGTAGGCTGGGCTCAAAAAAATATTTTCGCATTCGGAAGAGAAAGTTGGTGACTGAAATTTCGTAAATAGATCTCACGGCGACGAAAAACGTCTTTGCTTTAATGACTTCCATCCCAACTCGCGTATCATATCTGCCACACTCGCTCCCCTATTACGTGATAATACAAAACGAGCTGCCCTTTTATGCACCCTTTCGATGTCCTCCGTCAATCCCACCTGGTAAGGATCCCACACCGCGCAGCAATATTCTAACAGAGGACGAACGAGTGTAGTGTAAGCTGTCTCTTTAGTGGACTTGTTGCATCTTCTAAGTGTCCTCCTAATGAAACGCAACCTTTGGCTCGCCTTCCCCACAATATTATCTATGTGGTCTTTCCAACTGAAGTTGTTCGTAATTTTAACACCCAGGTACTTAGTTGAATTGACAGCCTTGAGAATTGTACTATTTATCAAGTAATCGAACTCCAACAGATTTCTTTTGGAACTAATGTGGATCACCTCACACTTTTCGTTATTTAGCGTCAACTGCCACCTGCCACACCATACAGCAATCTTTTCTAAATCGCTTAGCAACTGATACTGGTCTTCGGATGACCTTACTAGACGGTAAATTACAGCATCATCTGCGAACAACCTAAGAGAACTGCTCAGATTGTCACCCAGGTCATTTATATAGATCAGGAACAGCAGAGGTCCCAGGACGCTTCCCTCGGGAACACCTGATATCACTTCAGTTTTACTCGATGATTTGCCGTCTATTACTACGAACTGCGACCTTCCTGACAGGAAATCACGAATCCAGTCGCACAACTGAGACGGTACCCCATAGGCCCGCAGCTTGATTAGAAGTCGCTTGTGAGGAACGGTGTCAAAAGCTGAAACCGCTGTTCACAGCCAGCTGCCTAACACTACAATGGCGAGTATTACAACAATGCAAAGCAGCCACAGACTGCACACAGCACAGCCAGTGATTTTCATACAGAGGTGGCGTTACCAATAAAAAAACCTAAACAGCCTACTTACATAGCCCCCATGCTCCCCACAAAAAATTTTACAAATTGTTTTGGACAGTGGCCAATAATGATTTGATAAAAAAATTTTATAATTACAATAACAAAGATATCAATTGCACACACTTATTGATACAATGTTGGTCAAAAGCTAAACTTTCTCACAGTCCATAAAGACAGTCCTAATCGTTCATCACAGTAAAATAGCAGTGTTTTTCTCAAAGTCTGAGCAGTAAAAGAAAATGCACACGGAAGTAGTGGATTTCCATGCAGTCTTGAAGAAGTAGCGTTGTCCTTCCAACGGAAAGACAGTGCTGACTCTCGACATGCAGACAGATCATGGGCCACAACAGAGCAAACCCACAGCGGAGACAGTCGAAGTTTTGAAGAGTATTGGTGGGTAGGTCATCACAGAGCAGACCCACTGTAGTCCTGGTAGAGATTACGGTATTGGTGGGCCACCAGAGGTGCAGACCCAGTGCAGTCCTTGTAGAAATAATGGTATTGGTGGGCCATCAAAGATACAGACCCACTGTAGTCCTTGTAGAGATGGCCAGCAGCCATCTGTTGTGAGAGTGCAGGTGCACAATCACCATTGAAGAGTCTTGCGGATAATATAGCAAGTTCATAACCACCACTTGTGCACTCACAAAGTTTTTGGAATTGTCCTTAGAACCAGCAATGCTGTTATCCAGTCCCTTGCTGAATTATTAACACACGTGCAAACACTAACAGTCCCTACTTCTCACATATTGTCCATATACTATGACCAACAGAAACGTGTGCAGTGAAATGTAGCTTACAAGTTACTTAATTTGATGAACTGGTGTCAATTGCAATTTTATAACATAAGAATACAATTACAAAGGTATAAAATACATCATTAAAGAACATAACAATACAGATAACATTTGTAGTACAGGCTTTACAACAGAATAGAAATAAACATATACATCAATGTTACAGGAATTATGAGATAAGTAGATACATAAAAGATCAGAATAAATTTTGAAACATCAACTTCACACATGAGCATTAAAACAAAACAGAATAAATAATGTCTAAGCATATTTACAAGGTAAATAACATATTATTAATGCCAATTATATTTGAGGATAACAGTATTCCTCATCATAGTGAATGTAGCTTAGTATTAGAAAAATTCTACAACATAAGTCTTATCAGGTAAACACATAAATACAGGAAAAACATAAATACCCAAGAGTACACAAACATATAGCGGAATAATACAAGGAAAGGACAGGGTTTGTTTTACTGCAGTATTTTGCAAACGAAACTTTCTTTACTTCTCGGAGATCTCCCTTCGTTCTTCATTATTTCCAAAAGTCCTACCTATACCTGCTTCCTGTACTTTTCTCGTATAACCTCTCAGTGCATTTCTTCAAATTCATCGCAACTCATTCTCTTATAGGCTACCCCCTCTTAAGCTAACTTAAATCTACTGAGCTCACATCATAATAAATACACAGCATAATCAAATTCCTCATATAGCATCAGCTTACTGATCATAAACATACCTCAACAGCATAATACACATCGTCATCGTAAAAATAACATCGTAACACCTCAGTCAACTCTCAAAATCGTCGTGGCTTCCTCCAATAATTTCAAAACCTAAAAAAAATTCTCTGCGTATGTCAAAAGTGTCATCTGCCTCAAACGTACTTTAAAATCATGCTCCCTTACCAAATACATCATTCAAAGCTCTCATAGCATCACAATGGTTCCGAAAAAATATGAGCATTTCACAAAGTACAGACAAAATACAATTTCATAAGTGTGAAGTTATCCAACTGTGTAATTACGTAAACATGTGTCACTGATGTAGTAAAAAAAATGTTTGACTCTCAGTTAAATGATCAGATAGCTGTGTAATTCTGTGTTAGAGAAAAATGGTACCGATGTGTAAAGTTGTATAAGCAAATACCATATTAGCTAGGGCTACTTGTGCTTGCCAAACACACGGTACACAAAGTAAGTGTGTACCCCCCTGAGGATTAATGTAATTATACCCTCAGGTGTTACAGATTACAGCAATGGAATGAAATGTATCATGGAAAACTTTCTTTGTAATTCAAAAATCTTGAAAAATAAATGGCTTAAGTACAAAATTAATCTCTCAAATGCGTCTCCTGTAGCGCTAAATGTGCGTCTTGCTGTAAGATAATTCTGTGGAAGTGTCGTAGTTATCGTCCTCTGTAAGCAAAGTTCTGCTGAAGTCAATATACTTACCTCATCATAAACGAAAGTGAAATGCTTTGTGTATAGATATCGTAGTTATTATGCTTATTGGCATGATGAAGAAAGTACTGTACCGTAACGTATTGCTGTGCTACGGAAAAGGCTGTCTCATTGTAGCTATACCACAAAAGTTACTACTAAAACATGTTTTACTTTCCAGAAGAATTCAGAAAAATTGTGCAGATATAAAACAGAAACACCGCAAAAGCAACAATGTAAATTGTGTCACACATTAGTAGCGTCGTGATAAAATCGTGTAGCGGTCACATAAACTAACCACTGTGTCATCTGGTATCTTACAGGAAGCACTTTAAATTCAGAATGTATTTTCAAATAAACCAAAATGTTGCATTAAAATCTCATTAGCAGTACTGGTAAATGTTCTAAGTATGTAAGCCTTATAGTCGTTACGTAATCGTGCAACTAACACGCAAGAATGTACACACACAATGACACTGTGACGTCTGCTCACTATAACAATGCATTCGTAATTTCTGTTTAAATAAGTTCTCTTGGTTCTTGATTGGATATTTAACTTCAAACATTGTTGCATGTTAACAGATTCTAAGTCTGACAAAGCATACTAGTAATGTAAAGTGAAAAATTTTATAGCAAAGATTATCTTTAAATAAACGGTTTTACATGTGAAGTGTGGTGCTATCCTTTACTCTTCATAGTACTCACAGTTTTATTTGAATGCAATTATCATGTTGTATACGTCGGTAAGGAATGCTAAAATTTTTCTCAAGGTTAGCGTGTATGCTATTTTTCCCTGAGCCAGCGGGCGCAGGTGGCTGCCTGCGGTGCGAGTCATTGTCTGTTCCTTTATTGGCGCGCGTCGTTATTGGGATTAGGAGACCTAGCTTCTACAAATTCACGTTGTCGAAAGGGCCCTGCTCTGTTTGAATCCCGCCAGTTCTGATGCAATTCAGGTCTGTCGTCATGTCGGTAGATTCCATAGTTTCTTTCTTGTCGGTCACGTGGTGGAGAATTTCTCCCTGAATCGTAACTGTGCGCTGGACCGTTGCGTCTAAAGTTATTCTGTCTCCCTTGATAATAATTATTTTGGTTCCCAAATTGTCTGTTTCTCTGATTGTCTCTGTGATAGTCACTACTGCGGAGAGGTGATCTTTCCCTGTAATTATTACTACTCTGCCAACGGTTGTCATACGGGTGGTGTCTGTTTCGGTCACGATTTGTGTTGTGAGAATAGCCTTGTCGCGTCCAGTTATTATTTCTTTCATCGCGGAATTGCGACGGATGTGATCTGTAATTGTTGTGCTCCTGCGTTCCGCGACTGTCAGTGTCAATTTCCACTTTTTGTAACAGTCCCTGAAAAGCTTCAATGTCGTCTTTGCAACGTCCTGCCAAAATAATATGTCGTAAATGTTCAAGTAATTTGATTAAGCAAATGCGGATGAGTTCTGAGGGGCTGTATGGGTTCGTCAGGTACTGATTCTTATGCAACATGTCTTCAAAATACTTGACAAGACTGGAAAATTCAGATTGTTCGAAATGTTTCCATCATTATGATGCTATGTTTTACTCGGTCTTGTGTAGCTTGAGACCAATATGCTGAGAGGAAGGCATGGTAAAACTCTCCTTCACTGTGGCAATCGTGAATGACCGACCGCATTCTTACAGCTGGTTCATTCTCTAAGTAGCCACACATAAATTCTAATCTGTGCTCTAATGACCAGTTGGGAGGAAAACAATGAGAGAATTGATGGAGCCATGCTTGTGGATGAATGTCGTTGCCAGAATTCTTAAATGTTTTGAATTTACGTGTAGTAATGAACAGCTTATAGTCAAAGTCATCATGTCGGCGAGTAGCATATCGGTCATTGTTACGTCGTTTCGGCGGTTCCATTTCAAAATTCGGTGCACCTTGCCAATTTCTTTCATAGTTTCCGAAATGCCCTGTGTTATTATTTTGTGGCTTTTCCGTATTTCTATGTCCCTCTTCCCGTATTGGGGCGCGAGTGTCCTCTGAAATACGTAATTCTTGTATTACCTGTGTCAGCTGATCTTGTACTTCCCGGATTTCTCTTTGGTGTTGCGTATTTATTTGATTCTGATTTTGTTTGAATTTCCTAATTTGTTCGCACTCTTCTGTGTCGTTAAAGACTACCGGTCTTGTGTCATTCAGATCATTATCTACCTTTGTAGATAAGTTAGTGAACTGATCCGAAAGTTCGGCTACTTTCTCCGATAGTGTACTTATTTCCTCAGTGTGTTTTTCTGAACCAAGTTTCAGAGTATTTACTGTGTCCTTTAAATTTTCCTGAGTTTTTGCAAGTTGCGTAACCGAATCGGTAGATGCAACTGAGTCAATTTTAGCTTGCAAGGTGTCGTGATTTTCATGAACAATGGTTTGCAGTTCTTTTATGGCTGCTTCGTGATTCTGTAATGCATTTTCATGCCGCGAAAAAATAGGTTTGATATGCTCACAAATTTGTGTTTTTACGTCATTACAGACTTTTTGACATTTCGATTCGATGTTATGTAACTCAGTAGTTAAGTCTTCACGTGTTTGTTCAAGCGTATGTTCCACTGAGTCTAACTTTTGAAGCTTTTGTTCCATTGCGTCTAACTGTTGCTGCGTTTGTCTCTGGTGTTGTTCCATTGTGTCTAACTTTTCAAGCTTTTGTCCCATTTGTTGCATTAACTGTAATAACAATGCACTGGTGTCTGAAACATGTTCCTCAGTGCTTTTCGGCAGTGAATTTGCACCGGCAACATTGACATTTTGACAAGCAGAAAATGTGTCTTGACTTATTTGAGAAAACGGTGAGGACCCAAAACCTGAATCTGCAGTATTTGCAAGATTGTGTCCTGTCATTCCCGATTCCTGAGGCGAGCTGTTGCCGATCGATTGACAATGCTTCCCTCTTCACTAATTGTTTCACTGTACACGCCATTGTTTGCCGCCCGCTCCATTTCCCTATGCACAATTACCAAATTACTACTTTGAACATCAGTTAATTCATTACTCGGTGGCGCTAACACACTGCTTTCGTTTTCACTGTCATTTCTCAGTTTACTTTGGAGCCTAATATTACGTTTTTCACACGCCATTATTGTCACAATATTTCACACGAGAACACAGAAAAGCACAATTTGAAGAGCAAAAATAAGAGAACACATTAACATAACACCGAAAATAATATCTAGTTAATTGCAGCTGCAAAATACTTGGTGCAAATCTACATGCATGCTACAACTGTTTTACTGTACAACAATGAAAGACTGCAACAACAAAGAAAATTTTCTCTACAATTACGCGCTAGCAATAAACAACAGCCACACTAATTACACAAACTACAAGAAAAAAATCAGAAGATTCCAGTGAGGTATCCTCGGCTAAGGGTCGCCATATGAAACGTCCCCTTAAACAATTATACACGACTGTGCTTAAGCTGACACACAATATTTTTAGCGCAACGCAATCTGACTTTCAAAAATCCATACAAAAGAATGGCCCTGACTAACATTAACCTATACGTTTCACAAATCATTTACCTCACAAAAATCTTGGTTACTCGAGCTACTGCAATAAAGAGCGCCACTACTGCCAGCTAAATAAAAGATTCAAACTACTGAAGGCACTAACTAATGATAGGCATAGTTAGCAAATGAAAGATTTTAATAGAGAACAAACAATGTATTTACCTTAATAGTCATAATATATATAGCAGTACATGACAAATTTCAAAACTCCGCCATTTCTCTCCCCACATCCACCACTGCTGGCGGCTCACCTCCAACTGCGCAACGCTACGCGCTGTTCACAGCCAGCTGCCTAACACTACAATGGCGAGTATTACAATAATGCAAAGCAGCCACAGACTGCACACAGCACAGCCAGTGATTTTCATACAGTGGTGGCGTTACCAATAAAAAAAACCTAAACAGCCTACTTACAAAGCTTTCCGGAAATCTAGAATTACGGAATCAACTTGAGATCCCCTGTCGATAGCGGCCATTACTTCGTGCGTTGCAGAAGAACGATGTTTTCTGAAACCATGCTGATTACGTATCAATAGATCGTTCCCTTCGAGGTGATTCATAATGTTTGAATGCAGTGTATGCTCCAAAACCCTACTGCAAACCGACGTCAATGATATAGGTATGTAGTTCGATGGATTACTCCTACTACCCTTCTTAAACACTGATGCGACCTGCGCAATTTTCCAATCTGTAGGTACAGATCTATCGGTGAGCGAGCGGTTGTATATGATTGCTAAGTAGGGAGCTATTGTATCAGCGTAATCTGAAAGGAACCTAATCGGTATACAATCTGGACCTGAAGACTTGCCCATATCAAGCGATTTGAGTTGCTTCGCAACCTCTAAGGTATCTACTTCTAAGAAACTCATGCTAGCAGCTGTTCGTGTTTCAAATTCTGGAATATTCCATTCGTCTTCCCTGGTGAAGGAATTTCGGAAAACTGCGTTCAATAACTCCGCTTTAGCGGCACAGTCGTCGGTAACAGTACCATCGGCACTGCGCAGCGAAGGTATTGACTACGTCTTGCCGCTTGTCTACTTTACATACGACCAGAATTTCTTCGGATTTTCTACCGGATTTCGAGACAATGTTTCGTTGTGGAACTTATTAAAGGCATCTCGCATTGATGTCCATGCCAAATTTCGCGCGTCTGTAAATTTTAGCCAATCTTCGGGATTTCGCGTTCTTCTGAACTTCGCATGCTTTTTCCGTTGGCTCTGCAATAGCGTTCGGACCTGTTTTGTGTACCATGGGGGATCAGCTCCATCTCTTACCAATTTATGAGGTATGAATCTCTCAACTGCTGTTGCTACTATATCTTTGAATTTGAGCTACATCTCGTCTACATTTGCATAGTCAGTTCGGAAGGAATGGAGATTGTCTCTTAGGAAGGCTTCTAGTGACACTTTATCCGCTTTTTTAAATAAAATTATTTTGCGTTTGTTTCTGGTGGATTTGGAAGAAACGGTATTGAGCCTCTCTATTAGCTCTGGATTGCTTGTGGCTAAGAGGTCAAGTGTGTTTTCGCAACCATTTACAATTCGCGTTGGTTCGTGGACTAACTGCTCGAAATAATTTTCGGAGAAAGCATTTAGGACAATCTCGGAAGATGTTTTCTGCCTACCACCAGTTATGAACAAGTATTTTTGCCAACATATCGAGGGAAGTTTGAAGTCCCCACCAACTATAACCGTATGAGTGGGGTATTTATTTGCTACGAGACTCAAATTTTCTCTGAACTGTTCAGCAACTAAATCATCGGAGTCTGGAGGTCGGTAGAAGGAGCCAATTATTAACTTAGTTCGGGTGGTAAGTATAACATCCACCCATACCAATTCGCACGGAGTATCGACTTCGACTTCACTACAAGATAAACCACTACTGACAGACACAAACACTCCACCACCAATTCTGCCTACTCTATCTTTCCTGAACACCGTCTGAGACTTCGTAAAAATTTCTGCAGAACTTATTTCAGGCTTTAGCCAGCTTTCTGTACCTATAACGATTTCAGCTTCTGTGCTTTCTATTAGCGCTTGAAGCTCAGGGACTTTCCCAGCACAACTACAACAATTTACAACAACAATTCCGACTGTTCCTTGATCCAGACACGTCCTGTATTTGCCATGCACCCTTTGAGATTGCAGCCCATCCCGTACTTCCCCGAGGCCTTCTAACCTAAAAAAACCGCCCAGTCCACGTCACACAGCCTCCGCTACCCGTGTAGCCGCCAGCTGAGTGTAGTGAACTCCTGACCCATTCAGCGGAACCCGAAACCCCACCACCCTATGGCGCAAGTAAAGGAATCTGCAGCCAACACGGTCGCAAAACCGTCTGAACCTCTGATTCAATGGAGGTAGAGGAGGTCATTCTATATCTGTACTAATTTTTGTGAATTAACTTCAGTCATTTATGAGGAAAGTGTACCTGAATGATGAAATTTCAAGTTTTCGGCAAATTGCAAAAGAAGATTTACAGATTTATTAACTTACCACTACGCTCGTTTAGAACATTCCGCTGCATGCTCCAGTTTCCTTATCCTCCATATTCTTTCTCTTCGTTCTTTTCTTTATCCTTGACTCCTTGGTAGCAGCTTCTGCAGATGTCTCTGCTTCGGTTACCCGCCACTTATCAATAGCAGTTAGAGCTGAAGCCATATTCCTTCCCATCTGGATGTTCAATTTCTTCATAGAATTGATCCTTGAAATTGAACCATCATTGAATGTTACTATTGCATCCATTACACCAATCTTCAGCACTGTCAGCCCATCAAATACAGTTTTGAGTATTCTCTCCTATATACAGCTGTTGAAGCTTTCTTTTGCATTCTGAGAGAGACCATGTATACATTTCCTAAGTAGATTTTTATTTGCCGGGTCCCTATATATAGGCCTAATTGTCTCCATTACAGCAAGTGGTAAGGAATGCTTGTGGGAATACTGTATGCCTGTAGCATTGCTCAACTAGTACTTGCACCACGAATCTTCCTCTTTTGGACACAAACCATGCTGTGGAGTTTCATCTGTTAACACTCTGTGAAACCATGTTGCCCAAACAGCTCATCTAATGTTCTCCAATCTCCTACATTTCTCCTTATTGATAGTCCATAATATTGTGTCAATGAAACAATTTCACTTTTTGTAGGGCGACCTGGACCACTTATATGTTTTCCATATGACAGTTTTTTACCACTGAAGTCTTTATATAATTTTCTCAGCCAAGCTCCCATTCTCTTTTGTACATGCCCAACACAGTCAGGCTTTTCCATCAGTGTCCTCATATGGTCTGTCATTAACAACAGTTGTGTCCCTTACAGTCTCCATCCAAAAGGTAGCCTGTATACCTCACACGACCTTCTAAACATGTTTCCACTTGTGCCATCATAGTTCTTTATACAAACATGGGTGGCAATAAATTTACTTGAACAACCCTGCCAGTGCTTTTTAGACATTCATAATCACGTATCTTAGCAGTTTCAACAAATGTGGCAGCTACAACCCCATTCAGAGAAGTATGACCTCTCTTCTGCCAATATCCATCAAATACTGCTACAATGTCTGTATTCTCAGAGAAGGCTACTGCTGCTTCTGCTGCTCTTTTCATTGAATGTTCACTTACAACACATAAAGCATTATGTATTATTTTATTGTATCTGTCAAACCTCAGTGGAGGTGGAGGCAGCTCCATCACTGCACAAAAAGTCTGGGAAACTCTCCTTCCCCTTCCAATACATCGCACTGCATAAGCAACCTGAATATTTACATTGTAATATCGACTGTCAGTTACTGGCGATGTCATAGTATCACTGTGAATCTTACACGAGTTACGGGCAATCACTTACAGACTTGAAAGACCTTCCTTGCTGAAATATTCTCAGAAACGTCAATACTATCTTCACAATTACAGTACTTACATTTCACAGGACTTTTCAAAAGTCTTGACAGCATGTTTAGGTTCACAATAACATTTTCGTTGTTATAGCTGCTCACGATACTACTAGTCTTGTCCTCATTACATTCAGAAAGCGAAAGTTAACGACTAGAAGCACTGCTTGTAGACACAGTTTCCACGGGCGACTTTTGAAGCTACTGATGTGTATTATTTGGTTGTGTTTGGAGCTGGTTGCCGCGAAACTTTCGTTTGGGGCTAAATTTCTTTACTCTCGGCATTTGTAGCACAGCAAACACACACACAAAAACATAACAACACACAGTAACTACAAAACCACATGTGTATGAAATTCCAAAACCATTCTCAGATCTTTCTTTACATTCGAACCATAGCCTTCTAGACATGCCTGTACTTTGGTTGTGGGAGTCAGTGCCTTCTACAATACCCATGTGTTAACGATCCGTAACTAACGACAAAAGAAACGGAAGAACAAAATAATGCATCACATATTCTGCCGCACTTCAAACTGACAGATGGGCATGGCCCCTGTGCAACATTATATTCAACCTCAATTTTAGAACGAACGAAAAATGATACATATACATTTTCGAAATCAGCATGAAATGCTCTTTTCTATAGACCAAGAAATTTTTTTTTCAAATTTTTGGTCATTGTCACGAGCATTTGCCCTTAAGAATTAAATTGTAAATTTCACCTGAACTTTTACATAGCTGGGCTCTTTTCTTCTTCTTGTTATTATTATTATTATTATTATTATTACTAAAAGTATGTTATATTTCTTCAAAATGTGGCCCTTTGATTTAAATTGTAAATTTCACCTGAACTTTTAAATAGCTTTTCTTATTGTTACTGTTACTACGAGCATGTTATATTTCCCCAAACTATGGCCATAAGATTTAAATTGCAAATTTCAAAGATCCAGCTGTTATGTAGCTGGCTATTTTCTTCTTCTTCTTCTTCTTCATCTTATTATTATTATTATTACTAAAAGCATGTTATATTTCTCCAAACTGTAGCCCTAAGATTTAAATTGTAAATTTCACCTGAAGTTTTAAATAGCTGGCTCTTTTCTCATTATTACTATTATCACGAACATGTTATATTTCCCCAAACTATGGCCTTAACATTTAAATTGCAGTTTTCAAGTGAATTTTTAAATACATATTTTTTACTGTTTTCTTCTTCTTCTTATTATTATTATAAGAATGTTATATTTCCCCAAATTGTGGGCTTAAGATTTAAATTACAAATTTGACCTGAACTTATGCATAACTGGCCCTTTTATTATTATTATTAAAAGCATGAAATATTTCTTTTAAAATGTGGCCATAAGGCTTAAATTGCACTATTTATTTCTTTTATTTTTAAATTTAACTTATCAATAAATTACATGAAAAAATAACCAGCTGATTTGTGGCCCAGTTGTTCCCATTGTCCTTAACTCCCGATTGTCCAGTTCACTATAAATGTAAGTCCAAGAGAGAAGTACTTGCATTGCAAATCAGTAAGAGAAGGATGTCGTCCTATTGCCCTACCGATGAACCTGTACTTTCAAGAACCAAGAGCTACTGCAATATTCCACTCAGCTATTCAGTGACAACACCCATCTTAATGTCAGTCAATTCCACTTTATACGGTATGGCCAAAAGACTTTCATGTGCTTCCTAGATGGTTTTATCCATTATTGCTCTTGCTATCACAGTGCTATTCCGTTTTATCAGAAACCCTGTTTCTGCCATGATCCCATGTCTCAAAGAGAAGAACATGGACACTCAACCATGTAGATCCCTGTTAAATTCACCACAAGTTTCCTTCTCTAACTTGACAGACAGTTCTTTCTCTAATTTTTCATGAAAATCCACTAGGTCATAGATTTTAACTACCATAATATCGTCACAAAAAGGTTAAGTAATGAATGCAGGCACATTTAACTTCTTCTCCTGTGGATAGTACCATTTTTTGAATAATTTATGCTGCCAATGTCAGTAATAAGATTGGTCAAGTCCTCCAATAACAACCACAAAGGACTCAGCAGCTGGGCTCATTTTCATCCCAAGAAATTGAGAGGTGTCAAACTCTCTAGCGCAGGTCAGCTGACGCTTTGATCTGCCACAGAATTAAAGCTGCCCTGAGGTAGGCAACCAGAACCAGTCTGAACTTACTGCAAGACTGTAGCTGGTTAAAAATTAAAGTATGTATTATCGTGCGAACTGATACCTGGCGCAGAGGCTAATGGAAGCGACTGTAAAGGCATTTATTTCCCCTTTGCAGTTACTCCCATCAACTATCACATCAAGTGTCAACTCAGTTTGTACGAACAATACGGGTGAAGCATACAAGATGCTCACCAAGGATGCTACACCACACTGCATGGTTCAGAGTACCCCACTGCACTGCATAACTCGGATACTGTGCTGGGTAGTGTACCATCAGCATAATGCGGCTACTGCTTCTGGGTGCTGCATCTTGCTATCCTGTACATGTAGGTGTCAAGCTCAATGAGCAGCCCTATATCTCACTCCTTTTCAATCCAAGCACTTCTCTTCTTATGATAGATTCTTCCACATGTTGTTATTTACCCATCTTTCTGTAGAGCCTACCCATTTTTTTATATACTTCTACTCGCGCCACCCCATCGGAAATTCTAAAATTATATTTTATACAGACCCAACCAGCAGACATAAAATTCGTTGATTTTGACACAAAATTCACCGTTTTCGACGCAAAATTGACTAAGCTGAACTCAAAATTCGACACAAAATTCGCTGATTTCAACACAAAATTGAATGCTCTTTTATATGTATCTCACAGCTAACACAATACAATGGGTTTATCGGTTCCTGCTGCTACAATGGCAGGTTATCGTCTCCGAGGTAAACAGGAAGTGGGAATTTTCCCGTACGACCATTACACGAGTGTGCCGTGAATATCAAGAATCTGGTAAAACATCAAGTCTCCGACATCGCTGCGGGCGGAAAAAAACTGCTAGAACGGGATCAACGACAATTGAATGAATCGATCAACGTGACAGAAGAGCACTCCTTCCATAAATTGGTCTAGATTTCAATACTGGGCCATCAACAGATGTCAGCGTGCGAACCATTCAACGAAATATCATCGATATGGGCTTAAGCACGCGAAAACCTACTCGTGTATCCTTGATGATTGCACTACAGAAAGCTTTAGGCCTCACCTGGGCCCGTCAACACCGACATTGGACTGTTGATGACTGGAAACATGTTGCTTGGTCAGACGAGTCTCGTTTCAAATTGTATGGAGCGGATAAACGGGTATGTAGAGATCCTCATGAATCCATAGACCCTGCATGTCAGCAGGGGTCTGTTCAAGCTGGCAGAGACTCTATAATGGTGTGGGGCGTGTGCAGTTGGAGCGATATGGGGCCCGTGATACGTCTGGACACGACTCTGACAGGTGACACGTACGAGAGCATCCTGTCTGGTCACCTGCTTCCATTCATGTCCATTGTGTATTCCGACCGACTTGGGCAATTTCAGCAGGACAGTACGACACCCCACACATCCAGAATTGGTACAGAGTGGCTCCAGGAACACTATTCTGAGTTTAAACACTTCTGCTGGCCACCAGAATCCCCAGACATGAACAATATCGAACTTATCTGAGATGCCTTGCAACGTGGTGTTCAGAAGAAATCTCCACCCCCTCGAAATATTATGGACAGGCCTGCAGGATTCATGGTCTCAGTTCCCTCCAGCACTGCTTCAGCCATTAGACGAGTCCATGGCACGTCGTGTTGCGGCACTTCTGCTCGCTGAGGACCTACACGATATTAGGTAGATGTACCAGTTTCTTTGGCTCTTTAGTGTACGTAATCATTCTCCGATGGGTGTCTGTCGGTGTTTGTTCTTCGGTAGCCAAGAAGAGAATAACACTACGTTGGTCCTCTTTGGACGCATTTGGTAATAACGTCACAATAGTTCCATTTCTGCATTTACCGCACGCACGTCGAAAGACAAGAATATCACACTGATACCTTGGTTACATGTCGGTGATAATACACGCTGCAGCAGCGTTCTCAAAGGGAAACTTTTTGATCGCCCTTTATAAGCCGTGGCATGCATTCATTGTGGCTATGTGGTTAGTTATTAGCATGATAATATTAGTTTTTCCTCGTTCACGTTTGTAACAGATTCTGTGATCAGCAATAAAATTTATATTCATCTTTGTCACAAGTATTTGACCGTTTCATCCGAATACGTTGTGAATCCCGAGACTGTTGCTCGGCAGAGAAATTAAGGGTTTCATCCCCGAAGTCATAGATTAATTCTGCAGCGGAAAACAGCGACGCATGGAATTCATTTTCGCCGCTGAATGAATACCACATTTTACTTTAATATAATTTTTGGGGATTTGTTTTCTGTTTGTTTTTGTAATATTTTAGCACATTGGTAAAATTTTGCTCAAGGCGCTACTGAATATACTGAAGAAAAGTAAAAAGGGGGGAGGTGGGAAGGTGTGTGACCTTCATCTCTCTCCCGCTACGAAGACATTGACTGAAAAAAAGCAATATTCTAAAACTGGTGAAGTGTGATTCTCGCCTACTCTCCAGTACCTGGATGCATCCTGGAACAACCAATTATAAATATAAACACACTTCTTGGGTTGCCGTAGAATACCAGTGACGGATTTGAGGTGGGGGGAGGGGGCAGGGTCACGTGATATTTCCAGACGGGGTTAGTATAAAAAAATCAGTGAAGAAACAGTCTATTTCGCGATGGCACTTTAATAGAATGACCGGTTTCGGCCTATACTTAGACAGCACCATCTGCTGAAGTTGACGATGTGTACAACAGCCTTTTGACCTCAGTCATTTTATTAAAGTACCCTCGCAATATAGTCTGTTTTTTCACTGATTTTATATAGATTATAGGACTGCTGCTTCCCGAAAATGTTATAAAAATTTTTTTGTGTAAAACATCGCTTGTTAGAACACTGTATTCATGACCCACACATTTTGCAAGTATGTACTTTCAACTATGGTCGGTAGATGGTCGTAGTAGAGCCATTGCTGCTCGTATTCAGTATCATTTAAACAAGGAAGTTGGCAAGTACCACTTTTGTAACGAACGTGATTAGTTCAGCAATTGTTTGGAAGCATACGTTATTGTGTGTGCTTCCCGTTGTGCGTTTAATAGGAGACGATATAAGTGGGTCCAAATGACAGAAGACACTTGATCAGCTTTCTGTAAAAGCTTAAAAGTGAAAGTGAAATTAATGTTGGAGATGGGCGTTTGTGAACTGAGCTGCTACCAGTAATTCCCCTGTAAGTAATGTGAGTGGCTTATGTGATGACGAGACTATTGTGAATGAACATAATATCGGTCATTTGGTGAACAAAAGTCGACATCTGACGGACGAGGAAATATTTCAATGGTTAAAGTGCATCTGGCTTTCGAGTCATCGTTCCCACCCTAACTGATGCGCTACAGAAACTATGTTTTCACAGTGGCCGCAGTATTACAACGACTGCATTTTCTTTACTTCATGCAGCGCAGTCATCATAACTTACTGTAAGTCTATGTGTATTTACCAAAGAGATTGGGATAACATTGCTACTTGCTAGACAACTACAAGGCAAGGAAACTGATCTATTTCAAGCACTGGAACCCATGGAAGCAGCGAGCGACAGCTTGAAAGAACTTCGTCGAGACACGACGGGGGCGTTGTTTGAAAAGTCCGAGAGATGGCACCACCGGCGCGTATCGAGGTCATGTTTAGTTACTAGCATCTTTGGAAAGAACGCACACCAAGTTTCAGTCATATTGGTCTATTTCTTTGTGTTTGGCATTCGTGTGAACCAAGGAAGTCGAGTGATCGTCAAAAAATGGGCGAAAAAGAATTTTGTGCGGTGATTAAACATTACTTTATAAAAGGCAAAACGCCTCAGGAGACTAAAGAGAAACTTGGTAAACATTACGGTGACTCTGCACCTTCGATTAGAACAGTTTATAGATGGTTTCAAAATTTTCGGAGTGGCCATATGGGCACAAATGATGCTGAATTTTCTGGACGCCCTGTGGGGGTTACGACACCAGAAATCATTGATAAAATCCATGATATGGTGATGGATCACAGAAGAGTTAAGGTGCGTGAGATTGCTAGTGCTGTGGGCATCTCGAAAGAACGGGTACATATTATTTTGCATAAACATTTGGACGTGAGAAAGCTACCCGCAAGATGGGTTCCACGATTGCTCACGCTTGACCAAAAACGGAATCAGGTGAAGTGTTGCAAGGATGGTTTGCAGCTGTTCAGGAAGAATCCGAAGGGACTTCAAGCTACGTTTCGTCACTGTGGATGAAAGATGGATACATTACTATACTCCTGAGACCAAACAACAATCTAAACAATGGGCTACCAAGGGAGAATCTGCACGAAAATAGGCGAAGATAATTCCTTCGACCGGAAAGGTTATGGCGACTGTGTTTTGGGATTCATAAGGTAAAATCCTCATCGACTATATGGAAAAGGGTAAAACTATTATGGGTGCATATTATGCATCGTTATTGGACCGCTTGAAAACCAAGCTGCAAGAAAAACTCTGGCGATTGGAGCGTAAAAAGGCATTTTCGATCACAACAATGCAACAGCACACACCTCAGCAGTTGTGGTCGCAAAATTAATGGATATAGGATCCCCCCTATTCTCCAGACTTGGCTCCAACGTACTACTATTTGTTCCCCAATTTGAAGAAATGGCTGGTGGGACAAAGATTTTATTCAAAAGAGGAGGTGATTGCAGCAACTAATAGCTATTTTGCAGACTTGGACAGTTCCTGTTATTCGGAAGGGATCAACAAATTAGAGTAACGTTGGACGAAGTGTATAAGTCTAAGAGGAGGCTATGTCGAAAAATAAATAAGGTTTACCCCAAACACGTAAGTAGTTTTTATTTTTACATGGACTTTTCAAACGCCCCTCGTATTTTACACTTCCATCTTGTGTTTAAGGCAGCAGGAGAATTTACTGAAAAATTTATCACTCACATAAAAATTCCTAGAACAACAGACCCACAGAAGAATTGAAGGAACGTGTCAACTGAGTCACACGAGGACTACTTTAGAGTGACAATCTGGATTACTTCCCTAGGTTTCCTGCGAAATGAACTGACCTACAGATTCCCAAAGTACACCTTGAAGATGTTGATCACTTAAAAAAACTCATACATTGCTGATGGGCCCATTAGGGAAGTGCTGAAGAGCGTTGAAATATACGAAAATGATTTGCTATGTTTCGGAGATTTGGGAGGTGAACTTATGAGCTGGAATCAGTTGTAGAAAACACATGACCACAAGTTAACCTCTCCAGCAGAAGCTCATAAAATTTCATCTTGCTTTCCAGACATTGCAGTCCTCCTTCAGCTCCTGCCAATTCTGCCCAACACTGCTAGCACAGCAGAAAGATCATTTTATGAGCTGCGACGAATAAAAACCTACTGTACCTTCGAAGCACCATGGCAGAAAACCGACTGAATGGCTTCGCTCTGATGCACATCAACAGGAACATCAAATTTACAGCAGAAGAAGAGGTAGAAGTCTTCTGTCGAAAATTTAAGAGCAGACTGATCTTGCAGTATTTTTGAGAGTACGTTATACTTGTACAAAGAGTTTATTTAACTTAGTTTGCTGTAATTAAAACAGTAAAATTTGAATAAAACGCTTCAGTTGATTTAAATTGATTACAAAGACCACGTTGACCGTAGGAACCGTATCACGGAGAGATACACTGTGCTCTGCTGTGACATGGATAATTATTGACGTGAAAGCTTGTGCTCCCCACTCCCAGAGCAATATTCCAATTCGGCCCCTGTGTGAGACGTTAACTCCAGTTCAGTTCGTCCACGACTTGCGGGTGCCGGGTACTGCTGGCCTAATGATGTGGGGAGAGAGATGGGGCTACGGCGGCCCTACACGCCCTCTACTCCACTTCCCTTCTCCATTCATTGTGTCGAGCGCCTCATTTTTTGCCACTCCCGAGTGCCGGCTACACGCCACCTGTTGCGCTCTTCCCGACTAGGCGGCCGTCGCGACGCAGTATCGACGCACAAATCGATACGTGGGTGCAGGGACAAGACCTTCAATGTGGCACGGTCGTGACGTGAATGTAAGTCACATTTTCATTTTGCTCTGTCGCCAGGCACCGATCCAAGGGAGTGTGGGAGGGGGTATATTTACACACATACTCGCCAAGGAACCGCATGGTGCTTGGCGCAGGGTACTCTGTCAGTTCCTTCCATCCGTCACTCGCAAACAGAGCGAGGAAAAAAGAACAGTCTACATTTCTCCGTACGAGCCCTAATTTCTCTTATCTTCGTGGTCGTTAGGCAAAATGTACGTCGTCGGCAGCAGAATCGTTCTGCAGTCAGCTTCGAATGCCGGTTGTCTAATTTTTTCAATAGTGTATATTCTAACAAGGGAACCTCCCCATCGCACCCCCCCCCCCCCCTCAGATTTAGTTATAAGTTGGCACAGTGGATAGGCCTTGAAAAACTGAACACAGATCAATCGAGAAAACAGGAAAAAGTTGTGTGGAACTATGAAAAAAATAAGCAAAATATACAAACTGAGTAGTCCATGCGAAAGATATGCAACATTAACGTTATTCTAAGCTCAGGAGAGTCGTGGTCCCGTGGTTATCGTGAGCAGCTGCAGAGTGAGAGGTCCTTGGTTCAAGTCTTCCCTTGACTGAAAAGTTTAATATTTTATTTTCAGACAATTATTATCTGTCCGTCCGATGCGAGGTAACTGCGACGTAGTATGGCGACGCTAGACCTAAACAAACATCGAAACACACGACGTCAGTCGACTACAGCGCACGGAAGAGAGGGTATTTCCCGCTAACGAGGCTCCCTGGCTGACAGTTGACTGTTCGCCACTTTGGACGAGAGTGCATTAAATACGTGAGATGTTCCCATTGGGGAAGCACGTCCTTTCGTCTACTAATCGCACTGTTTTGCGGTGCGGTCGCAAAACACAGACTCTAAACTTATTACAGCGAATAGAGACGTCAATGAACGAATGGACAGATATTAACTTTGCGAAAATAAAGAAAGTAAACTATTTACTCGAGGGAAGACTTGAACCAAGGACCTCTCGTTCCGCAGCTGCTCACGCTAACCACGGGACCACGGCACTCCTGAGCTCCCGTTCTCCTTGATGTTGCCTGTCTTGCACATGCACTACTCAGTTTGTACATTTCGCATATTTTTTTCATAGTTCCACACAACTTCTTCCTGTTTTCTCGATTGATCTGTGTTCAGTTTTTCAAGGCCTATCCACTGTGCCAACTTATAACTAAATCTGAGGGGGTGCGATGGGGAGGTTCCCTTGTAAGATGGTATCTGTTCTTTGGGACATGTCCGAAAGAACAGATACCATCGGTGACCATGCAGCTCGTTAGAATGAAATTACAATGAAATGAACACCCTTAGCTGTTTACAGGCGTTGACATGTCCGAAAGAACAGACACCATGTTAGTATATATATAGTTAAGGCTCACCGGCCACTAGACCATCTTTTTCTTCTGTGAAAATGCACAAACAGTGCCCGAACTCTTACGGGAATCGGCAACGGGCCGCGAGTAATGAGTATAATGGGCGGGGGCACTACGAATGTAGTGCAGGACAATACGTTTGAGAATGTGGGTTTCGCAGGAGGCCTGCCAGAGATAAATCCCTGCAGTCGCGCTATCCTCTGTGTCCTCGGTGGCTCAGATGGACAAGTCGTGCTTCGGTGGGCGAGCTGTGCGGACGGGCCTTGTCTACGTGCTCGCTGCGGCCGGCCGCGTGCTGACAGATAAGTGGGCGCTCTTGCGGCTTACACGCCAATTGTATAGAGGTAAAGGTGGATAAATGGGCCCCCACTCTGTTTTTTTTATATAACACCTTTTATTTTTAGTATAATCACCTCAAATTAACATAAAACATTTCTCTAGTATGTCCTGCAATAGTTACGACATGTTTTGGTCCAACTTTTTAATATTTAAAACAATATTTTATTTTTTCCTGATACTCTGCATTTTGTTGCGTCAAGAATTTGTGCTGGTAATATGGGCCCCAAGGTAGTTTGGAATAAGAGAAACAAAAATTTGAAAAAAAAATAATTTTATTAAATTTTTCTGTATAATGAAAGGAAGATTCACTCTGGGCATTGTTAATTAGTCTACTGGTGGGATGATTTTCACAGCCTACGCCTAGCCTTTTTACAATAGTCACACATCACCATCTTTTTCGCATCCAGCGCATTCGTTGTGAGCCCTCATCTCACAGGCTATACACTGGACCCAAAGTTCACCTTTTGTGTCCTTTGAAAAAATCCCTTCACAAAATAGACATACAGCGTCGTCAACATCAGGGACAGAAACACCAACTTTTTATTTTTTGAGCAAAGCTGGTAGGCCATGCGCCTGACGTCATTTCTGGTAAGGCCGTAGAATTTGGATTCCATAATGAGAATATATTTAACCAGTTCGTACTCAAGTCCCTGTGGTAAAACCGGTGGAAAGCCTTCGGAGCGTAGAACGAGGGACAGAGCACACTTTAACTGCTTTTTTCAACCCCATTTTTTTCTCTTTAATAGCTACAATAGCATTTGCCATATTTGCTTTGTCCCACGATTGCCGTTTCGATTTTTTTGGGGGGTACAAGTTGTGTTCGAGGCATCTGAAACATAAAGAGTAGCAATATTTGTAAATGGTCCCATAAAATCTGATTGATTTTACGGGGCCCATAATACCAGCAGCAAATGGGGCCCATATATCCACCCTCGCCATCTTGGGAAAAACGATTTTGCCTACGGTTAGTTTGGTTCGCAACCGACGTTAATTAACGTAAAACGGTATCCCAACAGCAAGCCAAATACGTACCTTACTTTAGTTTTACTAATAACATGTTAGAAATTAGAGTTTTATTCAAGTAAACACTAACCTTTCAAACTTTTGATGACAGCGAAAAAATTCACAGCGCAACTACTCACAAACCATGACAGCTACTACGTCTGCGCACTGTACAGTGAAGTTTGGCAACTAGTTCTAGTAGTTCATGTGCTCTCCGCTAGAAATAGTGGCCTGTACTTCCAAATATGTAGGGGGCCCATAATACCAGCAGGGGCCCATTTTTCCACCTTTGCCTCTATTCGAAAATGAATCGAACATGAATATGACGCAACCGCTTCGCAAAGATACTTTGAAGTTCACGTTCGTTGAACGCTTTGCACGACCTAAAGCATTCGAAGTAGAACAGTTCTTGCGCGATGTAGTAAAGCTCAGTTCCACTGATATAATTGGGATCCACTTATCGATTGTGAGTAGCACAGTGTATGTAAAGATGGTGAATGCTAAATGCTGTGATAGGACTATTGAAGGATGTGGAGGACCTTTTAAATTTAATCACTGTGATGGAAACGTCGGTGATGTCAAAGTAGATCATGCAGGTTTCGGGATAAGAACAGTCCGTATTTTGGAACTTCCCTTTGAAATAACTACGGAACAAATTAATTGCGTCCTCAAAGCATATGGGAAGGTCATTGGTAATGTTGCGGAAAAGTGGCCCACCTTTCAAATGTTTCCAGTTTTAAATGGTGTCAGGCAAATAGAAATAGATCTTCAGCAGCATATTCCTTCGTATGTTTACGTATGCGGTTATAGAGCTATTGTGATGTATGATCGACAGCCGCGTACTTGCTCCGGCTGTGGACAGACTGGACACGTGCGTTCCGAATGTATACAGAGGAGGGTGACGCAGGTACCGGCGGGGGAAGCAGTCCCTCCCATGACGATGACGGCCTTACCAGTGGCATATGCTACGGCCACCCGTGGCCACACTGCTACGACATCGAGTTTCGCTTTGGAGAGCAGTGGCGACAGAAAAGACGACGACCAAAACTTGTCAGTGACCACTAGCTCTACTGAAGTAACGACTGTCGTTCCGTCGCCTGAAGCGGCGCCCATCACAGAAGCAGGATGTCTTTCCAAAAATGACAGCTATTGAGCAAGATGTAGAGAGAGACGAGAACGAGAATGCTGCACAAGATCCCAGCACGGCTTCCGAGACTGAAGAGCGACAGAAATCCGGATCTCTTTCCAAAAAGCATAAAAAACGGAGGATAGCTTCACCAGACGCTCCTCAAAAGTTACAATCAGTGCGTGAAAAGGCACAACAAATCGGTCGCAAAATCAGTGGTATGGCAACCGTCAATTTTGACGTAGACCCACAGACCCCGCATACAGCGGGAAAAGACGAGTTTCGAAAAGTGAAAACGCAGACGCAACAGGATGGCGAAACGAAACGGTCCACAAGTAAAGAAACAAAGAACAGAACTCCATCTCAACGTGGGCCAGAGATAGAGTTGTCTCAACGCAGTGATACGAAAAATTGGGCAGATGACATTGAAGAATTTGTAAGGGGTCCGTAGGCCCTTACTATAAATTTGCACTCGGCACAGGTCGATAGGGCGAACAATCGATTGTGTCGTGTTGCGAGAGCGAGTGTGGAGTTGTGCCAGTGCCATGTTGCGGGTAGAGGTGTGTGGAGGTGTTTGTCGAAATACAAGGCTTTAACGGAGAAGGGAGTCGCCATCGCCGTGGTTAGACCCCTTTGTACTAGAAATAATACCGGGAAGGTGGAGAAGTATTATTAGGAAAGTGATCAGTGACATTTCTAGGGCCGATATTTGGTTTCGCGTCCACCGCGCCGGCATCACCTTGGATTGCAGTGTTGGATTGCAGTGTTGGATGCAGTGATGGATTAGCGTGTGACGATAATGGAAAATGAAGAAGCCTGTGCTGAGATTAGCCGTAATTAGATATGTATGACGAAGGCAGTGGCTGTCTCCTTTTTTGTGTTTTTTGAGAAGAATATAGGTTCGTAATTAATGAAACTGTGTTGGTGTTTTTCTCGTTACCAGACATTTCATTATTACAGTATTGAACAGGACGAACTGGAAAGTAACAGCTTCCGTAGCAGTCAATTCCGATTACCAGCCCCATTAGGTACACGGTCACATTAATAATAAATAGTGGGCTGCTATTCGATCAGATCGGGTCGGGATAAAATACGGAGGTGTTACAAATTTCCCGCAGATGAGGAAATGAAGGAAGTGTCACACCTACCAGGAGGAAAGATTCCAGTGCAGAAAGACAAGCAAATGAGGGACGAGACATCGTCTCGGCCATTACACGGTGCTGTGTTGGCAGAAGAGCCAACACCGTGTTGCTAGAGGAGGCCGAAATGCACGCGTTTAATTACACGCAGACTGGCGTGAGGTCTGGAACAGTTAAATGCAATTAATATAGCCAATAAGCTACGTTGTTGCTGGAATACTTAACTTTAATCCATAATTGGTGTACATCGCTCTTGACGGTACATTAATATGCTCAATATAAACTGGTAATGGCGCCTTGCTAGGTCGTAGCAATTGACGTAGCTGAAGGCTATGCTAACTATCGTCTCGGCAAATGAGAGCGTATTTGTCAGTTAACCGTCGCTAGCAAAGTCGGCTGTACAACTGGGGCGAGTGCCAGGAAGTCTCCCTAGACCTGCCGTGTGGTGGTGCTCGGTCTGCAATCACTGACAGTGGCGACACGCGGGTCCGACGTATACTAATGGACGGCGGCCGATTTAAAGGCTACCACCTAGCAAGTGTGGTGTCTGGCGGTGACACCACATTCCTCCCCCGCAAATCGGCGTACGGTTGTGTTATAAGGCTTCCGCCCGCCGTGGGGAGGATCCCATGTTGACGTATGCGACGAGGTGGGGAGCCTAACAACAGGCGAGGCTGTGCCACCCGCACCCGGCCATTCGGTCCGAGGGGAGCTAGCAAACGCCTGAAAACCTAGTCCAGGGTGCACGCCAACATGCGGTGTATGCACCCGTAATGAGACAGGAGGGGCCGAAGGGTCGACCTCCATCGAGCCGGGGCACCTGACGGGCGAAGACGCCATCTGGTCCGGAGCGGGCAAGAGTTCCATGTCGGAGGACAGCTGGTCACGGGAAGCGATCGGCGGCGCGTGACCCAGGGAGGCGCCCGGCGGCTGCAGCGACGCGTCCACTGCGGGCGGCGCCTGCGGGAGGACCGGCGGCGGCGCGTCGCCATGGGCCAAAATGGAAGGCATCGTCGGGAACACCTGGGGATGAGGCGAGCCAGTAGATGGGTCCCCAGGGCGCTGACATGACGGCACCGTCGCTGAAAACAGACGGGGAGCAGCAGAACCCGTGCGACGACAGAGGCGCAGCTGATTGAGATGCCGACGCACCTCACCAGAGGCCCCCAAAACCAGATACATAGCGCGGCCGAGGCAGCGAAGAATGCGCCCTGCGAGCCAACGCCGTGAACCTCGATCTGGGAATAATTTCTTTGCGCAGACGAGAGCAATTTAGCCGGCCGGTGTGGCCGTGCGGTTAAAGGCGCTTCAGTCTGGAACCGCGTGACCGCTACGGTCGCAGGTTCGAATCCTGCCTCGGGCATGGATGTGTGTGATGTCCTTAGGTTAGTTAGGTTTAATTAGTTCTAAGTTCTAGGCGACTGATGACCTCAGAAGTTGAGTCGCATAGTGCTCAGAGCCATTTGAACCATTTGAACGAGAGCAATTTGGACGCAAAGGCAATAGGGCGATCATGCGATCCATCTTTGTGCGCAAGCACAGCACCGATCTCGAAATCCGATGCATCTACCATCAACAAAAGGGGTTTCTGGGGATCGAATGGCGTAAGGCAAGTATTGGAAAGCAACGCCGATTTCAACTGGCGAAAGGCGCGTTCGCATTCCGTCGTCCAGACAAACGGAACACCTTTACGGCGTAAGCGATGAAGCGGAGCTGAAATGGAAGAGGCATGTGGCACATATCTGTGGTAATAATTAATTTTTCCCAGCACACTCTGTAGCTGCTTCAAATTCTGCGGCGAAGGCAAATCCCGTATGGCACGGAGGTGCTCGGGACAGGGATGTATGCCTTGGGCATAGATTACATGTCCCAGGTAGGGTAAGTCACGAGCAAAAACCACACATTTGTCCTTCCGCAAGCGAAGACCATTTTGTCGCAAGACCTGAAATAATGTTCTGAGATTGGCTAAATGTTCTTCTGTCTTTCCAGAGATCACAATATCGTCCAGATAGTTTGCTGCAGTAGGGACCGAGGCACAAACAGTTTGCAGATATTGCTGAAACAATGCAGGGGCGGAAGCACACCCGAATGGCAGTCTTTTGAATCGATACAAACCAAGATGCGTGTTAACCACAAAAACGCGCTGGGATTCGTCGTCCACTGGTATTTGCAAGTACGCATCTGCTAGGTCCAACTTCGAAAAATATTTACCCGGGCACAGTTTGTCAAAAAGATCCTCCGAGCGGGGTAAAGGAAAAGTTGCAATCACTAGTTGTGGATTCACTGTAGCCTTGAAGTCCACACAAAGTCTCAATTTTCTGGCAGGTTTTGGCAAAATGACTAAGGGTGATGCCCAGAGAGAAGCCTGCACACGTTCAATCACACCTTGTGATTCCAAATCGTGTAATGTTCTTGTGACCTCATCACGCAATGCATGGGGAACATTGCGCGCTCTTAAAAATTTCGGTTGCGCGTTGACTTTCAGTTCCAAATGTGCGTCATAGTTCTTAGCGCAACCAAGGCCCGGTGCAAAAATGTCTGCAAATTCTTCACATAGACGAGAAACACTGTCTGAAGGCACAGTCTGGTTCACTGATAGGACCTGATTGACTATAGACAAGTTAAACAACTGAAATAAATCTAAACCAAACAAGTTCACAGCAGAAGAAGAACGAAGGACGTAAAAAGACACAAGTTTTGTTTGTCCCTTGTATGTTGCAAGAAGGCTGCACTGTCCTAACACAGGGATCTTGTGACCTGAATATGTAGTTAGCTTAACATTTGCGGCACGCAACGGAGGTTTGCCCAGCTGTTGGTACGTGTCGTGATTGATTAGTGAAACCGCAGCTCCTGTATCGAGCTGGAACAGTATTACTTTGCCTTGAATATCCAAGTCCACAATAAGTTTATTGTCCTGCTGACGACAAGAGCGACTGTATCGTGCAACGTGAACTGACACTGTTACAGAATCACATGCGACCGGATGGGATTTCCGTCGATGTCGACGCACACTATTTGTGGGACGAACACAGTCACAGTTAGAGAGAGTGGCACTGGGTGGAGTGGAATGAATGACATGAATTTCCATGGGCAAAGGTTCAAGAGCCTGAGTATTCTTGGTTCGATTCCGATTCCGGCATGAAGCAAAGGGCCTGGAATGGTTGTTAGTGTCCGATCTGAGATTTTTCTGGCAAACACTCTTAAAATGTCCTTTTTTATTACAGAAAAAGCAAATAGCTTGACGTGACAGGCAATTCTCACGCGAATGTCTAGTAGCACACCGCGGGCATGATTTTAGCACAGCATTTGCTTGCTGGCGCGGCACACGTTGCGGAGGGCTTGGCGGCAGCTGCGCGGACGGGCGCGAGGGCTGTTTACTGTTCCGTGCAGCGCGCCCGGCGGGCCGGTTAGCGTGACACACGGCTGGCGAAGTTGCAAATGATTCCTGAGCAAAGTCAAGTGTGTCTTGCCGATCCAATGTGTCCATCACTTGTTGAAGGGAGCAATTGACTAGTTTCAAAATCTGTTCCCTTATACGAACATCAGAAACGTTCTGTGCAATTGCATCACGCACCATAGTATCTGAATAAGGGAGTCCACATTCACAGTCAAAAGCACAATCCCTAGGAAGGCCTTGCAAAGTTGCAACCCACTCCCGATTAGTTTGACCGGCCGTACATTTTGTACGAAAGAAGGCATACCTTTTTGCAACTACATTGACTGATTCTTTGAAATAGGCTTCTAATGCAGACAAAATTTCGTCGTAGGACAGAGTTGCTACGTCGCGTCGGGGAAATAATTTCACTATCACTCGGTACGTGGACACGCCGACGCACGAAAGCAAAAAAGGCTGCCGCTCATTACCTTGAATTCTGTAGGCGGCGAGATGGAATCCAAATTGGCGTGACCACTCCGTCCAGCTTTCCAGTGCCGCATCAAAAAGACGAAAAGGTGGAGCAACTGCGTGTTGTGGCTGCGGTAGCGGTGGAGCGGCGGCTGCCGCATCATTTTGCAACGCACGTTGACCCTGGACGAGCTGTCCAAGGGCATCCAATAAGGCCTGCGTCTGCTGATTCTGCAAGCGATAAAATTCGGACTGTACATCTGGATATTGTGGCGAAGCCATGACACAAGTAATTTAAGCAAGTATAAAGAAGAAGACCATTTGTACACTCATCGCCATGTGCTGTGTTGGCAGAAGAGCCAACACCGTGTTGCTAGAGGAGGCCGAAATGCACGCGTTTAATTACACGCAGACTGGCGTGAGGTCTGGAACAGTTAAATGTAATTAATATAGCCAATAAGCTACGTTGTTGCTGGAATACTTAACTTTAATCCATAATTAGTGTACATCGCTCTTGACGGTACATTAATATGCTCAATATAAACTGGTAATGGCGCCTTGCTAGGTCATAGCAATTGACGTAGCTGAAGGCTATGCTAACTATCGTCTCGGCAAATGAGAGCGTATTTGTCAGTTAACCGTCGCTAGCAAAGTCGGCTGTACAACTGGGGCGAGTGCCAGGAAGTCTCCCTAGACCTGCCGTGTGGTGGCGCTCGGTCTGCAATCACTGACAGTGGCGACACGCGGGTCCGACGTATACTAATGGACGGCGGCCGATTTAAAGGCTACCACCTAGCAAGTGTGGTGTCTGGCGGTGACACCACACATGGAAAACCTTAGGCTTTGTCGACAGTGTGTCATAACGACTTGTATACTTACTTAATTAATCATGAATTCATTACAAGCTTATAGAATCGGGACTTTGAATCCAAACAAGATCCGTAGCGAATTAAACCTTAAGAACTTGCAAGACATGCTCTACGCTGCTGATATTGATGTTATTATGTTACAAGAAGTAACAGATATTAGACTGGATGCCATCACAGGTTACAATGCAGTCGTAAATCCAGGGAGCGACAGTGACCTCGGAACTGCGATACTCGCCAAAGAAGGAATTATCATCAAAGATGTCGAGAAACTGGTAAACGGCAGAGGTCTAGCTGCCATCATTCACAATACGCGTTTTATAAATAATTATGCACCATCTGGCACCGGGAACAGGAGGCGAAGAGCTGAATTTTATGAAGATGATATAGTTCCCCTTTTCGGTGGCCGCTACGAGCATATCATTTTTGGAGGTGATTATAATTGTGTGCTGTCTCCAAAAGACCAGACGCCGCATTTTAATAACTGTGCAGAACTCGGATCCGTAATTACAGAACTCCGCTTAATTGACACCTGGGAGCTCAAGAACGGTGCATTGCCGGGTTTCACTCATATTACGAATCATTCCGCTAGTCGCATCGACAGGATCTATGTAACAGTCGACCTGGAAACGCACGTTCTCCAGACAGAGTTATGGCCCACTATCTATTCGGATCACGCTGCATACATATGTACCATGAACTTAAAACGGCAAGACACGTATAGGGGACGAAGCTTGTGGAAGTTGGACGTGGAACATCTAAAAGACCCTGAATACCTCGAAATATTCAATAACGTATGGAACGCGTGCGAGAACAAATTCACTTCATATACCTCGGCACTGGCATGGTGGATGAAATGTGTGAAACCCGCGATAAGAAAATCGCTGATGAATTACTCCCGCGAGAAAAGTGTTTGGCAAAAACGGACGATAGAATATTACTACCAAGTCCTTCGTGACCTATACCAATCTGATGTGTCCGTAATCGCCAACTACGTGGAATTAAAACGGATTCAGGCTAAACTTCTCGGACTGAAGCGGAAACAGCTGGAAGGTCATCAAGTAAGAGCAGGACTTCACGTTGCTGTAAAAGGAGAACAAACATGTATATATCATGTGATTAATGAGAGGAAGGGGCAACGCAGGAAAATAATAACCGAACTAAGATCTGACGGCAGATTACTGACGCAGCAAAGTGACATCAAGAACGAAATTCACAAGTACTTCACAGAGTTATTAGGCAAAACGACAATGGATATCCCGGTGGACAATGGCATCATGACGGGATTCACACGCGGGCTCGACCCGGTAGAAGCAAACAACTTGTTAACTGAAATTACAGAAGAAGAAGTCGCAGACGCTATAAGACGAAGCCCGAAAAATAAGTCTCCTGGGCCTGACGGAATCCCGGCGGAGTTTTAACAAACGTTCAGAAGGCAGTTGATTCCAAAATTAGCGTGTATCTGTAACGAATTAATTAATCCCGCCAATGGCGTCCCACACGACTTCCTAGAAGGAACCATTGTTCTAATCCCGAAACATCCTGCAGGAAAATCTGTAACAAAGTTTAGGCCTATCACTCTCCTAAATTCGGACTATAAAATATTTGCCCGCATCATAAACGAAAGATTAAAATCAGTATTGAACACAGTCACTGGATCATATCAATCGAGCGTAGGAAAAGACAGATCAGTTTACCAAACACTGTGCGACTACAGATATATTATTTCCATTGCCGCAGCCTGTAAAATAAAATGCGCCATCGTATCATTGGACTTTGAGAAAGCGTTCGATAGAGTCGATCATGCTTACCTTTTTCACACCATGCGTGCCATGAACTTTCCGCAAGGTTTTATCAACATTATTACAAATCTTCTGCAGAAGTCAACATCGACAGTTATGGTAAACGATCAGTCCAGTAGTCCCATTGTAATGAAAGGTTCGGTGCGACAAGGGTGCCCGATGTCTATGTCACTCTTTGCAATAGCAATCGAGCCATTACTTTTTCGTCTGAGCCACAACCTACAAGGATTCACTACACGCGGCCGTAGGATTGTCTGCAGGGCATATGCCGATGACGTTGCATTTATTGTCAAAGACAACGACGAGATAGAGAAAGCACTCGACATAATAAACAAATATGGACAAGTATCTGGTGCGAAACTGAATAGAAATAAGTGTGGCATAATGAATATTGGAAGTGGATTAGGAGTTCCCATTCATTGACCAATAAAGGAAATTGTCAACATGACATGTCTTGGGGTGGAGTATACAAGGAATATTCGGCAGACCATCGCAGTTAATTACAGAAGAATCCTCAACACCATCCGTGCCTGTATACGTCAGCACAATCTCCGTACTGTTGATGAGATACAAACAGTGGCTCTCGTCAACGTCTATTTGTCCTCTAAATTAAATTACGTGGCGCAAGCCCTGCCAATGCCGAGGGAAGTGGCGAACAGGATTTTGGCTGCTTTTGGCCACTTCGTGAGCCTCGGCCACATCTTCAAAGTCAAGTACCAAACATTGACTCTACCGACTGGGAATGGTGGGTTGAATCTCACAGACGTGTACAATAAAGCACAAGCATTGTACGTCTGTGAAACATATAAACTGTGGAAGCGGTCAGTCAACAGTGTCGCCGCATTCTTGTTAAATGAAATAGCGCCGGCCAGCCAGGACGCCCCAATAGACGTTCACCACATCCCAAATGAACTTTACCACCTAAAACATTTCTTCGTAGAATATAGCTACATTAGACTGGGGACACCCGAGAAAGATGTCATCAAAGTCAAGAAAATATACCAAAACTTAATGAACTTTCAGACCAAGAACATCATAGAACAAAAACACGTCGGTCACTCTTGGCATGATATCTGGAGGAACATACATCACCCGTATTTACCAACAAAAGTGCGGTCATTGTGGTACTACTTTGTGAATAGGAAATTTCCAACGAACTCCAGACTATATTCCATTCACCTGGCTGATTCCCCTTTGTGTACCACTTGCAACCTGATTGATACAGATGAACATCAATTTGTCTGTGGAAATGCGAATAATATATGGTTGTCAATCAGAAAAAAATTAGCAACTGTGCAGAGAAAACCGCATTATTTGATAACGCCAGCGTGCCATTTATACCCGGAAGAAGAGCTGTACCCCACCTGGAAGAAAAATGCCGTCAACTGGTTGAAGGGACACGCGGTATTTTACCTGCTGTCCAGTAAAGAAAGGAGCGAAGGAGATTTTTGGACGTACATTTCCGACCAGCGTCACAAGCTACTACGCATGAATAATTATTATGATACATACACCAACTTCCTCAGAAGAACAGTCATGTGAACTCCATTTTCGATGATGCGATTCAGAACATGAAGAAACGAGAGACAATTTGATCTTTGAAAAACAAATACGATCAAGTGACGAACATCACTATCTGGTTTAGACTTGGATTTTTTTCTAAAATGCCAAGGAACCTGTAATTAATTTTAGTTTGTTTTATTACTTTTAAATGTCAGTTGGAAATTATGTACTACTGTGGAATGTTATGACTAATAAAAAAAAGAAAAAAATGGATAGAGCGTCTGCCATGCAAGCAGGAGATCCCCGGTTCGAGTCCCGGTCGGGGCGCACATTTTCATCTGTCCCCGTTGACGTATGTCAACGCCTGTAAGCAGCTAAGGGTGTTCATTTCATTGTAATTTTCAATAGTGCTCTTCGAAAAGAACAACGCCTCCCATGCAGGGATTCCGATTTGAGTTCTCAGAGCATCCCCGTAGTACTCGCATGTTTCTTCAACTTACCATAACAAATCTAGCAGCCCACTTCTGAAATGCTTCGATGTCTTCCTTCACGCTGATGTTGTGGGGATCCCAAACACTCAAGCAGTATTCAATAACTGGTCGTACTAGCGTCCTATACGCGCTCCCCCTTGGAGATGAACCATTAACAGCAGCATCAGTAGCACTCCGTCTTCAGGCCACAAGTGGGCCATCGGGACCATCCGACTGCCGTGTCATCCTCAGTTGAGGATGCGGATAGGAGGGGCATGTGGTCAGCACAGCACTCTCCCGGTCGTTATAATGGTTTTATGTGACCGGACAGATAAACCATACTTCCCAAAAATTCTCCCACAGAAACGAAGTCAATCATTCGCGTTCGCTACTACAATCCTAACAAGTACCTGCTCCTTCCATTTCATACTGCTTTGCAAACATTACGCCAAGTACTTGAACTAAGTGACTGTCAAACAGGGCACTACCAGTATGTATCTGAATATGAACGGAGGGATTGTTTTTCCTAATCATCTGCATTAACTTATATTCTTCTACATCTAGAGCTAGCTGACATTTTGTCTAAGTCGTCTCGTATCCTCCTACAGTCAATCAACGACGTCACGTTCCCATACGCCGCAGCAACATCAGCAAACAACAGCAGACTTCTTCTTTCCCTATCCGCCAAATCATTTACGTGTACAGAGGGTAATGAAGGTCGTAGCACACTTCCCTGGGACACTCCTGACGATAGTCTTGGCTCTGATGAACACTAGCCGTCGAGCAAAACGTACTGTGTTTTATAACTTACGAAGTCTTAAAGCCACTCACACAACTGGGTACCTTTTTTAACAGTATGCAGTGGGGCATCGTGTCAAACGCTTAAATCAAGGAATGTGGAAGCTGTCTGTTGTCCTACATCCGTGGTTCACAGAATATCGTGCGAGAAAAGGGCAACGTTAGTATTGCACGAGCGATGCTTTCTAAAACCATGCTGGTTTCCTTCTCAGGGAAATTTATTATATCCCAATTGAGACTATATTCAAGAATTATGCAGCACGTAAGGGGGAAAGACATCGTTCAAAAGTGGTTCAAATGGCTCTGAGCACTATGGGACTTAAATTCTGAGGTCATCAGTCCCCTAGAACTTAGAACTACTTAAACCTAACTAACCTAAGGACATCACACACATCCATGCCCGCGGCAGGATTCGAACCTGCGACCGAAGTGGTAGCGTGGTTCCAGACTGTAGCGCCTAGAACCGCTCGGCCACCTCGGACGGCGAAAGACAGGGTGAGTGTGAAAATGTTGCGGAAATTAGAGATTTTTTTTTCTCCGTATTGAAATGTAGTAGACAAGTGCAGTTTGCTGCAATGAATAAAGCATACATTGAAGTTCTTATTGGTATTTTTTAATTAATTCACTGTGTAATTGGGATTTTCCCGAGGCGTCTCTGAAAGAAGGTGGATCGACGGTTCTCGCTGTAACTCCTGTTGTGGTTATCTCAAACATGAAATTAACATATCATCCTGGTCCTAATAGACGTAATTTTAGTTCACTGTAGGCATTTGCAAAAAAAAAAAAAAAAAAAAAAAAAAAAGGATAAAAGTGGCTAAATTATAGGTATTTGAAAAAATGACAATTTTTGGACCGCTCTTTTTTGGCCGAAAAAATACTAAATATCAACTAAGAAAAAATCAGCTACGACGAAATGAAAAGAGTTTAGTTTGCTTCAAGGGAGACCAAAAATCATTCAAATCGGATGAAAATTGTAGCGTGGGCGACGACAACCATGCCGAAAAACATAGTTCTGAAAAAAAAACGCGTTTAAAGCTTGACAAACATTCATTAGATAAAGAAGGGGAAAAAGCTTGAAACTTACGAGATATCATCGATGGCTGGTCGCCGACCGCGGTGGTCTAGCGGTTCTAGGCGCGCAGTCCGGAACCGCGCGACTGCTACGGTCGCAGGTTCGAATCCTGCCTCGGGCATGGATGTGTGTGTCGTCCTTAGGTTAGTTAGGTTTAATTAGTTCTAAGTTCTAGGCGACTGATGACCTGAGAAGTTAAGTCGCATAGTGCTCAGAGCCATTTGAACCATTTTTTGATGGCTGGTCCATAATAACTATCGCCCCGGGTAGTGGATGGCCACTTTCTGCTACTTTGACCTGATAAGCCCTGAGTTTAGTCCTCAAAGCCCTTTTCGTCACTGAGCGCATCGCCGCTGACGTCTCTATCTTCACAGAATCGGCGCATTTCATCGCCGATTTTGAAGGGCACTTACCGCGTCCATTAGTACAGTATGGCCTACATTGAATAGACGTACGGTCAAATTTGCAGCAATGCTGACGATTTCCCATCGGCTGGATATTACTTTTGGAGCGTTCTTCACGTGAGACTGTTGAAACTTGCGTTCACATTTTGAGTAAAGCCGCCCAAACAGCGCTCCAGCAAATCAGGTTCACTCAAATCGGTATAAATAGGAAGCCTGAGTGCGCAGCCGGTTTCGTAACGCCGACGCTTGTCGTGCACTCACTGTTTCAAACACTGACAGAATCGCTACTTTCTGGAATTCGCCCATAATATTTCGGGAAATAATACTTCGGTGTATATACAATCGAATTCCGTAATAATTTTTTTTTTAATTTTCTTCGACCTTCACCCTGTCGTTAATGGGGGACGTTGGTGAAAAACACTATTTTGAAAATGTACCAAATCCACAGTTTTGGAGATATGGCAATGAAAATTATACCAGGCTTTACATGAAAGTAACAGATTTACATATAAAATCCATTGATGTTTTATTTTCAAAAAATAATGTATGTTCCTTTTTGTCAGAAAGTATTCAAGAGATTTCTATAAAAATTTCTCTGTTTTATCTCTTTATATGTTGTAAACTTCTCTCATGAGGTTTTTGGAATAGGTCAAATAGGAGAATTTTCATAATTCTTTCATTATAATTTCACAAGTACAATTTTAAATTCATGCAAAATTCCAAGCACTTTGCCCAATATCTTAGTTTGTAATCAGAATTTCAATATTTGCTCTTGAGACAACCTTTATTAGGAATACAAAATTTCATAATTCTAGCATTCATAGAATCTGAGGAAAAAGTACATAAACTTTAAAAAAACAAACTTTTCAGGAAACGCAGTTTAAAGTTCAACCTAACTTTTTTCCTTATGTCATTTCTTCAGAAGGCACCACATTTGTACTCTGGGTCGTCTTTCCCTTCAAGGCTGCTCTTCTGGTTTCTTGTTGTGTGTCTTCTTTCCTTCACCAGGTCTTCAAATGACTTTTCGGTTGCAGAGACGCGCTGTAAATCTATTTTTCTCAGGATGTCTTGAGTAAAATTTCCTATCTTGAAGTCCATTCTTTCTAATACCTTCAACCTCCCGACGTTCCCATCATTAAATACCATAACTGCATCATAAGTTGCAATTCTGACAACTGTAGCAGATGCAGATGAGTTTTTAGGGCATCGTTTCCATACGAGTGAATTTAGAGACTCAGTTGGATTTTGGGTTCTGCCATGAACACACTTTTTGAGAAGTGCAGGATCGGCCAGAAACCTGTAAGTGGGCTTGACAAGATCCAGGATACAATTTGGCAGTCTCTCCTTGTGAATGTAGGGGTTGTTATCCCTCTGAGCTTGGCTTGGCAGGGAGGCCGCGTCACACTTTTAATTAATTCTCAGGCACTTCGGATGCGATTTCAACATTGAAACTTTGGGAACTTATTGCCATGAGTTGTAGTAACAAATTAAAAATAAATCGAAAATTGACATTTTTGATCAATTTCAACAACGTCCCCCCCCCCCCCCCCTTAAGGATATTGGTCACTTGTCACTTTGCGGGTCCGTTCATTTACCTCATTTAAATACGAGAGTCACCTCCTCATTTTTGCAGTTTCTTGAGACTTCGCGCAAGCTGAGTCAGGGGCCAACATCTGCAGTAAATCATATTCCGCAAGCCAGCTCATGCTCTGTGGCTGACGGTACTACTGGTACCACTAAGTGATCCTTTCCTTCCCTATTCCACTCGCGAATGTCACGCGTGAAGTGTGATTACAGGTAAGCCTCTGCACTGGATTTAATTCCTAAGATTTTCTTTGGTGGTCATTACGCGAGAAGTATGTGGGAGGAAGTAGTATGTTGTCCGACTCTTCCCGGAAAGTGTTCCCTCGACATTTCAGCAGTGAAACTCTCCGTGACGCACAACGCCTCTCTTGTAACGTTTGCAAATGGAGTTCGTTGAGCGTATCCGTAACGCTCTCTCGCCGTCCAAACGACCCCGTGACGAAACGCGACGCTCTTCGCGGAATTTTCTACATCTGTTCTATCAGTCCTACCTGGTAAGGATACCACGTTGAAGAACAATACTCAAGAATCGGTACCACAAGCGCGTTATAAGCCACTTGCACCGTCGTTGAATTACATTTCCTTAAAAAGATTTTTCCTAAGAATCGTAGTCTGGCATCTGATCGTTCCATTTAAGATAGGTCTGGATAGTCACTCCTAAATATTTTACGGTAGATACTGTTATCCAGCAGTTCCTCATCAACAGTGTAGTTGTACAGTAGCGGCTTTCTTCCGCTTTCATGCGCGATATGTTACATTTATTTTCGATCAGGGTCAACTGTCATACCGTTCAATCAATCCTCAGCGGGTCATTCTGCAAACTGATACTCTCTTCTGGCGTTGCTACCTTATTATCTGCGAACAGTCTTAAAGAGCTGCCCACGCTTTCCACTAGATAATTTATATACATTGTAAACAGTTACGATAGTATCACTTTCTTGGGGTACTCCAGAAAACACCTTCTGATTCCTTTATTTTGTTCCTTTAAGAGTGACGTGTTGAGTTCTATCTGCAAGGAAGTCTTGAATCTTGTCGCAAATCTCATCCGACACTCGATAAGCTCGTAATTTTTTCACTAAACTGCAGTGCTGAACGGTCTGGTCAAATGCCTTCTTTGTAATTCGAATCGGCATTCCATCCAGACCTCTTGGCGTATTCGTTTTCAACTATTTCGGTTGCTTCTCCGCCGCAGGGATGCCTATTAGTATGTCCTCCATACAACAGTCTGTGCTGGTGTCGTGGTGCTCATGGCTGCCTCCCCGTAAAGGTAACAGTACTGCACTGAGCACTGACGTAAACAAATTATTATCTTGTGACTCTTCAAGATTTGCCTCAAATGGCTCTGAGCTCTATGGGACTTAACATCTGAGGTCATCAGTCCCCTAGAACTTAGAACTACTTAAACCTAACTAACCTAAGGACATCACACACATCCATGCCCGAGGCAGGTTCGAACCTGAGACCGTAGCGGTCGACTTCAAGCTTTCCTGGCGGATGTGTTGTAAATAGTCTTCACGGGTTTGCCGCCGGATCACGTTGTGCAAACTCCAAAATATTTCCTTGGAGGAACTGTCCGACATCTTCAGTTGGTTAATCCTTGCTGGTGGCTAGGTACGACTGACGGTATCCGCACGTCGACTCCCCGTTTCTAGAACACGTGCGCGAAGAATGCGCAGGCGCGGAAATCGCGCATGCCCAATGATTTGCAGGTAGGTGGTGCCACATTTAAACGCCCTCTGCCGAAAATCGCAGAGTGGCTCTCCTGCGCGTGGACTCGTGCACTGTACGCTGCATTTGCCGACAGTGCGGCCAGACGTTACTCACCAACGGCCATACTAGGCCAGTGTTATGAGGGGGCCTGTTATCGAAGAATCTTTATTTTCACGTTCTGTTGGGACGGAGCAGCAGAGAGGTCCGGCAGAGCGTAGACACGCAAAGACCGCTGGCGGCACGCAGGCATTGCCGGATCGAGGGGCGGTAGTTGCGAGGGCCACAACCTCGTTGTCCACCGGACCCAGCACGTTGAGTTGAGTGAACATTAATCCAGTAGTGAAACCTCCATTTTTGTGATCACGCCTTCGTTCGTGCATTGCTGCTCGAGGGTCGCCGTGAGACGAACAGCAGCAAGCGGGGCGTGTCGAGTTGGCAGCGTCTATCTTCTACCGCCTGTTATTAGTTTTTGAACTTGTGTTATTATTTGGTGAAGTGCAACCAGCGGTATTTTAATGCTTAGTGGCCGCTAACGCCCCAGTTACGTGCCCTGGAGGTTAGCGTATTTTTGCGGCAGTGTACTTTTCCTCTTCTTGCCGATGCTGTCCGGCATGACGTGTAGTTCGACAGCCTCCTTGATTGCTGTGTGGATTGTGGTTTCTTTTGTCTAACTTGGTTGTAGTGGTTCCTTCTGCCTTTCGACGTTTCAAACACCGGATTCTGAAGACGCAGTGCTGTCTGTCACTTTGCCCTCGCTTCAATTATTCCATCGTCGTACTGGTTATCACACGTTAGTTGGATTTGGTAAGAGGATTGATCGTCGTTTAAACTGTCCCTAGTTTGAGTTGCCATCCTTTAAGGTGAGCATAGCTCTCGGCTGCCTGTCTCACCGCTTACGCAGCTGCAGGGACTTTTCTCAGGTCGATCCTTGGAGCACTGTCTGTGGATCAATCCCTTTTTTATTTGGTCTGATTGTGTCAACTGTTTAAAAATAATATTTTGTTTAAATTATTCGTATTGGTTGTGGCCTTCAGCTGACAAATAATTTTGAATTCTCTCTTAATAAGGCCTTCAGCCGTCAGTGTAGCTTGTGTTAGTCAATTTTTTTCAAATGATTGTTTTTAAAACATTATTTCCTTAAATAAAGTGTATGTGTTTACTGTGCAACCAACGGTAACTGGTTAGGCCCGGTCCACACCTTTTTCTGCTTTCCCTAAGCCCCACGTCTCAGTTATTTTGTATTTTCTCGACTTTGTGGCCCTTAGGTGGAGTCGGTGGTGGTGGTATAGACTCTCTATGCCAGAGAGTAACTTGTCGCGTAAACGTGGTCCGCTGGGCGACGCTTGCGAAGAGATTCTGGGTTGGGAGCGTTACGAGGAAGATGGCGAGCCGGGCCGGTGATGGGAACAGGATTGTATTTGTGTCGGTGCTGGGCTGGCCTGTAGCAGCGTCAAAGCGGCGCGGGCGGACGTGTTTACCGCGCCGTGTGCCTCACTGTTCTTTACTTCACAGAGGTATTCGCGCATGTTACGATCAACGCTAGAAGGCCAATTCTTACCGTAAACCCACAATGAAGTTCACCTTTCCGAATCAATATGCGCGACGAAAAGCACTCGTCGTCGAACAGTTCCTACCTCACGAAGTGAAGATCCCTCGTGAAAACGTGATTGGGATACACCTCTCCATTGTTACTAGCGTGGTGTACGTCAACGTACCTTGCCACGAGACCGTAGAACGGACGAAAGACGCCCTCAAATACCGACATTCAGACGGCCACATGGGCCCAATAATTGTTGAACGTGCCGCTCTGCGACTATGCACGATCCGTATCTTCGAAATTCCGTTCGAAATGACGGCAGTGCGCCCGTATGGAACAGTACTCGGACACGTAGCAGCGAAATGGGCACACTTCATTACATATTCAGTTTTGAATGCAGTGCGGCATGTCCGCATTGGGCTAAAGAAATGTGTCCCTTCCTAATTCTCCATTGGCGGTTGCCCGGCCGTATTCGTGCACGATGTGCAGCCAAAGACCCGTTGTGGAGGCGCTAAAGAAGGACATGTGCGAAATGAATGCCTCCAGGGCCGAATTACGCAGTTGTGGACCGACGAACTGCCTCCCCTTCCGGCTATGACATGCCTTCCGCACACCTACATGGCGACCCGATGCCCTCCAGACAGCTGCAGAGAAACTTCCACACGACCTGTCACAACCTGCAGAGACCAGACGAGACGAGGCCGACAGCCTACAACAGCGACCGACCCCCTCTCCTGGAGGTCCCTGTGTCGGATGAAGATCTTGATAGATGTGAAGGTGATATGGCTCACATATTGTGCCCACTGCCGCCTTCGTTTCTAATAGTTGCGAATCCATCCCCTCGTCCGACTCTGAACCGTATGCCCGCAAACAGAATGCAAGCTTCCAACTATCAATTGTAATCAAGACTTTAATAAAAATGCCAAAGGTAATGTTAATCAGAACACTGGGAGGAGTTGTTGCCTAAATAACAATAGATTTATTCACACTGTAACCTCCCCACAAAAATATTATAAAAAATAAAAAATGATCCTAGTGAAACCTCCCCTCGGAAATAAGAATTAAATGAATTTTAATTATTGTAACATCTGAACAAAATTGGTTACCATTCATAATCTCTGTGCAGAAATGCATTCACATTTAATGTACCCACAAAATTCTTTTCTCATTTAATGTCAAGTTCGAAACAGAAAAATTCATAAACACCAAAATAAAAAAAGGAAAATTCAGTAATCTGGTAAATTTTATGACGACAGCAGCGCTGCGCCACGGCCCTGTACTCTGAACAAAAAAACAAAAATTCTTACCTCAATAAAAACTGCGAATATATCTGCTCTTACCTAAAAATTTTTCGGCACAGCTTCGTGCAATGCTGGCCTATGCTTTGTGATTCGTGAAAGGAATAATTATGCATTGGGTAAAATCTTTAAATTGAAATGAATGCTTTTTTTTAAAAAAATTGCTTTATATTATAAAAATTATTATTGGGGCATTTTTTAAAAGAAATTGATGACAGTTAACATACATTACTAGATATGCGCATGGCTGCTTCTTTACCTTCTCTGGACTCGCATTCGGGAGGACGACGGTTCAATCCCGTCTCCGGCCATCCTGATTTAGGTTTTCCGTGATTTCCCTAAATCGCTTCAGGAAAATGCCGGGATGGTTCCTTTGAAAGGGCACGGCCGATTTCCTTCCCCATCCTTCCCTCACCCGAGCTTGCGCTCCGTCTCTAATGACCTCGTTGTCGACGGGACGTTAAACACTAATCTCCTCCTCCTCCTTTACCTTCTACAATAATACTCATCCTCCAGAGTCCCGACCAGAGCAGTCTGCACACAAGCGCAGACACGCGCCGACTACCGCCGACTACTGAAGACTCACGCAGAATACTGTCGACTAGCGACAAGTAACAACTACATACTGCTCTCTGGTCAGAGACTCTCCTAAGTCTTGCCTGTTGCAGGCAGCGTATACATCGCATACCTCTTACAACACTTAACATCACAAGACAAAAAAAGGCTAAAGAAACTGAACCGTGTTTTATTTTCAAAGAATATACATAAGAATTTATTTTATTTACTAGCGATTCATCAAGAACATTAACACATTGAATCACACTATGTGAGCGTGGAAGTAGTTGCCAGGGAGTAACTGAAGAAATCATAACCAAATTGCTTTTAACAAATGGGAATTTTATTCACTTCAATAGCGCATAAAAGTATTCTTTTTAAAGAAACAGATTTAAAATTATAATCAGAAAGCACCCTCTAAATATCAAGTTACAATTTATTCAGAGGCAGAAAGAAACAAGTTTTGACTCTATGAACTTTCGGGCAGATAACCATGTCGCTCCCTTTTCGACACGGCCGTAGTTACGACCGCTCACAACAGCCCCTGAAAGACTACACTGGTGCAAATCTGCAACACACCAGATTACTTTAAACTAAAAGTTTTAACAATTTACACAAGCACACCAACTTGAATTTAACTTCTAAGAAAAAGTCTTACGGTGAAAGGGTGGCAACTTTATATACTAAAATGACCATTTAAATAAAAGCCCATGAAATGCAATTGTTGGCCAAACAAGTTAAGACGCTCTACAGTACACAGATACCGCCTCTCAAGATGATAGGCAAGATCAAAATATATTTCAGGAATTAGGCCGTTACATTCCAAGCAATAAATTCTTTAACACACCAAATCCGACAAACATGAGAGAGGCAGCTCCGAACGACAGACAGACACTAACTGCCTAACAAATTCAGACGAGAGACAGACGAGCAAGCTGACGACGAGACACTGACCAAGAAAACAAGTAGAATTTAACAAGAGTAAATCACACAACATATCACCAATCACTTAACTTCTAATAAACTGCGATTTCTTGAGAAGACCTGGCGCTGCACCCCCAAATCGCTCTCACGAACTGTCCGCTGCCAGCCTCTTCAACGGACGCAAGAAGGCGCGCCGATCTCCCGTCTCACGGCGTCGCAGCTCGCATCGGCCAGACTGATGTCATGGGTTGACTCCTGTTGCTCTGGTGTCGACCGCGAAGCCACTACCCCTCACTATACGGCGCAGCCCACTGGACTCACGTGACGACCTCACATGCGCCGACGCTCAAGGCGGACAAGTCATCTTGTGTCTTAGTGCGCGACCGACCAAACCGATCGATCCAACCGCCAATGACCATTGCCTGAGCGAACTCGAGCAGACTGGCGGCCTAACGCGCAGACTCAGATGCAGGAACTAAGCCCCGACCGGGCGACCACTCGCTGAGTTCTCTTACTGGCGGAGTGGAAAGACTCTCATATTGCCGGCTATAAAGGTTGATTTGAACGAAAGACATACCAGTACTTCGAACTACAGACAGACACTAACAGCCTCACAAATTAGGACGAGAGACAGACTAGCAAGCTGGGGACGAGAGTCTCACCCAGACTCACTGACTGGCGAGCTCATAGCGCCCCTTAAATGCACGTGAACAGGCAACCTTTCCCCTTTCCCACCAGAGGGAGTCACCAAAGCTGCGACTGCCACAGCGGCGCCACCGCCAGAAACGGAGGGCGACTGCTTCACACTACGCGCTGCGGCGTGCTCTTCTAAACAGCAATTTTTTACCACGGCTCAGAAACGTCACACAGACATTTTTATTTGGGAAACTCTTTCACTAATATGCAGTCTGTGGTGAACAAAGTGATCAGCCGGGGACCATCACACGACACTAACCGGAACTAATTGCTTTACCTGACTTCATACATGTGAATCCGTGGTATGGCGCAAAGATTACGCTATTATCAATTATCTATACTCTAGTATTCCATAAAGAAAAATATGGTTCAGAAGAACAGGGTGCTGAGAAGCATGTATCGGAGCTCTGTGCCGTAGCAGCTAATACTTGACCCTCCTGCTGGTCAGGGCGGCATACAACGATGCGCCCGGCGACTGGAGTCATGGACGGCAGCATTCTGTTATTAATGGCGCGCGCCAGTAGAAATGTAAGTACGCGGCCGCACGTTCAGCTAATTCGGAATGCAGGAACTTCCCTATGAGCCTCTGAAACTCCGGTGGACCCGTTTGCTGGTCTGCCAAACCACTGTGACTCTGTGCCACGACTATGCCTGATGGAATATGTCAAATGTTTAGAAGCTCGACTCAAAACAAACAAGTACACCCATGCATCACTCGTTGTGTGCATGATGCTAGAAGCAGTACCTCTGACAGTTCAGATGGTGACTGGCACAGGCTCTACGTGACACACTAGCAAAGGACACAAGTCTCACCGTTTAGGTAAAGACCTGTAGTTCCTTACTAGCGAAGCGCCAGTACAAAAGTGATCTCTTCTCTTTCTCTCAGCTTTCCTCGCAAGGTTGGTAACGTAGCATATTTAGCCACTCCCACTTTAGCAAAAGCCATCCACAAGCTGGAACACGGCGTTCGAGGCTGGGAGAGTGTCTCTTGCTCTGCATACACAGATTTGATCAATCAACGACTTTAATAATTAATTGGGGAAAAGGAAAAAAGATTCCGTTTTGCAGCCTCTTTCCCACGCGTTACGCCATGTCTTTGCTAAAGCATGACATGGATGGAACCACAGCCACCCATAAAAAGATCGTTATCTCCCCTGTTGTGTCCATTTCGAACTTTCCAAAGAACGGCCATAAACTCGCTAAAAGCCTTATGCCTTCACAGATATGTTTTGTAGCAGAGTCTGGACGCCACTGACCTGTCCCAGGGAAATTCGCAGAAACACACAGTTTTCTCAGTGGCTTCCTGGCAAACAAGGGCCCATCCTCTGCTTTGTTGCCTGTATTCAATGCTCTGGCCATTGCAGTGGCAACTCATCGGCGCTAGTCAGCCTACCTGGACGTGGCCGCCGACCGACCGGCGCCATCCAACGTGTCTACACAATTATACCCCTGAACTCAGCAGTCCGTAAATGTTTCCACCCAGATTCTGCGGAAAAAAAACACTCCCCTGGGCCCTCAGCCGACGTACGCTTTTACTACAGTCGTTTAAATCTGCACCCTCTTCCTTTGAACGCAGGTAAAGCTTACCGCTATTCCTTCACTAGAGCACACAAGCAAGAGCATTAACTACTGCCAACCATTTCATCATATGAATGAAGTCAGATCGTATCAAATGTAGCAACCAAGTAATAAAGATCTACTTCCCTAAGAATATTACGCAGCATAACACCATATTGGAAGTGAGAGTGGCCTGCAATATCTCAAGAGGTCACCAAATCGACAAAAGAAGAAGAGGATGACATCGATAGCAGAATCGGAGTCGTGCTTTCAGGATGAAACCGTGATACGCTCACCAGATGATACCCAGGAGGAGGTCACATGCGCAGTTGCCAGTACCCACCCCCATCACGGGCGGGACAACTTACTGCCTGACTCCGGAACACAGCAACGCTCTGAAGACCACAACAGTGACTTTTCCTGCCACCAGCACGGACACCCTGATGAAAACAGCTCTTCCTGCATCAGGGCTGCCCGACTTCGTGGCAGTCAGACGTTGTTCCTGAACCCCCAGCAGACAAAGAAAACCCACAGGCTGCACTGGTAAACCAGGCATGGTCAGGAGACAGACAATGCTTAAACCCTGCGACATTCGTTCTTGCCGATACAGGAGCGCACGGCAAATGAGTTGCCATTGATGATGTACGAAATTACCACCGTCAGTTTAAATATGAGCGGTTCCTATATTAAACTTCAATTGTTTCGTGGCACGTTAAGAGTAGCAGACATTGACGTGGCCCTGTTCAAAGAGCTACAGTCGGAGGCTTGGCTCGATTGTCATGGTCACCCCAGCCGTCAACGGAGATAGTGGAGCAGCGCTGGTGCAGAAGACATCACTTACTTGCAGCCCGCCTGAGGCCTAGTACTAACAGCACACAGGATTAGACTAGCCAATGTCTAGGCGCCATTTGGCATAGACCAATGACGAGAGCGCTCACAATTTTATTCTGAAACAATCATGCCGCTTTTTCTGGGACGATATTTGGACAGTGTTCTCACAAGGAGAACACCGAGGCCTGAGGCCTAGTACTAACAGCACACAGGATTAGACTAGCCAATGTCTAAGCGCCATTTGGCATAGACCAATGACGAGAGTGCTCACAATTTTATTCTGAAACAATCATGCCGCTTTTTCTGGGACGATATTTTGACATTGTTCTCACAAGGAAGATTCAATATCCAAATTTTGCCACCTGCCCCGAACTCCATTACGTAGCACGTCGCCTCACTCCCGTTGACACCTGAGAAGTGGTAGGCGGCGATCGCCTGCGAAACGAACCAATCAGCCAGTCGACTGGGCTTCGGAAGTCCTGAATGTGGTAAGATGGCCTTTTATCTTCACAGATCATACTGTTTATGAATGCACGATCAACCTCTGAAAATAAACGTTATGGTGCAGTTTGGGTCAGTGGAAACTTAATGTTGCCTACTTACAGGAACTGGAATTTTGACGAACGGTCACCACCACGTGCGAATCCTGCGAAAGATGCACCACATGAGACTCGTCCATACTTCTGTGGTGGGTACAGTGTGTAAGGCCAGCCCTACGCCTCGCGCTGGTCCAGTGTGGCAAGGAACAAATGTAGAGTATTCGAGACACGACAGAATTTTATTACATGATCCTCCAGGTCCTTACGGAGGACCGTCCATCCCCAGAACCTCAGGTCGAGGTTCAACGCGTCAAGTTAAGATTTTTGGTCTACTCGGCGCTGCTTGGAAGTCGTAGCTGTCCAAGCGCGATGCCAAGACAGCATCACTGGCGAAACACACTCAATGAACTATGATGTCACCGATGTGACACGCCGTCGACCAGCGCTGATCCATTCATTAGATTTGCATGACTACCGATGGCTGGTATCATAGGCGGACAGCACAGCAGCCTGCGAAGCTCATTGTCGTCACTTCCATCGTGAAGACGATCCTAGCGTTGTGAGGCATTTACGGACAAATTACATACGGTCCATCGTACTCTTGATGACCAGGCGGCGAACTCTGCTTTAGCAATCATCTCCACTGAAGACATCACTGATGCTCTAGCCAATGGGACTCTCAGCCGATCACCAGGACCAGAATTATAATTTTATAGGACCTTCAAGGACTTAATGTTGATGCGATGGAGGAAAATGTACCGGGAACTACTGTCCCAACGACACCATCGCTACTGGAACTCTGGAAGGTCTGATACCCCGAACCCTCTGGAGGCACGTGACCTGTACTGCACATAAATTCATTTACACTATAATAACAGTTTAGCCCGCCCGGTTGGGCGTGTGGTCTAACGCACGGCTTTCCGGGCGGGAAGGAGCGCCTGTTCCCCGGCACGAATCCGCCCGGCGGACTTATGTCGAGGTCCAGTGAGCCGGCCACTCTGGATGGTTTTTAGGCGGTTTTCCATCTGCCTCGGCGAATGCGGGCTGGTTCCCTTATTCCGCCTCAGCTACACTACGTCGGCGATTGCTGCGCAAACAAGTTCTCCACGTACGCGTACACCACCATTACTCTACCACGCAAACATAGGGGTTACACTCGTCTGGTGTGAGACGTTCCCTGGAGGGGGTCGACCGGGGGCCGAACCGCATAATAACCCTGGGTTCTGTGTGGGGCGGTGGAGGGGTGAAGTGGACTGCGGTAGTCGTCGTGGGGTTGTGGACCACTGCGGCTGTGGCGGGGATGGAGCCTCTCCATCGTTTGTAGGTCCCCGGTTAACATGCCATTCCATACCATACTGGTTACATATTCTAGGTCAAGTATGACACCTCATACTTCCAAAGCGAAGAGGGGGTGTCACCCTGGGCGGCGTCCATGCGCACGCTACAGCTCTTTACGTAGGTGCAATCTTGAAGTTATGGAATCACAGTCTCAACAGTATCAATGGACTTTTGGTCGATAAACTCGCACCTAGTTCATGTCAACCACCGACGGCACTGGTGCACATTGTACCAGAGCTGTCACATATCAGACTATTCCTTTTGGGATACGGTTATGTAAATGAAGACTTCCCTCGCACTAGGGCTCCCACCCTGTGAGATAGTTATCGCTTCTCAAGGCGGACTCACCCTAGGAATGCCGTCGAAGGATGTCAGCCCCTAGTTAAGGGCCAGGCGGTATGGCACTCAGCTAATCAACCGGAAACGAGCCACACTAGGTACATCGTCGTTACCGGTAAATACCAGACGCGACACAGACTCCATACCATCGCTCTGGCAGATACCATCAAAGATACATGCAGTCACCTAGATACAAGATAGGGCCCTCCTTTATCTTTTCAGAAATGGGCCTAAGAACGTGATCGATTTTTGGACGTTTTTGCTAACACGATACCACAAAAGTCAATAGATTAAATACCAGTCCACTTTGGTAACTACCTAGGGAGAATTTTTCCGACCAACCCCGCAGTTGGAAACTCCCTGGTGAAAGGGTTTGACGGGTGAAGCAGTATTCTCATGACCATCAAAGGCACAGCGTTCGTTTTCCAAAGGCATGTTCCAACCGGTGTCTTCAAAACGAGCGGTCTCTGATTTTCGTACACCAGGTTCATCTTTGAGTTACATTTTTCCCATTTCCTATGTTAAATAAAGTAGTTTTACGTTACCATTTTTATACTGTATAACTAAAAAAGATCCACACAAAATTGTCTCCTTAAATAAAATTAAAGCAATCACAGGCCTCGGTCGCTAAATGAAGTCTTTTGACCTAGGTTTCAGCACTACTAAGAGTGCCTTCATCAGGAGTAAAACACTCAAACTGGCATGTCACGTATGAAGCAAATATCAAGCCATAAAGACTCTAATCTGATGCTACCGTAGCTCGACACGTGTGAGCAGCCCATAGTGGCTTGTCTTCTATGTTTTCTACTTTGAAATTTTGTGACTAAAGCTTTATCGCTTGATATTTGTTTTATACGTGACATGCAAGTTTGAGTGTTTTCCTTCTGATCAAGGCACTCTTAGTAGTGTCGAAATCTAGATCAAAAGACTTTATTATTGCGACCGACGGCTGTTATTACTTTAATTTTACTTTGTAAACGGTCGCTGACAACGCAGCCATGTTCAAAACTTTATTGTTTCCTTAGTTACGTTACCTGTATACTGTAATTTTTAATCAATGGAGAAAAGTTAATTTTAGAGTAAGTGCTGTTTCATGTAAGAACTATGATTACTATGTTCATATATATAAATTGTTTTGTTATCAACATTCGTAACAGAAATATGGTATCTGTAATCCTGAAAAACTATTCTTAAAATTTCAGTTGGAAAAAAAAAGAAGAAGAGAAAAGAAAAGAAATGGTTAGGCGACAGCTCGCAATAAGCGAGAGATCCGGATTTGGGTCCCAGACCGCCACAAATTTTCACTGTCGTCAATCATCCGTCATACGGCTGAATGTTGTCCATATTTGCAACTGGGAATACATTTCATGGAAGAATTATAGATGAATATGGACTGCGGGAATAAAATGAATGAGAAAGCGGCGTGGTAGAATTTCGCACAGAGCATAATTTAATTATCACTTGGTTTAAGAAACGTGAAAGAAGATTGTGTACGTGGAAGAGACCTGGAGACAACTGAGGGTATCAGATCAATTATATAACGGTAAGACAGAGATTTCGGTACCAGATTTTAAATTGTAAGATATTTCCAGCAGTAGATGTGGACTTTCACTAGAATTTATTATTTATGAACTGCAGATTAAAACTAAAGAAGTTGCAAAAAGGTATGGAATAAAGGAGAGGGACTAGGATAAGTTAAAAGAACCAGAGGTTGTTCACTCAGAGAGAGCATTAGGCACTGATTAGCTGGAGCAGGGGAAAGGAATACAACAAAGACGAATGGATAACTTTGAGAGATGAAATTGTGAAAGCAGCAGATGGTCGAATACGTAAAAAGAGAAGGCCTATACTAATTCCTGGATAATTCAGGAGATATTGAATTTTATTGGCAAAAGGAGTTATGAAACTGTCGTAATTGAAGCAGGCGAAAGGGAATGCAAAAGTATAAAGAAATGAGATTGACGGGAAGTGCAAAATGGCTCAGCAGGAACGGCTAGAGAAAAAAATAAGGATTTAGAAGCACATTTCGCTAGGACAAAGATAGTTGCAGCCTATAGATTTAAGTGTTAGGAAGTCTTTTCGGAAAGTATATGTATGGAGTGCAGCCAAGTACGGAAGTCAAACATGAACTATAAACGGCTTTGACTAGAACAGACGCTTTTGAATTGTAGTGCTGCAGGAGAATACTGAGGATTATATGGGTAGATCACGTAACTAATGAAGAGGTACTGAACAGAACTGTGGAGAAATGAAATTAGTGGCACAACCTGACCAGAAGAAGGGATCGGCTGATAGGACACATTCTGAGACATCAAGGGATCATCAGTTTAGTATTGGAGGTTAAGTGTGGAGGTTAAAGTCGTAGAGGGAGACCAAGATATGAATACAGTAAGCAGATTCTGGAAGATGTCGGTTGCAGTAGTTACTCAGAGATGAAGAGGCTTGCACAGGTTACAGTAGCGTGGAGACCTGCATCAAACTAGTCTTCGGAATGAAGAGCACAACAACAATATACAGGTATGCATGGAGAGGCCACATATTCAAAGTTTCACTTCATATCATAACTTTGGCTCGCACTGGCGGCGCTTTAGGTGTGAACGACGTACACTGACAGTGTACTGCAACGTTTATGAAAGAAACTTCTAAAATGTTACAGACAGAGATCACACAGGCATGACCAAACAGCCGTTCTCTATCTTAGCCCCGACCAAAGGGTGCCTGTCAATGTGAGACACATTAATGCCCAGTCAGCATGTGCTCGTAAATATTGTACAGAATTAAGTTAATTGAGTTATGTACAGAAAGCCCCTCACCGGTATGCCACTTCCAAGTTGTACGTCTCTCTGACTAGGGACAACTACAAAACCCGATAGAACTGAAATATGGGGCTAAAGACTAGAATGCTATCTGAGAGCACATTAACTAAAAATATCTAACTTGAGTCGTAAGATCTGTGTAGTATGATATTGTCAACGAGGAAGTTTTAATGGGAGAAAAACTGCAGAAGGTTAAACAGAAGCCTGATCCTTCCTGTCACGGCTGTCAACTAGGAGACACGCTAGCACCTACCTTTGTCTGCAAAGATCGCACTAAATTTTGGAACCTGAGGGGAACAGCATCTATACAGGAGGCGCTCTCTCCAGACTGGAGTTATATCGCTGCATGAAACACATTTGTGGCTGGCTGCTTGGAAATTTCACGATCTGTGTCATTAGAACCAAAGTTGCAGCGTAAGAAGATTTTATGGCTTAGGATTATGTGGCAGCAGCTCTCCGTGGTCTCTATCCAGTGCAAGCATCTTCATTTCTGAATAACTACCGCAACCGACATCCCTCTGAATCTGTTTACTGTATTCATCTCTTGGTCTCCCTCTACGATTTTAACCCCTACACTTAACCTCCAACAATACTAGGTCGGCGATTCCTTGATGTCTCAGAATGTGTCATATCAGCCGATCCCTTCTTCTAGTCAGGTTGTGCCTCAAGTTTCTTTTCTCCACAGTTCATTCCAGTACTTCTTCATTAGTCACGTGGTCTACCCATATAATCTTCAGTATTCTTCTGTAGCACCACATTTCAAAATTAGAACAGAATAGGTTATAATCAAAACCATTTATCGTTCATGTTTGACTTCCGTACTTGGCTACACTCAATACAAATACATTCCGAAAAGACTTCTTAACAATTAAATCTATAGGCTGCATCTACCGTTGTCGTAGTGAAATGTGCTTCTACATCCCTACATATTTCCTCTGGCGTTCCTGTTGAGCCACATTGCACTTCCTGTCAATCTCATTTTTTAGACTTTTGCATTCCCTTTGCTCTGCTTCACTTACGACAGTCTCATATTTTCTCCTTTCCACAATTCCATTCAATATCTCCTGGTTTATAGGCCTTGTCTTTTTACGTATTTCATCATCTGCTGCTTTCATTATTTATTTTATATAGCACTTGCCATCGAACGGCAAAGGTTCAAGATTCGGGTCTCGGTCCAGCACGGAAGCACAGACTTTTAATCTGTTAGAAAGTTTCAACAATAACTGTGACAGCAATACAACAACCGTAATTACATGGAGTTTGGACTCATCATTATTTATCTACGAAGTTAAAAGGAAGACAAAACCAACGAAACAAACTACATATATATATTAAATTTCCAGCACCTTAATGTAAGAACGTGAATTTTGTCACCATATTTTTGTTTGCTCGAACGTGTTGAAGATACCACTACAAAAAAAATTGCAATTGTCAAAAAGTTGAGAAACAAATCAAACTGCCTTATTTATGTAATTGAGGTTACGAACGTTATGCGACAATACCTGTTACTGTTCGGAGCCATGTGTTGGTAGACTCTTTCAAAAATAGTTCCAAATTACCGCCTCTCTCGGTAGTAAATAGAAGGACGTCCCACATTCAGGGCGACTGCTAGTGTAGAGGTACCCAGGGCTCCACGGAAGGGATTGCTCTGCAGGAAATTGAACCCGCGTGGCTTGATCGTCTCGTGACGTAAATAAGAGATACAGGCCGTGGGTCGGGGGTTAACTGGCTCAATTTTCGGTTGCAAGTATTCCAGAGGTGTCCAACGTGGACAGGGTTAACTAGGAGATCTAGAGCGCAGTTCTAGGAAGCAGACTCAGGCAAGAGTTCGCAAGAAATACCGCTAACCTTGTAGCCTTGGTCGTCGGCATCTCTCCCTGCGGCGCAGTTTGCGCTCGCGGAGTTTGTCAGCCGTCTGTTCCGTTAATGGACTGCTGGCGGCGCAATCGTAAACCGAGAACTTGAGAACGGCCTTTAATCTTTCTCCAGTAAATAATTTCCTGTCCGCCCCTGGTAGCTGAGTGGACAGCGCGACGGAATGTCATACCTAACGCCCCGGGTTCGATTCCCGGCTGGGTCGGAGATTTTCTCCACTCAGGGACCGTGTGTTGTGTTGTCGTTATCATCATCATTTCATCCCCATAGACACGCAAGTCGTCGAAGTGGCGTCAACTCGAAAGACTTGCACCAGGCGAACGGTCTACCCAACGGGAGGCCCTAGCCACACGGGAAAAATAGCCTTAATTTCCTGCTAAATTTCATAAGTAGAATAGTTGCGTTCAAGCGATATTAAACTTCATCGTAAATAAACAAATGTTGTGAAAAGGTGGCACGCACTGCATAATATGCCGTAATCAGAAGCCTCAAACTAAGTAGTGTAATGTAAACATACCAGAAAAGGACTAATGCCTTCAAGAGACGTCGCGCCAATACCAAATAGACTTTGTGACTGTGTAAATTTGGCGACAAAGAGACTCTATGAGTTTCTTCACGTATGTCATATCTACTGGAAGCCATTCATTGATGATTAGATCCGATACAGGTACCAGACTGCTGGGATGTTGATTGCTACGTTAATCCACTGTGTCATAGAGTCCTAAATATTTTCTATGGAATTAAGATCGGATGAATTAGTGGATCAGACACTGTGTGACGGACTGCTTATGTGTTCTTCATATGAGCAACGTACGCACGTAGCGCTGTGAAAACACCTGCTGCCATCTAGGGAGACGACAGTGATCACAGCATACTCTCATCAAGATGTAGAAGATAGCGTAATACTTCGTCATCGAAAATGTTCAAATTGACATCCTGTTTCATGTTCACGGTAACCTGTATGACTGGGCCCAGGTCAAAGTACGAAAATTACCCCCAAAAACACCGCTGAACCATGCACCCACCATACAGGGATTGGACAAAAATAAGGAAACACCAAAAACCATGCCGATTACGGTATAGGAAACCTGTTGGGATTCAAAACAGCTTCCAGTCGATTCGAAATGGATAAATTCAGGTCCTATATGATTTTCAAGGGAGTCCTATGCGATTCTTCCAGCAAATTAGTGGAAAGTTCAGATAATGGTGGTGGATGTGGATAGTGACGACGCACTCTTCTCTCGGATGTAGACCGCAAAGTTTTAATAATACTGAGATCTGGTGACTATGGTGAGGAAGAAGGTGCGAAAATTCAATCTCGTGCTCAAGAAAACAGTGATGGAGGATGCGAGCTGTGTGAACAGGGGGCCTGTCCTCTTGGAATACAGCGTCTCCATTGGAGAACAAATGTTGTCCCTTTGGATTGATATGATCACCCAAAGTAGTCATCTAATCCTTGGCGATTATGCCACCTTGCTGAGTACCTGCGGGATCCATGGAATACCGTAATACGCCTGAGTCATCACCGAACCCCGGCCACGTTCCCCTGTGGGAACGTGAAGTCGACGAGAGGCTGAAAACAGAGTAGGACAATACTCACCCGACAAAACGACTTTCGACCACTGCTCGATAGTCTAGGTTTTACGGCTTCGGCACCACTTTTTCATGTTACGAGCATGTTCACCATTGACGTGTGGTTTTGGAGTTCGAGCTCGCCCAGCAGTTCTCTGCTTATCTTCCTTCACAATCCTCTTCAATGACCGTCTACCACTATCACTCAACGCACACTTTTCTCCGCGTTGTGATTTAGCGGATGATGTCTTCCCGCTTTTCCTGTATCCTGACGTTACTCAACTTCAGCAAACTCTTTATCATTGGGTTCTGAGCCTATATCCGCTCCCGGATCCGTCTTAAAATTCAACACCTCATTTCAGAATATATCTTTCACCATTATACGTGGTACTTTTCTATGTCTTCTCTATGTCTCCAGCAACTTTCCAGACCATCCATCTAGTATTTTCTTGCGTGTCAAGGAATGTGTACCCTTTCCTCTTCCTTTGGACAGTGTACTCGACACGCTTTTTTTATCATCAGTCTACCGACTGGTCTGACACGGCCCACCAAGAATTCGTCTCCTGCGATAATGTCTTCCATCCTAGATGTATTCCAATGTATGTCTTTCCCTGCAGTTTTCACCCTCTACATCTCCACATAGTACGATGGAGGTTATTCTCTGATGTTGCAACGCATGTCCTATCATCATATTCCTCCTTCCTGTTGGTGTTTTCAGGATGCTCCTTTCCTCGCTGATTTTATGAAAAACCTCTTCTTCCTTTACCTTATTAGAACACCAAATTTTTAAGATTCTTTTGTAGCATCACATCTCAAAACACTTCAGTTCTCTTCTGTTCCGATCCTCTCACTGCCCACGATCCACTACTCTACAACGCAGTGTTACAAACGTAAATTCTCAGAAATTTCTTCTTCAAATTAAGGACTATGTTTGACACCAGCAGACTTCTCCGTGATAGTCTACTTTTTATGTCCTCCTTACTTCGTTCGTCATGGGTTGTTTACGCGATTCTCCTTAATATCAACTGCAAAGCAGTATGCTACCGATAACTTGCACAGTATAGTTCTGAAGATAAAGAGTGGAAATTACATCTTTAGAGAGCGGAAACTTTACTGTTAATTGTGCTGCAAACGAATAAGAAACTAGAAACTTATCTCGCCTGCCAAGATTTTTACGTGAAAACTCTAAAAGAGAGGAAACTGGTAGTTCCACCCGTATTTCTTTTAATGAATACCGATGCCAATGATAAAACAGATTCCAGATCACACTTGTGCTAAGGTTTCAATACTCATAATCACATGTGCTTTTAATGTCTAGAGAATCAACAAATATCTCTTCCACGGGTGTTTCACCACCTCAGTGCAAACATCATATCACAATCTATGTCCTCTCAACCAAATGGAGACGGGAAATGAAGAATGGCAGAATACCTCACAGTCCAACAAGAGTCTTCTAGAACTCTCGGACCTGCTGGATGGAGAGAGAGAGAGAGAGACTTGTAATAGTTTGTCTCACTACAGCTTTGACGAGGAACTGTGACGTCACTGATTACATCACCTCACAGTCCAACAAAAGACTTCTGTTGCCAGTCTGTAGAACTCGTCACAAATGGTCAAAAGACTCAAGAACAAGACGCTTCCTAGAAGCAGTTAAACGTATTTCCTGGGTGGTCTGGTCATTCTGGAGCAATAACGAAATACCTGACTATTCATCACGGATGAAGGACTGAACAGTCAACAACAGTGTGCTTTCAAAAGTTCTAGATGTGCCAGCGCTATCGAAAAGTGGTACTCGGTTAAGTAAAATGAGGCTTACGTATAGGGTGACAATTATTGAACTATAAGAAAAAAAAAACTTAAATTAGTTACAAACTACGGCGTACAGGTACACACACTTCATTCAACATGTGAATGTCACCACAGATATTCGGAATTACGTTATGACATGTTCGATATCCATGCCATCACTGGCGGTGATGTGGCGCAGACGGATGGCGATATTCTACATGACTCGCTGAAGTGTCGGAATATCGATGCTGTCGATGACCTCTTGAATGGCTGTTTCGGGGTTACTGGGGGTTTTTTCGCCACAAAAAGGAGTCGCTTGTGTTCAGACTCGGAGAATATGGTGGCCAATCGACGCCCACACCAGTGGCTTCTGGGTACCCCAGAGCGAGAATGCGGTCCTCAAAGTGCCCCTCCATGACATCAAACACTATCCGGCTTCGATGGGGTCGAGTTCCGTCTTGCATGAACCACATGTTGCCAAAAAACCGGCGTCATTTTGCATACTGGGGATGAAATCACCTCCCAAAACCTTCACGTACCGTTCGGTAGTCACCGTGCCATGAAGGAAAATCGCGCCGATTACTCCGTGACTGGATATTGCACATCACACACCTGTTGAGGGTGAAGAGACTTCTCGATCGCGAAGTGCGAATTCTGAGTCTCCCCAAATGCGTCAATTTTGCTTATTGACGAACCCATGTAAATGAAAGTGGGCTTCGTCGCTAAATCAAACCACATAGCGCATACTATATCCCATCAAGCCCCGCGACTAACCGTGCAGTTTGAAGGTCCTAACGCAAACTGTTCAGGAGTTGTGACGATTTTGTTTCATATAGTTCAATAACTGTCCCCCCGTAGGAAAAACATTAGGCTGGTCAAAGCTACTCTTTGACACTTCTCACTGCTGATACCATCAATACCTACACCCACCGGAAACTTTTATAGTACGTCATTCGTTGGGTTTACTATGATATGAGAGATGTTTCGAAAAAATTGAGGAAAACGCTGCATTGCTGTGTAGCCTAGTCCGTATGAATCTGCCGATGGAGTTCACTCAAAAATTGTCCCTAAACGCGCCTACAGATCGTTCGCAAACATTGCACAGTACCGGACCCGAGTCCGTGGCAGCGACCGGCGAGAGTGGTCTCAACTGCCGGCAAAGTCCTGTTATCATTTCACAGCAGTGACATGCTCCATTCTGCGGGACCCAAACACAATTGTGCACTCGGCCTCTCGTGTATAGACAGAGGAGAGCAAACTGGAGCTGTCGCCGGTCTAGAACAATATTGTACTTTCGCAAAACCAGTTCGTGTATGTGTGTGTGTGTGTGTGTGTGTGTGTGTGTGTGTGTGAGTGTGTGTCATGCAGACAGCGGTCCTCATGGTTCCTAAATAGCTGACTCTGTCGATCATTTCCACAGACAAAGAGAGATACAGCTCTCTAACCTTTTCGTTGTCAAAACTTCCAACAGTAGCTTCCTTTGCTGAAGAGCCAAAATAACTGGTATACGTGCCTAACATCGTGTAGGGCCCTCGTGACCACGCAGAAGTGCCGCAACACGTCGTGCCATGGACTGGAATAATGTTTGAAGTAATGCTGGAAACCATGAATCCTGTAGGGCTGCCCATAAATCCGTGAGAGTACCGAGGGGGGGGGGGGGTGTAATGTCGACGCAGGCTGCCACAATACGTTGTTTCATATCCTCTGAGGTTGTAGGCACATCATGGTACACATTCTCCTTTAACGTACCCCACAGGAAGAAGTCCAGAGGTGTAAGATCAGGAGAACGGGCTGGCCAATTTATGCGTCCTCCACGTCCTATGAAACGCCCGTCGAACATCCTGTCAAGTGTCAGCCTATTGTTAATTGCGGAATGTGCAGGTGGGGTACGTCAAAGGAGAATGTGTACCGTGATGTGCCTACAACCCCAGAGGATATGAAACAACGTATTGTGGCAGCCTGTGGCGACATTACACCAGATGTACTGCGGCGTGTACGACATTCATTACGCCAGAGAATGCAGTTGTGTGCAGCAAATGATGGCCACCACATTGAACATCTATTGGCCTGACATGTCAGGACACACTCTATTCCACTCCGTAATGAAAAACGAAAACCACGTGTGTACGTGTACCTCACCCCTCATGGTAATGTACATGTGCGTCAGTGAAAAAGACCAATAAAAAGGTGTTAGCATGTGGACGTAATGTGCTGTTCCAGTCTCTTCTGTACCTAAGGTCCATCACCGTTCCCTTTGGATCCCTAGGTAATTCGGTGCTCTCCGATACACACGATCGAACAGCGGAGGAGTGGTACTCAAGCGTCAACTTTGGGTTACAATATCTCCGGATGTAATTAACATTTTACAATGCAACAAACGGCACTGATTACGTATTTGTTTATATGTTCAGATGTGCTAACAAAACTAACGGGGTTCCGTTTTAAAAAACATAGGTTTGTGTTAAAAAACATACTTCCGTGCATTTTTCTATGGTTTGTATTAACCAATTATACTAGCCCCTCTCCTCACGGTCGGTCTGTGGAATCGGTTCGTCAGTATTTGATGTGGTTTACGAAATATATCCAGCGGTAATGTTAGGTGACTAACCCTGTATAATAACACCGAGATATTGGCATGCACGTCCAGCTATTGGGACAGTGTTATTAGGGAGGAAGTTGAGATTAAATTAGCGGGCAACCTCGTTAACAGGGATGGAGGTTTCTGTTTAAACTCTGTTTGGAATCCGGCTCTCTCCCTTGACAAAAACAGAGGGACAGAGTCAATGCTGCCTCACCTGCGAATTCATAGTCTCACTATCGATAGCTCTGACTTTGCTCATCTTTGGTGGCACTAGTGTTCAGTGTGTGTGTGTGTTATCTTTCCTGCTTCTGTCCGAGAACCGAGGTATTAAATTTGCATGTACACCGCCTGTCCGTTGCAGTTTGCCTTGAAAATGGCGGGGTGTTCTCCCGCCGAAATATCGGCGGTCGCTGAAAGTGTTACCTGGCTGAATTCCCGGAAGTTATTTGAAAGGGAAGCAAGGGACATGAAAGGGAAGCAGTGGTTGGGAAGGGAGTAAGACAGGGTTGTAGCCTCTCCCCGATGTTATTCAATCTGTATATTGAGCAAGCAGTAAAGGAAACAAAAGAAAAATCGGAGTAGGTATTAAAATCCATGGAGAAGAAATAAAAACTTTGACTTTTGCTGATGACATTGTAATTGTGTCAGAGACAGCAATGGACTTGGAAGAGCAGTTGAACGGGATGGATGGTGTCTTGAAGGGAGGATATAAGATGAACATCAACAAAAGCAAAACGAGGATACTGGAATGTAGTCGAATTAAGTCGGGTGATGTTGAGGGTATTAGATTAGGAAATGAATGAGTAGTAAAGGAGTTTTGCTATTTGGGGAGCAAAATAACTGATGATGGTCGAAGTAGAGAGGATATAAAGAGTAGACTGGCAATGGCAAGGCAAGCGTTTCTGAAGAAGAGAGATTTGTTAACATCGAGTATAGATTTAAGTGTCAGGAAGTCATTTCTGAAAGTATTTGTATGGAGTGTAGCCATGTATGGAAGTGAAACATGGACAGTAAATAGTTTGGACAAGAAGAGAATAGAAGCTTTCGAAATGTGGTGCTACAGAAGAATGCTGAAGATTAGATGGGTAGATCACATAACTAATGAGGAGGTACTGAATAGAATTGGGGAGAAGAGGAGTTTGTGGCACAACTTGACCAGAAGAAGGGATCGGTTGGTAGGACATGTTCTGAGGCATCAAGGGATCACCAATTTAGTATTGGAGGGCAGCGTGGAGGGTAAAAATCGTAGGGGGAGACCAAGAGATGAATACACTAAGCAGATTCAGAAGGATGTAGGTTGCAGTAGTTACTGGGAGATGAAGAAGCTTGCACAGGATAGAGTAGCATGGAGAGCTTCATCAAACCAGTCTCAGGACTGAAGACCACAACAACAACAACAACATTTGAAAGTTGTATACGCCAGGAGAAACTCAGGTCTGACCTATCTCTAGTCGTTTAAGTTGTTCTGTTTTTTCTTGTAGGTGAAAGCGGCAGCTAGTCTCAGCGCCGGCGTGCGTTGCACTGTTAGGCCACGTGTTTCAAAAGACAATGGAAGTCGAGGCACGGTGCTACAGGTGGGAAAACTGCGAAAGAAAACAAAGTCGTCACACCCTCCTTAAACATCCATTGCAAGTGAATGCACTGTTTGCTGCTGCACAGTTCATGGTGGAAGGTACATCACATCAGTATTTCTGACTTCCCTTCTATCCCAACCTCACTCGTTGATCGAGTAAAAAATACATACCTGAATCCACCCTGTTTTCGAGAAAAATACTCGTCTTTCCCACATTTTTCCGTCACATAATCAAGGAAAGCTACGTAGCAAACTGACGTATCTATCGACAGCAGTCGAAGGCTAAGTAAGACACATTCTGTCTCAGCATTCCAGTTTTCGACAGCAGATTTAGTGTAGCAATTACTCACTGTGCTTGGTATTCCTACATTAAAATTAACAGCTCGAGAAGTATCACAAGACGTATGTCTAAAGCAACAAAATGCCGTGAACACACATGATCTGCAGGAAGTGGTGCGAGAGTAGATCTGTGGTATTGTTTTGCTTAAGACAGTGGGAACACTGAGATGGAGATGTGCTTTTCGTTATTTCGGTCACATTGTCATTCTAACATCTACGGAAGTTCATTTCAAGATCGTGTCCCAACTCCAACAGGTGTTTCATGCAATAAATGTGGAATTCGAAGCATACAGAAAAAAGGCTATTAGCGAAATGCTACCGGATAGTCGCTCCTATTTAAGTACAATAATGCTATGTTTGGTACTCCCTCCAACCATTAACAAATGTTCCATAGTCTTCCATTGCATACACGTGCATATAGACTCCACCCTGATTTCAAAAGGTAATCTGCTTACGGTGAAAATATAGCCCATCCAGTAAAGCAATGGAATCAGATGTCTGTAATGTAGTTACCAAACGTCTGTTGGGGGTATTTAAGTAAAGTGATGCTGTGTGTGGTACTCCCTCCCACCATTAACAAATGTGTCATTACATCTACAGTCTTCCATGTCATATACGTGCATACGAAAAGTAATTTGTTTAGGAAAAAAGAATGCCCAGTAACCCAGAGATGCAATGGGATGAGATGCATGTAATTTAATCTCCAATCGTCTGTCAGTGCTACTTACAAGGGAACCTCCCCATCGCACCCCCCTCAGATTTAGTTATAAGTTGGCACAGTGGATAGGCCTTAAAAAACTGAACACAGATCAATCGAGAAAACAGGAAGAAGTTGTGTGGAACTATGAAAAAAATAAGCAAAATATAGAAACTGATCAGTCCATGCGTAAGATAGGTAGCGTCAAGGTTTGCATCACGTCAGGAGCACCGTGGTCCCGTGGTTAGCGTGAGCAGCTCCGGTTCGAAAGGTCGTTGGTTCAAGTCCTCCCTCGAGCGAAAAGTTTAATTTTTTTTATTTTCAGACAATTCATTTGTTGCAGTTTATGTGGCAAACTCTTATGTTTTCATCACTTTTTGGGGAGTGATTATCACATCCACAAGAAAACCTAAATCGGGCAAGGTAGAAGAATCTTTTTACCCATTCGCCAAGTGTACAACTTAGGTGGGTCGACAACATATTCCTGTCATGTGACGCACATGCCGTATAGTATATATCAGACGTGTTTTCCTGTGGAGGAATCGGTTGACCTACGATCTTGCGATCAAATGTTTTCGGTTCCCATTGGAGAGGCACGTCCTTTCGTCTACTAATCGCACGGTTTTGCGGTGCGGTCGCAAAACACAGACACTAACTGAACAGAGACGTCAATGAACGAACGGACAGATCATAACTTTGCGAATATAAAGAAAGAAAACTTTTCTCTCGAGGGAAGACTTGAACCAAGGACCTAGCGTTCTGCAGTTGCTCACGCTAACCACGGGACCACGGCGCTCCTGCGCTCAGGTTCTCCTTGACGCTACCTATCTTACGCATGGACTGCTCAGTTTCTATATTTTGCTTATTTTTTTCATATTTCCACACAACTTCTTCCTGTTTTCTCGATTGATCTGTGTTCAGTTTTTCAAGGCCTATCCACTGTGCCAACTTATAATTAAATCTGAGGGGTGTGCGATGGGGAGGTTCCCTTGTTAGGTACACTGATGCTGTGTGTGATACTCCCTCCAGCATCAACATATGTTCCATTCAAACTACAGTCTTCCACATCATATGCTCCCCCACACTGATTACTGAAATGTACTTCTTGGTCGCTAGCATATAGGCAGGATCAGATTCGAACAGTACATTTCCATAGTTTTAAATCAGGTATTAAGAAACCAGATTCTTTTTAACGGAGGGATCTTCCTCGATACATTTTTACAGAAGCGGGAAGAGTCCGCGGCACAGTCACTGCTAGGGACGTAGATTTCCGATGTTGTGGTGAGTAGATGTTTGAAATTCTAAGAAAATGAGCATAAGCTACAGGGAAAAGAAGTATAACGACTGACAGCTACTGCAGTATTTCAGTCAGTTGCCTCATCAGAATAGCAATTTTAACATCAGCCATTTGTGTGTGTGTGTGTGTGTGTGTGTGTGTGTGTGTGTGTGTTGTTCACCTATTTGCTGTGATATGATTTGCGAGTTGCACCGGTAATCAGGCGTTTTTCGTTCCGCTACGTAACAGATAAGAACAGATTTTTGGCTGGGTGAGACAACACTTAGACGAAAAATATAGTCTATGACATACTGTTGTACAGGATTGTCACGATACTTTTGTGATGTGAAAACAAGTATTTCCACAGTCGTTACAAATATGGGGCATGTTGTACGTTTAGGTTCAAATGGCTCTAGACACTATGGGACGACACCTGATGTCATCAGTGCCCTAGAACATAGAACTACTTAAACCTAAGTAACCTAAGGCTATCACACACATCCATGCCCGAGGCAGGATTCGACCCTGCGACCGTAGCAGCAGCGGACTGAAGCGCCTAGAACCACTCGTTTAGGTACGTTTAGGAAGGGGTGGTGAGCACACAAGTGCTTTGCTATTGTTCACAACGCTTGTATGTGTTGGTTTTCAGAAAGCACTTCCCCTCAGCATTCAAGAATGTTTCTGAAGCCAGAATTCTTAATGCTTCATGAGATATTCTAGACAAGAATTTTCTTTACTAATTCTGAGAGGTATTAACTCTCTCTCTTTTCTGAGAAAGCTTTTAGCATTAACGGCAGACTGCTCTGGAAATAAACATATTACTGGAGACTGGTGTTGAAAGTTTTGACAACGGAGAAGTTAGAGAGCTGTATCTCACTCTGACTGTGAAAATGATAGACAGAGTTCGTTATTCACGAGTGGTGGGGACCACTGGCTGCATGTCATACACAAACACACACACACACACACACACACACACACACACACACACACATACACACGCACAGGTGTTGCGAATGTATACTGTTGTTCTAGACCGTCAACAGCTTCAGTCTACTGTCATCCATCTATACACGTGAGGCCGAGTGCATACTTTTGATTATGAGTATTAGAACCTTAGCTGAATTTGTAAGCTATAAGGCATGATCTGGAATCTGTTGTGTCACTGAAATCGGTGTTTGTTTAAAAAAATCAGAGTGGAACTACCAGTTTCCTCTATTTTCGAGTTTTCACCTAAAAATTTTCGCAGATGAGATAAGTTTCTAGTAACTCCATGGTTTGCAGCGCGTCCTACAATAAAGTTCAGGCTGTCTAAAGATACAATTTACTCCGTTTATCTGCAGAATTATACTGGGCAGGCGATCGGTGGCATGCTGCTATGAGGTTGATTTTGAGGTCGTAAATGGTTGGATATTCCGAGAAACCATGTGAAAATACGTGAAATTCTGGTAATTTTCATATGCTACTGCATCAAAATGACGCAAATATCACCGATTTCTGGTGTGTAAAAACTTATATTGCAGCTGATATCGGTTTCGAGATCGGTAAATTAATTCACGACTGACGAAGCACTTCTCATCGACAGACCTCTGGAAGTAATTATTCTTGTAATGCCGAGAACCTGGAGATGGTCGCATCTCGTTGCAGCAACCAGGCCTGGCTGGAAACAGAACTGTTAGCAGACGCCTTCGTGCTGGAGAGACGAGCCCAGCTTTTGTACAGCAGTTCAGACAGTGGCCCGTGTCCGCAGGGGGCATGACAATAACACATCAGGCCAGCGCAGGGGGAGGGGTGGGGGACAGTTTCTTCCTAATCGCTGGCCTCGGTGGATGACCGGTCGATCTCGCTAGGGATACCTGGCACCGCGACTATACAGCGTGAGTCACCTAACGTTACCGCTGGATATATTTCGTAAACCACATCAAATACTGACGAATCGATTCCACAGACCGAACGTGAGGAGAGGGGCTAGTGTAATTGGTTAATACAAACCATTAAAATATGCACGGAAGTATGTTTTTTAACACAAACCTACGTTTTTTTTAATGAAACCCCGTTAGTTTTGATAGCACATCTGAACATATAAACAAATACGTAATCAGTGCCGTTTGTTGCATTGTAAAATGTTAATTACATCCGGAGATATTGTAACCTAAAGTTGACGCTTGAGTACCACTCCTCCGCTGTTCGATCGTGTGTATCGGAGAGCACCGAATTACCTAGGGATCCAAAGGGAACGGTGATGGACCTTAGGTACAGAAGAGACTGGAACAGCACATTACGTCCACATGCTAACACCTTTTTATTAGTCTTTTTCACTGACGCACATGTACATTACCATGAGGGGCGAGGTAAACGTACACACGTGGTTTCCGTTTTCAATTACGAAGTGTAATAGTGTGTGTCACTGGAAACGCGTCGACGTATGTGGTATCAGCATGATGGTGCACCTGCACATTCCGCAATTAACACTAGGCTGACCCTTGACAGGATGTTCGACGGGCGTTTCATAGAACGTGGAGGACGCATAAATTGCCAGCCCGTTCTCCTGATCTTACACCTCTGGACTTCTTTCTGTGGGGTACGTTAAAGGAGAATGTGTACCGTGATGCGCCTACAACCCCAGAGGATATGAAACAATCTATTGTGGCAGCCTGCGACGACATTACACCAGATGTACTGCGGCGTGTACGACATTCATTACGCCAGAGATTGCAATTGTGTGCAGCAAATGATGGCCACCACATTGAACATCTATTAGCTTGACATGTCGGGACACACTCTATTCCACTTCGTAAATGAAAACGGAAACCACGTGTACCTCACCCCTCATGGTAATGTACATGTGCGTCAGTGAAAAAGACCAATAAAAAGGTGTTAGTATGTGGACGTAATGTGCTGTTCCAGTCTCTTCTGTACCTAAGGTCCATCACCGTTCCCTTTGGATCCCTACGTAATTCGGTGCTCTCCGATATACACGATCGAACAGCGGAGGAGTGGTACTCAAGCGTCAACTTTAGGTTACAATATCTCCGGATGTAATTAACATTTTACAATGCAACAAACGGCACTGATTACGTATTTGTTTATATGTTCAGATGTGCTAACAAAACTAACGGGGTTCCATTTAAAAAAACGTAGGTTTGTGTTAAAAAACATACTTCCGTGCATTTTTTTATGGTTTGAATTAACCCTCTCCTCACGTTCGGTCTGTGGAATCGATTCGTCAGTATTTGATGTGGTTTACGAAATATATCCAGCGGTAATGTTAGGTGACTCACCCTGTATAGGGTGCATTTGCTTTTGTTTTTGGGATGTGTTTTTCTTCCTGGTATAAGCATGAGTGCCTAGTGGTTGAGAGATGTATGCAGCAGTGATGATTTTGTATGGTGCAGGATATGAATTGTGTTTACCGTAGCGATGTAGCGATAAAGCGTTGTGGTACAATTGTTTGTAAGAATTTTTAGCATATTGCAGCCCCATCAGCAACTGTGATAGACTAATACACTCCTGGAAATGGAAAAAAGAACACATTGACACCGGTGTGTCAGACCCACCATACTTGCTCCTGACACTGCGAGAGGGCTGTACAAGCAATGATCACACGCACGGCACAGCGGACACACCAGTAACCGCGGTGTTGGCCGTCGAATGGCGCTAGCTGCGCAGCATTTGTGCACCGCCGCCGTCAGTGTCAGCCAGTTTGCCATGGCATACGGAGCTCCATCGCAGTCTTTAACATTGGTAGCATGCCGCGACAGCGTGGACGTGAACCGTATGTGCAGTTGACGGACTTTGAGCGAGGGCGTATAGTGGGCATGCGGGAGGCCGGGTGGACGTACCGCCGAATTGCTCAACACGTGGGGCGTGAGGTCTCCACAGTACATCGATGTTGTCGCCAGTGGTCGGCGGAAGGTGCACGTGCCCCTCGACCTGGGACCGGACCGCAGCGACGCACGGATGCACGCCAAGACCGTAGGATCCTACGCAGTGCCGTAGGGGACCGCACCGCTACTTCCCAGCAAATTAGGGACACTGTTGCTCCTGGGGTATCGGCGAGGACCATTCGTAACCGTCTCCATGAAGCTGGGCTACGGTCCCGCACACCGTTAGGCCGTCTTCCGCTCACGCCCCTACATCGTGCAGCCCGCCTCCAGTGGTGTCGCGACAGGCGTGAATGGAGGGACGAATGGAGACGTGTCGTCTTCAGCGATGAGAGTCGCTTCTGCCTTGGTGCCAATGATGGTCGTATGCGTGTTTGGCGCCGTGCAGGTGAGCGCCACAATCAGGACTGCATACGACCGAGGCACACAGGGCCAACACCCGGCATCATGGTGTGGGGAGCGATCTCCTACACTGGCCGTACACCACTCGTGATCGTCGAGGGGACACTGAATAGTGCACGGTACATCCAAACCGTCATCGAACCCATCGTTCTACCATTCCTAGACCTGCAAGGGAACTTGCTGTTCCAACAGGACAATGCACGTCCGCATGTATCCCGTGCCACCCAACGTGCTCTAGAAGGTGTAAGTCAACTACCCTGGCCAGCAAGATCTCCGGATCTGTCCCCCATTGAGCATGTTTGGGACTGGATGAAGCGTCGTCTCACGCGGTCTGCACGTCCAGCACGAACGCTGGTCCAACTGAGGCGCCAGGTGGAAATGGCATGGCAAGCCATTCCACAGGACTACATCCAGCATCTCTACGATCGTCTCCATGGGAGAATAGCAGCCTGCATTGCTGCGAAAGGTGGATATACACTGTACTAGTGCCGACATTGTGCATGCTCTGTTGCCTGTGTCTATGTGCCTGTGGTTTTGTTAGTGTGATCATGCGATGTATCTGACCCCAGGAATGTGTCAATAAAGTTTCCCCTTCCTGGGACAATGAATTCACGGTGTTCTTATTTCAATTTCCAGGAGTGTATATTGAAAAATCCGCCTGACTTGCGGACTTCGAAACTGAGGCGGATTTTTCAATATATTATACAATTGTTTGTGGTGATATAGTCTAGTTGGAGATCGGTTTCACGCCGAAAAATTAAAGCTTTCCTCGACAGTATCAGAGGAGTGTAATTGACTAAGTGTCTTTGGCAATAGTTTGCATATTTCACGATCTGTAGAACATTTTTTCGGGATTTAACTGTCGGTGCTGTATGTTTTTTTCGATCTTCACAAAAACAGATTTCCGCTGAAATTCTCGTAATTTGTCCATCTGTAGGAAGTGGCGGACAGTGCTCCCATGCCACCTTAGCAGAATTTTGGCAGGTAAATTCAGTGAGAATCAGTCAGGATGCTCCAGTCACAGGAAGTTCCATGACGTCAGAGAGTCACAAAACATCCTTTGTGGGAGAGCAAAGGAATCTCTACAGACTGGGTCGAATAGTATAGAGGCAGAGCAAGGCATCTAGGGAAATTTCCTTGATGACAGAGAGTCACGTGCTATCTTGTTTTTTCGACTGTTCAGAGACAAGTTGAAACGTTCCCTTTGGAAAATTATTAGTGACTGTGCTGATAAAACCTCTTTCGTTATTTGATTTTCAAACAGCTGAGCAAAACTGAACGTACTTAGACATTTCTCTCTTTACTTATTCTGATCAACACTAAACTGACACACAATATTTTTAGCGCAACGCAATCTGACTTTAAATAATCCCCACAAAAGAATGGCCCTGACTAAAAATAACCTACACCTTTCATGAACCACTTACCTCACAAAAATCTTCGGTACTCGAACTACTTCAATACAGCGAGCGCCAATATTGGCAGCTAAATGAAAGATTCTAACTACTGAAGGCACTAACTACTGATAGGCATGGTTAGCAAATGAAAGATTTTGGTAGAGAACAAACAATGTATTTACCTTAATAGTGTTCGAAAGTCATAATATATATATCAGTTATGACATCCAGTCTTACAAATTTCCTTTTTCTGATGGACACTCGTCCATATCGTTCGCTCTTAAAATCCTGCCATTTCTCTCCCCACACCACCACTGCTGGCTGTCACCTCCAACTGCGCAACGCTACGCGCTGTTCACATCCAACTGCCCAACACCACAATAGCAAATATTCCAACAATGCAATTCAGCCACAGACTGCACACAGCACAGTCACTGATTTTCATACAGAGCGCTACGTGGCGTTACCAACATAAAAACATAAACAGCCTACTTACAAAGTCCATGGACCAGCCCCCTCTCTTTTGGGCAGGTGGGATGCTGTCTCTCACGCATCATTGTGGCTTTAGAGCAGGGGTCTCCAAACTACGGCCCGCGAAGGCTGGCAAACCGGCCCGCATTAGCTGCCCGGTCATCCCCGGTATATGGCCCGCCAAATATTTGAGGTGGTACCTATACTGGCAACAACTGAGTTTCGAGGCGTAGCGCGACGAATACACAGCGACATTGTCGGAGCTCTATCTTTACAAAGCGGATACAGTGCGATACTAAAAATAAAAGAACGGTTAACAGACTAGTTTGGCGAAAACATTTTAAGTAAAAACATTCTTTGCATTTTATTCTACTCACGAGTCTGGTGCAAGTGTTTCAAATGGACGCCACTTCGGCGACTAGCCTTAGTAATCAAACATTATGGAAGATGCTTCCTAAGCGAGGTTTCACTTTCTTTTGATTACGTTGTAAAATACACACAGAATGTGCAGTGACATACGTTTTTGTCGGTGAAATTCGCCAGAATAAAATACGCCAGAATTTCGGTCAGGTATGTGCACCCAGGTTCGTCGTTGAGTACACCATCGCAGGCACTCCTGTCTGTGATGCAACGTCAAGGGTAACCGCAGCCATGGTCTCCGACATGATAGTCCATGCTGCTGCAAACGTTGTCGAACTGTTCGTGCATATTGTTTTTGTCTTGCAAACGTCCCCATCTGTTGTCTCAGGGGTCGAGACGTGGCTGCACGATCGGTTACAGCCATGCGGATAAGATGCCTGTCATCTTGACTGCTAGTGATGCGACGCCGTTGGGATCCAGCACGGCGTTCCGTATTACCCTCCTGAACCCAGCGATTCCATATTCTGCTAACAGTCATTGAATCTCGACACACGCGAGCAGCATTGTTTCGATACGATAAACCGCAATCGCGATAGGCTATAATACGACCTTTATCAAAGACGGAAACGTGATGGTACTCATTTCTCCTCCTTAAACGAGGCATCACAAAAACGTTTCACCAGGCAACGCCGGTCAAATGCTGTTTGTGTTTGAGAAATCGGTTGGAAACTTTCCTCATGTCAGCACGTTGTAGGTGTCGCCACCGGCGCCAACCTTGTGTGAATGCTCTGAAAAGCTAGTCATTTGCATATCTCAGCATCTTCTTCCTATTGGTTAAATTTAGCGTCTGTAGCACGTCATCTTCGTGGTGTAGCAATTTTAATGGCCAGTAGTGTATAAAGTCTGACCGTTGCGTTGGTTCTGTGAGAATGGTGACTCGGTCCTGGATTCAAATAGAGGCTCGGTGTCTAGTCTCACCCGCAAACCGACTGTGTGTGTGTGTGTGTGTGTGTGTGTATGTGTGTGTGTGTGATGTCCGAAAACAGATTCTTGTTGAGGTGTCATCCATATACATGAGTCGACAATGGTCAGTACTTAGTGGCAGTGCATGTGTTTCTTTTGACATTCATTGTTCATTCCCTGTTGCTTGTGTTTACGTCTGTTTCCATTTTTGGAATGTAGCAAAAAACAGAAAATCTGAAAAGAGACATGCAAAGGCTCAGTCTACAGTTGCCAGTTAAGTGAAACTGAAAGAATGTAAGGATTTCTAGTCAGACGTACATACGTTAATGTCGACAGCATTAACACAACATTCGCTATGGGTAGGAAGATAGGGCAAATTGTGGGTTAATGTGAACAGTTGAGTAATATCAATATTCTCAACAGAACCGGCAGCAATCCAGTAACAACAACAACAGATGAGGTATGCGTGGCAACGTGACAATCATAAGAAGAACGAGAGAGGAAGAGTGTATGAAGACATTGAATGATTAGCTCAGTAAGGCCGACTGGAGTGGCCGAGCGGTTCTAGGTGCTACAGTCTGGAACCGCGCGACCGCTACGGTAGCAGGTTCGAACCCTGCCTCGGGTTAGGATATGTGTGATGTCCTTAGGTTAGTTAGGTTTAAGTAGTTCTAAGTTCTAGGGGTCTGACGACCTCAGAAGTTAAGTCCCATAGTGCTCAGAGCCACTTGAACCATTTTTTGATTAGCTCAGTAAGCAATGGGAATTGAAATTCTAATACTCACAGAGCATTGGTAGACTGTAGTAAGGCAAGGAACAGGATGGAGGCAAGGTACAATGCGGCCTCCATTGTAGGAACGGCAGAGAAGCAAGATTCCGTACGTTCTTTAAAAAATTCCAGTTTATTTTAGTTAATTGTCTTGTCAGAGAGGGCAGAGGAGCGGGCAGAGGTTCAGGGCACTCCCTTGCACTCCGAGTAGGAAACTTCCCATTGTAGACTGAGGAACTAATGGCATGAGGATGCACAAGGCAATGGAAACCACTGCATCAAACACACATAATATGCCTCCACAGGACATGTGACCTGTAACTGAAAATCGTCATTATGATCTCTCCATTGGCAAATGATTCAGAAATCATCCCCCGTTGGATCTCCAGGAGGGGACTGCCAAGGTGGAGGTGACCACGAGAAAAAGGTTGAATAAGCAGCGGTGGGATAAGATTCGATGAGTCAGAACGTGGAATATCATAACTTTGAACATAATACGGAATCCAAAAAATCTGAAACGGCAAATGCAATGGTTCAATCTACATAAATTGTAGGTCAGTGAACTGAAGTGGAAAGAAGATAAGGATTTTTGATTAGGCAGATGTAGGATAATATCTACAGTAGCAGTAAGGGGTGTAATGAGACTACGATTCGTTACCAATAGCAACTTATTTCAGAGAGTTATCTACTACCAACATTTCAGTGAAAGAGATACTCTTATCAGATTCGACAGCAAACCATTGCCGACAACTATAGTTCAGGTATACATGTCAGCATCACAAGCAGGAGATGAAGAGATATAAAAAGTATGTGGGGAAATACAATGGGTAATTCAGTATGGTCGGCCGCGGTGGCCGTGCGGTTCTGGCGCTGCAGTCCGGAACCGCGGGACTGCTACGGTCGCAGGTTCGAATCCTGCCTCGGGCATGGGTGTGTGCGATGTCCTTAGGTTAGTTAGGTTTAAGTAGTTCTAAGTTCTAGGGGACTTATGACCTAAGATGTTGAGTCCCGTAGTGCTCAGAGCCATTTGAACCATTTTTTGAATTCAGTATGTAAAGGAAGATCACAACCTAATAATCGTGAGTAGTGGGGCTATGCTGTTTCTGGTGCAGCTTGCATTGAAGCGAAATGTATTCAAGATGGCGGCTGTGGATATGGCAATGTCGCACTGATGTCACGGCGCGAAATCCAAATTTTGGTGGGAAAATACGACAATTGGTCTACCACCACTAACTTAGCTCTGCACCCCTCCCTCAAGCCTGCCACATGACTCCCTCAACACCACCCCTCCCCAGGAAGTGGTGGGAAATTGTCAGTCTCTGTCCAGCTCCCTGAGACCACGGTTAGGTTAGTGATTTTTATTTGTGGTGGGAAACGGTAATTCTGTGCTTTAAAGGAAAGTAGGGATTTAATTAATTAATTAATTTAGTTACAGTTCAAATGGGCTACCTCCAGTAACCTAACATAGAGATGTGTGTGTTCACCTCGATGTACAGGGACCAACTGAGCTAGTTCGCACTACATCAACCAGAGGGCACTGTTGGCCTCCTGCCACTCCTACGATGTCACCCACCCCCACCAACTATCAACCCTCCCCTGGAAATAGGGGTAAACCGTCAATCTCTGTCCAGCTGCCAGAGAGAATGGCTAGGTTAGTATACTTTACTTATTTTTGTGGGTAACTGAAATAAATACGACTACTAATTACGCATCTATATGCAAAGTGCGAATTAACATGCACCTAATATCGCAATACGGCTCAAAATTTACGATTTCACACAACTAGTGTTATCCTGCTGGAAAAAATTCACAATACCACTCGAAACCAGTGGCAGACGGACTCAAAATAAATAGTAACTCCACACAGAACACTCCTTTCACCTACAAACTTGTGAATTTGCAGGAAAGATGCATTTGTTTATTATTTTCCTCACTTTACGAAGCACATTTCTAAATGGGAAAACCATATTGGCGTCCAAGCACAGAAGAGAAAACACAGACCAGAAAATCGGAACAATTACTTATCTAAAAGTTCATGACATATTTCTAAATCAAGAGCAGATCATGAAAAAAACATAGACACACATCAGATCAGATGTACGAAAGATTCTCCTAGAATTCGAAACATTGCCCCTACAGACGAGGAAAATGGCTGACATTTTTGGTGAATTTTCCATATCTTACAACTGCTGGTCTGTCCGCCCCCGGTAGCTGAGTGGTTAGCGCGACAGAATGTCAATCCTAAGGGCCCGGGTTCGATTCCCGACTGGGGTGGAGCTTATCTCCGCTCAGGGACTGGGTGTTGTGTTGTCCTAATCAACATTTCATCCCCATCGACGTGCAAGTCACCGATGTGGTGTCAAATCGAAAGACTTGCCCCCGGCGAACGGTCTACCTGACGGGAGGCCCTCGTCACATGACATCACAACTGCTGGTCTGGGAATGCTCTAAAGCAGGGGTCTCCAAACTTTTTAGTGCGCGGGCCACATTGACCCCTCCACGAAGTCATAAGGGCCAAGATGTACCTAGTGGAATTAAAGCACCCTAGCACTCCATGATCACCGTAATGTAAGGCTAAAGGAAATATGAAATCGCAAAAATCTAAGGTTGTGTGAAACGAACTACAATTTTTATTTAATTAGATAATTTTGATTGGTGGACATACCTGACCGAAATTCTGGCGTATTTTATTCTGGCGAATTTCACCGACAAAAACGTAGGGAGTTAAAAAGCCACACAATCCCAAATGACGCTTGAGGTGGTGTAGGGGGTGACGCCAACGGACAGTGGACGGGCGGAAATGAATGGTTTGTAGAGATGAATTACACTATGCCCTGTGGTAATTCCATGGAATGGTTAGGTATACCAATGCCTCTTCTTTAGTCTTCTTCTTCTTCTTCTTCTTGTTTATCCCGGCTTCTTGAGATCTCTTGTGAAGAGACACGATACAACAAGTTCGGTAATGATGTAGGACAATCAATGAAGTTACACAACAGTTAATAATTTAACGTTTGAAACTGCTTGTTTGTTGGCATTTATGGAAAGAAAAACACTCTAATACTCTCATGCGGTCAGAAAACTTTGTGTAACATTGTGTGTGTGTGTAATGGGATTTACTACGTCGCAAATCGTTGCAATGAATTAATTAAGCTTCTTTACAGTGTTGCTAGGTAACGTAATCAACAAGGCGATACGTGTCTCAATTAAAACTGGACCTCGATATTTTGAATAAACTTTCGGTTCATTTTTTTGTAAAAATCAGCACTTGTCTCAAAATTAACTTCCAACTTCGTGCACTAAGTCCAAACGCATTTGCAACTATTGTACGAGATTTACTGAATATCTCGATCACGCACAGGCGTGTAACGTATTTCAAATCGAGCGCGCAGGTTTCAGTTTTCCCTAGTGGGCTAAACGACTCTTTTGTAATAACGTGATGTGTCTATCTCACGTAAAGTTTTAATGAAACTGGATTTACTCTCCATTCTGGTCAAGATCACAAAATAAAATTCACCACATAGGTCAGCGAACTACAGACATGCACTTTTAGCACTTGAAGTGATAACACGTGCCAGCCGGTGTGGGCGAGCGGTTCTAGGCGCTACAGTCTGGAACCGCGCGACCGCTACGCTCGCAGGTTCGAATCCTGCCTCGGGCATGGATGTGTGTGATGTCCTTAGGTTAGTTAAGTTTAAGTACTTCTAAGTTCTAGGAGACTGATGACCTCAGAAGTTAAGTCCCATAGTGCTCAGAGCCATTTGAACCATTTTTTGTAGTAGTAGCTTGCACAGGATAGAGTAGCATGGAGAGCTGTATCAAACCAGTCTCTGGACTGATGACAACAGCAGCAGCCAAATGAAGTCGTGGGGAAATATAACCACAGGAGTCATAGATTTCGTTATCTAGTAATGGGATCTCGATTGCATGCTATAAAATAAATACAGGTAGATCTCAACCTTATCTGGTTTCGATAAAAAAAATCCCATTTTCAGAAGACTCCACGGATAAGGGCAGAGCAGATGTGGATGAACGAGATCAGGTGAGCTCCCACTGCAGCTTAGACAGGAGTAACGAGCGTAGAAAGTAATGCACAAGTTGTGACCGTTGGCAATATTCTGATCTCAGGGGAGCTCACAGTACACTCCTTTCGGTGACTCAGCACGGTAGCTCTCGTATTGTACGGGATCATCCTGGAGGCGACAGCTGCCAGATAAGTGGTCGCCCCTCCCACCCCACCCCCACTCTAGCCGAGCTTTCGGGCCTGCCCTGCTCCGGAGACCATCTGGCGCTGGCGTATATTAACATACGGGTGTGGGGGTGGTGGTGGCCCCTCTCTTCCTGGAAGGTGGCCGGCCGCAAACACGGGCCCGTCATCAATTATCACGCCGCCACGCCGCCCCTCCAACCCCCAGTACACGGGCCGCCAGCCCTCCGGACAGATAAAAATTGATGTCGATACTGGGAAGCGGCTGGCTGGAAACAAAGGCAGCCAAAGGCAGCCACGGCCAGCGCGGCGTCCCGTCCCGTCCCGTGATGGATCGCCGCGATCGGCCGGCCTGGCTTCGTGGAAGCCTACTTCTCGGGAGGGCCGACCGCCCAGAGTCACTTGCGCTCCATCGGAAATAGACTCGCGCCGGCCGATACATTAGCGTCGGGCGACGGTAATCCTCCTTTCCCCATATAAGGCAGGTGCCGAACCGGCGGCGCCGCCCTAGCGGGAAGCGGACAAAGGCTATTGTCCCGTTTCTTGGAGTGCCCATCCACCGCTAGACGAATTTTACCATAACTCCTTGTGACAGACATATTGGCCACCGCGGTCCGAGCCAGGCGAGGATATCGAGCGGATATCTGCTTCCCCCAGCAATCCACTGACGGCCATGCTGAAACTTGGGCTGTGATTGGCTGCTTCAGCGTCGCTCTAGCAGAGGTCTGCTGGTCGTTACTCGGTATTCTTAGCTCGATACGGCAGTGTCCGCTCTGAGCTACGCAGGTTGTTTCAGAAATGGTTCAAATGGCTCTGAGCACTATGGGACTTAACATCTGAGCTCATCAGTCCCCTATACTTACAAGGGAACCTCCCCATCGCACCCCCCTCACATTTAGTTATAAGTTGGCACAGTGGATAGGCCTTGAAAAACTGAACACAGATCAAGCGAGAAAACAGGAAGAAGTTGTGTGGAACTATGAAAAATAAGCAAACTATACAAACTGAGCAGTCCATGCGAGCCGGCCGGTGTGGCCGAGCGGTTCTAGGCGCTTCAGTCTGGAAACGCGACAACTACGGTCGCAGGTTCAATCCTGCATCGGGCATGGTTGTGTGTGATGTCCTTAGGTTAGTTAGGTTTCAGTAGTTCTAAGTTCTAGGGGACTCATGACCTCAGATGTTAAGTCCCATAGTGCTCAGAGCCATCTGAACCATTTGAACCAGTCCATGCGCAAGATAAGCAACAACAAGGAGAGTCTGTTTCGGAGCGCCGTAGTCCCGCGGTTAGCGTGAGCAGCTGCGGGACGAGAGGTTCTTGGTTCAAGTCATCCCTTGGGTTAAGAGCTTAATTTTTTATTTTCAGACAATTATCAAAGTTCAGGCACTCACACATAGTGAACTTCGCTCTCCAAAATTCCAGGACGTGTTCAGATTTGCTTGGACATATGCAGGATTTGACGGTCTACACACGGAAAAATTTGAAATCGTTAAAAACATATGTTTTGACAGAGCACAGGGAAAACTGTGCGACTGTGAAACTGTTGCATTCATTTGTTGCAGTTTATGTGACAAACTCTTATGTTATCATTACTTTTTTTGGGAGTGATTATCACATCCACAAGAAAACCTAAATTGGGCAAGGTAGAAGACTCTTTTTACCCATTCGCCAAGTGTACAAGTTAGGTGGGTCGACAACATATTCCTGTCATGTGACGCACATGCCGTCACCAGTATCGTATAGAATATATCAGACGTGTTTTCCTGTGGAGGAATCGGTTGACCTATGACCTAGCGATCAAATGTTTTCGGTTCCCATTGGTGAAGCACGGTTTGGCGGCGCGGGCGCAAAACACAGACACTAAACTTATTACAGTGAACAGAGACGTCAATGAACGAACGGACAGATCATAACTTTGCGAAAATGAGTAAAGTAAACTTGTCACTGAAGGGAAGACTTGAACCAAGGACCTCTCGTTCCGCAGCTGCTCACACTCACCACGAGACCACGGCGCTCCTGAGCTCACACTCTCCTTGATGTTGCCTATCTTGCGCATGGACTACTCAGTTTGTATATTTTGCTTATTTTTTCATAGTTCCACACAACGTCTTCCTGTTTTCTCGATTGGTCTGTATTCAGTTTTTCAAGGCCTATCCACTGTGCCAACTTATAACTAAATCTGAGGGGGGTGCGTGGGGAGGTTTCCTTGTTAGAACTATTTAAACCTATCTAACCTAAGGACATCACACACATTCATGCCCGAGGCAGGATTCGAACCTGCTACCGTAGCAGTCATGTGGTTCCGGACTGAAGCGCCTAGAACCGCTCGACCACCGTGGCCGGCGATTGTTTCAAAATTCGGAACTATGAGCGACGATTTTAAACAGGCACTTATTTCACCCATTTTAGAATGCTAATCTGGGAGCAGAGGTAAATCATCACAACTGCTTCATACTTGATCACATTAGGGGTAAAAGCTAATTTTGGGAATTTAGCACTACTGTTTCACCTCTACATCTGTGCTTCTCCAGGTACACTAAGGTTTGTCGTGGAGGGTACTTGTGTCCACTGTCAGTTTGTGGCGTTCGCTGTGTTATTCAGTGGTTTGGTATTTAACTAATTTGTAAATGAAAATGATACTCTTACTTTATTACAGTGAGTAGTTACTAAGTAATTTTTCTCCCGGCTAAAGATTTGGTCAAGTTGCTGAAGAACTCCAAGTTAACGTTGTGTTAAAGTGTTGTCTGTAAGTTGTGTAAGTGGCACTAAATCACAGTTCATACAACAGATTCTATACAACTATTGATTATGATGGAAACAGTTATCTTCAGCTAAATGATCATTAAAACCACCGAATATCAGTCGCGCACAACACTGACGTATGTTACCTGAAACAATATTCTTCGCAACTCATGCGTAATTAATTTCGGCTCCATACATCAGCTAGAAAAGTTTGTTATATGGATCGTGCTATGAGCACTGTTTTCAAAGAACCAATCTGATTCGAATTATTTTCATTAAAATGAGTTCGGGACCACCGGCGCATATTTATTTTTACACATTGTTATTACCTTCGGCATTTATGTCTGCAGAGTTGCGTAATTTGAATTTGCCGCTGAGATAATTGTTAAGATGGCGGCAGACAATTGATAGAGACTTTTTATTCTTAGATCAACTTTCCGTTTAAGAGCAGAAGTATCTGAAATGCTTATAAGCTTTACTTTCATATTGTGCACTATTTAGACTAATTTTCATCCTAAGAAACACAGATAAAAAGGCAATATAAATCGCTATCATCAATGGCTGCGCTCCTTGCAGCGGAAAGAAATAATTAACACAGATAATGCTTATTGAGAGAGGAATTAAAGTTACAAATAATTATTCAGTCATATTTATAATAATAATGAACTCTATTCTCAAGTAATAATTAACAAACAATTACAATTTCTTAACAGACCTCAGTTTGATATGCGTCTTGCGTCCGCAACCTACAGAAAACAACCAACAAAAGGAAAAAACAAAGGAAGACGAACGCAGATCATAAAAGGAATTTACAATTACCATTGTCTTCGTATGATACATATCGATATGTCCAATTACATCATAAAATTTATTATATAAATAATTAATATTTATCATCGTTTTCACTGTTTTTTCATGTGTGTATAGATAAAGTTTATAACTGTTAGAGGAATAATTTCCTCTCGTCGCACTGTAGCTAAAATTTATCTCGTGGATGTTACAACTTTCCACTTTCCGGTTTGCAGTTCGAACGATTGCTGGTAAGCCTTTGTGTGAGCTCCAGTTTAGACTTCATGGTCTTTTGGCGAAATGTACGTAAGAGGACGCAATATACAAATTGAGTCTTCTGGCAATGCACGCTCTGGAAACTGTAACAGTAAATCATATTGTGAAACAGAACGTCTCTCTTGGCAGCGTCTGCCAGTTGAATTGGCTGAGCATTTCTGTTACGCTTTCGCGCTTCCTAAATGTACTTGAAAAGATACTCGATGCTCTTCTTTGGATCTTCTCCATTTCCTCCATCAATCGTATCCTGCCTGGTTCCTAGACTGATGAGCAGTGTTCAAGTACCGGTCAAATGAGGTTTCTATGAGCTACCTCTCTTCTGGGTGGACTACATTTCTTGAAGATTCTACCAAATAATCCGAGTCTGGTATCTGCCTTACCTACGACTAGTTGTGTTTGGTTGTTCCACTTTAAATCGCTCCCTATTGAGACTCATAGATAATTTATGGATTGACTGCTTCCAGTGATTGTTCTGCAATCGTGTAATCACGCAGTAATGAGTCTATCTGCCTCTTTATCGGAAATACGTTTCACTTATTTATGTAGAGGCTCAGTTCTGAATCCAACCTCCGCTAGTCTTCCTAAATTTCGATCGAGTTTTCTCGAATTGCGACTTCTCTCTATACAACAGCATCATCCACCGAATGCCTCACGGAAGTTCCGATGTTATGAACTATACCAGCAATCGTTTTATAAACAGGCTGTGAACGATGACTGTTTGATGTATGGGAAGTCGAGACGAAGAGTGGGATAGAAGGCACTTGTGGCTATCATGTCGGGAAACAACCTCACATTGGGCTGCAGAAGTGGCTTAAGGTACAGTGCGTGCACGTCGCATGAGATTTTTAATATCTCATCGCTCTCTCATGCCACCAGCTTTCGTCAACATTAGTAAGTTAACATTGCCTGTGAAGGTAATGAAAAGAAAATACTTTTGAACACCAACGTCTTGCGCGTTTAGTGATCTGCAGCTTGTACAAATTGTAAATAAGTCATCTTATTAATTAATTGTTCGACAAAGGCTGTTGCTTGGTGTTATTGTTTTCCACTGTGCTAGTTTCGGGTGTTGTCCATCATCAGCGGTACACATACGAGTATTTCTTACAATAAGTTACTTACAGTGTATATTGTAGAGTTTCATGTATCTGTGAGTTTTCGGTTCATTATAATTCGACTTGCCTTATATGTAATGTTCAGTAGCTTATTCCACTGACAATGTTTGGGTGTTTCCGTAAGAGCTTGCAAAAATTTAACAGGTCATAAAGGATGATCCTAGTGAACAATTTTAAGGTAGCGAACCTGGCGTTGGAGAAGTCAGCTTAGGGGTTAAGTAGGAATAAAATCACAGTACCGTGTTCTTCTTTCTTTACTTTAGTTACAGTTAACTACAAATACCATAACTGACACAGTGTACGTACCATTTGTCAAATGGTTCAAATGGCTCTGAGCACTATGGAACTTAACATCTGAGGTCATCAGTGCCCTAGAACTTAGAACTACTTAAACGTAACTAACCTAAGGGCATCACCAACATCCATGCCCGAGGCAGGATTCGAACCTGCGACCGTAGCGGTCGCGCGGTTGCAGACTGAAGCGCCTAGAACCACTCGGCCACACTGGCCGGCGTACCATTTGTCCTTTATCTTACAAAATATGCTGAAACTGACTGCCATCAATCTCAATGCAAGCATGACATAGGCGAACAAGATTCTGACACCATGACAAACATCCCTGGTGTGTTTCGAATCACATCACAAGCAGCTACAATTCTGGCAACTAATTCCATCTACGTATCCATTGGGGTCTCATATACAACTGACTTTAGATAACCACATAGGAAATAATGAGATTTAGGTCAGGTGACCTCAGCGATCAGGAAATACAGCATTGAGGTGGTTGCAGACATCCACACTGAAGTGAGGCGGTTCACCATCGTGTGGTATCCACATCCTCTCACGGACAGCAAGGGTACGTTCTCCAACGATTCAGGTAGAACTCTTTGCAAGAACCTCGAGTGCAGGTGGCCATTCAGACTGCAACGTAGAGGATATGACCCAATGAGATTATCGCCTGCAGTAAGAGACGAAATATTCGCAGAAGAACGTACTTGATGGTGTGACTATACTACAGGGTTAGGGTCTTCCTCGTCCCACACATGGCTATTCCAGCTGTTCGAAATACCATCAAATGAGGCCTCGTCAGCAAACAGCACTATATGGAGGAAATCTTGTCAATCAATCCATTGTTGGAACAACTACCGACATAGTGCGACCCTTGGGGCAAAGTCAGTCATAAGAATTGCATGGACTCTTTGTGGGTGTTATGGGTGTAATAATTGTTTGTGGAGTACTCGCTTCAGGCTAGTATGTGCAGGACCCATTTCATATCCTTCCCCATACACAAGGTGCACGCCAGTAAGTCCTGTGAAACTCTACCAGTATTCTTCCATCGTTTTGTACTGCACGTCTTTGAATAGCTCTGAGTAATGAATGGGTCCGCCGTTGATTCATAGCACGATCTGTCACGGGATAATGTAAATACGATACAACACAGCCACCTTGCGAACAAGCAAAGTAAATAAAACCTGCATGATGACTTCCTAGTAATCAGGCTCGTCCTCCTTGTCGCCGCGCAGGAAATAAAGAATGTACACGTAAATAAACAGCACAGTACTTGTAAATGTGTACACATGTTAGTTCTAAATAAGCTGGAAAACAGTAATGCTAGACAAAGTAGTAGACAAGATTACTTTCATACTTCAAAATGGCTTCTCCGACCCCAGTGTTCAGTAGAACATTCTCGTATACTCTTATGTGCTGTTGCAGTATTACACGCTCTTACGGAAACACCATACAATACAGGGACAGCTACAAGTAAAACAGTTTCTGCGTCCGTTACTTATTTATTTTGCCACTACGCGTTTTGATGGTTCCCACCATCATCTTCAGATGGATATGGGACACCTAATATCGTGTCGGACTCCCCTTTTCCCGACGTAGTGCATCAATTCGACGTGCCATTGACTCAACAATCGTTGGAATACAAACATAGGCTTCCGCGGCCATTGTTACAGTCAATAAAATTTTTCTGGGTTTCTGGCCGCATTATCAATAAGTAAAACTACCGACGTTTCAGTCACTGTTGCAAGTGATCTTCGGGGTGTTTTTGTTTAATGCTGAATGAGAAAACTTTTTTCTTATATACCTGCAGACGTGGCTGTTATCTAATTCTGAAGCCGGCCGGAGTGGCCGAGCGGTTCTAGGCGCTTCAGTCTGGAACCGCGCGACCGCTACGGTCGAAGGTTCGAATCCTGCCTCCGGCATGGATGTGTGTGATGTCCTTAGGTTAGTTAGGTTTAATTAGTTCTAAGTTCTATGGGACTGATGACCTCAGCTGTTAAGTCCCATAGTGCTCAGAGCCATTTTTCTAATTCTGATAAGCTGTTAAGGATGAAGGGGAGGGATGTTAGAAGTTCTTTATTGTTGTTTTCATTATTTCTTTTCTTTTTTCTTCATCGATGGTTCAAATGGCTGTGAGCACTATGCGACTTAACTTCTAAGGTCATCAGTCGCCTAGAACTTGGAACTAATCAAACCTAACCAACCTAAGGACATCACACACATCCATGCCCGAGGCAGATTCGAACCTGCGACCGTAGCGGTCACGCGGTTCCAGTCTTCATCGATGGAAACCCGACGTTTTGATAGATGTTTGCATTACTGCTTGTGATTGGTGGAAATTGGCGAGTGGAAAATCAGGTGGCAGTTGCGACGAGGCGTTGTTTTACTGCTTTCTAGGGCCGTCTGAGGCGCGCCAGTATTCTGTGCACCTGCGGCCGCTGCGGTCTGTGTATATTACTTCACGTGAGCTCTCGTCCCGTAACGCTGTTACTGCTAGCAGCCAAGACGTCGGGAGTCAGTACGCGCGTTCTCTGTTCATGTTGGCGGATAGCCTGCCTTTTTCTACTGCCTCTCTAATCTTCCGCCTGAAATAAGAGGCTGTGTCGTCAGTGCGCGAGCTTCACCAAAATCAATCTGTTTTCCGCACACATCCTCGTGTTCTGCCACCGCTGACTTGGTGTGTTGCCTCAGTCGGGTATATCTTTCGTGTTATCCGAGCGCTGATGGGTCGCCCCGTCTCTCCTACATACACTAATCCGCATTCGCAACTGACTTCATAAACTCCAGCAGCATGTAATTTGTCAACTGCATCTTTCGTTGCGCGAATACCATCTTTTCTTCTGTTGCTGCTTCGGAAAATCGGCTTGATGCCTGCTCGGCGGAGAATTTTGCCCACCCGTTGGAACTCGTCTGAAGAAATGTTGAACAATGCTGCCTCTATAGCCGTCCACATTTGCGAAAGGTGTAGGACTTTGTGCCAAAGTTGACCTCTCGATTATGTCCCATAAATGTCAGATGGGCGGCAAAATCATTCACCCGAATTGTTCAGAATGTTCTTCAGACCAATCGCGAACAATTGTGGCACGGTGACATTGCGTATTGTTATCCATTAAAACTGCATCGTTGGTTGGAAACATGAAGTCCATGAACGGCTGCGAATGGTCTCCAAGTAGCCGAAAATAAACATTTCCAGTCAATGATCAGTTCAGTTGGACCACAGCACCCGGCCCAAACACAGCCCACCCCATTATGGAGCCACCACCAACTCACTCCAAGCCCCTTATCGACAACTTGGGTCCACGGGATCGTGGGGTCTGCGCCACGCTCGAACCCTACCACCAGTCCTTTCCAACCGAAATCGAGACTTATCTGACCAGGATACGGTTTCCCAGTAGTCTGGGGTCCAACCGATATGGCCACGAACCCATGAAAGATGCTGCAAGCTGTGTCGTGCTGTTAGCAAAGGAACTCGCGCCGTTTGGCTGCTGCCATAGCCAATCAACGCCAGATTTCGAGGCACTGTCCAAGTGGATACTTCCGTCGTACGTCCTACGTTGATATCTGCGATTGTTTCACGCAGTGTTGCTTGTCTGTTAGCACTGACAATTCTACGCAAACGCCTTGCTCTCGGTCGTTAAGAGAGGTAATGCCGGAAATATGGTGTTCTCGGTACACTCTTGACACTGTTGATCTCCGAATACTGAATTCCCCAACGATTTCCAAACTGGAATGTCCCATGTGTCTAGCTGCAAATAGCACTCTGCGTTCAAAGTCTGTTAATTCCCGTCTTGTGGCCATAATCACGTCGAGAACCTTTTCACATGAATCATTTGAGTACAAATAACAGCCCCGCCAATGCAAAGGCCTTTTATGTCTTGTGTACGCAACACTGCCGCCATCTGTGTATGAGCGTACAGCCATCCCATGACTTGTGTCACCTCTGTGTATTATGGGAGCAGGTGTGAAATGGGGTCTGCTTTGTGAAACAGTTAGAGTTTTCGGAGGATCCAACAAACTGTGACACATACATCTTGGTGATTGATCTGACTGACAGTTCTGAGAGAAGTTAGTGGCTAGCTTGCTGTTGTAGGTATGTCTTAGAATGATTAATTCGTTATAGCAGCAATGAGAGTTCTACAGAAATACATTTGCTGACTTACTGAACACCATTTGAGTATCCACTTTTACAGTTATTTATTTCTAGTTTCTGCTACCAGTCACTTTTTTATTTTATGTTTAATCTAACATAATACAACGCGTTTCGAACATGTTCTGTTCATCTTCAGGCGCTTATACATACATAAAGAGAAATGTTACTTAAGGTTAAACAGTCTTAAACTAGATTAATCTAGAACTTTTTGTCCATTGTGTGTTAATGTAGGGACTGGTGTGGCATTTGGGGAGGGGGGGGGGGGCGGGGGGAGGTTGACTATGTATGATGTGGTTGACTATGTATGATATCACAGCCTGTATGGGATGCAGATAGATTTGCATCAGTTATGTGTTACGAAAATAGTGTGAAAGACTTTTATGACAGTTGATCATTTACGATTTTTTACAGTTCTTCGGCATACATTAATCCTGTTCCTGTGATGTGATTATTAATAATTGTATTGAGAGTGTATATGAAGTATAAGATGCCAACATTTACAATAAACAACCATAATCTTTTTCATAATCCTGGGGTAGAAATGTACCTACTGCACATACCCAACCTGGAAGCTGTTGTTATTGGATCTCACGCTAAAAAATAAAAAAAATAAAAAATAAAAAAAAAGGTTCAAATGGCTCTGAGCACTATTGGACTTAACATCTATGGTCATCAGTCCCCTAGAACTTAGAATTACTTAAACCTAACTAACCTAAGGGCATCACACAACACCCATTCATCACGAGGCAGAGAAAATCCCTGACCCCGCCGGGAATCGAAACCGGGAACCCTCTCACGCTAAATACTTTAGCAACAGTAACTATTACATACATAATTTTGGCTTGTGCAGTTATCTCCAGCAGTTCTATGTAATCTGGACGGGAAGGAGAAGTAACTGGAGGCGTGACATCTTCACTGTATTCTTCCTCGTTTTCTACAGTCATCTCTGCTTATAACTGTCTGTGAACATAGAGCTCAAAACTAGGATAAGAAAACAAAAATTAAAACACATGGTTTAAAAATAAAACCATGTTAATCATACACATGTATTCATTTTATTTTCATCTACTTACATCATAAAACTGAAATAATTAACGAAATAGTATCTTGAGAATGTTGTCCAGTTTCATACACATCCTTTTAATATTCGTGCTGACTATCCCATTGCCAATACCAATAAACTCTGCAATGGACAAAACGTAATCACTAGAAGCAAAATATTTGTGTTTCATTGGTAGATTGTTCATTGGTGGAAGAGAAGTATTTCTGCAAAGAAATAAATGAATGACAAGAGACAATTTGTATGATAATGCAAGAGAAATTGAAAAACTTAACTTGTCAGCCAGTCTTCCCACTGTTACGATTATGTAGACTCAATAACTATAGATTCCTGTTGGCTGACAAGTACCTGTGTTATTATAACACTCAGATAACAATTAATTTTTGATAAATATGGTGTAGTTATGTGAATAATACCATTAACTAAGAAACAAAACAATTATATCCTACAGCCTTCTTAAAAGAAACTGACTTTCCTGTCAATTTTGCTGTGATAACCTTAGCTCCAGGAGGCACAAACAGTTTATATATTTAGGGGAATAATGCTAGGCCTTGGAAAATTTTGCTACTCGGAAACACTCACTAAAAGATGGAAAGTTGGTGTCCCAATGGGAGATAAGAGTGGCCAATATTTCCAGCTCTAGATATGGCTGAGTAAACTCGGGACATTAGTGTGCTGTCAAACTCTTTGTTACATTAAACAACCATAATTAGCCATCAATTTCACAGAAATTATACTTCACTAAAGTGCAATATATTTCAATATTAAGTTACCTTCAACTAGCTAAAATTTGACATAAAGAAGTACACTGAAAATAACTTGATATTCAAGGAAAGTTGAAAGCATAGCATTCCAGTCACTCCTTTCGCAGCTACAATTATGTAGATTCAACAACTAGATTCTTGTTCTGTTCTTGTAACATACATATGTAGCTGTTAATTTATGACAAATGTGGATTGTCTTATGTGCATAATACTAATAACTGAGGAACACTACAGATACATTCTATAGTTGAGCAAGTATCACCATTTTTTAAATAAGAAAATATTAATTTTCCTGTTAATCTTACTGTGTTAAACTTAACTTGAGTAAGCACATAAAGTTTACACGCCTCAGTGAATAATGGTAGCTGGGAGGCACTGTTATTGCCTTGAAGCATTAATGGGCTGTGATCCTAATATTTTCACTAAAAGGCGTAAAGTTGTTCTGGCACTGCTGTGGTGTTCACAGGAAGGGTCATTCCCGATAGAGAACGGAGTGGAACAATATTTTCTGCTATTGATGTGATGTGGCTGAGTGAAACTAGGACATGCATGATTTAGCAAAACGTTTTGCAACATGAAAAATCATAATGTTTTTGTCTAAAACTGAAGAAGGTCTTAACACAAATAGTTCCCATCACTGGTGTGGTTTTTCGATTTGGTTAAGTCTGCTAAATAAAAAGAAAAAGTCCTTTCCAGTGCTGCAGCAATTGTGACACAAGCTAAATAAACAAGATTATTTTGGCACGATCGTCATTTTATTGTGCCTAATTTACATAAATAACACGTCGGAATTCACGAATTACTGAAACCAAATGCACATTACTACAAATAAATAGTATTATTTTAGGGAGCCGGCCGTAGTGACCGAGCGGTTCTAGGCGCTACAGTCTGGAACCGCTCGACCGCTACGGTCGCAGGTTCGAATCCTGCCTCGGGCATGGATGTGTGTGATGTCCTTAGGTTAGTTAGGTTTAAGTAGTTCTAAGTTCTAGGGGACTGATGACCTCAGAAGTTAAGTCCCATAGTGCTCAGAGCCATTTGAACCATTTATTATTTTAGGAAACAGAGAAATAGTCTCAGCTGTCCGTCATATGCTCCAGTTTTTCACGTACAAGATTGAAAAGACGGAGTACAGCTTCCTTTGATAAGCGAACTCTGATATAAAATCGAAATCGTCGAATTCTTCGAAATAATTAGGGCGAAGTCTCACTTTCTTTTCCTTTCTCATTCTCGTGAACAGTTCAGCCATAACTGGGCCAGAGCTCTGCACTTAAGTTATCCTGAGTTTATTCTCCGGTAAGGCGTTATTGCGGCTTCGTACAACGCGTTTCTCTAGCTTTTTCGAGAATAGAGGATAACCTGCTGTTAATCGGTGAGTGTACAATCGGATCATAAGGATTTTTTACGGAATATATTCTTTAACCATTGGTAACTTCTGTATATGCAAAGATTATTTTTGGTATACATCATAAAATATACATAATCCTATTTCTAATTTTTATTATATCTGTTACTGTACTTTGATGAAAACATATCTTTGTTCTGCTGAGAGAGATAATACAAATTAGAGGTAGCAATACATATATATTTTACGGTGTATACCAAAAATAATCTTTGCACGTACAGCAGTTGTCAATTTCGTAAAAAAATTCCTTATGCTGTTTAGATGTGCGTACATGTAAACCATGTAATCCTATTATTACATGAACATTACGAAATATTGTCGATGTGATACGCTATAGAACATTACGTATAAGGCAAGTCGAATTACAATGAACTGAAAAACCGCAGATTATTATTGTAAGAAATACTCGTATGTGTCTTTTGTGTAATACAGACACCGCTATTGATGGGCAACGCCCGAAACTAGTCTTGTGAAATAAAATACTACCACATATCAGTTTTCGTCGAACAGTTAGTTAAAAAATGATACAGTTACAAGTTTCGAACACACTATAAAACTGCTTATGTTTCCAACCCCTTCTAAATTCAACCCTTACAAGTAAAGTCGTCTTGTAGTAAGAACACCAGAGAAATAAAACGACTTAATTGTTAATATTACGCTGCTAAAAATCACCAAACTGTGAGGTAAAATTTACACAGTCGTCAATTTTGCAATTTGCAAGTGCACGACTAAGCCTGTGGAGGAAAAAGGCGACAGGATATTGAGAATCTCGCGCGGCGCACATGCACTTCAGCTTAGGTGGCAATATCAGTTTCTTTCGCGGCTTGACAGACCACAACCGTCCTCCATCGAACTGTTCGACTCGATTTCTCCTACGCCACCATGGTACGTTGTACACAGTTATCATTTACACCCTGTACATTGTGAAAAGAAACGGTCCTATACGACTCCCTTGTGGTACGCCCGAAATTACTTTTAAGTCTGGATATTTTTCTCTGTTAATTTTTGTCCAGAAAATGGAAGGACGAAATTCTATATGCCTGCGATGTAATGCATGAAGCAACTGCAGATAAAAACTGACGAAATATCACCCCAGAGTGAGTAGACATACCAATAGTTCTTCCGCAGAAACCCGTCAATGAGTGTATAATAAACTTCAGCTTTCCCTTTACCCAAAAGAAACAGTTCTACCTCTGATTTCAATTCATACAGCTTGTCAGACATATTGTTCTTCGAATACCACCGAACTTGTTTATGAAAGACTAAAGATTGGTGTTCATCACAGAGATCATACACAGAACTCGAAAAAAGCGAGTTTATACAGCACTTGACTTAATTTCGTTAATAATGGTGGCCTGAATCTGCACCTTTCCATCTAGCTTTGTTTCAGTAATATTAAAATATATTCAAGAGTTTGTTGTGACATCCGGAAAAGTTCTGTGTATCATTTTTCGGCTTTTGATTTGTCTGGTAAAAGTATCCAGAGTGTGGACGTTCTGCAGTCAAAGGGTTCATCAACTGCACATCCTGTTCTTCTTCCTTACCAGTAATCCCTTTTATATCGCGAACGAGTCACTGTCACTACCATCAGATGATGCAGGGATCTTCGCTCTCGCTTCATACCGCTGCAAGTACTCGTAATGCACTGAGACAGCGAAGAGAACTGCCGAAGGGTGGATGCTCAAGGCTAGCAGCGAGGTGCCAGCAACAAGGTTATAGCTGAGACGCACCCTCAAAGCGAGTAAGAAGAAAACAGAATACGTAGATTTCTTGACCAATTGGCGTGAAATGATCTCCTAATATCAGCGTTCACTCTGCATCAGATGAAACTAATGTTGTTACAACGGTTACTAGACACAGGGGACCACGCGTGCTCATTTTACACGTAGCTCGTAATGACTTATGGGTATTATAGAACTAAACGTGGATGTAATGTGTATATTCCACAGGAAATGTACTGCACGTGCTGACAGATTCATACAATTTCAGTTTTTAAACAGAGACACACACTTTATTCACAGCTTTTAAGAGAGTTGTAGAAAAATGTTCGTACTTGAGTTTCAAGGCGCTGTAAACAATGGCGCACCGGTTTTAACCATTGGCCTTGAATTCCGGAATAAATTCTATGCGATTTTGCACTGTCGTTTTGTAAACAAAGGTCTGCCAAGTATCGGACCAAATCTGTGACTGGATTCAGACTTCCTAGAGGTAAAACTACACGTCTTCTTAACAGGGTGAAATCGACAAATGGAGAGGTAATTTGTCACGAACCATTCCGGGGTGTTGTGTTAGACCAGCGGTTCCGCAGCTGTTCTACCTGGTGCCCCCTTTGCAGCCCCATAATATCTCATGGCTCATTATGTTTATTTATTTTATTTATCGATTAATTCATTTTTTGGTTTCTTTCCAAAATATTTATCTCACAATAATCTGCAATGAACAATTCAGGAAAAGCTGGTTATCAAATGTAGAGTGGTTCAAAACTTCGGTGTTTCAAAGGACTTGGTAGACGAAACAGAAATGTCTTCATGTCGTACTTAAAAACCTTATGCTATTGTTTTCACTAGAACAACAGTTTTCACGTCTAACATTTTTTATGTGACGAAAGTGAAAACATTAGTGAGGCGGTTGAAGTTGTTTTTCTTTGAGCAGCTAGGTAAAGCACATCTGAGATCACTCTCCACGTTCAGGCGACTGCTCTGTTCAGTTTTCATGGCGGCGAGTGTCTAAGTCTGGGGGGCAGTTTTAAGACTACCTGGATAAATAGGAACAAACGGGTCCAAAATTCTTCCAACCCCCTTTCTAGAAACTGTTCTTAAGGACTGGAAGCACATTTCAATTACATTTTCTGGCACTTCGTCAGGAAGTGCATGCACGTCAGTTGTGAAGGACGGCCTTGCCAATTAACAATGCCAGCCTTCTGAAGACAAACGAGGAAAACAAAGTTTAAACGCTTCATGAAGCCGTTCCAGGTCTTAACTGATGATGACACTCCACTAATTTATATTGCGCTGTTGCCTATCTAGAAGTTAACTGACACGAGGGAACGACGAAACGTTAGTAATGGGAATATCCAGGCGACGCTTCCGTATGGTGTCTTTCTCAAGAAGGCGCTTATGGGATCATTTGTATTGTAGTTTCAAATTCGGATTATACATGGTTTCACAGAAGTCTGAAAGGTATGGCAGGGAAAATATGAAGCTGTCATCAATGAATCTACGATAAACTTCAGCTTTACCTTGACTCAAAAGAAATCTACCTCTGATTTCAGTTCATAGTCTGTTCGAAAACTACCGGACTTGTGTATGAAAGATTAAAGATGGGTGTTCATCACTGAGTTCATATATAGGACTCGGAAAAAGCGATTATTCACAGTACTTGACGTAATTTTATTAACTTCTGAGATAGTCCCTTTCAGTACCGTGTCCAGTTCCTCAGGTAAAGTTTTAGAAGCTAGAACCTGTGTGTAGATCAGACAGTGAGAGCCAGTATGATTACCATTGTCTTCTGCGGCAGTACTCAAGAAGTCAGAACGTGAAGCTAATATGACTCGTGCTCCCTCAGTACAGACTGCCGTAACTCGGTCCCAAGACAAACCATTTTCAACCAAAAATGTTGTTTCCAAGTTTTTTAAATATTTCTTCCATTATTTTCTGTCTCGTCTACGAATCAGTCGTGTACTATTAAATAACATTGTTGAGCTGTATTAGTAGAATCTGCACACTGCAAGGTAAAAAACGCAGACATTTTCAGTGTTTTAACTAGCTGGTATTTCACATTCAGGGCCATTTCTTCGACCCTACGTTGCAAACTGTTTTATGAAAGAGGTCGTGTCCATTTTTCGCTGACTGTCTTCTCCAACACAGATCGCAATGAGTTGTTACTGAGGACATTATGACAACGGACAACGCACTGTGGCGGTTGGACATTGTCTTTTTCAGTAAACGTGGATCTAAACTTAATATACTTTTCATTATGCAATCTTCTTTTAGCAGCAGACATTTTCACTCAATGTACAAAACTAATTAAAATACTATTTACTTTTGCAGAGCACTATAGGTATAATACTGAGTTAAGAAAGCAGAGCCAGACCGAAGGATGTGTTGTGTCAGCAAGAACTCCGTGATACGCGAGGCAATGCTGCCAACTCAACAAAAATGCATTCGCTAACTGTACTAGGAATATAAGTCTTTTGTTTCGTCTGACTGCATGTTCTGCTTTCTTCTGTGCTGTCTGCGCACCCATTCACAATAAATCTGTAACGCTCCCCCCGCCCCCTTCCATGTGGCGCCCGCCCCCCATATTAGACTTACTGCTATTCACGATATTTTTTAAGTAGTTTAATTTGGTGCTTGATGTCAGAAGCTCGATATGCTTATTGGTGGATGATGCTGTCGTGTTTAGGAAAGTTGCAACAAAGTGCAGGAAGGCACGGTGCGGATAGACGCTTGGTATAGCAATTTGCAGTTGACACTCGATAAAAGAAACCGACACATCTGATTTAATTGGACTACATAACATTATTCTTGTTTACTTCAGGTGATATTCAATTTATATTTTTTTTTTTCAAGAGATTCTCCATTGATTACTAATCAAAGATTCTACCCCTAGACCAGGGGTAGCATCTTTGACTAACAATCAAAACGTTGTCGGTCCTGGGTTCGAAGACCTGGTGGTCGAAGACTTTCGGCATAAGATGTCAACCTCATTTTGCCAAAGGTCTCGTCAAAGAGGGTGGAGGAGCGGACAGAGACTCAGGGCACTTCTTGTCCTTGGGGTGTGGAACTGTCCCTAAAGATGTAAGAATCAGCAATGATCAACGACATGAGGATGCAGAAGGCAATAGAAAGATGGACAGATAACCTGTGTTCACCGGACATGTGGGCTGTAATTGAAAAAGTGTCATGATGATCTCTCCATTGCGAAAACATTCCGGAATAATACCCCATTCTGATCTGTGGGAGGGGACTGTGAAGAGGGAGATGACCATGAGAAAATGATTGAATAACCAGCGAAAGGATAACGTTTCACGGGTAGGGCCGTGGTATGTCAGAAGCTTGAACGTGGTAGAGAAGCTAAAAAACTCAAAAGGAGAACGCAAGGAAGTAGGGGTCAGTGAAGTGAAATGGAAAGAAGTATTTTTAATCAGATGAGTATAGGGTGATATCAACAAGATCAGAAAATGGTATAACGGGAGTAGCATTTTCAGTAGGAAGGTAGAGCAGAGAGTATGTTACTGTGAATAGTTCAGTGATAGGGTTATTCTTATCAGAATCGACAATAAACCAACGCCGACAACGATAGCTCAGGTATATATGCCGACGTCACAAGCCAAAGATGAAGAGTCAGAGAAAGCATATGAGGATATTGAACGAGTAATGCAGTATGTAAAGGGAGATGAAAATTTAATAGTAATAAGGAATTGGAATGCGACTGTAGGGGACGGATTAGAAGAAAGGGTTACGGGAGAATATGGGTTTGTTAGTAGGAATGAGAGAGGAGAAAGGCTAATCGAGTTCTGCAATAAATTTCAGCTTGTAATAGCGAAGACTCTGTTCAAGAATTGCAAGAGGAGCAGGCATACTTGGAAAATGTCGGGAGATACGGGAAGACTTGAGTTAGGTTACATCGTGGTCACACGGAGATTCTGAAAACAGATACCGGACTGTGAGGCATAACCAGGAGAAGAAATAAACTCAGATCACAATTTAGTAATGGTGAAGAGTAGATTGAAGTTTAAGAGAACCCTCAGGAAGAATCAGTGCACAAAGAAGGGGAATACGGAAATACAAAAGAATGAAGAAATACGCTTGAAGTTCTCTAAGGATGCATTTGTAGATACTGCGATAAATAATAGCTCAGTAAGCAGTTCAGTCCAATGGACATCTGTAAAAAGGGCAATCACAGAAGTTGGAAAGAAAAACATAGGTACAAAGAAGGTAGTTGCATAGAAATCACAAGTAACAGAAGAAATACTTCAGCTGATCAATGAAAGAAAGAAATAGAAAATGTTCATGGAAATTCGGGAATACCGAAATGAAAGTCATTTATAAATGAAATAGATAGGAGGTGCAGGGAAGCTAAGGCGAAACGGCTGCATGAAAAATATGATGAAATCGAAAAAGAAATGATTGTCAGAAGGACAGACTCAACATACAGAAAAGTCAAAACAACCTTCTATAAAATGAAAAGTAATAGTAGTAACATTAATAGTGCAATGGGAATTCCACTGTTAAATGAAAAGGACAGAGCAACTACGTGGAAAGAGTTCATTGAAAGCCTGTATAAGGGGGAAGACTTATCTGATGACGTGGTAGAAGAAGAAACGTGAGTATACAGGGATGAGATATGCGTGCTTTCAAACAAATTAATGGTGGTCCTCAACTACGTACCCTCAGACTCAGAGTTGAAATATTAAAACTTTTGGGTGGTTTCGTTGTCTAGGGGCTGGGATACGTAGATGCTGCATTACAGGCCAAATACTGTTGAGTCTACAGTATACAATATGAATATACACATGAATCTAATAGTCTAAGGTTCCTATCACTCGGCAATTGCGAATTTTGAATCCAACATGGAAATTTATAAATGAAAGATTGTAATTAAATAAAATCTGCTGGTACTATTTTTAACGACTTTAAATGATGAGTACAATAGCAGAAGTACCTTTAAGAATGCCATTTATTACTACTAAACACTTATTGGTGTCGATGGCCCAGCAATTAAATAGAATATTAGTTGAATAACAGGGAAACAATAGATTCCTACATCACGTAATTAGTTATGAACCACAACATAGCTCTCGAGATATTAACTTCTAAACGCATACTACGTCTTCACTGCAGAAGCCACGGAAATCTCACACGTGCACAAGTCAGCACTACAAAATATTTCTGTCTCCCGCGACCACGAGCAAACTGCTCAACACTCTCAAAGTATTTCCCACGACCGTACATCTCGCCTTCCCATCCAGCACTCCCCATGTCCTCTCACCCGAGGCATCCCCCACTTGCCTACAGCCTCTCGATTGACTTCGGTAGTCGACTACCGTAGTAACGAGCGCTGTGATTGGCTAGAGCGCTCCCGCCATGTCTCCGAGCCAACGCACACTCACAAAAATATTGGAACACATGCAAACTACTAGATTTACACTTAAATAACTTGAAATTAAATAAATATTCCAACATCTGGACCATGAACACGCTGTAACACACATTATTAAACGCATAAACAAATTAAAATATATATCAAAGGAATAGCAACAAAAGTAGACCAGTAGCCTAATGTCTGTGTCCTTTCTACAAAACAGTAAATATGTGACCAATTTCTTCATGAATAGTTTATAAAAATGGCTCAAATGGTTCTGAGCACTATGGGACTTAACATCTGTGGTCATCAGTCCTCTAGAACTTAGAACTACTTAAACCTAACTAACCTAAGGACATCACACACATCCATGCCCGAGGCAGGATTCGAACATGCGACCGTAGCAGTCGCGCGGTTCCGGACTGCGCGCCTAGAACCGCTAGACCACCGCGGCCGGCAATAGTTTATATCGCATATAAACAAAGACATAGAAGAGTAAATATGTTTATAAGCATTCTGCTACCGTTTTTTCGTGTAACTGTGGAGTACTTATGGCCTGATGCGATCAATAGTAACCAGCTACTTTGACCTCCAATAACTCATGTACAATTCAAGTTACATGCCTGTAATTCATACCAATTTAGGTTTACACAAATAGCTTTCTAAAGACATGTCGATGGACAAAATCGTATGAACCGTTTAGATTTTGGAAATTCGTTGCTGGGAGTTACTTGTATAATTTAGAGTTAGATACTAAACTTTAAACTAATAAACATACTGAAAATCTGATAACACCATCAGAATCATCGTGCAAATAATGGTAATGTAAGTGTTTCTTTTTAAGGTATCATGATTCCTCTGGCTATTATTAATTTCTACATGAACTGTGAAATGTCTGCCATTATGGTTTCACAAAGTCCGCCATCTTTGGCACTCCCAGCATACAAATCCCCTTCATCGATACAAAGCACAGTCCTCGACACAGCGACAACATTGAATTCCCAGCCACGCAGTCAGCCTGGACCACGCGCTGGGGCCACCCCTCTTGCTGTTACCTCAGAGATAGTAGCTCCAGTATTAGAGTCAGAAGTTAAAAGAGCTGTGGAAGACTTAAGATCGAATAAGTCAGAAGGGATAGATAACATTCCATCAGAATTTCTGAAATTGTTGGAGGAAGTGGCAACAAAACGAATAATCACGTTGGGATGTAGAATGTATAAGCCTGGCGATATACAGTTGTGTCTTACCCACTCGTCAAGTGTGGGGTACCTAGGAAACCTGCTTCTCGTATAGCTAGACAACAATTCAAGCAAATCGTATTAATGAATTTTATTACAGATAATAAAATGGCAATACTTAACTTTGAGAATTTACAATCATGTGTCGCAAGCAAATCGTGACAGACAAATAAGAAGTCTCTTCAGTATATACAATTGGTAATACAAGAGAAGTAATACAGTTCCTAAGTCGCTGCTATACAAGTGCCTATTCTTGATGCTGCCGTCGAAGTCGGCGCACTAGGCTGGTCTTCAACTGGGCCGAGGCCAGGCGGCGCGGTGCTTCGTGTCGAGGTCGGGTTGTCGTCCTAGAGAGGCGTCGGTCCGTGTGGTACTGGCTGACGACTTCCCCACAGCCCTCTCTGCTCCAACGTTCCCCACCGGAGTGCAGGCGCTTGACTTTATGCCGGAACATATACCATCTGGCTTTCTGGAAAAAATATCATTCACACAATTCCGAAGACGGAAAGAGCCGACAAGTGTGGGAATTACCGAACAATCAACTTAATAGCTTATGCTTCCAAGTTGCTGACAAGAATAATTTACAGAAGAATGGAAAAGAAAGTTGAGGATGTGTTTGATGACATTCAGTTTGGCTTAAGATAAGTTAAGGGTACCAGAGAGGCAATTCTAACGTTGCGACTGGTAATGGAAGCAAGGCTAAAAAAATCAAAAAAAAAAATCGGGGTAAGGTATAGGGAGAGACGTGTAATATACAATATGTACAGGAGCCAAGAGGGAATAATAAGAGTGGATGACCAAGAACGAAGTGCTCTGATTAAAAAGTGTGAACGACAGGGATGTAGTCTTTTACCCCTACTGTTCAATCTGCACATTGAAGAAACAATGATGGAAATAAAAGAAACTTTCAGAAGTGTAATTAAAATTCAAGGTAAAAGGATATGGATGATGCGATTCGTTGATGACATAGCTATCCTGAGTGACAGTGAAGAAGAATTACATGATCTGGTGAATGAAATGAACAGACTAATGAGTACAGAAATGGATTGAGAGTAAATCGAAGAAAGACAAAAGTACTGGGAAGCAGCAGAAAAGAAAACAGTGAAAAACTTCTCACGATAGCTGATCACGAAGTAGATGAAGTTAAGGAATTCTGCTACTTAGGCAGCAAAATAATCCATGACAGATGGAGCAATAATGACATAAAAAGAAGACTAACACTGGCAAAAAGCGAATTCCTAGCCAGGAGAAGTCTACTAGCATTAAATATAAGTCTTAATTTGAGTAAGAAATTTCTCGGTATAAACATCTGGAGAACAGCATTTTATGGTAGTGTAAAATGAACTGTTTGAAAATCGATACAGAAGAGAATGGAAGCATCTGTGATGTGGTGCTACAAAGAATGTTGAAAGTTAGGTGGACTGAGAAGGTAAAGAATGAGGAGGTTCTCCAGACAATCGGCGAGGGAAGGAATATGTGGGAGAAAAAAGGCCATTCCGTTCATCTGATATACCAAGACCTTTGCCATCTCTGAGAGACATGTTACGTCATCAGCAGACCTTAATGTTTTAAAATGTAAAACATTCTCGGTTTTCAGGCCGTGACAGTTCTGGATAAAATCTCAAGCTTTCGACGTTACCTTCATCGCCTTCGTCAGGAGCAACTGACTGTCTTCACTGCTGCTGTGGTTGCCTTTTTATAGCCCGCGGACGGCTTCTGATTGGTCGGCTTATGATTGGTCGGCGATTACGTACTGCTGTCGCAGATGGTGTCAATGTCTGCGCCGGTGGCGCCACCGCTTCCGTTGGAACGTCAACCTTGAAAGGAACGTCTCTGCTGCTTCTCTGCATCAACCGTTCGTTTCCATGCGCAGCTCAGATGGTATCCGCTATCGCGGTTAAAGTTCTTTTGGCTCATTCTTATCTCTACAGCCTCCTTAATAAAAGAATCACAGTACGTGGAGGCATGGGACAGAATTTTTGTTTCATGGAACAATATTTGCCGGACGAAGTGGCCTTGCGGTTAAAGGCGCTGCAGTCTGGAACCGCAAGACCGCTACGGTCGCAGGTTCGAATACTGCCTCGGGCATGGATGTTTGTGATGTCCTTAGGTTAGTTAGGTTTAACTAGTTCTAAGTTCTAGGGGACTAATGACCTCAGAAGTTGAGTCCCATAGTGCTCAGAGCCATTTGAACCATTTTTGTACAATATTTGATGTTTGTTCGTAAGGCTGTGCTCCGCAATTACCGATTTCTGCAGTTCTCTATTTTAAATATGGCGTTGGTGTTCTGCACAGCGGTCGGAAACGATACGAATCGTCTGACCTATATAATTGCTTCCACACTCACAGGAGATATTATAAACTCCAGGGACCCTGAGGCCGCGATTGTCCTTAACAGGGCGCATCATCTCCTTAATTTTCTTAGGATGACGAAAAATCGGTCTTATACCTCACCTACGCAGCACTCTTCCTATTTTGCTGGAAATTGTGCCACAAAAAGGAAGAACCGCAATCGGTGTTTCATCCTGTGAGTGTGCAGCATTTCCACGTTTCCCTGTTTTTGGAGAACGCTGCCTGTATATCGCGTCCATCATAGTCATTCTTTCGGAACACGTACTTCAGATGGTTAATCTCGGACCTTAAGTGGTCCTCGTCAGAAACAGTTTTTGCTCTATATACCAACGTTTCAGAACGGCTCTTTTCTGAGCAGGACGATGGAAACTCTGTGCATTCAGGTATAAATCGGTATGCGTCGGCTAACGGTATACAGAGTGACCAAGACTCCCGTCCACCTGTCGTTGTACTAAAACGTCCAAGAAAGGCAGTCTCCCTTCCTTCTCCATCTCGACAGTGCACTGGATGTTCGAATGTATGCTGTTCCTGTGTTCCATGAATTGTTAGAGAGCTTCTGCGCCGTGTGGCCAGATCATAAATGTATCGTCTACATAACGATAAAATAAGGATGGACGGATGGGAGCCGAATTTAATGCACGTTCCTCAAAATTCTCCATAAAAATGTTAGCCAGTGATGGAGATAACGGAGAGCCCATCGCCATACCGTCCGTCATTTCATAAAATTTGTTACCATACAAGAAGTAGGTGGTCCTCATCACGTGCCGGAACAAATTTATAGTTTCAGGAGGAAAAAAATCCGCCAGAATTTTTAAAGTGTCCTCCACAAGAACTTTTGAGAACAGCGATACCACATCCAGGTTGACTAAAATGTCATTTGGACCAACATTGAACATCTGGGAGTTTTTGATGTGATGTTCACACCGGCCGACTGACTATAGGAGTCATCAACTTTGTTAGGTATTTGGCCAGCTTATAAGTAGGAGAACCAATTGCACTGACAATAGGTCTCATGGGAACGTTATCCTTGTGGATCTTCAGTAGTCCGTACAACCTGTGCGGTCTAGGAGCTCGGACTCTGAGATTTTTTGTAACATCGTCTGGCAGCCCGGAATTCTTCAGTTACTGCACGGTTTTTCTGCTGTACGTTAAAGTTGGGTCCCGTTTAGGACATTTATACGAACTGCCCTCCAACAGCGACGTCATTTTACTATGATATTCATTAGTATTAAGGACCACGGTGGTATTTCCTTTGTCAGCTGGTAATATGATAAGATCTTCATCCTTCCGAAGTAAACGGAGCCCCTCTCCTCTCTACTGATATTAGATCTGGGAGGCTTAGCTGAGGCCAAAATGCGACTGGTAAAAAGTTTCACTTCGTCGGCGTCGTCCTGTGCAAGATTCCGCTCCGCCTGTTATACTCCACTGATAAGATCCACCATGGGTATAGTACGTGGTGTAGGAGAAAATTAAAACCTTAATTAAGGGCCGAGATGGCTCCTTTGTCCAGGTTCCTGCTCGACAAGTTGACGACAGTGCGTGCTGTTTCGTACGGTGACTCTGATCTTTGCATAGCTGCAAGACGCTCAAATTTCTTTACCTGTTTAGCCGATGTGTTGCTAAGACGAGCTCTTTGATGAGCAGCCCTCGTCATATCGCCCCACTCCCAGTCAAACGGCGAGAGAACTGTAGATAACAAAAAATGGCAACTATATAAACTTCGTGCATTAAGATCCAGTTCGTATCTTGTGTGTAGTAACCTTTCTTTGACGATCGACCGGCTTGTCTTCTGTAATATATTCTTCATTCCAACCGACTTGATGTGGTGTTTAACCACAACAATCTCAGGCACAATCTCCTTATCGCGACAGCGTTGCAGAAATGCCAAATTACTCCGCAATTGTGCATATTTGATGCGCAGCTTCTCCAGTTGGCGAACCTGGCGTGCGATGTCCTCCCCGTAGAGGAAAGTAATATGGGAAACGATGTTTTTCGCGTCGACACTTATATGTAAAACATTCTCGGTTTTCTTGCCGCGTCAGTTTTGAATAAAATCTCAAGATTTCGACGATTACCTCCATCATCATCGTCAGGAGCAACTGACTGTCTACACTGCTGCTGTGGTAAAGATTGCGATTCTTCCTTTTTGTGGCGCGATTTCCAGCAAAATAGGAAGAGTACTGCGTAGCCGAGGTACGAGACCGATTTCTCGTCCTCCTAAGAAAATTAAGATGATGCGCCCTGTTAAGGACAATCTCGGCCTCAGGTTCCCTGGAGTTTATAATATCCCCTGTGAGTGTGGAAGCAAGTATACAGGTCAGACGATTCGTATCGTTTCCGACCGCTGTGCAGAGCACCAACGCCATATTAAAAATAGAGAACTGGAGAAATCGGTAATTGCGGAGCACAGCCTCACGAACAAACATAAAATATTGTTCCATGAAACAAAAATTCTGTCCCACGCCTCCACGTACTGGGATTCTGTTATTAAGGAGGCTGTTGAAATAAGAATGAGCCAAAAGAACTATAACCGAGATAGCGGATAGCATCTAAGCTGTGCATGGAAACGAGCACTTGATGCTGAGAAGCAGCAGAGACGTTCCTTCCAAGGTTTACGTTCCAACGGAAGCGTTGGCACCACCGGCGCAGACATTGACACCGTCTGCGACAGCAGTACATAATCGCCGACCAATCATAAGCCGACCAATCAGAAGCCGTCCACGGGCTATAAAAAGGCAACCACAGCAGCAGTGAAGACAGTCAGTTGCTCTTGACGATGACGATGGAAGTAACGTCGAAAGCTTGAGATTTTATCCATAAAGACGCGGCAAGAAAACCGAGAACGTTATTCGGACCCGCAAAATCATGCGCCAGTCAAATCATCTCCCGAGCAAAACAAATAGAGGAAGGATTCGAAAACAAACAAATGACGGGTGTACTTCCGTCAGATTTAATTTCTGCATATAAATGCATCAAAACTAAAATGTACATCTGCAAATCAAACCAGACAATTTTAGTAAACGCTGGGGGGTGGGGCAATCGTCATCGATTTTCCTTTCCACCCCCCCCCCCCCCAACGTTTTCTAAAACTGTCTAAAATTGTCTAAAATCGATGACGTCGACGTAAGAACGGTCTCGCCCAGAGCAGTGGCCTGGTCTTCTTTTTATTTAATCTGCACGCAAATGATCAACCAGCACCAGACCATATTACCCATTTTTTGTATGTCGACGGTATGGCTGTTACTGAACAAGTAATCAAGTTTGAGAAAGTAGAATGAAAAACACGTTAATCATCATATTTTGAACATGACCAAGAGAACTCTATCAAACCAAATTCCTTGAAGACACAACGTAGCGCTCTACACCTTCGCACAACACAAGCAAAGAGAAAGCTGAACGTTACCTGGAATGCCAGCTATCTGGATCATACGGACGAACCAACATACACGGTCGTCGTGCTGGGCAGACTACAGATATACAAATGTCACTGCGAGAAGAGCCCCCAAAAGCAACAACTTCTTGAGGAAACCAGCGAATAGTAAATGGGAAGCCAGACCAACTGTATTAAGAAGAACTGTCCAAGCACTTTGCTTGTCCACGGCATAATATGCATGCCATGTATTGGCCGGATCAGCACTTGCACACCAACAACATATTGCACGATACCCACACCTCTTGTGAGGTTATATAAAATGATTCGACTCTTGAGATCCTGAAACCTGAAGAGTTGGACATAAGCGCACAGATAAATTTAAAGGGACTTTCGATGACGGTCGTCGTGCTGGGTAGACTACAGATATACAAATGTCACTGCGAGAAGAGCCCCCAAAAGCAACAACTTCTTGAGGAAACCAGCGAATAGTAAATGGGAAGCCAGACCAACTGTATTAAGAAGAACTGTCCAAGCACTTTGCTTGTCCACGGCATAATATGCATGCCATGTATTGGCCGGATCAGCACTTGCACACCAACAACATATTGCACGATACCCACACCTCTTGTGAGGTTATATAAAATGATTCGACTCTTGAGATCCTGAAACCTGAAGAGTTGGACATAAGCGCACAGATAAATTTAAAGGGACTTTCGATGACGGTCGTCGTGCTGGGTAGACTACAGATATACAAATGTCACTGCGAGAAGAGCCCCCAAAAGCAACAACTTCTTGAGGAAACCAGCGAATAGTAAATGGGAAGCCAGACCAACTGTATTAAGAAGAACTGTCCAAGCACTTTGCTTGTCCACGGCATAATATGCATGCCATGTATTGGCCGGATCAGCACTTGCACACCAACAACATATTGCACGGTACCCACACCTCTTGTGAGGTTATATAAAATGATTCGACTCTTGAGATCCTGAAACCTGAAGAGTTGGACATAAGCGCACAGATAAATTTAAAGGGACTTTCGATGACGGTCGTCGTGCTGGGTAGACTACAGATATACAAATGTCACTGCGAGAAGAGCCCCCAAAAGCAACAACTTCTTGAGGAAACCAGCGAATAGTAAATGGGAAGCCAGACCAACTGTATTAAGAAGAACTGTCCAAGCACTTTGCTTGTCCACGGCATAATATGCATGCCATGTATTGGCCGGATCAGCACTTGCACACCAACAACATATTGCACGATACCCACACCTCTTGTGAGGTTATATAAAATGATTCGACTCTTGAGATCCTGAAACCTGAAGAGTTGGACATAAGCGCACAGATAAATTTAAAGGGACTTTCGATGACGGTCGTCGTGCTGGGCAGACTACAGATATACAAATGTCACTGCGAGAAGAGCCCCCAAAAGCAACAACTTCTTGAGGAAACCAGCGAATAGTAAATGGGAAGCCAGACCAACTGTATTAAGAAGAACTGTCCAAGCACTTTGCTTGTCCACGGCATAATATGCATGCCATGTATTGGCCGGATCAGCACTTGCACACCAACAACATATTGCACGATACCCACACCTCTTGTGAGGTTATATAAACTGATTCGACTCTTGAGATCCTGAAACCTGAAGAGTTGGACATAAGCGCACAGATAAATTTAAAGGGACTTTCGATGACGGTCATCGTGCTGGGTAGACTACAGATATACAAATGTCACTGCGAGAAGAGCCCCCAAAAGCAACAACTTCTTGAGGAAACCAGCGAATAGTAAATGGGAAGCCAGACCAACTGTATTAAGAAGAACTGTCCAAGCACTTTGCTTGTCCACGGCATAATATGCATGCCATGTATTGGCCGGATCAGCACTTGCACACCAACAACATATTGCACGATACCCACACCTCTTGTGAGGTTATATAAACTGATTCGACTCTTGAGATCCTGAAACCTGAAGAGTTGGACATAAGCGCACAGATAAATTTAAAGGGACTTTCGATGACGGTCGTCGTGCTGGGTAGACTACAGATATACAAATGTCACTGCGAGAAGAGCCCCCAAAAGCAACAACTTCTTGAGGAAACCAGCGAATAGTAAATGGGAAGCCAGACCAACTGTATTAAGAAGAACTGTCCAAGCACTTTGCTTGTCCACGGCATAATATGCATGCCATGTATTGGCCGGATCAGCACTTGCACACCAACAACATATTGCACGATACCCACACCTCTTGTGAGGTTATATAAAATGATTCGACTCTTGAGATCCTGAAACCTGAAGAGTTGGACATAAGCGCACAGATAAATTTAAAGGGACTTTCGATGACAGTCGTCGTGCTGGGCAGACTACAGATATACAAATGTCACTGCGAGAAGAGCCCCCAAAAGCAACAACTTCTTGAGGAAACCAGCGAATAGTAAATGGGAAGCCAGACCAACTGTATTAAGAAGAACTGTCCAAGCACTTTGCTTGTCCACGGCATAATATGCATGCCATGTATTGGCCGGATCAGCACTTGCACACCAACAACATATTGCACGATACCCACACCTCTTGTGAGGTTATATAAAATGATTCGACTCTTGAGATCCTGAAACCTGAAGAGTTGGACATAAGCGCACAGATAAATTTAAAGGGACTTTCGATGACGGTCGTCGTGCTGGGTAGACTACAGATATACAAATGTCACTGCGAGAAGAGCCCCCAAAAGCAACAACTTCTTGAGGAAACCAGCGAATAGTAAATGGGAAGCCAGACCAACTGTATTAAGAAGAACTGTCCAAGCACTTTGCTTGTCCACGGCATAATATGCATGCCATGTATTGGCCGGATCAGCACTTGCACACCAACAACATATTGCACGGTACCCACACCTCTTGTGAGGTTATATAAAATGATTCGACTCTTGAGATCCTGAAACCTGAAGAGTTGGACATAAGCGCACAGATAAATTTAAAGGGACTTTCGATGACGGTCGTCGTGCTGGGTAGACTACAGATATACAAATGTCACTGCGAGAAGAGCCCCCAAAAGCAACAACTTCTTGAGGAAACCAGCGAATAGTAAATGGGAAGCCAGACCAACTGTATTAAGAAGAACTGTCCAAGCACTTTGCTTGTCCACGGCATAATATGCATGCCATGTATTGGCCGGATCAGCACTTGCACACCAACAACATATTGCACGATACCCACACCTCTTGTGAGGTTATATAAAATGATTCGACTCTTGAGATCCTGAAACCTGAAGAGTTGGACATAAGCGCACAGATAAATTTAAAGGGACTTTCGATGACGGTCGTCGTGCTGGGTAGACTACAGATATACAAATGTCACTGCGAGAAGAGCCCCCAAAAGCAACAACTTCTTGAGGAAACCAGCGAATAGTAAATGGGAAGCCAGACCAACTGTATTAAGAAGAACTGTCCAAGCACTTTGCTTGTCCACGGCATAATATGCATGCCATGTATTGGCCGGATCAGCACTTGCACACCAACAACATATTGCACGATACCCACACCTCTTGTGAGGTTGTATAAAATGATTCGACTCTTGAGATCCTGAAACCTGAAGAGTTGGACATAAGCGCACAGATAAATTTAAAGGGACTTTCGATGACGGTCGTCGTGCTGGGCAGACTACAGATATACAAATGTCACTGCGAGAAGAGCCCCCAAAAGCAACAACTTCTTGAGGAAACCAGCGAATAGTAAATGGGAAGCCAGACCAACTGTATTAAGAAGAACTGTCCAAGCACTTTGCTTGTCCACGGCATAATATGCATGCCATGTATTGGCCGGATCAGCACTTGCACACCAACAACATATTGCACGATACCCACACCTCTTGTGAGGTTATATAAACTGATTCGACTCTTGAGATCCTGAAACCTGAAGAGTTGGACATAAGCGCACAGATAAATTTAAAGGGACTTTCGATGACGGTCGTCGTGCTGGGTAGACTACAGATATACAAATGTCACTGCGAGAAGAGCCCCCAAAAGCAACAACTTCTTGAGGAAACCAGCGAATAGTAAATGGGAAGCCAGACCAACTGTATTAAGAAGAACTGTCCAAGCACTTTGCTTGTCCACGGCATAATATGCATGCCATGTATTGGCCGGATCAGCACTTGCACACCAACAACATATTGCACGATACCCACACCTCTTGTGAGGTTATATAAACTGATTCGACTCTTGAGATCCTGAAACCTGAAGAGTTGGACATAAGCGCACAGATAAATTTAAAGGGACTTTCGATGACGGTCGTCGTGCTGGGTAGACTACAGATATACAAATGTCACTGCGAGAAGAGCCCCCAAAAGCAACAACTTCTTGAGGAAACCAGCGAATAGTAAATGGGAAGCCAGACCAACTGTATTAAGAAGAACTGTCCAAGCACTTTGCTTGTCCACGGCATAATATGCATTCCATGTATTGGCCGGATCAGCACTTGCACACCAACAACATATTGCACGATACCCACACCTCTTGTGAGGTTATATAAAATGATTCGACTCTTGAGATCCTGAAACCTGAAGAGTTGGACATAAGCGCACAGATAAATTTAAAGGGACTTTCGATGACAGTCGTCGTGCTGGGCAGACTACAGATATACAAATGTCACTGCGAGAAGAGCCCCCAAAAGCAACAACTTCTTGAGGAAACCAGCGAATAGTAAATGGGAAGCCAGACCAACTGTATTAAGAAGAACTGTCCAAGCACTTTGCTTGTCCACGGCATAATATGCATGCCATGTATTGGCCGGAGCAGCACTTGCACACCAACAACATATTGCACGATACCCACACCTCTTGTGAGGTTATATAAAATGATTCGACTCTTGAGATCCTGAAACCTGAAGAGTTGGACATAAGCGCACAGATAAATTTAAAGGGACTTTCGATGACGGTCGTCGTGCTGGGTAGACTACAGATATACAAATGTCACTGCGAGAAGAGCCCCCAAAAGCAACAACTTCTTGAGGAAACCAGCGAATAGTAAATGGGAAGCCAGACCAACTGTATTAAGAAGAACTGTCCAAGCACTTTGCTTGTCCACGGCATAATATGCATGCCATGTATTGGCCGGATCAGCACTTGCACACCAACAACATATTGCACGATACCCACACCTCTTGTGAGGTTATATAAAATGATTCGACTCTTGAGATCCTGAAACCTGAAGAGTTGGACATAAGCGCACAGATAAATTTAAAGGGACTTTCGATGACGGTCGTCGTGCTGGGCAGACTACAGATATACAAATGTCACTGCGAGAAGAGCCCCCAAAAGCAACAACTTCTTGAGGAAACCAGCGAATAGTAAATGGGAAGCCAGACCAACTGTATTAAGAAGAACTGTCCAAGCACTTTGCTTGTCCACGGCATAATATGCATGCCATGTATTGGCCGGATCAGCACTTGCACACCAACAACATATTGCACGATACCCACACCTCTTGTGAGGTTATATAAAATGATTCGACTCTTGAGATCCTGAAACCTGAAGAGTTGGACATAAGCGCACAGATAAATTTAAAGGGACTTTCGATGACCCTCACCGCCTACACGATGCTTGCAGACTTTCCTTACTACTGATCTAAACAAGCCCTAAAAGGACTATCCTGCCTCAAAAGAGAACAGATGCCCACTGGAAATACATCAAGCTGTAAAATTTGAAAAACACTGAAGCGCATCAGAACGGGTGTAGCCCTACTCAATTCAAATCTAATTAAATAGGACCTCAAAGACGAAGCAGAGAACAAACGCGAATGTGATGAAGTCCGAGACACGAACGTCTTCATCTACAAAGCCCCAATCATTTCACGAGATGTGCCTCTGGCCACCTGCGACTTCAGAAGAACGAAGTTCGGGGCATGGTTTTCTATTTAGCTGAAAAACTTTAAAAGAATTCTGCTAGACACGAAAACGTAACGTAAAGTAAGGGACGGATTAATACAAGGGATAGGCTGCAACTCTTTCAGGTTCTTCTCATCTAATGCTCCCAGGCTTTGGCCTGGAGAGTTGGACAGGTCACACGAATATTCAAGAAAGGTAGTAGGGGTAATCCACTAAACTGCAGGTCCATATCATTAATGTCGATATGCAGCAGGATTTTAGAAGATGTATTGTGTTCGAACATTATGAATTACCTTGAAAAGAACGTTCTATTGACACGTAGTCAACCCGGATTCAGAAAATACCGTTCTTGTGAAAGCCACTAGCTTAATTTTTCTAGGACAATTTGAGGTAGTTTCCCGATTTGATAGACCCAAAGTGTCCCGTATCAAACTGTTCGTCTCAACTTGCTACCTCAATAAGCCACCTCAATTTGACCTACAAAAAACACGTAAGCTACAGCGCATCCGCGTCCAGAGAGTTTTTCAACTTTCTCGAGCTGTCTTCGCACAAACTATTAGTTCTAGAGGAAAAAATGAATGGGACCTTTTTTGTAGGAAATGTAATATACACTCCTGGAAATGGAAAAAAGAACACATTGACACCGGTGTGTCAGACCCACCATACTTGCTCCGGACACTGCGAGAGGGCTGTACAAGCAATGATCACACGCACGGCACAGCGGACACACCAGGAACCGCGGTGATGGCCGTCGAATGGCGCTAGCTGCGCAGCATTTGTGCACCGCCGCCGTCAGTGTCAGCCAGTTTGCCGTGGCATACGGAGCTCCATCGCAGTCTTTAACACTGGTAGCATGCCGCGACAGCGTGGACGTGAACCGTATGTGCAGTTGACGGACTTTGAGCGAGAACGTATAGTGGGCATGCGGGAGGCCGGGTGGACGTACCGCCGAATTGCTCAACACGTGGGGCGTGAGGTCTCCACAGTACATCGATGTTGTCGCCAGTGGTCGGCGGAAGGTGCACGTGCCCGTCGACCTGGGACCGGACCGCAGCGACGCACGGATGCACGCCAAGACCGTAGGAGCCTACGCAGTGCCGTAGGGGACCGCACCGCCACTTCCCAGCAAATTAGGGACACTGTTGCTCCTGGGGTATCGGCGAGGACCATTCGCAACCGTCTCCATGACGCTGGGCTACGGTCTCGCACACCGTTAGGCCGTCTTCCGCTCACGCCCCAACATCGTGCAGCCCGCCTCCAGTGGTGTCGCGACAGGCGTGAATGGAGGGACGAATGGAGACGTGTCGTCTTCAGCGATGAGAGTCGCTTCTGCCTTGGTGCGTATGCGTGTTTGCGTGTATGCGTGTTTGGCGCCGTGCAGGTGAGCGCCACAATCAGGACTGCATACGACCGAGGCACACAGGGCCAACACCCGGCATCATGGTGTGGGGAGCGATCTCCTACACTGGCCGTACACCACTGGTGATCGTCGAGGGGACACTGAATAGTGCACGGTACATCCAAACCGTCATCGAACCCATCGTTCTACCATTCCTAGACCGGCAAGGGAACTTGCTGTTCCAACAGGACAATGCACGTCCGCATGTATCCCGTGCCACCCAACGTGCTCTAGAAGGTGTAAGTCAACTACCCTGGCCAGCAAGATCTCCGGATCTGTCCCCCATTGAGCATGTTTGGGACTGGATGAAGCGTCGTCTCACGCGGTCTGCACGTCCAGCACGAACGCTGGTCCAACTGAGGCGCCAGGTGGAAATGGCATGGCAAGCCGTTCCACAGGACTACATCCAGCATCTCTACGATCGTCTCCATGGGAGAATAGCAGCCTGCATTGCTGCGAAAGGTGGATATACACTGTACTAGTGCCGATATTGTGCATGCTCTGTTGCCTGTGTCTATGTGCCTGTGGTTCTGTCAGTGTGATCATGTGATGTATCTGACCCCAGGAATGTGTCAATAAAATTTCTCCTTCCTGGGACAATGAATTCACGGTGTTCTTATTTCAATTTCCAGGAGTGTAGTTTAATTTTGTACTGTGACACGTTTTCGCAGGAGGGTGCGGTTTTCGAGTTATTCAAGATAAACATACAAAAGTGACATGAAATGTGTTCTACCTCTGAAACCATTCGGAATAGGGCATACGTCCATATGAAGGTTTTTATTCAGAATCACTAATACTGTCACCCCTCAAAGCATGTACCTTTCCTCCTGACTCAACCTGTATATTGACAGGCCAATGTCAGAATACCCAGACTAGTAAACAGGCGTCGTTAAGAAGTTCGCGAACGTACACCACTTATTGCCCGAACTGCCTATTTCTGAGCCAAAAATATCCTTTGAGAATGAGGAGATTTACCCTGAAATAAAATACCGTATGACATAAACGAATGAAAATAAGCAAAGTAGACTAATTTTCGTGTCGAACGATCACTTACTTCATATACCTTTCGAATAGAAAAAATGGCAGTATTAAGTCTTTGAACAAGATCCTGAAAGAGGGCTTTTCACGACAGTTTAGTGTCTGTCTGACCACCTGGAAATTTGAACTGTTTAGTTTCACTAATCATATGCCCATTCTGTGAAATTAAAACGTCAGGTTTTGTTGAATTGTGTCTTAGAAACTGTAATATCTGAGTCTTGCTGTGATTTAGCGTTAGTTTATTTTCTACAAGCCATTAACTTATGTCATGAATTGGACTATTTGAAACAGAGCCAATATTACACACAACACTGTTTACTGCCAAGGTAGTGTCATCAGCACGCAGAAATATTTTAGAATTACTTGTAATACTAGAGGGCATATCATTTACATAAATAAGAAACACGAGTGGTCCCAGCAGTGATCCCTGGGGCACCCCGCATTTGACTGGACCCCATTCAGACACAACATCACAGCCGTTCTCAACACTGTGAGTAACGACATTTTGCTGTCAGTTATGAAAGTAAGAGGTGAACCAATTGTGAGCTACTCCCCATGTTCCATAATGGTCCAACCTCTGGAGCAATATTTTTTGATCCATACAATCAAACGCCTTAGTTAAATCAAAACATATGCCTAGCGTTCGAAACCTTTTGTTTAATCCATCCAGTACTTCACAGAGAAAAGAGAATACAGCATTTTCAGTTGTTAAACGACTTCTCAAGCCGGACTGTACGTTTGATAGTAAAGTATGTGATATAAAATCAATTATCCTTACATATACAACCTTTTCAATAACTATAGCAAACACTGATAGCATGGCAATAGGTCTAAAATTGTCTACATTATCCCTTTTCCCTTTACATAAAGCGGCTTTACTACTGAGTACTTTAATTGTTGAGGAAACTGACAATTCTTAAAGGAAGAATTACAAAAATGGCTAAGTATAGGGCTAATACTTGCAACACAGTACTTTAATATTACGCTAGGCACTCCATCATATCCACGAGAGTCATTAGTCTTCAGTTATTTTATTATTGACTCAATCTCCCCTTTGTCAGTGTCACAGAGGAGTATTTCAGACATCAATCTCGGAAAGGTATTTGCCAAGAGAGTTGTATGATTCGCTGTAGAAACTAAGTTTACTATTTAATTCACCAGCAATGCTCAGAAAATGATTTTAAATACTGTACATATATCTGACTTATAAGTAACAGAAATATTTTTACTACGAACTGACTTTCCATCGTCGACCTTGTGCTGTTGACCAGACACTTTCTTCATAACTGACAAATTGGTTTTAATTTTATCCTGTGAATTAGCTATTCTACTTGCGTACAACATAATCTTTGCCTTCCTAATCACATTTTTAAGCACCTTACAATACTGCTTATAATAGGCTACTGTAGCTTGATTGTGACTAATTCTAACATTTTGGCCGGCCGCTGTGGCCGAGCGGTTCTAGGCGCTTCAGTCTGGAACCGCGCGACCGCTACGATCGCAGGTTCGAAGCCTGCCTCGGACATGAATGTGTATGATGTCCTTAGGTTAGTTAGGTTTAAGTAGTTCTAAGTCCTAGGGGACTGATGACCTCAGATGTTAAGTCCCTTAGTGCTCAGACCGATTTGAACCATTTGAACCAACATTTTGATACAATTGCCGCTTTGTTCTACACGATATCCTTATCCCACTAGTCAGCCACTCTGGCTGCCTTTTACTGGAAGTACCCCGTTTAGAACGTTCTAATGGAAAGCAACTCTTAAAGAGCATGAGAAATGTGTTAAGGAAAGCATTATACACTCCTGGAAATTGAAATAAGAACACCGTGAATTCATTGTCCCAGGAAGGGGAAACTTTATTGACACATTCCTGGGGTCAGATACATCACATGATCACACTGACAGAACCACAGGCACATAGACACAGGCAACAGAGCATGCACAATGTCGGCACTAGTACAGTGTATATCCACCTTTCGCAGCAGTGCAGGCTGCTATTCTCCCATGGAGACGATCGTAGAGATGCTGGATGTAGTCCTGTGGAACGGCTTGCCATGCCATTTCCACCTGGCGCCTCAGTTGGACCAGCGTTCGTGCTGGACGTGCAGACCGCGTGAGACGACGCTTCATCCAGTCCCAAACATGCTCAATGGGGGACAGATCCGGAGATCTTGCTGGCCAGGGTAGTTGACTTACACCTTCTAGAGCACGTTGGGTGGCACGGGATACATGCGGACGTGCATTGTCCTGTTGGAACAGCAAGTTCCCTTGCCGGTCTAGGAATGGTAGAACGATGGGTTCGATGACGGTTTGGATGTACCGTGCACTATTCAGTGTCCCCTCGACGATCACCAGTGGTGTACGGCCAGTGTAGGAGATCGCTCCCCACACCATGATGCCGGGTGTTGGCCCTGTGTGCCTCGGTCGTATGCAGTCCTGATTGTGGCGCTCACCTGCACGGCGCCAAACACGCATACGACCATCATTGGCACCAAGGCAGAAGCGACTCTCATCGCTGAAGACGACACGTCTCCATTCGTCCCTCCATTCACGCCTGTCGCGACACCACTGGAGGCGGGCTGCACGATGTTGGGGCGTGAGCGGAAGACGGCCTAACGGTGTGCGGGACCGTAGCCCAGCTTCATGGAGACGGTTGCGAATGGTCCTCGCCGATACCCCAGGAGCAACATGTCCCTAATTGGCTGGGAAGTGGCGGTGCGGTCCCCTACGGCACTGCGTAGGATCCTACGGTCTTGGCGTGCATCCGTGCGTCGCTGCGGTCCGGTCCCAGGTCGACGGGCACGTGCACCTTCCGCCGACCACTGGCGACAACATCGATCTACTGTGGAGACCTCACGCCCCACGTGTTGAGCAATTCGGCGGTACGTCCACCCGGCCTCCCGCATGCCCACTATACGCCCTCGCTCAAAGTCCGTCAACTGCACATACGGTTCACGTCCACGCTGTCGCGGCATGCTACCAGTGTTAAAGACTGCGATGGAGCTCCGTATGCCACGGCAAACTGGCTGACACTGACGGCGGCGGTGCACAAATGCTGCGCAGCTAGCGCCATTCGACGGCCAACACCGCGGTTCCTGGTGTGTCCGCTGTGCCGTGCGTGTGATCATTGCTTGTACAGCCCTCTCGCAGTGTCCGGAGCAAGTATGGTGGGTCTGACACACCGTGTCAATGTGTTCTTTTTTCCATTTCCAGGAGTGTATTTGTCATTTATGTTATTGGCACTATAAACATCCTGCCACTCATGTTCCTTAACGATGTTTAAAAAACTCTCTCTTACCGTTGGATTAGCTTTCTTACGTAGTTTGTAATTATATGTGACATGTGTTTAAAATTTGTGCATCGTGGTCTGAATGAAGAATGCCCGTCTAGTAATGAAGAATGAATAAAAATATTGTCTATGGTTGTGCTGGTGTTCCCCTACACCCTGGTTGGAGAAAACACAGTTTGTATCAGATCATATGAGCTTAGAAGCTGTACCAACATCCTTGTCGTTGCACAATCGTATAAAAAAAATTAATATTGAAGTCACCACTTATAACTAACTTTTGGTACTTCTAGCTTGAGCAGAGATGCTGTGAAGTCAGAGTTAGGGGACCTATGAACAACAACAATTAGAAGTTTAGTTTCACTAAATTCAACTGCCCCTGCACATCCTTCAAATAGCTGTTCAGTACAGTGCCGTGATAGTCTATGGATTCGAATGGAATACTGTTTTTTGCGTACATGGCCACTCCACCTGGAACTCCTTGAAAAACAGCCAGCTAATCTGTATCCTGGTAAAGAAAGACTCTAAATTGTCAAATTATGTAAGCGGTGCACCGGTATTTAATAATATCAGAGTCAACATCTATAAGAAGTTCACTTTATCTCTAATACCTCTTATATTTTGATGGAATATGCTAATTCCTTCTCTACTTGGATACTTGACCTCCTCTGAAAGTGATTCCTTTGTTAGAGGAACTTCCTTTACGCAGGTATACTTATCAATGACTTCAATTTAAAAAAAAAGGTGCAGCTCTAACACCAACTAATACAGGAATTTTTCCATGAGTGATCCCACCATCACCAACTATATTGTCACCTACAAGCTATGCCAGCCTTCCCTTCCCATACCTATTGAGGTGCAGGCCATGAATAGCGAAACCCAATCTAATGATAGACTCAACTGGCACCACTGTAATGTGAGCCATGCCCTCTGACATCAGTGCCTTCTCCAGCCCCATGTCAAGACACCTAACAGCAGCATTAAGATGAGACTGATGATGCATGAAGTGCACATTAGTGCCACCAGTTTAACTATCTTCACTGGGTCACCACATACATCGTATCCCTCGTTCCTACCAAGACTATTCCCTGCTCCAACCACAATCACTACATCACTACCTGATGATCTTTCGTAAAATTCCTGCATAGCTCTCCTACGCTGTCAGTCACTGGAGCCAACCCTGGACTAGGCTTCACAATGCTGGTGACCTGGTACTCACTCCACAACACTTCCTGCAACTGCTGGCCCATACCTCTAATGTGCAAACTACCTAGCAGCAGAACCGTCATCTTTCTGTTAGAACTTCCAACTGACTTAGACTTCCTAACTGCTGAAGACTGCTTCATGTTTCCGACACCTACAGCTACTACACGCTGGCTTCATTCAGTGTGTGGCTGGCGCCGTAGTGTGTAGTTCTGCTTGAGGCATGCCAATACATTTTAGTATGTTGACGACTCCCAAGGTTTGTGTGTCTTTTAATTCAATGTTTCTCGCGCGGATTTTTGACGATGGTAGGTTTCTTCTCTTTTATACTCTACCGATACTGATAGCTGTCTTTTAATTTACTTGACATTCATTCTGTAATGTTTTGTGCTCATAGGTTTTACTCTATCATACGTGGAATGTCATGTGTTGTCTTGGCTCGTCTTTTTACTGTGTTTTGAAGATGTATTAGTGATGATGCATGTTTCGGATCGGATGCTCATCTGCCGTTTCATGTAATGTTTTACCGAGGAGAGACATGTTTTACGCGCACTTGTACATTGGAATTTGTGGCACATGGAGTATTAGATTTGTGAGCACATCGCTTTACTGTCTGCTTTGTTCGGTAGGATATGTTGACTACTAGTTTTATTCTGTATGCAGATAAGATCTGGAGATATGTTTCCTGGTGTGAAACTGGCCTTCATACAGAGAAAACGAAATAAACAGCTATTAAGGAATTGGACTTCCACTCCGTTTTAATATAGACTATTTTACCAAATCTGATTTTAAATTGTTTGATTGTCTTTCACGTTATGTACAAATATTTTAGCTGTGGTTACCCGACCTATAAGGTTATCAGGAGGAAGCTTATGAAAGCGGATTCAAGCTTTGTCTATAATGAATTTAGAGAACACACCAGGGAAATGGTTGGTCACCTGTATCCTATTCGATGTACGCAGTGCAAGCTGATAGGACATTTTGCTCCATGCTACCAATCTCCCCAGCGTTTCCTTCGATCTGCAGGAGATACGGACATCTCTCTACTGATTGCAGAGAATGTTCTTGGCTAGCTGTGCCACAGAGGAAACGGACACACTCGTTGGCTAAGGAGGACATTGTAGGCAAAAAGATAGGGTGAACAGGGGAACACTTAAGCTAAATGAGATGAGGGTGGAAATTTTCATTGGGAGAAGGTGAACATTCAGCTGAACTTAAAACTCGATGGTCCTTGAAAAGATAAGCTAATTCTGAATTGCGAAGCCCGCAGTAAACTTGAAAGAGGTCGGGAGTCGTGGCTCGTTGTTTTCTTAATTGGTTTATTTTGCATTACTAAACAAGTGTTTTGCTGTCTCAATAGAAGAGTGCATCTTATTAATCATTTCATTTGTGAGTATGGTAGTTGCATGATTCAATAACGCACTCTATGGAAGCCTATTTATTTGGTTGATTCCTCCAATCACCGTTGCCAAATGAAGAACATTACAAATCAGGGAAGTAAATGGATGAAATTCTCGGATGCTGATTTAAAAAAGTTTGGGATTGAGTAGGAGACGTATATTGTACTACAAGATGGCTCTATTAGCGGGACTAACTGTTCAAAATTGTAGTCTGAACGGTGGTAAAAACCTTGACAGCGAGAACGTCAAAGCTTAACTGCAGGAGGTTTGAATATGAGTGACCGATATGGCTGGTCTTACGTGGAGGGTAGAGAGGAAACTAAGGGCGACAGGGACAGTGTACGTGTTGTCGAGGATCCCGGAGTGCCGCAGAATGCACAGGTACGGGCATGTCCTCTAGGAATTCAGATACGAAAGGCAACGCTTTACCCAATTCTAAGGCGGCCATCGAGGTTCGATTGAGCCGGCCTAGTACATCAGTGAGAAAAACCACCGGAGCGAGAGATGACATCTTGGTACTAGAGGTTAAGTTCATAGATTAGATGAAAGAGAGAACTGATAGGGTGATGGGTGAAATTGAGCATAGGGAATTTCGGGTTGGTAACCACAAAATAATACACTACTGACCTTTAAAATTGCTACACCACGAAGATGACGTGCTACAGACGCGAAATTTAACCGACAGGAAGAAGATGCTGTGATATGCAAATGATTATCTTTTCAGAGCATTCACACAAGGTTGGCGCCGGTGGCGACACCTACAACGTGCTGACATGAGGAAAGTTTCCAACCGATTTATCATACACAAACAGCAGTTGACCGGCGTTGCCTGGTCAAACGTTGTTGTGATGCCTCGTGTACGGAGGAGAAATGCGTACCATCACGTTTCCTACTTTGATAAAGATGGGATTGTAGCCTATCGCAACTGCGGTTTATCGCATCGCGACATTGCTGCTCGCGTGTGTCGAGATCCAATGACTGTTAGCAAAATATGGAATCGGTGGGTTCAGAAAGGTAATACGGAACGCCGTGCTGGATCCCAACGGCCTCGTATCACTAGCAGTCAAGATGACAGGCATCTTATCCGCATGGCTGTAACGGATCGTGCAGCCACGTCTCGATCGCTGAGTCAACAGATGGGGTCGTTTGCAAGACAACAACCATCTGGACGAACAGTTCGACGACGTTTGCAGCAGCGTGGACTATCAGCTCGGAGACGATGGCTGCGGATACCCTTGACGTTGCATCACAGACAGGAGCGCCTACGATGGTGTACTCGACGAGGAACCTGGGTGCACGAATGGCAAAACCTCATTTTTTCGGATGATCCAGGTTCTGTTTACAGCATCATGATGGTCGTATCCGTGTTTAGCGACATCGCGGTGAACGCTCATTGGAAGCGTGTATTCGTCATCACCATACTGGCGAATCACCCTGCGTGATGGTATGGGGTGCCATTGGTTACACGTCTCGGTCACCTGTTGTTCGCATTGACGGCACTTTGAACAGTGGACGTTACATTTCAGATGTGTTACGACCCGTGGCTCTACCCTTCATTCTATCCCTGCGAAATCCTACATTTCAGCAGGATAATGCACGACCGCATGTTGCAGGTCCTGTACAGGCCTTTCTGGATACAGAAAATGTTCGACTGCTGTCCTGGCCAGCACATTCTCCAGATCTCTCACAAATTGAGAACGTCTGGTCAATGGTGGCCGAGCAACTGGCTCGTCAGAATACGCCAGTCACTACTCTTGAAGGACTGTGGTATCGTGTTGAAGCTGCATGGGCAGCTGTACCTGTGCACGCCATCCAAGCTCTGTTCGACTCAATGCCCAGGCGTATCAAGGCCGTTATTACGGCCTGAGGTGGTTGTTCTGGGTCCTGATTTCTCAGGATCTACGGACCCAAATTGCGTGAAAATGTAATCACGTGCCAGTTCTAGTATAATATATTTGTGCAATGAATACCCGTTTATCATCTGCATTTCTTCTTGGTGTAGCAATTTTAATGGCCAGTAGTGTACAGGAGTTTAGGAAGTTGTATGAAGTAGAGCGGATTGACCCAGGATTAGGTAGTGAAAGGTGAAGTTTCTCTTGCGTTACGTGAGTACGGGGAAGATCCTGGTCGCATGATTAATGATCTATCTTGATGCTGGTTGGAGGAATCTTTGGACTAGAAACATTTCTTATCGATACGGAAGTTCCATATTTGCAGGAACGATGACAGGACAGTGCACCTGACAGTTTGGGCAGAACAGTTTGATCACTCTTCGCCCACTACCTGGTCACTGGGATAATGCATGAAATTTCTTTGCGACTACCTCGATCGTGAAGCACCGATGAAAATGCGGACGGCGGAATTACGACGCACATCATACGAGTAGCAAGGTGTACTAGATGTAAGCAATGCATGGTCGTGAAATGCTGGTGGACATGCATCAGGCCGCAGGCGACATCGCTGGCTCACTTCACAGCTGCGCAAGCAGAGACGCCCGGGGCAGCTGACGCTGATCCACTGGTAAGAGATGGGGCCCCTCCACGCCCGCACCAACGTGGTGACCAAACCAAAAGTTTCTACTGTCACCTCCGTAAACGTGTTAGTTATCTAGTAAGTGGATCACAGGATGCTGGGCTGTGATGTTGTCCGTGCGTCTGGGTAAGACTACGCATTAATACGGTCCATCAGGCGATAGATAGTGGTTGAAACGCGAGTGAGGGTAGCGATTTGAAGAGCAGAGGGAAAAAAGTGCCATTCTGATCCACTGGGCTCAAGTCTCAGCTGAGGTTCCGGGCCGTGGTGACGTTGAGGCACAGCGAAGACGTAAACAGGCCTAGCGAGTGACTCACAATTACAACGGCCGCAAGCCGAGGTGGGCAGGGCAATAGGCAATCCCGCGTCACCAGGCGCCTTTTATGACTACTTAACTCGCTACTTGAGAAGGAATTAGTCATCACTAGGAAGCTACCTGCAAACAAAGGATACGTGCTTCAGAAAAAAAGAGTCACAATAGGCAAGGGGCAGGCTTCAGTTGTGGGCAGAGCAGGGGAGGAAATTAGAAGGTTATCGGGCGATTGTTGAAGATAGTGTCTGCTGACCATCTTCGGTGCCATTCGGAATGCAACCTTACCCTGAAGAGAACATAAGCGAACACATGCAAATGCACATTTGCAAACAATGCAATTTATGAAACACAGTTTTAATCTGCCAGGAAGTTTCATATCAGCGCACACTCCGCTGCAGAGTGAAACTGTCATTCTGGAAACATCCCCCAGGCTGTGGCTAAGCCATGTCTCCGCAATATCCTTTCTTTCAGGAGTGCTAGTTCTGCATGGTTCGCAGGAGAGCTTCTGTAAAGTTTGGAAGGTAGGAGACGAGGTACTGGCAGAAGTAAAGCTGTGAGTACCGGGCGTGAGTCGTGCTTCGGTAGCTCAGTTGGTAGAGCACTTGCCCGCGAAAGGCAAAGGTCCCGAGTTCGAGTCTTGGTCGGGCACACAGTTTTAATCTGCCAGGAAGTTTCATATCAGCGCACACTCCGCTGCAGAGTGAAACTCTCATTCTGGAATGCAATTTATGATCATGAGATTAAATTAACTTAGGGATAACAGCGTAATTGTTTTTGAGAGCTCATATCGAACTGTAGGTTAAAACTGAAGAAACTGCAGAAATGTAGGAATTTAAGGAGATGAGACTGGATAAAATGAAAGAACCAGAGGTTGTCGAGACTTTCAGAGGGAACATTAGGAAATGATTGACAATAACAGGGGAAAGGAATACAGTAGAAGAAGAATGCATAGTTCTGAGGGATGAAATAGTGAAGGCAGCAGAGGATCAAGTAGGTAGAAAGACGAGGGTTAGTAAAAATCCTTGGATAACACAAGAGATATTGAATTTAACTGATGGAAACATAAAATATAAAAATGCAGTAAATGAAGCAGTCGAAAAGGAATACAAACGTCTCAAAAATGAGACCGAGAGGAAGTGCAAAACGGCTAAGCGGGAATGGCTAGAGGTGAAATACAAGGCTGTAGAAGCATATATCACTAGGAATAAGATAGATCCTGCCTACAGAAAAATTAAAGAGACCTTTGGAGAAAAGAGAACAACGTGTAAGAATATCAAGAACTCGGATAGTAAACCAGTCTTCAGTAAAGAAGGGGCATCAGAAAGGTGGAAGGAGGATATAGAGCATCTATACAAGGGTGATGTAGTTGAGGGCAACATTATGGAAATGGGAAAGGACGTAGATGAAGATGAGATGGGAGATATGATACTGCGTGAAGAATTTGACAGAGCACTGAAAGACCTAAGTAGAAACAAGGCCCCGGGAACAGACAACATTCCGTTAGAACTAATGATAGCCTTGGGAGAGCCATGCATGACAAAACTCTCCCATTTGGTAAGCAAGATGTATGAGACAGGCGAAATACCCTCAGACTTCAGTTCAGTTCAGTTGGACCGGAGGACCCAGTCCATTCGATGTAAAGACGGTTGACACCATTATGGGACCACCACCAGCTGGCACAGTGCCCTGGTGACAACTGACGTCCGTGGCTTCACGAGGTCTGCGCCACGCTCGAACCCTACCATCAGCTGGTACCACCTGAAATCTAGTCTTATTCGAGCAGGCCACCGTTTCCCAGACGTCTAGGGTCCAACCAAGATGATCAGGGGTCTAGGGGAGGCGCTGCAGGGGATGACGTGCTGTTAGCAAAGTCACTCACGTCAGTTGTCTACTGCCATTCATAGCCCATTAACGCCAAATTTCTCCGCACTCTCCTATCGGATACGGTCGTCGTAGATCCCACATCACTTCACGCAGTGTTACTTGTTTGTTAGTACTGACAACTGTACACAATCGCCACTGCTCTTGGTCGCTAAATGAAAGTCGTCGGCCACCGTGTTGTCCGTGGTGAGAGGCAATGCCTGAAATCTGGTATTCTCGGCGCACTCTTGATACCGTGAACCTCGGAATTCTGAATTCCCAAACTGTTTCCGAAATGGAATTTCCCATGGGTCTAGCTCCCACTACCCTTCCGCGTTCATTGTCCGTCAGTTCCCGCCGTGTAGCCATAATCTCGTCGAAAACCTTTTCACATGAATCACCTGTGTAAAAATGAGATCTCCGCCAATGCACTAACCTTTTATACCTTGTGAGCGCACTACTAGCGCCATCTGTATGTGTGCGTATCGCTGTCCCACGGCTTTTGTCAGTGCACTGTGCAGTGTGCTTTTTGCCAACTGCAGCACACTCTCACAACGTACATATGTCTACTCAAATGAAGGAAACAGCCACATCTCTGGCTATTGTTGCTGGAATGTGTGCACATCTAGTCAGTACCGCCAAGTAATAACATATTGCAGCTACACTCCTGGAAATGGAAAAAAGAACACATTGACACCGGTGTGTCAGACCCACCATACTTGCTCCGGACACTGCGAGAGGGCTGTACAAGCAATGATCACACGCACGGCACAGCGGACACACCAGGAACCGCGGTGTTGGCCGTCGAATGGCGCTAGCTGCGCAGCATTTGTGCACCGCCGCCGTCAGTGTCAGCCAGTTTGCCGTGGCATACGGAGCTCCATCGCAGTCTTTAACACTGGTAGCATGCCGCGACAGCGTGGACGTGAACCGTATGTGCAGTTGACGGACTTTGAGCGAGGGCGTATAGTGGGCATGCGGGAGGCCGGGTGGACGTACCGCCGAATTGCTCAACACGTGGGGCGTGAGGTCTCCACAGTACATCGATGTTGTCGCCAGTGGTCGGCGGAAGGTGCACGTGCCCGTCGACCTGGGACCGGACCGCAGCGACGCACGGATGCACGCCAAGACCGTAGGATCCTACGCAGTGCCGTAGGGGACCGCACCGCCAGTTCCCAGAAAATTAGGGACACTGTTGCTCCTGGGGTATCGGCGAGGACCATTCGCAACCGTCTCCATGAAGCTGGGCTACGGTCCCGCACACCGTTAGGCCGTCTTCCGCTCACGCCCCAACATCGTGCAGCCCGCCTCCAGTGGTGTCGCGACAGGCGTGAATGGAGGGACGAATGGAGACGTGTCGTCTTCAGCGATGAGAGTCGCTTCTGCCTTGGTGCCAATGATGGTCGTATGCGTGTTTGGCGCCGTGCAGGTGAGCGCCACAATCAGGACTGCATACGACCGAGGCACACAGGGCCAACACCCGGCATCATGGTGTGGGGAGCGATCTCCTACACTGGCCGTACACCACTGGTGATCGTCGAGGGGACACTGAATAGTGCACGGTACATCCAAACCGTCATCGAACCCATCGTTCTACCATTCCTAGACCGGCAAGGGAACTTGCTGTTCCAACAGGACAATGCACGTCCGCATGTATCCCGTGCCACCCAACGTGCTCCAGAAGGTGTAAGTCAACTACCCTGGCCAGCAAGATCTCCGGATCTGTCCCCCATTGAGCATGTTTGGGACTGGATGAAGCGTCGTCTCACGCGGTCTGCACGTCCAGCACGAACGCTGGTCCAACTGAGGCGCCAGGTGGAAATGGCATGGCAAGCCGTTCCACAGGACTACATCCGGCATCTCTACGATCGTCTCCATGGGAGAATAGCAGCCTGCATTGCTGCGAAAGGTGGATATACACTGTACTAGTGCCGACATTGTGCATGCTCTGTTGCCTGTGTCTATGTGCCTGTGGTTCTGTCAGTGTGATCATGTGATGTATCTGACCCCAGGAATGTGTCAATAAAGTTTCCCCTTCCTGGGACAATGAATTCACGGTGTTCTTATTTCAATTTCCAGGAGTGTATTTTAACTCCAACGTTTAAAATCTCTAAAAATAAAATTTCTAAATAGCCTTGCTCAGGGACAAGAACAATGCCATTGTAAATTGTTCATCAGAGTATAAAATTTTGTCACTGACACTTGTGTGTCTTTCCTCGTCACAGGAGACGTGACAAAGTGAACTTCTTGGAATTCCCTCTTTGAGCGGAGCCCTGTCTGGGTTACTGCCAGCGGCAAGTTCGGGGACTTCGTACGACCAGCGGCGTGCGCAGCTGCTTATATTGGAAAACTTGTCAAACAGCGCACCCGCAAAATCTGAAAGTTAAACTCACTATGACGTCAAACATTCCTTTGGAGGTTTATTAAGCGTCGTTACCCGATTCCATGGAAACACGTTTGAGTACGAAAGTGTTCGTTACGGTCATATAATGTTGTTAACGTTGTTCTTTGACAAAGTTTTAATACGAAACGTGTAAAACGAAAGCGAACAACTGAGTTGCAATTTCCAGTTACCACAATTATCCTGATAAGTATTTGTATTTTACAAGTACCACGCTGAAGAGGATTGTTCGGTGTTAACGCTGACTTCACTTCGCAAAAGTAATTAACTTTTCACCGGTTTTTTAAAGTTATTTTATTAATCGAGAGAAAATTTCACATTATAGCGAGTGTGAAGAGAACAAAATGGTTCAAATGGCTCTGAGCACTATGGGACTTAACATCTGTGGTCATCAGTCCCCTAGAACTTAGAACTACTTAAACCTAACTAACCTAAGGACATTACAAACATCCATGCCCGAGGCAGGATTCGAACCTGCGACCGTAGCAGTCGCGCGGTTCCGGACTCAGCGCCTAGAACCGCAAGACCACCGCGGCCGGCCTGAAGAGAACACATTGTTCCTAAAGAATTTTTGACCAGGAATCGAACTGAGGAACTTATCACAAACTCATGATGCTTTACCATCTGCTCCTAGAAAGTCCAAGCCTTAAGTAGCGTTATACAAAATTTTAATACATCTTTCTGTTTGTAACATTGCTGCCGACCAAGTCCACAAAATTACTGCAACCATGTTCGCTGTTCGCGTACCCGTCGACACTAGGGACGAATTTTTCTTCTAGTGTCATCGCATCGTTCGCTACGCCGAAGCTGGCAACAAAACATTTGACGTTGCAGATTCGAATTGTGTGTTACGCTATATCGGCGGAGGGAATTTATGGTGTGTGCTGATGAGTTACGAGAGGCGTTGAGTAAGTAATGCTACACTTTTCTCTCTCGGTCAGTTTAGTTTGAAAAAAAGATTGTGGGATTTGTTGTGGGCGTTGTTGAATATTCCCATTTCAGCCCTTACAGTTCCATGAAGTTCAGATGGGTGGCGGCGCCTTCAAAGTGGCATCTGTAAGGGAGGTGAGTTCGAAGCAGAGAGCTTTCATTGAATTTCTTTCTTTCTTTTTTTTCTTTTTTTTTTTTTTTTGCGGAAAATCAGAGCATATGAAATCTGTGCGGATACCCAACAGTGAACAAAAGCACGTTGAGTCGTTAGCACGTTTGGGCGTCTCTTATCGCACCCAAGTCACTCGACCTGTCCGATGCCCCGCGTGCCGGCCGGCCGTACACACTTGCAACTTCTGGAATGTTGGAACGTGTGGACACTCTCATTCGAGGTGCTCGACGGGTCGCTATCAAACACCTCACTGCTCAAGCGGACGTCTCTGTTGGTAGCTGGTCGTCTCTTTTCGCAGTGCTCACACGCTCGTCCGCCAGTTGAGGTACTGAATGGTGTTTCCCCGCTGGGTTCCTCACCACCTAACACAAGACCATACAGATCAACGTAGGGCCTCCTCTGCGGAATTGCTTGCGCGTCACAAGGCTGGTAGTGACAACTTTTTGTCGAAACTCGACACTGGCGATGAAATATAGGTTCATCAATTCGGGCCAGAAACAAAACGGGAATCCACGGAGGGTGGCCACACCACACGCCCACCAACTCTTCTCCGAAGAAAAAGCCGCACTGTGAGCCGCCAAAGTAATGGCGACGGTCTTCTGAGACTCAGAAGGGGTTATTCTGTTTGGTATTCTCCCTCATGGTGCAACGATCAACTCGGAAGTGTATTGTTCTACTCACAGAAAATTGAAGAAACAATTTGAGCGTTGGGACCTGGATAAACTAACAGAACCAGAGGCTGTAGAGAGTTTCAGGGAAAGCATTAAGGAAAGATTCACAAGAATGCGGAAAAGAAATACAGTACAAGAAGAAAGGGTAGCTTTGAGAGATGAAATAGTGAAGGCAGCAGAGGATCAAGTAGGTAAAAAGACGAGGGCTAGTAGAAGTCCTTGGGTAACAGAAAAGATATTGAATTTAATTGATGAAAGTGGAAAATACAAAAATACAGTAAATGAAGCAGGTAAAAAGGAATGCAAGCGTCTCATAAATGAGATCGACAGGTAGTGCAATATGGCTAAGCAGAGATGGCTAGAGGACAAATGTAAGGATGTAGAGGCGTATATCACTAGGAGTAAGATAGATACTGCCTACAGGAAAATTAAAGAGACCTTTGGAGAAAAGAGAACCACTTGCATGAATGTCAAGAGCTCAGATGAAACCCAGTTCTAAGCAAAGAAGGGAAAGCAGAAAGGTAGAAAGAGCATGTAGAGGATCTATACAAAGGTAATGTTGTTGAGGACAGTATTATGGAATTGGAAGAGGATGTAGATGAAGATAAAAATGGGAGATGTGATACTGAGTGAAGAGTTTGATAGAGCACTGAAAAACCTAAGTCGAAACAAGAACCCGGGAGTAGACAACATTCCATTAGAACGATTGATAGTCTTGGGAGAGCCAGACAGGCGAAATACCCTCAGACTTCAAGAAGAATATAATAATTCCACTGCCAAAGAAAGCAGGTGTTGACAGATGTGAAAATTACCGAACAATCATTTTAATAAGACACGGCTGCAAAATACTAACACGAATTTTTTACAGACGAATGGAAAAACCGGTAGAAGCCAACCTCCGGGAAGACCAGTTAGGATTCCGTAGAAACGTTGGAGGCAATACTGACCCTACGACTTATGTTAGAAAATAGATTAAGGAAAGGCAAACCTACGTTCCTAGCTTTTGTAGACTTAGAGAAAGCGTTTGACAATGTTGACTTGAATACTTTATTTCAAATTCTGAAGGTGGCAGCGGTAAAATACAGGGAGCGAAAAACTATTTACAATTTGTACAGAAACCAGAGGGCAGTTATAAGAGACGAGGGGCATGAAAGGGAAGCAGTGGTTGGGAAGGGAGTAAGACAGGGTTGCAGCCTCTCCCCGATGTTATTCAGTCTGTATGTTGAGCAAGCAGTAAAGGAAACCAAAGAAAAATTCGGAGTAGGTATTAAAATTCATGGAGAAGAAATAAAAACTTTGAGGTTCGCCGATGACATTGTAATTCTGTCAGAGACAGCAAAGGACCTGGAAGACAGCTGAACGGAATGGACAGCGTCTTGAAAGGAGGATATAAGATGAACATCAACAAAAGCATAACGAGGATAATCGAATGTAGTCGAATTAAATCGGGTGATGCTGAGGGAATTAGATTAGGAAATGAGACACTTAAAGTAGTAAATTAGTTTTGCTATTTGGGGAGCAGAACAACTAATGATGGTCGAATTAGAGAGGATATAAAATGTAGACTGGCAATGGCAAGGAAAGCGTTTCTGCAGAAGAGAAATTTTTTAACATCGAGTACAGATTTAAATGTCAGGAAGTCGTTTCTGAAAGTATTTGTATGGAGTGTAGCCATGTATGGAAGTGAAACGTGGACGATAAATGGTTTAGACAAGAAGAGAGTAGAAGCTTTCGAAATGTGGTGCTACAGAAGAATGCTGAAGATTAAATGGGTAGATCATACAACTAACGAGGAGGTATTGAATATATTTGGGGGGAAGAGGAATTTGTGGCACAACTTGACAAGAAGAAGGGATCGGTTGGTCGGACATGTTATGAGGTAACCAGTGATCACAAATTTGGTACTGGAGGGCAGCGTGGAGGGTAAAAATCGTAGAGGGAGGCCAAGAGATGAATACACTAAGCTGATTCAGGATGTAGGTTGTAGTAGGTATTGGGAGATGAAGAAGCTAGCACGGGATAGAGTAGCATGGAGAGCTGCATCAAACCAGTCTCTGGGCTGAAGACCGTAAGAACAACAACAATTTCAGGGTGTTCGTCGCCACAAAAATGCATACGAACTTTCCTTCTCCACGACAACGCAAGGCCTCACACAAGTCTGCGAACCCGAGACGAGCTCACAAAGCTTCGTTGGACTGGTGTTCCTCATCAGTCCCTTTCTCTTTTTTGTGTCATCAGTCTTCTGACTGGTTTGATGCGGCCCGCCACGAATTCCTCTCCTGCGCCAACCTCTTCAAGTCAGAGCACCCCTTGCAACCTACATCCTCACTTATTTGCTGGATATATTCCGATGTCCGTCTCCCTCTACAGCTTTTGCCTTCTAAAACTCCCTCCAGTACCAAGGAAGTCATTCCTTGATGTCTTAAGAGATGTCCTATCCCTTCTCCTTATCAGTGGTCTCCACATATTCCTTTCCTCTCCGATTCTGTGCAGAACCTTCTCATTCCTTACCTTATCAGTCCACCTAATTTCCAACATCCATCTGTAGCACTACATCTCGAATTCTTCGATTCTCTTTTGTTCTAGTTTTCCCACACTACACTTTTCACTACTATACATTGTTGTACTCCAAACGCACATTCTCAGAAATTTCTTCCTCAAATTAAGGCCTATGTTTGATACTAGTAGAGGTCTCTTGGCCTGGGATGCCCTTTTTGCAAGTGCTAGTCTGCTTTTGATGCCCTCCTTGCTCCGTCCGTCATTGGTTATTTTCTTTAACTTCATCTCCTTCGCGACCATCAGTCCTGCTGTTAACTTTCTCGCTGTTCTCCTTTCTGCTACTTCTCATTACTTTAGTCTTTCTTTTCGATTTACTCTCAATCCATATTCTGCACTCATTAGACTGTTCATTCTATTCAACATATCATGTAATTCTCCTTCACTTTCACTCATGATAGCTATGTCATCAACGAATCGCATCATCAATATCCATTTACCTTGAATTTTAATTCCACTCCTAAACGTTTCTTTTATTTCAATCATTGTTTCTTCGATGTACGGATAGAACAGTAGGGGCGAAAGACTATTTCCCTGTCTTACACCCTTTGTAATCCGAGCACTTATTTGTTGATCATCCATTCTAATTATTCCCTCTAGGCTCTTGTTCATATTGTATATTACGCATATCTCCCTATGGGTTACCCTAAGTTTTCTCAGAATTTCGAACATCTCGTACAATTTCACATTGTCGAGCGCTTTTTCAGGTCGACAAATCCTTTGAACATGTCTTGGTTTTTCTTCAGTCTTATCTCCATTATCAACCGCAACTTCAGAATTGCCTCCTAGTGCTAGTGCTGGTTCCACAAGGTTCGCGGGAGAGCTTCTGCAAAGTTTGGAAGATAGGAGACGAGATACTGGTAGAAGTGTGAAGCTGTGAGGATGGGGCGTGAGTCGTGCTTGGGTAGCTCAGTTGGTAGAGCACTTACCCGCGAAAGGCAAAGTTCCCAAGTTCGAGTATCGGTCCGGCACATAGTTTTAATCTGCCAGGAAGATTCATATCAGCGCACACTCCGCTGCAGAGTGAAAATCTCATTCATGACACAGTCAGTTAATCATACAGCGCAACTGCTAATAGCTGTATGGAACTGTGAGCTCTTCTGCTGCTCTCTGCCAATCGGAGACTAATAAATATTAAAATCTGTAGCAGTCAGTCGCCTGGCACTGACTTCTGAGGAATCTGAGTCACACACAATGACTCAAGTTCCATGTATAATGTCACCAAACAGATAACCTACCTGTCCACAATGACCGATATCCTTATCCAAAATACAATATTTATATCAAGAGAAAGAAGTGACATGAAGAACAAAAGAGTAGGAACACAGACATAGTAAAAAGAAGAAACACAAAGAACTGAAGACTAGATGCCAATACACTTCTCTTAGCCGATGCAGAAGAATTTTAGGTGGCCTATAAAGATCCTGCCTGACTGTACCTCCCTCATACTATGCAAATTCTACGAAAACTTGGCTGTTTCAAAACATACACCCACTTACCTTGTTGTATATTCCGAAGATCTTCCACATCATCAACTCTGCCAGAGACTTGTAACCTGACGGGATCAACAATGGGTTGAGGGTCCAAAGACAGACCTGCAAAGCTACCGTGACCAATCTCAAACAGTTGTTGAACCAATCTTCGCTTCCTAAACTTCACAAAAAAAAACTGTAACTTCCATCCCCGTACACAAATGAAGATGAAAGTGTGTTTTGAAATCCGAATCAGTGTGTGACTCTTGATTTGAAAAAAAAAAGCCGTATAATTTAATGAAAACTGAACAGTTACGTCCACAAACTAACAGTTTCTGATATATTTATCATTTTTGTAAACATCTTGTACTTATTTTGTAGGGTAGTCTTAAGAAAATATTTGTGTATTTTTTCATGTAAAATTATTGTTTGTCATTTTCCTTGATAGTGATGCTATGTGTTTTAACGTTTTAATATATTACATTTTATACACCGTGAACAAGAACATTAGTTAAAATTGGTGTTGTAGCGGGGCCGGAAGCATAACCGGATAATACGAGGTGTGGCTAGAAAAAAACCGGACTAGTACTGGTGAAACAATAAAACGAATGCAATAAGGCTGAAAGTCGCGTGGCCTGTCACGTGACTCTCGCTCCGCCTACTGCTCGAGTTTCATCTGCCTCCTGCACTCAGTCTGCCCGTGGCGTCTGTTTTAAGTAGTTGACGTTTTGTCTGTGCGTCGAAAAATGTTGAGTGTACAGAAAGAACAGCGTGTTAACATCAAATTTTGTTTCAAACTAGGAAAATCTGCAAGTGAAACGTTTGTAATGTTACAACAAGTGTACGGCGATGATTGTTTATCGCGAACACAAGTGTTTGAGTGGTTTAAACGATTTAAAGATGGCCGCGAAGACACCAGTGATGACACTCGCACTGGCAGACCATTGTCAGCAAAAACTGATGCAAACATTGAAAAAATCGGTAAACTTGTTCGACAAAATCGCCGTTTAACAATCAGAGCAGTGTCTGAGTTAACAGGAGTTGACAAGGAAAGTGTCGAACAAGTTTACCGATTTTTTCAGTGTTTGCATCAGTTTTTGCTGACAATGGTCTGCCAGTGCGAGTGTCATCACTGGTGTCTTCGCGGCCATCTTTAAATCGTTTAAACCACTCAAACACTTGTGTTCGCGATAAACAATCATCGCCGTACACTTGTTGTGACATTACAAACGTTTCACTTGCAGATTTTCCTAGTTTGAAACAAAATTTGATGTTAACACGCTGTTCTTTCTGTACACTCAACATTTTCCGACGCACAGACAAAACGTCAACTACTTAAAACAGACGCCACGGGCAGACTGAGTGCAGGAGGCAGATGAAACTCGAGCAGTAGGCGGAGCGAGAGTCACGTGACAGGCCACGCGACTTTCAGCCTTATTGCATTCGTTTTATTGTTTCACCAGTACTAGTCCAGTTTTTTTCTAGCCACACCTCGTACTTCGGAAACTCTGAAAATCTTGGATGCAGCAGAGAGGAACGAGGAAGTGTTACCTTGGAAATCACGCAGGCTGGGTTATTTCCAAGGATTTTTTGTCTTAGAAGCGTGCCATTGTGTGAATTCCTAATTTACGGTGATAGCTATTTCCTCGCAAAGTTTCCGCGCTGGATGAGAAAAGAATAAAATATGGTGGGTCGGCGTTCGGAAGAATCTGTAGAGAGGGGGAATATTCTGTGGTTTCAAGAGTATGATTCGCCTTCTGCAATTACGAGGGAGGAGAGCCAAGCTTTGCTGGAAAGCCAGCAGTGGCGAGAATGAGGTCTTTCGTTTTGAGCGCCTGTGTTTGACGGTCGCTGTCTTTGGTCTCAGGAGATTGTATGGTTAGAACTGTTGGGCACTGTACTGGTGCGAACTTATACGACTCTGGATATCACTTCTGGGTAGGGAGTCGTCGTTGAGTACGCAGCATTCAATGATTGAGAGCACTTCTTCTATCTATACTTACGTAGAGATGTTATCTGATTTCCGTCCTTGTGGCTGGGAGTTCGCGTTTCTAGCCTGTAGAACACAGAGAGGAGAAGGCAGTATTAGATTATACTAGTCAGAGGACCGCCTTCTGCCGTCATAGTGTTTGAAAGAGTTTATTTGGGGCTGGAGTTCTTCCATTGTCGCAGACGTGTACGAGAACCATCACTCCGACGCACCGGATGCAGTACATACAGCCATATTGCTAATTGCTTCGGCTTATTAGGGCTATAATGCTAAATAGCTGTGATCACGTAGGTTTTATTTCCACTGAGGTTGTACACCACTGTAGATCATCTTTGAAAGTAGTGTCTTCTAGTGTTTGGTATGTAGATGATGTCAGTCATCTTGCGTTAATTATATTAGATCGCGTAGTCATAAAAAGGGGGCAGGTTTGCGCAAATGATCGGTAATATTAGTTAGGAAATTAATTTGTGTCTCTTTATGGACACTGATTTATAAACATTTGTAATATATAAAAGAGGTTTTAATCTACAATAAATGTATAAGCAGAATCGACATTTATCATTTGGTAGTTACTAGTTCCCGTGATCATTCATTAATGTAACTTATATGTTAAAGAGCAACAAGGAGGAAATAATATCACCATTAAGAGACCCTACGATCTGCTTCAGAGGGTAGTCAGACACGGCCAAATTTTCATTTTCGCGCTCAGCAGTTTCCGTCGCGCACATTCATTTTTACACCCGCCTGGTTAAGCACCTTGGATAACTACCTCACAGTACAGACTCAAAGATTGAATATTACACACCTCCGCCAGCTTAAGCAAATGGAACAAATGGGTTGATTCCTTATGCAATAGATGTAGTCTGTGGTGAGTGTTAAGAGCTTATGGAGGCACCGTTTAGTTTATGGGCAGTTCCAAGAAAAAATACGAAAAACATGCTTTGTGTGTGTACCAAAACCGAGCCGCGGATTCCAAGGCGGCTACGCACAGCAAATGGCTGAAATTTTTACGACATATCACTAAGACTCCGATCTGGAACGATCTTGAAAATTTTCTTGATATATTTATCCGTTTCCGAGGAACAGAGGGTCAAAGTTACCCTATAGGTACATGTGAAAAACGCACATAAAATCCGGTGAGATTCCATATTGTGGGGAAAGTTGGGCGCAGAAGTCGACGTTGGAGACGAGAGAAGTCTGGTGGTGCAGCGATCATCGCGCGCCATCGGCGCACTGTCGGATGTACGTTTACGTCTTCCACAAGTCGAACCTGCAGTCTACTTTTCTTTTCTTCGAAGTCCGACTATCACTGCAACTGCCATGGAAATCGTTTCGTGCTCTGCGCTTTAATTATTTTCACGGTACTGTGATACCGGGCTTCTGCCCTCTCCAACGACGACTTCTGTTCCTGACTTTCACCAGAATATGAAATTTCACCTAATACACTCATGCTCATAAATTAAGGATAACGGTGATACATGGTGAAACAACGTTCTGGTGGGCGGTTTGCGGTTCACCACAGGGTATGACCACGCGGTGGATTTGACCTGCGGTCGTCGCACGGTGGCGCTGGCAGCAGTCCACATACGCCGAGGTGTGTTGGTGCATGTCAGAGTACGGTACAGCGGGTAAGTGTGCAGGCGTTTTCAGACGCGCTAATGGTGACTGTGTGTTGAAAAAGGCTCAAAGAACACACACTGATGACGTTATAAGGAGTAGAATACTAGGGCGACTGGAGGCTGGTCAAACACAGGTCGTAGCATGGGCCCTCCGTGTGCCACAAAGTGTGATCTCACGATTGTGGCAGCGATTCCAGCAGACAGGAAACGTGTCCAGGCGCTACAGTATGGGACGTCCACAGTGTACAACACTACAAGAAGACCGATATCTCACCATCAGTGCCCGAAAACGGACACGGAGTACTGCAGGTAGCCTTGCTGCTACCGCAGCAACTGGAACAGTTGTCTCCAGAAACACAGTCTATAGACGACTGAAAAGACATAGCTTATTCGCCCGGAGACCTGCAAGGTGCATTCCACTGACCCGTGTCACAGGAGAGCTCGTAAAGACTGGTGTCAAGAACACAGTACATGGTCATTGAAACAGTGGTCCCAGGCTATGTTCACGGACGAGTGGAGATATAGTCTGAACAGTGATTCTCGCCGGGTTTTCATCTGGCATGAACCAGGAACCAGATACCGACCCCTTAATGTCCTTGAAAGGGTCTTGTATGGAGGTCATGTTTTGATGATGTGGGGTGGGGTTATGATTTGTGCACGTGCACCACTGCATGTCTTTGACAGAGGAACTGCTACAGGTCAGGTGTATCGGGACGTCATTTTGCACCAGTATGTCCGACTTTTCAGGGGTGCAGGTGGGTCCCAACTTCTTCCTAATGGATGATAACGCACGGCCCCACCGATCTGCCATTGTGGAGGAGTACCTTGAAACAGAAAATATGACGAATGGAGTGGCCTACCTGTTCTCCAGACCTAAAGCCCGTCGAGCACGTCTGGGATTCTCTCGGTCGACGTATCGCTGGACGTCTTCAAACCCCTACGATACTTCAGGAGCACTGGTGGAAGAATAGGAGGCTGTACCCCAGCAGCTGCTCGACCACCTGATCCAGAGTATCCCAACCCATTGTGCGGCCTGTGTACGTGTGCATGGTCATCATATCCCATAGTGATGTCATGGTTAATGCGCAGGAAACAGTGGCGTTTTGTAGCACATGTGTTGCAGGACGGCTTTCTCAACTTGCCACATTGTGTGGCAGCACGTTCTGCAGTTATCCTTAATTTTTTAGCATGACTGTAGTTTTTATTCGGCACTGGAAAGAACTGATTTTAATCATTAAGTCTACAGTTTTATGTTCTCGTCATACTCCTGCTGTCTAATTGTCATGCGCCACACCTCTGGAATAAGTAATATTCAAAAATTTCACTTCATTTATTTAATTTTTTTAAGGATTACATTACAGGTTGTGACGTCATACTGATAAGTGGACTCATACTGTAAACTTCTTCGCCAATTTCACTGGATTTTGTAAACACCGAAATAACATCTCATAGCGTATGATAATGTGAAGTTTCATTTCGTTTCCCTCTTTCGTTCTCTTTCTCTCTCTCCCGCTCTCTCTCTCTCTCTCTCTCGACTTTTTTTTTTTTTTTTTTTTTTAGTTTTTGAGACCGACAGATGATCTGCATGCTGGACAAAGACCAATTCGACCAGACGCTGGAAACCCACTCTGGCGTCCCTAGCATAGAGGATGTCCCAACGACGGGGCCAACAGTGCTACGTCACACACAGAACAAACGATTCACAGTAGGCGCAAATGATCGCTTAACGTTAACAGTAAACGACAACGTCGGCACTGCCGCGTCCTGGATACCACGTGCTTCTGCAGCACGGAACCCCGTGCTGGTACGAACGAAGTGACTTCCTGGAATCAGACAGCACGAATCAGGTGAGGCGCAGCGCGACAGGTTTCCGCCTCCGCCGCCGCCGCGCCGCCGCCGCCTCCGCCCTCGCGGATCAATACAGCCTCCCACAGCAGAGACGAGAAAAACTGTGGCGATAGAAGACGGCTGCCTCCGCGGTGCTTCTGCCGCACAACTCGCCCGGCAGTGAGAGTGCGTCGCGTCGCAGCGCAGACTTGCCCGGCAGTCCAGTGAGCTAACCAGCTCAGTGAATGCGTCGAGGTAGTAGGCGAGATCATCTGTATCTCTAAACGGCTAAAACGGTGCAAAGTGGCTGCCAGGGGAAACAAAATTTTCGTATTCAGTATTTCATATAATTACCAGCGGACCACTAAAAAGGCTAATATGCTCTTGTTTAAAATAAAACACTCCGAATGAAAAGATGGATGCCGACTGCCCCATTATACTTTTCTCGGCATCATTGAACATTTTCCTAGAAATTTTGGCATGCGTACACATGTGCTCAGTTTTTAACATGCAGCTCAGCTCTCACTCCTGAAAGGTCCCCAACTCCATTAGTGTGTACCGACAACTACAAAATTAATAGAGATGTATAAATCTGAAGAGGCGCTTTACAACGTGAGGCACCCATAATAGATTAAGAAGATTGGAGACCTAACCTAACCTTACCTAGCCTAACCTAACTCTCTCCTGTAGCAAGGAATCGGAGTGTTACAGTGAGCCTGTCTTCTGCAGATGTAGCAGTTCTTAAGTAAATGTTGTCCTTTGTGATATGAGGATACACTTCACTGAGCACATACAGAAATGTATGCTCATCCATTCTTAAGTAATTGATGTACTACTTGACGTCCTCCACTATAAGCTCATGTAACAAGTTTTGTTGAATGTTTTTATCACGTCGTCGTAAGACCCACAGCTTCACCCAGGTACATTTCCTTTTTTTCCCCCGCTTGTCTTCCGCAAGTGCACACAGTACAATTGTGGTGCATGCAACTGCTGCGGTTAATAACAAGATGTTGTTGTCAGCCATCTTGAACTTTGAGGAAAAATATGATGACAGTGTAATACCCCTTCTGGCGCTACGTCAAAGATCTTTTTCAAATATATTTGACGGAATATCTGGTCACATCTTTGATCAAATCTTTGACAAAGAAATTTGATAGTGTAATACCGACCTTTCCCCTGTCTCCCAGCCACAGTCTAGGTTTTGTCCTACTAACACGTACTAGCTCCTGTCACTGTCTCCCCCTTGCTCTCTCTCTCACTGCTACTAACTCACACATTCTTTCTCACTGCTGCTGTCTCTACTCACTGTCACCATCTCACTCTGTCATACACTCTGTCTCCCATTATCACTGCCTCTCACTCACTTCCACTTCCCCCTTCTCTTTACTCCCATCCCACTGGCATAGTCTCCTTACTCTTTTCCTAGCACTATTCTGCCACTCTCAACTATAATACTGGAGAAAAACATCGCAACACCAGGAAGGAGGTGTGACATAAACGAAAGTTGTCAGGCCTGTTTCTAAATCTGAAAGAAGATGTCTGTTCAAATTCGTGGCACCACAGTGACAGAACAAACTGTTACAAATCGGTTACTTCAAAGACAGCTCTGAGCCAGACGCCCTGTAGTGGGCATTCCACTGATCACAAACCACCGCCATTTGCGACTTCAGCAGTGTCATTGCCGGGTGAAGGGCTTCTTGTGTTTTCTTATGAAAGCTGGTTCTGCCTCTGTGCCAGCGACGGCCGTGTGTTGGTTAGAAGAAGAGCAGTTGAGGTCGTGCAATCAACCTGTCCCCGTGCTAGACGCATTGGACGTACACCTGTAGTTATAGCCTGGGGTGCGATTTCGTATGACAGCAGGAGCGCTCTCGTGTTATCCTACTGTGACAGTACGTTACATAACTATTGACATTTTTATCGATTGTAAACAGTGAACTATATTGTGAAGTGTTAAGGGCGACTAAAAATTATTTGTAAACCCTTAAATATTTTATGAACATAATAAGTATAAAAGATACAGTTAATGTTCTCGAAACAACTGATATGCAGCGATAATTTAAAAGTAGCATCTTTATTTAAAACATGTCTATGAAAATAAAAAAGGATCGTAAAGAGACGCGATTGAACGGCCGAGGAGGAAGGACGTACTTTATGGTACTCACACTGTTTTGTTTCGTGATACGGAAGGCAGCCGCTGAGCGGCTACACATATCTTATGTAAGTTATTCGGTATTCTGCTAAAATAAACTCATTTTTGTTATCACAAAATGAATTTCTTTGTAATAGTTGTCACCTCAAATGGTCGCAGCGTCTAGTTATTTTTAATAAGCATTTTTTTCAGTAATTTGCGCTACGGGAAGCTCATCTTCCGATGCAGCCTCTGGTCGGCCATTACGCGCCGAAGTATTAATTTATTTCTCAAAGTGTTAGCAGTAACTGTAAATGCGAGAGATTTCGTTGTAAGAACCTTTCTAAATTGCAACATATAATTAATTTACGTTAAAGTTCATTTTTTAAATTATACAGATTCCATGAGTTCAGTAGGCTAAGTTTTATCTTGGGCACTCCACGGCAACAATCGAAATTCTCTCGAGTCTTTCTTTGGAATCAATAAATGGATATTAACAAAATTACATTCAATTAAGTTAACGGCAACTATATTTTAGTTATCATATTCAAAATATAAAGTTGGTACATGAATAACAGCGGCCCTTCAAGAACCCATTTCATATTTACTTATGCACGTAAGTGAAAGTGATAAGAAAAGATAATATCCCTGAGAGAAAGAATCATGCTCTATCAAAAGAAAAATTCACCTGATTAATTCAAATAAATTGTATACTTTGTATACTGCGTAGTGTTATAACGTAACACTACGCACTGCAAATTTGTACGTTAATCTGATGACTCTACCTGTTGTGCTACCATTCATGAACAGCACGCCAGAGGGTGTTTTTCAACAGGATAATTGTGGCCCACATACCGCTGTTGTAACCCGACACGATCTTCACAGTGTCGACACGTCCATTGGCCTACTCCATCACCAGATCTGTCTCCAGCACATTTGAGACATCATCGGACAACTACAACTCGAGTGTCATCCACAAACAGAATTAACCGTCCCTGTACTGACAGAACAAACGCAACGGGCGTAGAACTCCACCCCAAAAACTGACATCCGGCATCTTTCCAAAACAAAGTATACAAGCGTATGCATGCTTGCATTCAACATTCCGCCGGTTACACCGGTTATTAATGTACCGTATTTCATATTTTCAGTGACTTCTCTAGCGCTTACGTTAACCTGTGATGTTGCAGTGTTAATCACTTAAATATTTTACCTAGAAAATGTGTTCCCGAAATTCCATTACTGTACATTGATCATTTTTTGCTCTTGCAATTTTTTCCGTCAGTGTATGTTCCACTGCCAAGCTTACCCTCTCACGCCGCCATTGTCTCCTTCGGTTTTTCTATACCACAACCACAGTAGTATCTCTTCCAGGATTTATTTGTAACTACTCGTATTCCGTCTCGTTCTCACTGCAACTGTCTCCTTCGCTGTGAGCATAAAAAGGTGCGAATATGTTCACATGTCGAAATTATTGGGAAAATTTTAAAGGTTTTGAGGAAGCTACTATGAGGTAACTGATACCTCTGTTTTCAGCGTTTTTTTTATAAACAGAAGCGTATTCGTCTTTTTTGTGCTGCAATAGGAGCTCTTTTCCGCTGGTTCCTTTCTTTCTCCCGCTACAGCAGGACACGTTATTTATATGAAAAGAAATTTATGAGTCTGTAAAATATTGATAGCTTACTTACGAGAGACTTAAATGACAGAAACTATATAGTGTTGCACCACAGACTGGATTTTATGTGCACAAAACTTCTGCACATGCTTCAGTACTTCAACAGATTGGATATTCCAGAACCCTGCTGTTGGTAAAGGAGACACTTTACAGCACGTTTCTCCCTATCTATGTCACTTTGTAAACTATGTTTTCGTCTAATACCAGATTTTTCGTGCGTATTTTATATGTACATGTAGGGTACCTTTGAGCCTCTGTATCTCTCAAAATGATATCAAAATCCTGTTATTGAGTGCGGCGTTTTAAAACATATTAGTTATCGCATGCTGGCGCACAAGTACAGACTGACCGAGTTAAAAATTTAAAATGCTCTTTTAACTTCAGCATGACGCTGAGGGTTTGCGGCAATAAGACACGTTTAAAAGTTAAAAACTGTCTACACGTCTTGAAAACAGCGTAACACACGGCGTGCAAATTGTCCAGACTATCTTCATCTATTATTTGACATTGATATCACTTAGTGACTTTCAACAAATGTTACACACAATGTAAAACCTTCTCTCGTTGACACGCAGTGATACTTCAGCACCAAACAAAACTTTTTAATTGATTAAGCCATTATTACTAATTCTATCCGCAACACAATTTCCAAACAGTATCCACATATGTCTCTAAATACACCTGCAAAATTGTATGGCTCAACGACACGTAGTTTAGAAGATACGACGTAATAAACATTCAGATGCGTGAAAAACTAGCTTCTGTTAAAAAGTAGCACAAATTAACGAAACTATAGTCATCCAGTTTTTGATAATTAAAGCACTCGAAGCTAATGAAATCAACATAATTAAGTCGTGGGAAATGCAACCACAAGGTTTTACGTGCTTATCGTCATATAATTAACAAACTGACTATTTATAAAGTAATCAAAAGTACGAAGATATTTTAGACGTGGGAGTTCGATTCTTTAAAGAATCGCTGATTATTGGTGGTGGTGGTGGTGTCATCTCTGAAAAAGAACAGTTATAAGTCGCCAGCCTCAAAAAACCTAACTAGGCTTTAGTGTGTATGTGTTCAAATGGTTTAAATGGCTCTGAGCACTATGGGACTTAACATCTGAGGTCATCAAGGACATCACACACATCCTGGTCGTCAATCTAATTGTACCCCTGTTAGTTGTCGATTTTCCGAACTAAGATTACAGTTATTAACACGATTTGTTACTAATGACAGTTGACAACTACTAAGACAGATCGGACAACAAATGAAATAAACATAAGATAAAAAAAATGGACTGGGTCTCTTTCGGTAAACTGAACAGAGTTTTCAAAAGACAGTTCCCTACATGTCTGAAACTGGAAGTTTATGATCTCTTTGATTACTGCCTTATGGTAGTGAGACAAGGACTTCAACAGTAACAGTGAACAGTGGAGAGATGCATGATGAGATTTACCAGGATATAGGCAGAGGGAAAGAAAGAGAGAGAAGGGGGTGGGGAGGGGGCGACAAGCAACTAACGGATCGGAAAAACATGCTGGTGTGGAAAAAAATTTGAATGTAATTCATTTAATTGATGTACTTCAATCCCACAACCTACTATAGAGAGCGTATTTTCCAACTATACTTCAGGGGAACAGCAGAGCCATCATAGACAATATATTCATACATTGCTCTTTAGTTGATGGGCATAGTGTGAGAAAAAATAGTAACTGTCTGTCAGACCATGATGTACAGATAGTAATACTGAAGGGAATTAAGGCAGAGTTAAATTTCAAAGTAGTAAACAGAAGATTTGGGAATATGAGTGCAGTTCCAATGCAGGCGTTTAAAGGTACACTCCTGGAAATTGAAATAAGAACACCGTGAATTCATTGTCCCAGGAAGGGGAAACTTTATTGACACATTCCTGGGGTCAGATACATCACATGATCACACTGACAGAACCACAGGCACATAGACACAGGCAACAGAGCATGCACAATGTCGGCACTAGTACAGTGTATATCCACCTTTCGCAGCAATGCAGGCTGCTATTCTCCCATGGAGACGATCGTAGAGATGCTGGATGTAGTCCTGTGGAACGGCTTGCCATGCCATTTCCACCTGGCGCCTCAGTTGAACCAGCGTTCGTGCTGGACGTGCAGACCGCGTGAGACGACGCTTCATCCAGTCCCAAACAGGCTCAATGGGGGACAGATCCGGAGATCTTGCTGGCCAGGGTAGTTGACTTACACCTTCTAGAGCACGTTGGGTGGCACGGGATACATGCGGACGTGCATTGTCCTGTTGGAACAGCAAGTTCCCTTGCCGGTCTAGGAATGGTAGAACGATGGGTTCGATGACGGTTTGGATGTACCGTGCACTATTCAGTGTCCCCTCGACGATCACCAGTGGTGTACGGCCAGTGTAGGAGATCGCTCCCCACACCATGATGCCGGGTGTTGGCCCTGTGTGCCTCGGTCGTATGCAGTCCTGATTGTGGCGCTCACCTGCACGGCGCCAAACACGCATACGACCATCATTGGCACCAAGGCAGAAGCGACTCTCATCGCTGAAGACGACACGTCTCCATTCGTCCCTCCATTCACGCCTGTCGCGACACCACTGGAGGCGGGCTGCACGATGTTGGGGCGTGAGCGGAAGACGGCCTAACGGTGTGCGGGACCGTAGCCCAGCTTCATGGAGACGGTTGCGAATGGTCCTCGCCGATACCCCAGGAGCAACAGTGTCCCTAATTTGCTGGGAAGTGGCGGTGCGGTCCCCTACGGCACTGCGTAGGATCCTACGGTCTTGGCGTGCATCCGTGCGTCGCTGCGGTTCGGTCCCAGGTCGACGGGCACTGGCACCTTCCGCCGACCACTGGCGACAACATCGATGTACTGTGGAGACCTCACGCCCCACGTGTTGAGCAATTCGGCGGTACGTCCACCCGGCCTCCCGCATGCCCACTATACGCCCTCGCTCAAAGTCCGTCAACTGCACATACGGTTCACGTCCACGCTGTCGCGGCATGCTACCAGTGTTAAAGACTGCGATGGAGCTCCGTATGCCACGGCAAACTGGCTGACACTGACGGCGGCGGTGCACAAATGCTGCGCAGCTAGCGCCATTCGACGGCCAACACCGCGGTTCCTGGTGTGTCCGCTGTGCCGTGCGTGTGATCATTGCTTGTACAGCCCTCTCGCTGTGTCCGGAGCAAGTATGGTGGGTCTGACACACCGGTGTCAATGTGTTCTTTTTTCCATTTCCAGGAGTGTAATATCGAAGGACTAACCTGGCAAAAAGTCTACAACACTGACCACATGAACCACAAATGAGTATAATACATTTCTTCCAATCTTTATCGCTTTTTAATAGCTCTTCCCCACTAAAAAAGTTACAAGCAGAAATACAATACCAAAAAGCAAGGGAGATTGATAATAATTAATCACACTGGAACATCTAACACGAAACCTGAGCTTTCTCATGATATATAGGATAGTCAGAGCCCAGTAATAGAATTTCACTACAGACAATACTCCAAAGTGCGAGGTAAGTCGTATAGAATAGAAAGATCTGAGAACAAAATTAAAGCTTTATTGTCAATTGATAAAAGCCATCCAACAGCCAAGATCGCATAGAATATTTGTTTACTTAAGACAACCGGTTTCAACAGATTTTGCTGTCGTCTTCAGGTCCTAAAAGGCTTGTGCTGTAAAAGTGTTAATTTTACGCTGAACATCACGCACAAGATGTCAAGTGGATGAAAATCGGCACATCCCAAAAGGTTTGTCATCGTTAAAATACTTAAAAACGTAAAGCACCCTGTGCAAAAGGCCATGTCCATATGTATACGTGTATGGAAGTGGCTTTTTGTACTAGGTGCTTTATGTTTTTAAATATTTTAGCGATGACAAACCTTTTATAATGTGCTGATTTTTATTTACTTGACATCTGGTGCTTGAGGGTAAGCATAAAATCAACGCGTTTTACAACAAAGGGTTTTTTAAGACCTGAAGATCACAGCAAAGTCTGTTTCATGCCGTCTTGACTGTTGAATGGTTTTTAACAATTAAAACAGATCGCCCTTCAGTACCCTCAAAATGAGAAAATTCATTTATATGGTCAATTACGAAAGAGGTATCAGTACAGAATGTGGGTCCTAAATATATTACATCTCTTTTGTGCGAGATTAAAACTGTTAGTGGTTCACCAAAGTAGACCGTAACACTGAATAATCACTTCCTGTCAAAATGTAGCAAGTTAAATAAAAATTTATTGGTAGAGGAAAATAGGTAGAACTCTCGAATGCTTGTGTCACAAAACAACAGTATCCCCTTCAGGTACAGGAAACAGGCAAAGATGAAATTGAATCAGTTACATCACCAAACAGTAAAGACTCCAGTACTGTAGCTACCAACTATCTGATGTACTTTGCACTTAAACGTTATTAAAAACCACGCTTGTCATTACCACTTTTCAATCACGCCATATTCATGAAATAACAAGCCACACCCAGTTTTCGTATGATGTCACGTTGGCGGGAAATTTAAGAAAAATACTAAGGAAACAGACAATCAGTATGTATCCTCCATGTTCAGTCCAAATGATTAGTATCATTTTTTTGTAAGAAATACGTAAGGTTCACCTAATTGTATGAAACAGCGCCATGTTCAAAAATATTTGCCATTACTGCAGAATTTCGAGAAATACGTAAATACTGAACCTATCGGGTCACATCCACTGCCCCTCAGACACACACAACAACAAAAATTATGTAATGGGTGTAATTTACTGAAATTACACATTTATCCAGAAATAATACATAAGCACCTATAATTATGCCTCATCAGTTAATTGCTCTCTTACATCTGCCCCTGAATAAATGGAATTTTCCTATTTTCGTTACAACATGCACTATTTCTTCTCTCTTCATGTGTTGTGAGATCAATAACTGGCAAAAGAAAAGAACAAATAATATGATATTACAAACACGATCTTACGTCAAATGTAATCTGGGATGTAGCTGCATTGCGGTAGTCTATAGCTTTTTGACTTACAAAGGTAATAATCACAACTAAATTGAATACATTATTTTTATGTAAGAAAACTGAACTGTTTAAATATATTTAAATTTTGTAATTTATAGTTTAAAATTGAGTGGCATGAAATAAAATGGAAAACAAAAGTTGGTAGCAGTGTACTTTGACTCTCGGCCACAGCGCTATCACGACAACTTCTCCTCTAAAACCCTTCATACTCTGCGTTTGCACAGCAGGTTACACGCAATTTAAAAGGAAATTACCGACCTGGTTCTGTGGCCAACGTAGCACTCATAGTGCTGGAAGGGATGACGTCACGTCAGAGCATGCGCAGCAGAAAAGAAACAGCTGCGTACCTTGTCTCAGTTGATCGCAGCACATGTGCCTGACTCGTCACTGGTTGCTGGTTGCTGATTGTTGACGACAGAGCAACTCGAAACATGTTTTCGTCTGTTTTATTTGCGTACCAGCACGAATTCTAAGAGAAATGGCGTGATTTTATCGCGATTTCTAGCTCACATTCGAAGAGAAACGCCACAATTAAAGTCCAATATCTTGCTCCAAGAGAAATGGCATAATTTTATTGCGATATTTACAGCGTGCTGTAGCACATTGGCACACGATAAGCTGCCTCCACTGTGTGCTATGATGGAAACTGTATGAGTAGATCTTGTAACTAACGAGGAGGTCGTGTACAGAACTGGGGAGAAAATGAATATGTGGCATTACTTGACTGTCATCAAAGAATCGTCACTTTGGAATTACAGGGTGAAGTGAAGGGAAGAGTACAGCAAGCAGGCTAAAATAGATGTAGGTTGGACTAGATGGACTTCTCACGTAACCAATGAACAAAAAAAAATTGTGTCATAGCTTGATTGACGTCAAGAAACCAATGATTAAGTACTACAGAGGGAGACCAAGAGATGAAAACAGTAAGTGGATGTAGGTTCCAGTAGTCATTCAGAGATTAAGCGACTTGCTCGGGACAGAGTAGAACGGAGAGCTGCAGCAATCTAGTCTTCAGGCTGAAGAACACAACAACAACTATTACAACAAACTATGAAGTTTTATAAAGTGCAGTCAAGTAGAATTACGATCAATGTCTGTCATCCTCTCCTCGTTCAACCTGCAGCAGCAAACAAAATGCGTGCTAGAAGATATACACTATAATCCTTACACCACAAGAATAAACCTGATGTAAACAAAAACAAATGCGATGATTGGTCAGAAGCCATAGCACACGTACACTGGTGTTGTTACGCTCTTGCAAGTAGGTCCTACGTATGTATTAGATATCTTATTGCTAAGTTATAATAAATGAAAGTTTAAGATATTCAAATGTATTATCAGCCATCGACGTTTTTCTTAATCACGCTTTAGTTACGTAGTTTTTATTTCAAAAATCGTGTACAATCACAGCTTCTGAGCGTTGTGCTGTTAATGCGCAGTATGAAAATGGCTGAGGCTGCTTTCCGTTCCGCAGTGAAACACACGTGTGGAAAACGGTTAAAAAGTGCCGAGAAATAGGCTGTTTTTTATAAATTTACGGAGTTAATCGGTCTTGAAGTTTTCCCAGTGCTGTATATACAGCAGTTGATAAAAAACCCATATAGAACGTATAGCGCAATCGACAGTGTAATGGCATCTGAACGAAGTACGGTTATCTGCACATTAAAAAAAAATGGCTCTGAGCACTATGGGACTCAACTGCTGTGGTCATCAGTCCCCTAGAACTTAGAACTACTTAAACCTAACTAACCTAAGGACATCACACACATCCATGCCCGAGGCAGGATTCGAACCTGCGACCGTAGCAGTCGCACGGTTCCGGACTGCGCGCCTAGAACCGCGAGACCACCGCGGCCGTATCTGCACATAAGTTCAAAACCTCCGTGTATCATTTTTTTTCTCGTTCAATTGGAAATACATACATCTCGCAATTATAAAACTCATCATCATTTCTATGAATAATGCATGTCTTCATGTTTCTAATTAAACATTGGACGCGAAATTCTTGTTTCCATTTCAAATAGAAATTCTTAATTATCGATGTTTTATGAAAGACTGCTCATAAAAGTTGTTTAAATTAAGAAAACACAACAATTTAATTTTTAAGGCAAAAATGAAAAAACCGAATCCTCTTTATTTGGACTATGTCCATCGTTTTATACCACAGAGATAGATAAGTATCGTAGGAACGTGAAAAACAATCATTTTCGCAGCAGCGAGCACATTATACAAGTGCAGCGTTTTTACATTTGCTACTGTACCATTACAATGTGAACCCAACAGAACTGATCTGGTGCCAAGCTGCGCGATTTGGCGCGAGAAGTAACAAGATTGTTAAGCTGCCAGACGTACCGGCACTGACGCACGCAGCTCTTTCACACGTCACTGCCGAACGCTGGCGCGATACAGAGCGGCTCGTCATAAATGATGAAGAGGAGAAAATGCTGCACCTGGTCGGCTTCGTGGATTCTGTTGTTGGCAGGCTCGTTATCCACGTAGCAGGTGACATTTCCAGAACTGAAGTGTATTTCTCGGATTCGGATAAGGAAGGAACGACGAGATTTACCAGACGACTGACTGTAAGTAATATCTTCAGTGGCTCCATATTTAACTGTATGGTGAAATAATTCAATACTCTCTTACATTACACTCTCTTACATTGATAAACAAAGTAAGAGCCTACGGAATATCAGACCAGCTGTGTGGCTGAATTGAAGAGTTTTTAGCAAACAGAACACAGCATGTTGTTATCAATGGAGAGACGTCTACAGACGTTAAAGTAACCTCTGGCGTGCCACAGGGGAGTGTTATGGGACCATTGCTTTTCACAATATATATAAATGACCTAGTAGATAGTGTCGGAAGTTCCATGCGGCTTTTCGCGGATGATGCTGTAGTATACAGAGAAGTTGCAGCATTAGAAAATTGTAGCGAAATGCAGGAAGATCTGCTGCGGATAGGCACTTGGTGCAGGGAGTGGCAACTGTCCCTTAATATAGACAAATGTAATGTATTGCGAATACATAGAAAGAAGGATCCTTTATTGTATGATTATATGATAGCGGAACAAACACTGGTAGCAGTTACTTCTGTAAAATATCTGGGAGTATGCGTGCGGAACGATTTGAAGTGGAATGATCATATAAAATTAATTGTTGGTAAGGCAGGTACCAGGCTGAGATTCATTGGGAGAGTGCTTAGAAAATGTAGTCCATCAACAAAGGAGGTGGCTTACAAAACACTCGTTCGACCTATACTTGAGTATTGCTCATCAGTGTGGGATCTGTACCAAATTGGGTTGACGGAGGAGATAGAGAAGATCCAAAGAAGAGCGGCGCGTTTCGTCACAGGGTTATTAGGTAAGTGTGATAGCGTTACGGAAATGTTTAATAAACTCAAGTGGCAGACTTTGCAAGAGAGGCGCTCTGCATCGCGGTGTAGCTTGCTCGCCAGGTTTCGAGAGGGTGCGTTTCTGGATGAGGTATCAAATATATTGCTTCCCCCTACTTATACCTCCCGAGGAGATCACGAATGTAAAATTAGAGAGATTCGAGCGCGCACGGAGGCTTTCAGACAGTCGTTCTTCCCGCGAACCATACACGACTGGAACAGGAAAGGGAGGTAATGACAGTGGCACGTAAAGTGCCCTCCGGCACACACCGTTGGGTGGCTTGCGGAGTATAAATGTAGATGTAGATGTAGCTTATGCAGAAAAATTACCATGTGGTTAAGTCGGGAATTATCATAATTTTTGTTTTTAATTAAAATAGTACTTTAGCCAAAAACGATAACGTGTTGTGGTCTTCGTCTAGTCGGGTAAGGAGCGTGTTGAGGGAGATTTGCAGTGTATTGTTTCATTCTGCTTAAAAAATTAAATGATATTCCAAGCTGTATTGTTCCTCTGCTCGTCTCTTTTTAGTTCTGAACTGCAGCTGGCCACGTCACTGCAGGCTAGCGGTACCAGCTGATCAGCCAGTGCTGTCCAAGTTAAATGCGTCAGTAAAGCTGTTGTCCTGTATTATCGCTAAGTCGATGTGCGCGTAACGCACAACACAAAACGTACCGTTATTATCGTACTCGACAGTACTCGAAACAGATTGGATGCAGTCCCAACTGAACCGGAAATCCAGTGAGGTTCCAGCAAACGCTAAAGCATATATAGTGCAATGTTTAAATTGTAAGACGTCGTGGTCTCCTGACCTTCATTGCTTACATATTATGCCCTCACAATCATATTCCGCACATCAAGACGCTTCATTCGAAACCAAACTCGATAAGATAAAGTCGATATTGTATGAATCCATGTAAACAATATGCAAATAACTAATAAATCACAAGTGAGCACCGTGGTTGAAATACTCGAGGCTGGCGTACACACATACATTCCAGACACTATGGTCACTGGAGATTTTAGTTCGAGAGAGGCAACTGCATGCCAGGAGGCCGGTCCCAACCCATCTACGTCGGCCAGTGACCGCCCGTAGAGCAGACAGAATTTGCCCGAGCGAAAGGACGACCCCATGTTCAGTTTAAAAGCAAATTCCGCCACATTGTGTGGGAGCGCCCAGCCTACGCATTCTTTACATATAGCACGTAGTTTCCCAGATACTACAGAGATACAAACGCTGATACTACAGATTTGCGGATTGGTCGCCTTAATCGGAACGTCATTCTCCCGTTTTAGAAGAGCAATGCTGATTGGCAGACGATATTTCTGACGCCTTGAGCTGAAGGAGTAACGGAAGAGACCGAAAGACATACCTCTTCACGTCTGGTGTGGAGAGGGCCTCTTCCGTTGTCGCTCTTGGAGCGAGAACACGTAGTGAGAGCTTGCGCGCTCGTACGTGTACTCAAAGAGTGAGGAACAAGTCTCTCCTCAGTACTTCACTGGGAGCGCACCTCTGTCGAGAGCGAATCGAAGTGTGACTCTATACTTAATCCTTCCGATGAAGCGTTGTTCACTGTGTTGGCCGCCACACTTATTGTGTGATGTGAACGGACATAGTTATAGTTAAACACCTGCGAGCGAATTTTTGAGTGGCATCGCGGTGGACTGGTTATCTGACCAGTGTGCATCCTGGGGGGAGTCATTGCAGATGTGGAAAGGGTCCTTCCGGATGCCATGAAGGGTACAGGGTGCACCCATCTGCAGGTGGTCGCTCATGTCGGCACCAATGATGTGTGTCACTATCGATCGGAGGAAATCCTCTCTGGCTTCCGGCGGCTATCTGATTTGGTGAAGACTGCCAGTCTCGCTAGCAGGATGAAAGCAGAGCTCACCATCTGCAGCATCATCGACAGGACTGACTGCGGACCTTTGGTACAGAGCCGAGTGGAGGGTCTGAATCAGAGGCTGAGACGGTTCTGCAGATTCCTTGACTTGCGCCATAGGGTGACGGGGTTTCGGGTTCCGCTGGATAGGTCAGGAGCCCACTACACGCAGCAGGCAGCTACACGGGTAGCAGCGGTTGTGTGGCGTGGATTGGGCGTTTTTTTAGGTTAGATGGCCTGGGGCAATTACAGAAAGGGCAACAGCCTCAAAGGGTGTGGGGCAAAGTCAGGACATGCGGGGACCAAGCAGCAATCGGTATTGTAATTGTAAACTGCCGAAGCTGCATTGGTAAAGTACCGGAACTTCAAGCGCTGATAGACAGCACCGAAACTGAAATCGTTATAGGTACGGAAAGCTGGCTGAAGCCAGACATGAATTCTGCCGAAATTTTTACAAAGGCACAGACAGTGTTTAGAAAGGATAGATTGCATGCAACTGGTGGTGGCGTGTTTTTCGCTGTTAGTAGTAGTATATCCTGTAGTGAAGTAGAAGTGGATAGTTCCTGTGAATTATTATGGGTGGAGGTTAATAATTGGCTCCTTTTACCGACCTCCCGACTCAGCAGCAGTAGTGGTAGAACAACTGAGAGAAAATCTGGAATACATTTCACATAAATTTTCTCAACATATTATAGTCTTAGGTGGAGATTTCAATTTACCAGATATAGATTGGGACACTCAGATGTTTAGGACGGGTGGTAGGGACAGAGCATCGAGTGACATTATACTGAGTGCACTATCCGAAAATTACCTCGAGAAATTAAACAGAGAACCGACTCGTGGAGATAACATCTTGGACCTACTGTTAACAAACAGATTCGAACTTTTCGACTCTGTAAGCGCAGAACAGGGAATCAGTGATCATATGGCCGTTGCAGCATTCCTGAATATGGAAGTAAATAGGAATATAAAAAAAGAGACGAAGATTTATCTGTTCAGCAAGAGTAATAGAAGGCAGATTTCAGACTACCTAACAGATCAAAATTAAAATTTCTGTTCCGACACTGACAATGTTGAGTGTTTATGGAAAAAGTTCAAGGCAATCGTAAAATGCGTTTTAGACAGGTACGTGCCGAGTAAAAATGTGAGGGACGGGAAAAACCCACCATGGTTCAACAACAAAGTTAGGAAACTACTGCGAAAGCAAAGAGAGCTTCACTACAAGTTTAAAGGCAGCCAAAACCTCTCAGACAAACAGAAGCTAAACGATGTCAAAGTTAGCGTAAGGAGGGCTATGCGTGAAGCGTTCAGTGAATTCGAAAGTAAAATTCTATGTACTGACTTGACAGAAACTCCTAGGAAGTTCTGGTCTTACATCAAATCAGTAAGTGGCTCGAAACTGCATATCCAGACACTCTGGGATGATGATGGCATTGAAACAGAGGATGACACGCGTAAAGCTGAGATACTAAACACCTTTTTCCAAAGCTGTTTCACAGAGGAAGACCGCACTGCAGTTCCTTCTCTAAATCCTAGTGCAAACGAAAAAATGGCTGACATCGAAATAAGTGTCCAAGGAATAGAAAAGTAACTGGAATCACTCAATAGAGGAAAGTCCACTGGACCTGACGGGTTACCAATTCGATTCTACACAGAGTACGCGAAAGAACTTGCCCCCCTTCTAACAGCCGTGTACCGCAAGTCTCTAGAGGAACGGAAGTTTCCAAATGATTGGAAAAGAGCACAGGTAGTCCCAGTCTTCTAGAAGGGTCGTCGAGCAGATGCGCAAAACTATAGTCCTATACCTCTGACGTCGATCTGTTGTAGAATTTTAGAACATGTTTTTTGTTCGCGATCATGTCGTTTCTGGAAACCCAGAATCTACTCTGTAGGAATCAACATGGATTTCGGAAACAGCGATCGTGTGAGACCCATTTCGCTTTATTCGTTCATGAGACCCAGAAAATATTAGATACAGGCCCCCAGGTAGATGCTATTTTCCTTGACTTCCGGAAGGCGTTCGATACAGTTCCGCACTGTCGCCTGATAAACAAAGTAAGAGCCTACGGAATATCAGACCAGCTGTGTGGCTGGATTGAAGAGTTTTTAGCAAACAGAACACAGCATGTTGTTATCAATGGAGAGACGTCTACAGACGTTAAAGTAACCTCTGGCGTGCCACAGGGGAGTGTTATGGGACCATTGCTTTTCACAATATATATCAATGACCTAGTAGATAGTGTCGGAAGTTCCATGCGGCTTTTCGCGGATGATGCTGTAGTATACAGAGAAGTTGCACCATAGAAAATTGTAGCGAAATGCAGGAAGATCTGCTGCGGATAGGCACTTGGTGCAGGGAGTGGCAGCTGACCCTTAACATAGACAAATGTAATGTATTGCGAATACGTAGAAAGAAGTACCCTTTATTGTATAATTATATGATAGCGGAACAAACACTGGTAGCAGTTACTTCTGTAAAATATCTGGCAGTGTGCGTGCGGAACGATTTGAAGTGGAATGATCATATAAAATTAATTGTTGGTATGGCGGGTACCAGGTTGAGATTCATTGGGAGAGTGCTCAGAAAATGTAGTCCATCAACAAAGGAGGTGGCTTACAAAACACTCGTTCGACCTATACTTGAGTATTGCTCATCAGTGTGGGATGTGTACCAGATCGGGTTGACGCAGGAGATAGAGAAGATCCAAAGAAGAGCGGCGCGTTTCGTCACAGGGTTATTAGGTAAGTGTGATAGCGTTACGGAAATGTTTAACAAACTCAAGTGGCAGAATCTGCAGGACAGGCGCTCTGCATCGCGGTGTAGCTTGCTGTCCAAGTTTCGAGAGGGAGCGTTTCTGGATGAGGTATCGAATATTTTGGTTCCCCCTACTTATACCTCCCGAGGAGATCACGGTTGCAAAATTAGAGACATTCGAGCGCGCACGGAGGCTTTCCGACAGTCGTTCTTCCCGCGAACCATACGCGACTGGAACAGAAAAGGGAGGTAATGACAGTGGCACGTAAAGTGCCCTCCGCCACACACCGCTGTGTGGCTTGCGGAGTGTAAATGTAGATGTAGATGTACCACGCCAATAGTTAGACTAGGGGCGAATAGGAGTCCTCGACTTCATCAAGGCGTAGGGAGAATTTGACTGGCGAAGCTCAATCCAGATAGAACGAGAGTTACCTTATTTGTCAGCAGCGAGAGGCGCAGACAGCAGTCATTGCAGCTTACGGTATTATGCGCTACAGCTCTGGCTAGCCCCATATTTCCTCCACAACATTACACTTCACTGCATTTCACACGCGACAGTCTCGACCGTTCCTAGCACATTCTAAAGGATAGTTATTCAAGTTGAGTAAGCGCGGCTCTCAGCCATTCTGCCAAGTCAATAACAATCTTAAACGTTGTATAGAAATTTAATTAGCGAATCCTATCCTTAAGAGGAAACTTCACATTCCGAGAAGAACCCGGAAATAACGGCCGGCCGCGGTGGTCTAGCGGTTCTGGCGCTGCAGTCCGGAACCGCGGGACTGCTACGGTCGCAGGTTCGAATCCTACCTCGGGCATGGGTGTGTGTGATGTCCTTAGGTTAGTTAGGTTTAAGTAGTTCTAAGTTCTAGGGGACTTATGACCTAAGATGTTGAGTCCCATAGTGCTCAGAGCCATTTGAAATAACGTGGTAAGTTCATAACTAAAAGTGCCATTGTGATTTCTCAGAATTTTTGCAAAATAAATAACAATTTCGTTAGTTTCATGTTTTTCTTACACTAACTAGCAATACTCCAGTGCCCAAGTATCCCACTAGTTACGTAAGAAATTTTGTGAATTTTTGTGTCATTTCCTTACAGCAGACGACTCCAGAAGTTATTTATTGCTGAAAGTTTTTCAGGCATTTCTCTTTAGAACGTTAGGAGCGTCTGTCTGACTTCTGTAGTAGTGTGGGGATGGAAATTGCATCTTGCAGAAGCCACAGGGTAAAGGGTACATCTCAGATTAATCCGTTGCGCAGAATAACAGCATAGCACTCACACGTTCACAACATCAGGTTTATTCTTATGATGAACGGATAACAGAACCTGAGCGCTTGTAAGTACCTATTTAACTCACATCATTTCCTCTGCGCAGGACCTTAACAACGAAATCCACTTGGAGATCATGTGTGTGCAGCAAATAGAATATGAGCTGGTGAGAAGCACATTTACAAAGCTATTATATGTAGATGTAATATATTACCTAGAACTGCTTAGTTGACTGAAAAATATCTGGGGAAAGATACGTTAACATACCCCGACTTCAGCGCAGCTGAGACGCTGGAGAGAAAGGCTTTCTGTGGAGCACCTTGGAGCTGCTGCAGTATAAGATAACACGCTTCTCTTTGCAAATATCTTGATAACTCAGCAGAAGCAAACAAACTTGGGATGTTTTCGCTGCCACAGCTCCGAGCGGTGCGCGATAAGTCACGACTGCCATCATACTGCTGCGTCCCAGCTGAGAGAAAGGTTACAGTGTTGAAAAACCGCGTTCTGTAATAACCCCTCTATAATGACCCATGATTTTCGTTAAGGATTAGTGCCCGCTGTGTTAAAAACTCCACACGCCAAGATGTTGTGCTCTTGACACGGTAGTTCAGAAGTTATTAGGTATAGAGTGATGTTTAAAATAATAATGAGATCTGATATACGATTAAAGATACGAACAGCAAATTTGGTACGAAGTTTTAATTACACATACCATCATCTAATTAGTGTTGCTTAGTTATTGAGTTTTTTGAATTAGTAAATTGTCGCTTTCAAACACAGTGAACGCATTGAAGGTCACATAGTGGTTATGCGATCGGTGAATACGTCGCTCAAATTATGCTCGTATTGTTTGAAAAGAATAAAGACATAGGTAAAAACTGTCTACACCATAATTACGACTCATGCTACCTCTGTGGAAACAGCTCAACATAGTCTGTATGGCGCTGTTCATCTGCATTCAGCGAGCCCATACGCCAAAAATGTATAAATCGACTCTTCATTAGTAAAACTACCCGTGTTGTTGCGTATCAGTAATATCCGCCTACCACTGCCGGGAAAACAAACCCGGGCTGTTCTGAACGCAAGCTTTAAGGCGAAGAGTGAAGTACGCATTACTGTTGTCAACAGCAAAGTACCGTGAGCGAACGGAACAAGTTTCAAGACACACGGCGCATACATCGTTATTTGCAAATATTATCGGTGTGATATTGATACAAAGCAAATGAAACGATCTGTCAAAAGTGTGCCTCATACGCAAATGTGAAATAGAAACCGAAATTTTTGGCATGTTTATTAGATTTATAGTAATTAAAGTGACTACATGAAAAAACTGAGACTTCCAACCAGTTTTCCATACGCGAGGCTACTCGCCGTTTCAGTGCACCGAATGCACTCGTTTTTATCAAAGAGTGGCCTGCATTTAAGTGATTTAGATAGGAAATGCTGCTTTCATACTGTTGACTTTGCTTATTATTGTTAGGCTGGGCGATATACTATTGGAATTAGAAATTCGCGGATTTTACTGCACAACATTTATTTCGTTAAACGCAGGAGAATTGATATTACCAGAGACAGTTAAAGAACGCTTCAAACAAACTTTGTGCCTGATGTGTCGGCAGCTGGGCCAACACCTTGTAGATACAGGTGGCTTAAAAGGCACGCTAGACTAACGCAGACGGGCGTGAAGTACTGGAACAGGATACGTAATTAATGCTATGAAGAAAAGTACGTAGCTGGTATAATACTTATCTTTAATCAATCATTGTGGTACATCGCACAAAGGAGACTTTAATTACAATCACTGTAAGGCTAATGGCGCCTTGCTAGTTCGTAGCCATTAACTTAGCTGAAGGCTATTCTGTCTCTCGGCTAATGAGAGAGAAAGGCTTCGTACGTGTAGTCGCTAGCAATGTCGTCCGTACAACTGGGGCTGAGTTCGAGTCAGTCTCTCGAGACCTGCCTTGTGGTGGCGCTAGGTTTGCGATCACACAGTGGCGACACGCGGGTCCGACATGTACTACAGGACCGCGGCCGATTTAAGCTACCACCTAGCACGTGTGGTGTCTGGCTGTGACACCACATTCCTCCCCCGCAAATCGGCGAACGGTCGTGAGATAAGGCTTCCGCCCGCCGTGGGGAGGACCCCATGTTGACGTATGCGATGAGGTGGGGAGCCTAACAACAGGCGAGGCTGTGCCACCCGCACCCGGCCATTCGGTCCGAGGGGAGCTAGGAAACGCCTGAAAACCTAGTCCAGGGTGCACGTCGACATGCGGTGTATGCGCCCGTAAAGAGACAGGAGGGGCCGAAGGGTCGACCTCCATGTGGTCGGAGAATCCGACGCGCGATGACGACATCTGGTCCGGAGCGGGCAAGAGTTCCATGGCGGAGGACAGCTGGTCACGGGAAGCGATCGGCGGCGCGTGACCCAGGGAGGCGCGTGGCGGCTGCAGCGAAGCGTCCACTGCGGGCGGCGCCGGAGGCGGCTGCGGCGGCTGCGGCGGCTGCGGCTGCGGCGGCAGCGCGACGCCATGAGGCAAAACGGAAGGCAGCGTCGGTAACACCTGGGGATGAGGCGAGCCAGTAGATGGGTCCCCAGGGTGCTGACCTGACGGCTCCGTCGCTGAAAGCAGACGGGGAGCGGCAGAGCCCGGGCGACGACAGAGGCGCAGCTGATTGAGATGCCGACGCACCTCACCAGAGGCCCCCAAAACCAAATACATCGCGCGGCCGAGGCAGCGAAGAATGCGCCCTGCGAGCCAACGCCGTGAACCGCGATAGGTGCGATAGAAGACAACGTCGCCAGGAGCAAAAGCAGGAGTCTGCCGCTGCACAGGAACCTGATGCGGCGGATGCAGCAAAGACATCAAGGTTCGATGAGAATGACCATGGAGCAACTCAGCCGGCGAGCGACCATCGCGGGGCTGAGAGCGATACGAGGACAAAAAGAGCAATAATGCGTCCTCCCGAGAATGCGACTCTTTCAATTTCAACATCTGTGACTTGAAAGTCCGGACCAATCGTTCCGCGGCACCGTTTGACTGAGGCGAAAACGGCGCGGACGTCAGATGGTGAATACCATTGGCCTTGCAGAAGGACTGAAATTCTGCGGACATGAATTGTGGGCCATTGTCGGAAACAATAGTCTGCGGAAGACCTTCAATGCAAAAGATAGCAGACAAGGCTTGGATTGTGGCAGAAGACGTCGTGGAAGACATCCGGACAACAAAAGGAAAATTACTGAAAGCATCGACCACAACCAACCAACGAGCATTCCAGAATGGACCAGCAAAATCGATGTGCAAGCGTTGCCAAGGGGAAGTGGCTTTCGGCCATGCAAAGAATTTCCGCGGCGGTGCGGATTGTTGTTCGGCACACGCCACGCAAGAGGAGCACATATTCGTAATCGCAGCATCGATTCCGAACCAAGTACAGTGCTGACGAGCAAGTTGTTTCGTACGCACTATACCCCAATGTCCGTGGTGAAGAAGCCGTAAGACAGAGGACTGTAACGAACGTGGGACCACGACTCGGGACTGATCATTATCAGAACGCAACAACCAAACACCATGTCGTACAGAAAGTCTCTCCTTGTGAGCAAAAAATCGGCGAACCAGCGGATCCTCGATCCGTGACTTGGACAAGGGCCATTGCGTAGCAACAAAACGCAAAACGGGAGCAAGGACAGGGTCAGCAGCCGTGGCTGTAGCGACACGACGAAAATCAATCGGAAACGATGCGACCACTTCATCGGATTCCGCATCAATGAACATGCAAGCAAGTTCGGAAGAATCGAATGCTGTATCCTCAGCAACAGGCAAACGGGACAACGCATCAGCGTTTCCGTGCTTAGCAGTGGACCGACACAAGATATCGTAGCGGTACTGCGAGAGGAAAAGAGACCAGCGAATGAATTTCTGCGCCGTACGCGGAGGTACCGGCTTGTTCGGATGAAAAAGCGATGCCAAAGGTTTGTGGTCCATGATGATTGTAAAGTGACGACCATACAAGAAATCGTGAAACTTAGTAACACCAAACACGAGAGCTAAAGCCTCTTTCTCTATCTGTGAATAATTTCGTTGCGCAGATGAGAGCAATTTTGACGCAAAGGCAATAGGGCGATCATGCGATCCATCTTTGTGCGCAAGCACAGCACCAATCCCGAAATCCGATGCATCTACCATCAACAAAAGGGGTTTCTGGGGATCGAACGGCGTAAGGCAAGTATGTGAAAGCAACGCCGATTTCAACTGGCGAAAGGCGCGTTCGCATTCCGTCGTCCTGACGAACGGAACACCTTTACGGCGTAAGCGATGAAGCGGAGCTGAAATGGAAGAGGCATGGGGAACATATTTATGGTAGTAATTAATTTTCCCCAACACACTTTGCAGCTGTTTCAAGTTCTGCGGTGACGGCAAATCCTGTATGGCACGGAGGTGCTCTGGACTCGGATGTATTCCTTGGGCATTGAGGACATGGCCCAGGTAGGGTAAATCCCGAGCAAAAAACACACATTTGTCCTTCCCCAAGCGAAGACCATTTTGTCGCAAGACCTGAAATAATGTTCGGAGATTTTGCAAATGTTCGGCTTCTGTCTTTCCGGAGATCACAATATCGTCCAGATAGTTCGCAGCAGTAGGGACCGACGCACAAATACTTTGTAAATATTGCTGAAACAATGCAGGGGCGGATGCACACCCGAAAGGCAGTCTTTTGAAGCGATACAAGCCAAGATGCGTGTTTACCACCAAGACGCGCTGGGATTCTTCGTCCACAGGTATTTGCAAGTACGCATCTGCTAGGTCCAACTTTGAAAAATATTTTCCCGGGCACAGTTTGTCAAAAAGATCTTCCGGGCGGGGCAAAGGAAAAGTAGCAGTTACTAGTTGTGGATTCACAGTTGCCTTGAAGTCCACACAAAGTCTCAATTTTCCGGAAGGTTTTGGCAAAATTACTAAGGGTGAGGCCCAGAGAGAAGCCTGCACACGTTCAATTACACCTTGAGATTCTAAATCGTTTAATGTTCTTGCGACCTCATCACGCAATGCGTGGGGAACATTGCGCGCTCTGAAAAACTTCGGTTGCGCGTTTGCTTTCAGTTCCAAATGTGCTTCATAGTTCTTAGCGCAACCAAGGCCCAGTGCAAAAATGTCCGCAAATTCTTCACATAGACTAGAAACACTGGCGGAAGGCACAGTCTGAATCACTGAGATGACCTGATTTACTATAGACAAGTTAAACAACTGAAATAAATCTAAACCAAACAAGTTCACTGCAGTAGAAGAACGAAGGACGTAAAATGACACAAGTTTTGTTTGTCCCTTGTATGTTGCAAGAAGGCTGCACTGTCCTAACACTGGTATTTTCTGGCCTGAGTAACTATTGAGCTGAACATTTGCGGCACACAACGGAGGTTTGCCCAGTTGGTTGTACGTGTCGTGATTGAGCAATGAAACTGCAGCTCCGGTATCGAGCTGGAATGGTATCACTTTGCCTGCAAAGTCTAAGTCGACAAAAAGTTTATTGTCCTGCTGACGACAAAAGCGACTGTGTTGTGCAACTGGAACAGACACTGGGACAGAATCACGTGCGACGTGACGGGACTTCCGTCGACGTCGACGCACACTTTTTGTGGAAGGAACACTGTCACCGGACGGGGTGGAATGAACTACATGAATATCCATGGGCGATGGTTCACAAGCCTGAGTTGCCTTGGTTCGATTCCGGCGCGAAGCAAAGGGCCTGGAATTGGTGTGAGTCTCTGATCGGAGCTTTTTCTGGCAAACACTTTTGACATGTCCTTTCTTATGACAGTAAAAGCAAATAGCTTGGCATGACGGGCAATTTTCACGCGAATGTCGAGTTGCACACCGCGGGCATGATTTCACTGCATTAGCTTGCTTACGCGGCGCACGTGTTTGCGAGCTAGGCTGCCGCTGCGCTGACGGGCGCGAGGGCCACTGAGCGTCCCGTGCAGCGGCCCCGGCGGGCCGGTTAATGTGACACACTGCCGGCGAAGTTGCAAATGAGTCCTGAGCAAAGTCAAGTGTGTCTTGCCTATCCAATATGTCTATCACTTGTTAAAGGGAGGGATTAACTAGTTTCAAAATCTGTTCCCATATGCGAACATCAGAAACGTTCTGTGCTATTGCATCACGCACCATAGTATCTGAATAAGGAAGTCCACATTCGCATTCAAACGCACACTCCCTAGTAAGTCCTTGTAATGTCGCAACCCACTCCCTATTAGTCTGACCGGCCGTACGTTTTGTACGAAAGAACGTATACCTTTTTGCAACGACATTTACTGTTTCCTTGAAATAGGCATCTAAAGCAGACAAAAGTTCTTCGTAGGACAGAGTTGCTACGTCGCACCGGGGAAACAACTTCACTATCACACGGTAGGTGGACACACCGACACAAGAAAGCAAAAACGGCTGCCGCTCATTACCTTGAATTCTGTAGGCTGCTAGATGGAAGTCGAACTGGCGAGACCACTCTTGCCAGGACTCGTGGGTTGCATCAAAGGGTCTGAATTGCGGTGCAACAGCATGTTGTGGCTGCGGTAGCGATGAAGCGGCGGCGGCCGCATCGGTGTGCAGCGCACGTTGACCCTGGACGAGCTGTCCAAGAGCATCCAATAACGCCTGCGTCTGCTGATTCTGCAAGCGATAAAATTCGGACAGTACATCTGGAGATTGTTGCGAAGCCATGACACAAAGAAATTAGGGCAAAGGAAAACACAAGATCCTTTGTAGACTCGTCGCCATGTGATGTGTCGGCAGCTGGGCCAACACCTTGTAGATAGAGGTGGCTTAAAAGGCACGCTAGACTAACGCAGACGGGCGTGAAGTACTGGAACAGGATACGTAATTAATGCTATGAAGAAAAGTACGTAGCTGGTATAATACTTATCTTTAATCAATCATTGTGGTACATCGCACAAAGGAGACTTTAATTACAATCACTGTAAGGCTAATGGCGCCTTGCTAGTTCATAGCCATTAACTTAGCTGAAGGCTATTCTGTCTCTCGGCTAATGAGAGAGAAAGGCTTCGTACGTGTAGTCGCTAGCAATGTCGTCCGTACAACTGGGGCTGAGTTCGAGTCAGTCTCTCGAGACCTGCCTTGTGGTGGCGCTAGGTTTGCGATCACACAGTGGCGACACGCGGGTCCGACATGTACTACAGGACCGCGGCCGATTTATGCTACCACCTAGCACGTGTGGTGTCTGGCTGTGACACCACATTCCTCCCCCGCAAATCGGCGAACGGTCGTGAGATAAGGCTTCCGCCCGCCGTGGGGAGGACCCCATGTTGACGTATGCGATGAGGTGGGGAGCCTAACAACAGGCGAGGCTGTGCCACCCGCACCCGGCCATTCGGTCCGAGGGGAGCTAGGAAACGCCTGAAAACCTAGTCCAGGGTGCACGTCGACATGCGGTGTATGCGCCCGTAAAGAGACAGGAGGGGCCGAAGGGTCGACCTCCATGTGGTCGGAGAATCCGACGCGCGATGACGACATCTGGTCCGGAGCGGGCAAGAGTTCCATGGCGGAGGACAGCTGGTCACGGGAAGCGATCGGCGGCGCGTGACCCAGGGAGGCGCGTGGCGGCTGCAGCGAAGCGTCCACTGCGGGCGGCGCCGGAGGCGGCTGCGGCGGCTGCGGCGGCTGCGGCTGCGGCGGCAGCGCGACGCCATGAGGCAAAACGGAAGGCAGCGTCGGTAACACCTGGGGATGAGGCGAGCCAGTAGATGGGTCCCCAGGGTGCTGACCTGACGGCTCCGTCGCTGAAAGCAGACGGGGAGCGGCAGAGCCCGGGCGACGACAGAGGCGCAGCTGATTGAGATGCCGACGCACCTCACCAGAGGCCCCCAAAACCAAATACATCGCGCGGCCGAGGCAGCGAAGAATGCGCCCTGCGAGCCAACGCCGTGAACCGCGATAGGTGCGATAGAAGACAACGTCGCCAGGAGCAAAAGCAGGAGTCTGCCGCTGCACAGGAACCTGATGCGGCGGATGCAGCAAAGACATCAAGGTTCGATGAGAATGACCATGGAGCAACTCAGCCGGCGAGCGACCATCGCGGGGCTGAGAGCGATACGAGGACAAAAAGAGCAATAATGCGTCCTCCCGAGAATGCGACTCTTTCAATTTCAACATCTGTGACTTGAAAGTCCGGACCAATCGTTCCGCGGCACCGTTTGACTGAGGCGAAAACGGCGCGGACGTCAGATGGTGAATACCATTGGCCTTGCAGAAGGACTGAAATTCTGCGGACATGAATTGTGGGCCATTGTCGGAAACAATAGTCTGCGGAAGACCTTCAATGCAAAAGATAGCAGACAAGGCTTGGATTGTGGCAGAAGACGTCGTGGAAGACATCCGGACAACAAAAGGAAAATTACTGAAAGCATCGACCACAACCAACCAACGAGCATTCCAGAATGGACCAGCAAAATCGATGTGCAAGCGTTGCCAAGGGGAAGTGGCTTTCGGCCATGCAAAGAATTTCCGCGGCGGTGCGGATTGTTGTTCGGCACACGCCACGCAAGAGGAGCACATATTCGTAATCGCAGCATCGATTCCGAACCAAGTACAGTGCTGACGAGCAAGTTGTTTCGTACGCACTATACCCCAATGTCCGTGGTGAAGAAGCCGTAAGACAGAGGACTGTAACGAACGTGGGACCACGACTCGGGACTGATCATTATCAGAACGCAACAACCAAACACCATGTCGTACAAAAAGTCTCTCCTTGTGAGCAAAAAATCGGCGAACCAGCGGATCCTCGATCCGTGACTTGGACAAGGGCCATTGCGTAGCAACAAAACGCAAAACGGGAGCAAGGACAGGGTCAGCAGCCGTGGCTGTAGCGACACGACGAAAATCAATCGGAAACGATGCGACCACTTCATCGGATTCCGCATCAATGAACATGCAAGCAAGTTCGGAAGAATCGAATGCTGTATCCTCAGCAACAGGCAAACGGGACAACGCATCAGCGTTTCCGTGCTTAGCAGTGGACCGACACAAGATATCGTAGCGGTACTGCGAGAGGAAAAGAGACCAGCGAATGAATTTCTGCGCCGTACGCGGAGGTACCGGCTTGTTCGGATGAAAAAGCGATGCCAAAGGTTTGTGGTCCATGATGATTGTAAAGTGACGACCATACAAGAAATCGTGAAACTTAGTAACACCAAACACGAGAGCTAAAGCCTCTTTCTCTATCTGTGAATAATTTCGTTGCGCAGATGAGAGCAATTTTGACGCAAAGGCAATAGGGCGATCATGCGATCCATCTTTGTGCGCAAGCACAGCACTGATCCCGAAATCTGATGCATCTACCATCAACAAAAGGGGTTTCTGGGGATCGAACGGCGTAAGGCAAGTATGTGAAAGCAACGCCGATTTCAACTGGCGAAAGGCGCGTTCGCATTCCGTCGTCCTGACGAACGGAACACCTTTACGGCGTAAGCGATGAAGCGGAGCTGAAATGGAAGAGGCATGGGGAACATATTTATGGTAGTAATTAATTTTCCCCAACACACTTTGCAGCTGTTTCAAGTTCTGCGGTGACGGCAAATTCTGTATGGCACGGAGGTGCTCTGGACTCGGATGTATTCCTTGGGCATTGAGGACATGGCCCAGGTAGGGTAAATCCCGAGCAAAAAACACACATTTGTCCTTCCCCAAGCGAAGACCATTTTGTCGCAAGACCTGAAATAATGTTCGGAGATTTTGCAAATGTTCGGCTTCTGTCTTTCCGGAGATCACAATATCGTCCAGATAGTTCACAGCAGTAGGGACCGACGCACAAATACTTTGTAAATATTGCTGAAACAATGCAGGGGCGGATGCACACCCGAAAGGCAGTCTTTTGAAGCGATACAAGCCAAGATGCGTGTTTACCACCAAGACGCGCTGGGATTCTTCGTCCACAGGTATTTGCAAGTACGCATCTGCTAGGTCCAACTTTGAAAAATATTTTCCCGGGCACAGTTTGTCAAAAAGATCTTCCGGGCGGGGCAAAGGAAAAGTAGCAGTTACTAGTTGTGGATTCACAGTTGCCTTGAAGTCCACACAAAGTCTCAATTTTCCGGAAGGTTTTGGCAAAATTACTAAGGGTGAGGCCCAGAGAGAAGCCTGCACACGTTCAATTACACCTTGAGATTCTAAATCGTTTAATGTTCTTGCGACCTCATCACGCAATGCGTGGGGAACATTGCGCGCTCTGAAAAACTTCGGTTGCGCGTTTGCTTTCAGTTCCAAATGTGCTTCATAGTTCTTAGCGCAACCAAGGCCCGGTGCAAAAATGTCCGCAAATTCTTCACATAGACTAGAAACACTGGCGGAAGGCACAGTCAGAATCACTGAGATGACCTGATTTACTATAGACAAGTTAAACAACTGAAATAAATCTAAACCAAACAAGTTCACTGCAGTAGAAGAACGAAGGACGTAAAATGACACAAGTTTTGTTTGTCCCTTGTATGTTGCAAGAAGGCTGCACTGTCCTAACACTGGTATTTTCTGGCCTGAGTAACTATTGAGCTGAACATTTGCGGCACACAACGGAGGTTTGCCCAGTTGGTTGTACGTGTCGTGATTGAGCAATGAAACTGCAGCTCCGGTATCGAGCTGGAATGGTATCACTTTGCCTGCAAAGTCTAAGTCGACAAAAAGTTTATTGTCCTGCTGACGACAAAAGCGACTGTGTTGTGCAACTGGAACAGACACTGGGACAGAATCACGTGCGACGTGACGGGACTTCCGTCGACGTCGACGCACACTTTTTGTGGAAGGAACACTGTCACCGGACGGGGTGGAATGAACTACATGAATATCCATGGGCGATGGTTCACAAGCCTGAGTTGCCTTGGTTCGATTCCGGCGCGAAGCAAAGGGCCTGGAATTGGTGTGAGTCTCTGATCGGAGCTTTTTCTGGCAAACACTTTGGACATGTCCTTTCTTATGACAGTAAAAGCAAATAGCTTGGCATGACGGGCAATTTTCACGCGAATGTCGAGTTGCACACCGCGGGCATGATTTCACTGCATTAGCTTGCTTACGCGGCGCACGTGTTTGCGAGCTAGGCTGCCGCTGCGCTGACGGGCGCGAGGGCCACTGAGCGTCCCGTGCAGCGGCCCCGGCGGGCCGGTTAATGTGACACACTGCCGGCGAAGTTGCAAATGAGTCCTGAGCAAAGTCAAGTGTGTCTTGCCTATCCAATATGTCTATCACTTGTTAAAGGGAGGGATTAACTAGTTTCAAAATCTGTTCCCGTATGCGAACATCAGAAACGTTCTGTGCTATTGCATCACGCACCATAGTATCTGAATAAGGAAGTCCACATTCGCATTCAAACGCACACTCCCTAGTAAGTCCTTGTAATGTCGCAACCCACTCCCTATTAGTCTGACCGGCCGTACGTTTTGTACGAAAGAACGTATACCTTTTTGCAACGACATTTACTGTTTCCTTGAAATAGGCATCTAAAGCAGACAAAAGTTCTTCGTAGGACAGAGTTGCTACGTCGCACCGGGGAAACAACTTCACTATCACACGGTAGGTGGACACACCGACACAAGAAAGCAAAAACGGCTGCCGCTCATTACCTTGAATTCTGTAGGCTGCTAGATGGAAGTCGAACTGGCGAGACCACTCTTGCCAGGACTCGTGGGTTGCATCAAAGGGTCTGAATTGCGGTGCAACAGCATGTTGTGGCTGCGGTAGCGATGAAGCGGCGGCGGCCGCATCGGTGTGCAGCGCACGTTGACCCTGGACGAGCTGTCCAAGAGCATCCAATAACGCCTGCGTCTGCTGATTCTGCAAGCGATAAAATTCGGACAGTACATCTGGAGATTGTTGCGAAGCCATGACACAAAGAAATTAGGGCAAAGGAAAACACAAGATCCTTTGTAGACTCGTCGCCATGTGATGTGTCGGCAGCTGGGCCAACACCTTGTAGATAGAGGTGGCTTAAAAGGCACGCTAGACTAACGCAGACGGGCGTGAAGTACTGGAACAGGATACGTAATTAATGCTATGAAGAAAAGTACGTAGCTGGTATAATACTTATCTTTAATCAATCATTGTGGTACATCGCACAAAGGAGACTTTAATTACAATCACTGTAAGGCTAATGGCGCCTTGCTAGTTCGTAGCCATTAACTTAGCTGAAGGCTATTCTGTCTCTCGGCTAATGAGAGAGAAAGGCTTCGTACGTCTAGTCGCTAGCTCTGTCGTCCGTACAACAGGGGCTGAGTTCGAGTCAGTCTCTCGAGACCTGCCTTGTGGTGGCGCTAGGTTTGCGATCACACAGTGGCGACACGCGGGTCCGACATGTACTACAGGACCGCGGCCGATTTAAGCTACCACCTAGCACGTGTGGTGTCTGGCTGTGACACCACAGTGCCATTACACAATAACCGTATGCGTGATTGATTATCAGCCCTGTCTGAACGCTACTACCTCCAAGTTCTATCGCTCCACAACAGTTACAATTGCACTCTCTGTTGACTGCGCATAAACGATCAGAAGATCGTATGTAAATGGTATTGTACCCTTTAATACATGAGGGAACCCTGCATTGTTTTCAAATAATGATCAGGCGTTTTACTTTGAATACCTCTGCCTTCCATTATCAAACATTTCCGTAAACTGTTGTAAATCTAAAAACGAAAAAGCATGCGAAATTCCAAGACAGGCACTGTGTAAGTAGGCTGTTTAAGTTTTTATGTTGGTAACGTTACGTAGCGCTCTGTATGAAAATCACTGACTGTGCTGTGTGCAGTCTGTGGCTGGTTGGGAGTATTGAAATAGTCGCTATTGTAGTGGTGGGCAGTTGGATGTGAACAGCGCATAGAGTTGCGCAGTTGGAGGTGAGCCACCAGCAGTGGTGGATGTGGGGAGAGATATGGCAGAATTTTAAGAGCGGACGATCTGGACGTGTGTCCGCCAGAAAGAGTAAATTTGTAATGGCTCTGAGCACTATGGGACTTAACATCTGCGGTCATCAGTCCCCTAGAACTTAGAACTACTTAAACCTAACTAAACTAAGGACATCACACACACCCATGCCCGAGGCAGGATTCGAACCTGCGACCGTAGCAGTCGCGCGGCTCCGGACTGAGCGCCTAGAACCGCTAGGCCACCGCGGCCGGCAAAATTTGTAATACTGGATATCATGAACTGATATATATATATATCCCGTGTGGGGTTGTTGGTACCCCCATCGGGCGCCTCCCCGGGTGGCGGATAGGGGAAAGCTTCCTAGATATAGGTGGTACTGGGGAAATGAAATACCCAGGGCGGACCAAAAACCAATAAACACAGTGGTGTCTGTTCAGCATCTGGCGGCCAGTGGTCAGCGTCTGTTCCTCTAGTTGAGGCGGCTGCACAAAATCTTCTCGAACTCAAAAATCGAGTCGTATACCTGTGGTCTCAACAGAGATCACCACAAAAACTAAAATTCAACTTGAACGCATGATGGAAAAGACGACCACAGAGTCACTACCCCAGGCACCAGTCGATAGACTGGATTCACCTGATCATCGGATTCTGGGGGATCAGGGACACCATGCAGAGAAGAATCGGATCTTCTCAAAAACTCGTCACACTCTCAAAACGAAACGTAAAAATTTTATTGGTACAACTAATGTGAACACCCTCACTAAAACAGGCAAATTAAAGCAACTCACCAACGCAATGGGAAAATTTAACCTGAAAATCACTGCACTGCAAGAGACAAGATTCACAGATGAAGGACACTTTAACACATAGAATTACAGGATCTACAAGGGCAAACCTGCCATAAAAGTAAGAGACAAACTACCACTTTTCGGAACAGGATTCGCCGTAGACACTTCCATACTCAACTCAGTTATTGACTTCACGTCTCCCAATGAAAGAGTCTCCCTGTTATCAGTAAAATCAGCTAATAAAGCATACACTCTGATCAATGTGCACGCCCCCACAAATCACCACAATAAAATCTACCCTGAAACAGTGGACAATTTCTGGGAAACACTAGAAGAAACAACAAATAAAGTACCTAAGCACCATGTAAAAATCTTAGTAGGCGATTTTAATGCACAATTAGGGAAGGAAAAAAAATTCAGAGATACCACTGGACCCCACACCATACACAAACGTACCAACAAGAATGGTGAAAAACTAATCGACTTCTGAAGAAACTTTGGACTTAAAATAATGAGTACCCAGTTTCAAAAACCTGCACATAAATTATCCACATGGAGATCAGACAGGGTGAATACCAAATAGACCATGTCGCAATTTCCAAAGAAAACATAAAAGAAATTCAAAACATCAGAACCCGCAAAGGTGTCTTTGAATCAGATCATCATCTTCTCCAAATAAAAACAAAATTCCAACCCAACAGAATGCTAAAAAGGCCACCCAAAAGTACCAAACCAAATCCGGAATATCTGCAACTGAACAAAGAAAAAATCATCATGCAAATTAATCAGGAAAAATCAACAGACTGGAAGAAACTAACAGAGAAAATTCAGGAAGCCCTCAAATTAGGACAACCCCCTCGCAACAGGAAACATCGCTGCTGGAATGCAACCTGTGATGAGGCAGTTGACAACCGAATAACTGCATGGAAAAAATTTAGCAGTCACAAAACTGAAGAAAACTGGAAGAACTTTCTTAAAACCCAAAAACAGACCTCAAAAATAATTAGAAAAGAAAAACGGGGATATGACAACAACAGACTCTCTAAAATCCAGCAGGATTTCATCAAAAATAATACAAGAAATTTTTATAAGACTTTCAGAGAAAACTTACAGGGATACCAAGCGCCTAGCTTGTGCTTCAAGAAACCCGATGGCTCTTTGGATACCAACACGAAAAATAACTGCAAAATCTTAGCCCAATATTTCAGTTCCCTCCTCAACTGCGAACCACCCCAAGAAAAACTTGTCTTCTCTTCTCCAGTATTCACACACCCAGACTAACATGCCTCGGATCTTGAAGAAATTATGGAGATAGTCAAGCAGTTGAAAAATAACAAAGCACCAGGAGAAGATGGGATCATTGCTGAGTTCTGGAAACTAAACGATCCTATACTTATGCAGAAATTACACCGTATAATATCAGACATATGGATAACGGAGCAGATACCAGAGGACTGAAAATGCGCTCTAATTCACCCGCTACACAAAAAGGGCGACAAGACAGACATGAACAATTACAGAGGAATTTCCCTGCTCCCAGTCGCTTACAAAATCCTTTCCAAAGCGCTTTTAAACAGGATAGAATCCCAAGCAGCTACACTAATTGGTGAATACCAGGCCGGATTCAGAAAAGGACGGTCATGTGCGGAACAGATCTGGTGCTTAAAGACAATATTACAAATGAGGAAATGCAGAAACACAGTAGTTACATTCATCGACTTCAGGAAAGCATATGATTCAGTGGACCGTGGAACCCTGTTTAAAATCATGGAAGAATTTGGGATCGACCGAAAGACACGAAAAATCACAGAACAGACACTTACAGGAACAACGGCCAAAGTGAAATTCATGGGCGAAGTATCAGAACCCTTCGAAATCAAATCTGGAGTCCGACAGGGGGACGGACTATCCCCAATCCTTTTCAATATTGTTCTAGAAAAGATAATCAGGGAATGGGAACCTCACGTAAAGGGTATCCAAATCGGTATCAAGAAAGAGAACCGAATTAAAGTCAAGTGCCTTGCTTTCGCTGACGATATTGCAATTATCACCAATAACAGAACAGAAGCGATTCACGCAGTGGAAAAACTACATGAAATTTCACAAAAAACCGGACTACAGATATCTTATGAAAAAACCCAATATATGGAAAGGCAGCCAGAAAATAAATCCCCTTTAATAACAAAATATGGTAAAATTGCACAAGTCTGCCATTTTAAATACCTCGGTGAAGCTATACAGTCCTCAGGATTAAACCGAATTGCAAATGAAGAAAGAATCACCAAGCTCCAGAAAGCCTACAAGCTAACATGGACGCATTACAACAAGAAGTGCATTTCGACAGACGCAAAATTAAGGCACTACACACCAGTGATTTTTCCAGAAGCAATCTATGCAGCTGAAACAATGGTGATTGATGGCCATTCTAAAATTAAGGAAATAGAAAAGCAGGAAAGAAAAATTCTCAGGAAGATTTACGGTCCAATCAACAAAAATGGCATTTGGATGAAGAGACCACAAAACGAGCTCTATAGAAGGATCAACATAGTAACAGATGAAATTAGAAAGCGCCGAGCCAAATTTTATACACACATCTACAGGATGGAAGACTCCAGAACAGCAAAGAAATTATTCAATATTATAACAAGGAGTAAATGTGGCACGGAATGGCTGAAAGAAGTCCAGAGGGATCTGCAGCATATCAACATAAAAAATCTCGAAGATCGCACCGAGTGCCGGCATAAAATCACAAGTGTGAAGTTTGGGGAAAGAACATCGCGTCAGCCTGGTAAAAAATGGACAGAGGAACGGAAGAAGGAGCATTCTGAGAGGATGAGGAGGTTTTGGGAAGCAAAGAAGAAAAACATCCGAAGATGAAATTATGAATTCAAGTTCAATCGCTCTCCTAAAGGGGAACAATCGTTATAATAATATATATATATATATATATATATATATATATATATATATATATATATATATAATGACTTTTGAACACTATTAAGGTAAATACATTGTTTGTTCTCTTTCAAAATCTTTCATTTGCTAAGTATGCCTATCAGTAGTTAGTGCCTTCAGTAGTTAGAATCTTTTATTCAGCTGGCAGTATTGGCACACGCTGTATTGCAGTAGTTTGAGTAACGAAGATTTTTTTTAGGTAAGTCATTCATGAAAGGTATACGTTATTGTTAGTCAGGGCCATTCTTTTGTAGGGATTTTTGAAAGTCAGATTGCGTCGCGCTAAAAATATTGTGTGTCAGTTTTAGCACAGCCATTTATAATTTTTCTAAGGGGACGTTTCAACTGAAGACGTCTTGTTAAAAAGTGGACAAAGGTGCTAAAAGGTGTTAAAAGGTGCACAAAACAATTGAAAAAAAAGTGTGTGCATCAAGCCAGGAGCCGTTTCCTTCTAGACTACATCATTTTACAAAATTTGCTTTGTTAACATTTAATTGCAAACCAGTTCCTCTGAGATATCCGATCGACTGTGAGGTGAAGGTTGTAATTCTTAGAGCTGCGTCATTGGAAGTGGTCGTCCTGTAAACTGACCACCATTTCGCCACTCGAATTTATCCTGGGAGTAACGGCAGTCACCCCGCAAACTGACGGTCATCGCCTCTCCCAGCAGCATCCGGGGAGTAATGGTGGTCACCATCCGATGCAACGGATCGAAACAGTTTGGAACGTCAAAAAAGTTCCATAATGCATTTCAAATGGCTGTATTTACACAGACCATCAATGGGGCGAAAGTTTTCTCAGTATGTTGACGGTGACATATTCCTTCTTGCTTCACTCACACGTGTTCCAGTATGGGATTCTGCGTTTTCGTGACACATTGCAAACCACCTGTGAGGACTAGCACGTTTTTTCCTTGTGAGTGTTGTTCCATGAAAGAGGTCAAATAACTGAAAGCGAAAAATGATTTAAGGTTTACAATCAATGGGCAAATAAAAATACTACCCTGGGCGCAAATAATAACATAAATTGATAAAAAGTTAACTCTATTAGACGAGAAGGATGTGTAAGATGTGATCAGCCGAGCAATTGCGAGCGCGTACATAACCACACCTCCTGCGTGCATGCACTGTTCATCACAGCCTATTAGATATACTGTAGCTATAACGAGGTACATTGTACACAGAGCGCGATCGGATGAGATGATTCACTGAACATCTGTATGTAATTGCTGAGACTGTGAATGAGCTTTTACTGCAAAACAAAAGGGTGGCCAGGAGAGCAATGCATCATGAAGGGGATGACAGAAGCCCACTGCAACACAGAAAATGTTTAAAGAAATCCATATCCCACCATAAATGTTTAAACAGCACAAGTGGCTGACAACAGTGGTTGGGAAAATGGTTTGAACATACATGACATGTGAGACTTAGACTTAAGGTAATCGATTTTTTTAAAATTTTCCTTTCATTTTATACTTAGGACAAGATTATGAACTTTGCACTAGTAGCTTGTGACATCAGGGAAAACCCAGTACCCATACTGAAGTCTATACTTAGCACATGTGATCTGCCAAACATGCAGGGTGGCCTTGAATGTCAAGGTCGGCCATTTTGGATTCTATGTTTAGAACAAGTGACCTGGTAACCATGCAGTACATATAGCTCCGCCTTCTTATTTTCAGGTGCCATAGAGGCTAGCCTCGTATGTCCAGGCTCACCATTCTCGAAGCTGAGCTCATAGAGACTCATAGCCCCAGGTCAGCCACTGTGGCTTCTCACATCATACAGACTGCTCTTATATGCACAGGTCTGTCTTATTGGATCGCTACCTTCCTTTCTCTTTAATTTCATGCAAATAGCACAATTGCCCATCTTTGCTTCCAATCTCACAAAGGCTGGCCTAAGATTCATCATCTGTGATTCTTTACTTAGGTCAATTGGACTCTTAGTAAGCTATAGCTTTGTAGGAATGGAGGAAAACACTGTTGCAAAGTCGACTCTCTTGAACATCCCACCATTTTTTGAATTTCCAGATATTTGTACATATGAGGAGGTTAACTGGTCAGTGACCTCAGCAGAATGGGGGAAAGCATCAATGATATCATCATAAATCTGGCAAGAATGCAGTAAACGCCAGAAATGGTACAGTCCGACTACTCACATGTACTGCTTTACTACTAATACGATATCATTCTCACAACCAAGATAATGGTTGCGTCAATTATTGACCCCTGCAAATCATCGGAAATAAGTGTTTTGCAGCGTCAGTAGTAATTATGTCACTGATGTAGTTACATTCCCGCAAAGGAGACATTTTTGATACGAAAATATTCCGTCTGTCTGTCCGACGCGAGCGCTGCTCCAGCCTTCCCTTACGTCGATACGGGCGTAACGACGGAGCAGACTGGAGAGCAGTTAACGACCTCGGCGTCTTCGCCTCCCACGTAACGAGGCGTGCTATTTTCGGCGCCCGGTAGCGCACACGAGACAGAGAGAGAGAGAGACAGACAGAGACAGAGGAACAAAGTGAGGACGCATCGTCGCGGTTACGGCCATTGACGCTGACGGCGGCGTCTGGCGTCTGTTCCGCTGCTGCCGACGCTCACTTGTCACTGGTGGGCCTTTGAGTCGAGAGGCCTAACCTTGAGTTGTACACGTCACAACTGGCCGCCTGCCACAACACATCTGCGATACATTTCTTCTCACTCCGTCACAGAGAATGGAATGTTATTGATCAAAGCGTTGTGACCAAATGCAGGGCATAGTCTACAAGTTCTAATTTTCACGTCGAAAAAATTAGTTTCGTATTTAATACTATACTTCTTTCCAATATAAGCCTCTCCATCTGTCTCTGGCCCCCTGCCCTCCACCCCCCACTGCTCCCGCCTGACGACGCTTTTCCTCTCCAGTGTGTCCCAGTCTTCTCTCTTCTTCACATGTTACTTCACTACTTCTGTCTCTCGGTCTTCCTCTAAGTGTCTTGCCTCCTTCTTTCATTTCATGGGCCTATCGCGGTATTCTTTTAACATGCCCATATTGTCTTAATCTAGTATTTTCTGTTCTCTCGTGCATGGGTTTTTCTTTCACTATTTCTCCCACCATCTCATTTCTTATTCTGTCCAAGAGTTTGTAATATTCTGTTTTTTTGAAGTTTCATCTCGCAAACTATATACTGCTCAACTGCCTTCACTTTATTACCCACATTTCTAAAGCTTACGAGGGTGTTGCAGCATAATACAGCGCTATAACATTTGCTTACGTTTTGGCTGTACACTCTAGCCTCAAATCAAGCTTCTTAAACTCTGCAGGAAACCATCGACTTACCTTTCCCTCTCACTTATCTCTTTATCATTCTACCCACTGTCTTTTATTAAAGTTCCCAGTTACTTGAAATTATTCCCCTTTTTCAGTGTTTGCCCTCTAACGGTGACAGTTATTGAACTATACGAAATAAAATTGTCATAATTACTGAGCGGTTAGCGTTAGTACATTCAAACTGCGCGGTTGGCCGTGAGGCATGATGGGAATTAGTATGCGCATGGTATGGTTTATTTTACCGACGAAGCCCATTCTTATTTGGATGGGTACATCGATAACCAAAACTGGTGTATTTGGGGGACTGAAAATCCGCATTTCGCGATCGAGAAGTCTCTTCACCCTCAACTGGTGACTGTGTGATGTGCAGTGTCCAGTCAAGGAATAATCGGTGCAATATTCTATGACCTTCAAGGGCTCATCTGCATGCGAAAGCGATAATATAATTTTTTCGCGCTGTCAAAGACATGATATGAAGCGCTACCGGTAAACAATACGAAATTGCGGTGAAAAAACAGCAAATGTTTTAATATTGTACTTCAGTTTTTCCTCTTATCGCGCTACTTGGAGTGGTGAGATAATCTATTTTTGTACGGACGCATTTTGTTATTGCTCCGTAACTCCAGACATTTTGTTGCATACTGAACCTAGGCAGATTTAAAGAGGCGCATCGAAGTACTCATTTATATTAATATACTGACAAGCACAATTATTATTTATATGTAAGTGTCTATTCATAATTTATGTGATTTCTTAAATATGTATTTTATTAATGTCTGTGTCTTTTTTTCATTGTCTTTTTAGAATGATGTAAGCGGCTACGACATGGCAGAGGTTCGTGTGCAATCTGATGGAAAATTATAAATTCCTAGCATAAAAGAACCATAAGTCAATCTTCACAGCCATTTTAGTGCAAGAAGTCCGATATTCCACACGGTAATGGAAAAATACTTAGCAAATGCACGACCTCAGCCACCAATGCCATTGTTCGCACGCCAGACAACGTATGAGGAAATAATATTATTTAATCTCAATACTTTGAAATATTATTGATTATCTGATCTGTATTTTCACCCTCACACGCAGAAGCAGCAATATTATTATTTACAGATGTCACGGTGACTACCGAACGGAGCGTGATTCATCCTCATTATCCAGAGTGACCCTGATTTCGACAAGATGTGGTTCATGCAAGACGGAGCTCGACCCCACCGAAGCAGGAGAGTGTTTGACGTCCTGGAGGAGCACTTTGGGGAGCGCATTCTGGCTCTTGGGTACCCAGGCCCGCTGGCATGGACCTCGATTGGCCGCCGTAGTCTCCATATCTGAACAAATGCGACTCCTTTTTGTGGGGCCACATTAAAGACAAGGTGTACAGAAATAACTTCAAACCCCTTTCTTAGCTGAAAACAACTATTCAGAAGGTCACCGACGGCATCGATGTTCCGACACTTCAGCGGGTCATGCACAATATGGCTATTCGTCTGCGCTACATCGTCGCGAATGATGGCAGGCATATCGAACATGTCATAACCTAAATCCGAATATCTGTATTGACGTTTAATGTTGAATAAAGTGTGTGCACGCCGTAGTTTGTGACTAATTTACGTTTTTTTCATATAGTTCAATAATTATCACCCTGTATATCAGTTGATGCTCACCTGTTATTTCTAGTTGTCAGCACATTATTTACATTACATTTCAATCAATACTACCCCAGCAACTCCTCCCATTGATTTATCCTTTCTTGTACCTCTCCTTTCCCATTTCGCCACACCATTAAATCATCTGCAAAACATCATCGGTCTCATGTAATCATTTCCTGTCATTACCGCATCTATAACAGTGCTGCAGCTTAAGGGACAGAGCACTCCCTGCCTGAACTAACTTTTCTGTTCAAACCAGTCTCTCTTCTCTCCTTCTCTCCTCTTCTCGTGCTTCTTTTCACACTATCATAAACATTTTCAGTGTCCAGGAACAACATTACTAAACCCCGAAACTATTAGTAGTATCTCTCTTGGAGCTGCCTTTCACTAAAAATTAGATCCACTGTCTACCTTCCTGTTAAGTGCTTTCCCAGTCCTCGTCTTACAGTGCGCGTCCGCAAAAATTTTTCCACAACGGGGCAAAATTGTGTCATAACCAGCTCTTGTGTAAAAGACTGTGTGAGTTAAGCCGTGCTATGCTCTATGAACTAAAAAAATAAATAAAACTTACTACAGCTCAAAGATTGATGGCTATGTAATTAGTGTTTTTAAGTTAGATCATTCTGATATCGCAATGGTAAGCACATTTCACTTTATGTTCAAGATACAGTTTTTATGCTATTAATATGAATATGGATGCCGCTTCGTTGATTCAACGATCTAAAATTTCATCCTGATATGATTTAAATCCAGGGTATCCGACGAGCTATGAAACAAAGCTTGAAAATGTGTACCAAAAAATTATTTATAGCCTTATAATGCGCAATGAAGAACTTCAAACAAGAAAATGTCACAATGATTGACAAAATATTGTTGAATATGAAACAAAAATCCAACATTAACGCTCGTCAAAGTGGACGAATAGGTTAAACTTTGAGAAAAGACTGATTACATTTAAATTTCATCTACAGCACTTTATAGGCTTTTACGTGTAATGGCGTTACTGGCCATATTCTATCATTTTCATGCTTTCTAGTTTTTGATACTGGCATAACAAAAATTGATCAAACTGTGTTTGGAAAGTTACTTTTTTTTGCTTGATGATGTAAAATCTAGTCAAAGACCTCTATCCGACGAGATGAACGACAGAAGACTTCCAAAATTACTCACAAATTTGCCAGTATAATCAACTTTTTATAAATTACGACAGAACAGAGACATTCCTCATCTCTCTGGGTTACCACCCTATTGTGCAGTCAGGCCAAATGGACAGCAGGATTCGTAGCTCTGTGACTTTGTTTTGTGCCGTATTAGACGGCATAGAGTTGAGAAGGTTCCAGTTCCTGGAGAGAATAATCTTTCGACACGGGAAATCTATACTTTTCCCTCTCTTCTAGGGGACAGAATAGGTTTTTCTAAAGAAATGGCTCTGAGCAATATGGGACTTAACATCTGAGGTCATCAGTCACCTAGAACTTAGAACTACTTAAACCTAACTAATCTACGGACATCACACACATCCATGCTCGAGGCAGGATTCGAACCTGCGACCGTAGCGGTAGCGTAGTTCCAGACTGTATCGCCTAGAACCGCTCGGCCACACCGGCCGGCTAGGTATTTCTGTTTCGCCTCAGGCATTTGGAGTTACAGATTATGGAAAGACAGTTGTGTTGTCCAGAGTCTATTGCTGTAGCTCGGTCGTGCGAAACTGTACGTAGGGTTGGCAGGCCATCTCGGGTCTTCTCTGAAGACGGACAAATGGTTAAACTACTACTGAGACTAAGTTGTGCACCAGGAGAAGTTAGGAAGGATGACAGGCACGTACTCTGCTGCCAAGTTTATGTTTTTCCTGGAATCCGCGATACAGGGTGTTTGATCGGCCCCTTTCTGGAGTTCTAAAATGGCTGTACGGGGAATAGACGATGAAAAGATTGGTGACACTATTACAGCACTGTTCGGCGAAAGTTCTTATTCATCTTTACAGAATGGTGCCGAAACAGTCGTCCCACTAAGGAATCCGTCTAATTCTTTTGAACGGCGAAAAACCTAAAAAAATCCCAAGACGTAATCATTGCTAAAGTAAAAGTATTTCCGACGCGCCAAGTAATGTTGATCTGCAGTTTAGCGACGCTACAGACAATCGCTGCAAGAAATTCGAGAGAATTCTGTAGTAAATAAAAAGACTGTACCCAAATTCCAGGAGGGTTTATTGCTCTACCCCTTGCTGACGCACATACCTTCTACCATTTTCCGCACAGTATAAACTTTAAGAATTAATAACTTGATGAAATCTTTGCCGATTTTTACTAACGGAGTGTCTATGTATAGGTCTCACAGAGATCAAAACAGAATTGCTATAGATTTCTCATAGTCGTCACCATAATACGTCAAAGTAACTGCCCTACAATTCTGACACCGCTTCCAGAGAGCATGTGGCGTTCGCTGGGTTATTCAGTGGTTTGGTATTTAACTAATTTGTAAATGGAAATGATAATCTTATTTTATTACAGTGAGTAGTTACTAAATAATTTTTCTCCCGGCTAAGGTTAGGTTAGTGTTGTTTAACGTCCCGTCGACAACGCGGTCATTTTTCTCCCGGCTAAAGATTTGATCAAGTTGCTAAAGAAATCCAAGTTAACGTCGTGTTAAAGTGTTGTCTGTAAATTGTGTAAGTGTCACTAAATCACAGTTCATACAACATATTCTATACAACTATGGATTATGATGGAAACAGTTATCTTCAGCAAAACGATCATTAAAATTACAGAATATCAGCCGCGCACAACACTGACGTATGTTACCTGAAACAATATTCTTCGCAACTCGTACGTAATTGATTTCGGCTCCAAACATCAGCTAGAAACGTTTGTTATAACGATCGTGCTATGAGCACTGTTTTTAAAGAACCAATCTGATTCGAATTATTTTCATTAAAATGAGTTCGGGACCACCGGTGCACATTTATTTTTACACATTTGTATTACGTTCAGCATTTATGTCTGCAGAGTTGCGTAATTTGAATTTGCCGCTGTGATAATTGTAAAGATGGCGGCAGACAATTGATAGAGACTTTCTATTGTTAGAGCAAATAAGCAAATATTTAAAACGTTTATTAAACGCTATAAACTATACTTTCATATTGTGCAGTATTTAGACCTCATGAAGCAAATATTTGATTTGTTTCTAAGGAAAACACAGACAAAAACGCGATACAGATCGCTATCATCAGTGGCTGCGCTCCTTGCAGCGGAAAGAAATAATTAACACAGATAATGTTTACTGAGAGAGGAATTAAAGTTACAAATAATTATTCACTCATATTTATAATAATAATGAACACTATTTTCAAGTAATAATTAACAAATAATTACAGTTTCTTAACAGACCTCAGTTTGATATACGTCCGCAATCTACATAAGCCAACCAACAAAAGGTAAAAACAAAGGAAGACAAACGCAGATCATAAAAGGAATTTACAATTATCATTGTCTTTGTATGATACACATCGATATGTCCAACCACATCATAGAATATTATATAAATAATTAATATTTATAAGTTTTCACTGTTTTTTCATACGTCGAATAGATAATGTTTATAACTGTTAGAGGCATAATTTCCTCTCGTCGCACTGTAGCCAAAAATTTATCTCGTGTATGTTACAATGCCCCTTGGGCTGAGAAAAAAATTAGTTTCTCTATTGAATTTTTTTTATCAGTCCACGTAATCCACGTAGATTTGCTACTCTCAAGATGCAAATGTTTAGTTTCAATGTTGTTTTAGACATGACAAAATTATAGTTGAATCGAGTAGTTCAAATGACTTCAGTGACTGTATTATCTCGGAAATTGCTGCGGATAATTCTCGGATTAACTTATCCCCCCCCCCCTCATTTGGGTTCACAGGACTCGGAAAACCGGGAATAAAACCATCCAAGGGGTTTCAAGAAAATACAGACACCTACTTTTAACAGTCAGGCTTGACATGAATGTAATAAAATATGCTGGAAAATGCAAATTTATGACTCTGTTGTAAGCATCTGAGATAATGAATGTTTTTTCATGGTGGTATATCGTGCCTCAGCGATACAGATAGCCGTACCGTAGGTGCAACCACAACGGAGCGGTATCTGTTGAGAGGCCAGACAAACATGTGGTTCCTGAAGAGGGGCAGCAGCCTTTTCAGTAGTTGCAGGGGCAACAGTCTGGATGATTGACTGATCTGGCCTTGTAACATTAACCAAAACGGCCTTGCTGTGCTGGTACTGCGAACGGCTGAAAGCAAGGGGAAACTACAGCCGTAATTTTTCCCGAGGACATGCAGCTTTACTGTATGATTAAATGATGATGGCGTCCACTTGGGTAAAATATTCCGGAGGTAAAATAGTCCCCCATTCGGATCTCCGGGCGGGGACTACTCAAGAGGACGTCGTTATCAGGAGAAAGAAAACTGCCATTCTACGGATCGGAGCGTGGAATGTCAGATCCCTTAATCGGGCAGGTAGGTTAGAAAATTTAAAAACGGAAATGGATAGGTTAAAGTTAGATATAGTGGGAATTAGTGAAGTTCGGTGGCAGGAGGAACAAGACTTTTGGTCAGGTGATTACAGGGTTATAAATACAAAATCAAATAGGGGTAATGCAGGAGCAGGTTTAATAATGAATAAAAAAATAGGAGTGCGGGTTAGCTACTACAAACAGCATAGTGAACGCATTATTGTGGCCAAGATAGACACAAAGCCCATGCCTACTGCAGTAGTACAAGTTTATATGCCAACTAGCTCTGCTGATGATGAAGAAATTGAAGAAATGTATGACGAGATAAAAGAAATTATTCAGTTAGTGAAGGGAGACGAAAATTTAATAGTCATGGGTGACTGGAATTCGTCAGTAGGAAAAGGGAGAGAAGGAAACATAGTAGGTGAATATGGATTGGGGGGAAGAAATGAAAGAGGAAGCCGCCTTGTAGAATTTTGCATAGAGCATAACTTAATCATAGCTAACACTTGGTTCAACAATCATAAAAGAAGGTTGTATACCTGGAAGAATCCTGGAGATACTAAAAGGTATCAGATAGATTATATAATGGTAAGACAGAGATTTAGGAACCAGGTTTTAAACTGTAAGACATTTCCAGGGGCAGATGTGGATTCTGACCACAATCTATTGCTTATGAACTGCAGATTGAAACTGAAGAAACTGCAAAAAGGTGGGAATTTAAGGAGATGGGACCTGGATAAACTGAAAGAACCAGATGTTGTAGAGAGTTTCAGGGAGAGCATAAGGGAACAATTGACAGGAATGGGGGAAAGAAATACAGTAGAAGAAGAATGGGTAGCTCTGAGGGATGAAGTAGTGAAGGCAGCAGAGGATCAAGTAGGTAAAAAGACGAGGGCTAATAGAAATCCTTGGGTAACAGAAGAAATATTGAATTTAATTGATGAAAGGAGAAAATATAAAAATGCAGTAATTGAAGTAGGCAAAAAGCAATACAAACGTCTCAAAAATGAGATCGACAGGAAGTGCAAAATGGCTAAGCAGGGATGGCTAGAGGACAAATGTAAGGATGTACAGGCTTATCTCACTAGGGGTAAGATAGATACTGCCTACAGGAAAATTAAAGAGACCTTTGGAGAGAAGAGAACCACTTGTATGAATATCAAGAGCTCAGATGGCAACCCATTTCTAAGCAAAGAAGGGAGGGCAGAAAGGTGGAAGGAGTATATAGAGGGTTTATACAAGGGCGAAGTACTTGAGGACAATATTATGGAAATGAAAGAAATGAAAGAGGATGTCGATGAAGATGAAATGGGAGATAAGATACTGCGTGAAGAGTTTGACAGAGCACTGAAAGACCTGAGTCGAAACAAGGCCCCGGGAGTAGACAACATTCCATTAGAACTACTGACAGCCTTGGGAGAGCCAGTCATGACAAAACTCTACCATCTGGTGAGCAAAATGTATGAGACAGGCGAAATACCCACAGACTTCAAGAAGAATATAATAATCCCAATCCCAAAGAAAGCAGGTGTTGACAGATGTGAAAATTACCGAACAATCATTTTAATAAGACACGGCTGCAAAATACTAACACGAATTTTTTACAGACGAATGGAAAAACCGGTAGAAGCCAACCTCCGGGAAGACCAGTTAGGATTCCGTAGAAACGTTGGAGGCAATACTGACCCTACGACTTATCTTAGAAAATAGATTAAGGAAAGGCAAACCTACGTTCCTAGCTTTTGTAGACTTAGAGAAAGCGTTTGACAACGTTAACTGGAATACTCTCTTTCAAATTCTGAAGGTGGCAGGGGTAAAATACAGGGAGCGAAAGGCTATTTACAATTTGTACAGAAACCAGATGGCAGTTATAAGAGTCGAGGGGCATGAAAGGGAAGCAGTGGTTGGGAAGGGAGTGAGACAGGGTTGTAGCCTCTCCCCGATGTTATTCAATCTGTATTTTGAGCAAGCAGTAAAGGAAACAAAAGAAAAATTCGGAGTAGGTATTAAAATTCATGGAGAAGAAGTAAAAACTTTGAGGTTCGCCGATGACATTGTAATTCTGTCAGAGACAGCAAAGTACTTGGAAGAGCAGTTGAACGGAATGGACAGTGTCTTGAAAGGAGGATATAAGATGAACATCAACAAAAGCAAAACGAGGATAATGGAATGTAGTCAAATTAAATCGGGTGATGCTGAGGGGATTAGATTAGGAAATGAGACACTTAAAGTAGTAAAGGAGTTTTGCTATTTAGGGAGCTAAATAACTGATGATGGTCGAAGTAGAGAGGATATAAAATGTAGACTGGCAATGGCAAGGAAATCGTTTCTACAGAAGAGAAATTTGTTAACATCTAGTATAGATTTAAGTATCAGGAAGTCGTTTCTGAAAGTATTTGTATGGAGTGTAGCCATGTATGGAAGTGAAACATGGACGATAACCAGTTTGGACAAGAAGAGAATAGAAGCTTTTGAAATGTGGTGCTACAGAAGAATGCTGAAGATAAGGTGGGTAGATCACGTAACTAATGAGGAGGTATTGAATAGGATTGGGGAGAAGAGAAGTTTGTGGCACAACTTGACTAGAAGAAGGGATCGGTTGGTAGGACATGTTTTGAGGCATCAAGGGATCACAAATTTAGCATTGGAGGGCAGCGTGGAGGGTAAAAATCGTAGAGGGAGACCAAGAGATCAATATACTAAGCAGATTCAGAAGGATGTAGGTCGCAGTAGGTACTGGGAGATGAAGAAGCTTGTACAGGATAGAGTAGCATGGAGAGCTGCATCAAACCAGTCTCAGGACTGAAGACCACAACAACAACATATCACTCATTTATCGAATGTCGTAAGAATTTGCTGCTGACGTCGTAATACCTCCCCCATGTCGAGCCGTTGGACCGCAGACAGGTAGTGGCTGCTGCTGGACCGCCCCCGGCCGAGTCGGTGGGGCGTCGGTTGCCGTCGGCTGCATCGTGGTTTGGATCTGCTGCTGGCTAGAAGTCGCGCTGCAGCAGATCTTGTTTCTCCTTTCCCACGTCCCTCAGTTTAAGACGGGTACATGAAATGTCGAAATATAAGCATCAGTGACAAGATAATTACTATTCTCATCCTGTGGAAAAGTTTATTAGTGTCAATTTCACTTGCATTCACACGCATGGAATTAGACTGTTTTTGGAGAATGTTCTGTATTTTGATACTGTTCAACACTATGTAGTGATTCACATGTAAGTTTATCACAATATGCACATTTTGAACACTGCACCGTTAATCATACAAGTGTCCGTAGTGTGCTTCGTTTACTTAAGCGGAATGTAAATATTTTCGTGACGCGCTGCGTAGCCAACGTTGCATTATTGTTTAGCCGCGCGGCTGGCTGTACAGTCTGTCACATTCAATTTGGCACGCGGAGACGCTTCATATCAAACTACTAAAGGTCATCAGTTCAAATTAATTATTAATACAGTCAACAGTAGTCAACGTTCATAGCGTTGCTGCTAACTTTGACACTCCAAGAGCGTTCATAAGGTTACGTGATCACAGTTTTTATCAATGTTCATCATTATTCACAATGTAAATCACAGTTCTTCACGCGTCCACTAGTTCCTGCGAAACACGTTTCACTGTTCTGATTGCTGTCAGTAGTTTTCCACAGTACTTAACAGACAATATATATGCAAATGACATTTTTCAAGTAATGAGGTCTGGTACACTTGCACATAAGTTCATATTATCATGACTGAATAACAAAATTTAAAATTTTACACTGTCACATAAACATGAGACAATATAAAACTTTCAGAATCTGCTACATTATCTTGACCATGAGATCATTACTGAACTGTCCAGATAACAGTACATTTCCATTTTTGACAAACTGCCTATTGGCTTCTGTCTCGGGTTCTTCGGCCGACGTTCATCTAATGATTTTTCTGACGTTTCGCCAGCACGAGTGGCTGGCATTGTCAAAGCTTCACCCTCCATTGCCGGTGGTGAACTGGAGCCGAGCTCGCGGGCGCAGGCTATATGTACCTGGCGCGCCAACGTCCGAGGGCTTCTCCGCGGTCATTTCCGGTGCGGTTCTCCTCTTGCTACCTGCGACGGTCGTTCGCTGCAGTACGGGAAGCCAGGATCCGTTGACCTTAAGGCTTTCCTCTTTCTTGTTCAAACTGTTCGCGTGTTTTTGTATTTCTACAGCTTCTCTGAACAAGCGCGTGTGATAGTGCTTCTCTACAGCCAGAACTTCCGTGTCGGCGAATTTTATTACATGGTCGGTCTCATTCAGTGCGTGCTCTGCCACGGCCGATTTCTCCACCTGCCCCAACCTGCAATGTCGCTTATGCTCTTTGATCCTGGTGTTAATGGATCGTCCAGTCATTCCGACATAAACTTTTCCGCATGTGCATGGTATGCGGTATATTCCCGACATTGCAAGTGGGTCTCTTTTCTCCTTCGCCGATCTAAGACACTCTTTGATCTTCCTTGTCGGTTTGAAAATAGTCTTTACGCCATGTTTGCGCAATATACGGCCGATTCTGTCCGTCACTCTGGGAATGTATGGCAGAAAGGCCGTACCCGACAATTCTTTTTCCGGTTCCTTACTTCGCCGAGGGTTGGGCTCTGTTACACTTCTAATATAATTTGTGGAGTAACCATTGCTCCTCAGGACAGTTTCCAGGTGTTGCATTTCTCGTTTGAGGTGTTGCGGCTCACATATTCGTCCTGCTCTCGTTACGAGCGTACTAATCATGCCTCTTTTCTGGCTCGGGTGGTGGTTTGACAGTTTGTGCAGGTGCAGGTATCGGTCCGTGTGAGTCGGTTTTCGATACACGCTGTGTCCCAGATCTTCGCCGTCCCTTGTGACCAGAACATCTAGAAATGGCAGTTTCTTGTCCTTTTCTACTTCCATGGTAAATGTTATGTTGGCATGGAGGCTGTTCAAGTGTCTTAGGAAGTCACTGAGCTGTTCTTCACCATGGCTCCACACCACGAAAGTATCATCGACGTACCTGTACCACACCTTAGGTTTGCAGGTCGCCGAGTCCAGTGCCTGTGCTTCGAATTGTTCCATGAAGAAGTTGGCCACCACTGGACTGAGAGGACTACCCATGGCGACGCCTTCCAGCTGTTCGTAGAAATCGCCATTCCACGTGAAATAGCTCGTGGTGAGACATGCATGGAAGAGCTTTCTGATGTCTAGCGGAAAAATGGAACCGATGTGCTCCAGAGCGTCACTGAGTGGCACTTTCGTAAATAACGAAACAACATCAAAGCTGACCAGGATGTCGTTTGGTGCAAGTTTCAGTTTCTTCAGCTTCTCAATGAAATGTCCTGAGTCCTTAATGTATGTGTCGGTCTTCCCCACGTGTGGCTGGAGCAGAGAGGCCAAGTGTTTTGCCAGTTTATATGTCGGTGATCCAGGAGCGCTAACGATCGGTCTCAGTGGAACGTTGTTCTTATGGATCTTGGGTAATCCATACAGCCGAGGTGGTAGGGCTTCTGTGTTGCGCAGGCTTCTCTGTATGTCCGCCGGCAGAGAAGACGCCTTGATTAATCGATTCGTATTCCGTGTGATACGTTGCGTCGGATCTGCGCTTATTTTTCGGTACGTCGTCGGATCTAATAGGTCTCGGATCTTTTGCTCATAATCTTCGGTGTTCATTACGACGGTCGCATTCCCCTTATCGGCAGGCAGTACCAATATACTCTTGTCGGCGTTGAGATTCTTAATGGCTTGTACCTCTTCTTTCTTCAGGTTGCAAGCTGGTGGTTTTGCTCGGCGCAGTATCCTGGCTGTTTCCGTGCGTATTTCCTGTGCCCTTTCACAAGGAAGGGTACGAATGGCTGCTTCGGTGCTGGCAATGATGTCCTCCATAGGTATAGTTCTTGGGATGATAGCGAAATTCCCTCCTTTTTGAAGAACAGACACTTCCTCTTCGGTCAATTGTCGTTCAGTGAGGTTGACCACTGTGTGTGACATGTCGGGAGTCGCCTTGTCGGTGTGCTTCCGGCATCTTTCAAACTTTTTCTTCTGTCGCTCGGTGCAGCGCTCGAGTTCGTTCTGCATGCTCCTGTGAGTGATGCTGTCAATCTTGTCCCAGTCGTCTCGATGCATTCTGCTACTTAGTTGATAGAAAAGGTCCAGAAGTTCCTGATCCGTTCTTGCCAAGTCTCTCCGTGTTGTATGTATTCGCTCACGAAGAAAAGCTCGTTCCATTCTGTCGTAGATACGATGTGCTTGGGCGGTGGTGAATAGGCGCTTACATCTCAAGAACTTCGGTGTAGCACATTCATCTCGGCAACGTGACAGAAAGGCGAGAGAGGACATCAGTCGCGCTTTCTTCTTCCGTCGTTGGTCAAGGCGTCGGTACAATCTGCAAATCTCCTCCCCGTAGAGGCGTAATACAAAATTGTTGAGGCTTTCGTGGCCACTTGTTGACAAACTGCCTATTGGCTTCTGTCTCGGGTTCTTCGGCCGACGTTCATCTAATGATTTTTCTGACGTTTCGCCAGCACGAGTGGCTGGCATTGTCAAAGCTTCACCCTCCATTGCCGGTGGTGAACTGGAGCCGAGCTCGCGGGCGCAGGCTATATGTACCTGGCGCGCCAACGTCCGAGGGCTTCTCCGCGGTCATTTCCGGTGCGGTTCTCCTCTTGCTACCTGCGACGGTCGTTCGCTGCAGTACGGGAAGCCAGGATCCGTTGACCTTAAGGCTTTCCTCTTTCTTGTTCAAACTGTTCGCGTGTTTTTGTATTTCTACAGCTTCTCTGAACAAGCGCGTGTGATAGTGCTTCTCTACAGCCAGAACTTCCGTGTCGGCGAATTTTATTACATGGTCGGTCTCATTCAGTGCGTGCTCTGCCACGGCCGATTTCTCCACCTGCCCCAACCTGCAATGTCGCTTATGCTCTTTGATCCTGGTGTTAATGGATCGTCCAGTCATTCCGACATAAACTTTTCCGCATGTGCATGGTATGCGGTATATTCCCGACATTGCAAGTGGGTCTCTTTTCTCCTTCGCCGATCTAAGACACTCTTTGATCTTCCTTGTCGGTTTGAAAATAGTCTTTACGCCATGTTTGCGCAATATACGGCCGATTCTGTCCGTCACTCTGGGAATGTATGGCAGAAAGGCCGTACCCGACAATTCTTTTTCCGGTTCCTTACTTCGCCGAGGGTTGGGCTCTGTTACACTTCTAATATAATTTGTGGAGTAACCATTGCTCCTCAGGACAGTTTCCAGGTGTTGCATTTCTCGTTTGAGGTGTTGCGGCTCACATATTCGTCCTGCTCTCGTTACGAGCGTACTAATCATGCCTCTTTTCTGGCTCGGGTGGTGGTTTGACAGTTTGTGCAGGTGCAGGTATCGGTCCGTGTGAGTCGGTTTTCGATACACGCTGTGTCCCAGATCTTCGCCGTCCCTTGTGACCAGAACATCTAGAAATGGCAGTTTCTTGTCCTTTTCTACTTCCATGGTAAATGTTATGTTGGCATGGAGGCTGTTCAAGTGTCTTAGGAAGTCACTGAGCTGTTCTTCACCATGGCTCCACACCACGAAAGTATCATCGACGTACCTGTACCACACCTTAGGTTTGCAGGTCGCCGAGTCCAGTGCCTGTGCTTCGAATTGTTCCATGAAGAAGTTGGCCACCACTGGACTGAGAGGACTACCCATGGCGACGCCTTCCAGCTGTTCGTAGAAATCGCCATTCCACGTGAAATAGCTCGTGGTGAGACATGCATGGAAGAGCTTTCTGATGTCTAGCGGAAAAATGGAACCGATGTGCTCCAGAGCGTCACTGAGTGGCACTTTCGTAAATAACGAAACAACATCAAAGCTGACCAGGATGTCGTTTGGTGCAAGTTTCAGTTTCTTCAGCTTCTCAATGAAATGTCCTGAGTCCTTAATGTATGTGTCGGTCTTCCCCACGTGTGGCTGGAGCAGAGAGGCCAAGTGTTTTGCCAGTTTATATGTCGGTGATCCAGGAGCGCTATCGATCGGTCTCAGTGGAACGTTGTTCTTATGGATCTTGGGTAATCCATACAGCCGAGGTGGTAGGGCTTCTGTGTTGCGCAGGCTTCTCTGTATGTCCGCCGGCAGAGAAGACGCCTTGAGTAATCGATTCGTATTCCGTGTGATACGTTGCGTCGGATCTGCGCTTATTTTTCGGTACGTCGTCGGATCTAATAGGTCTCGGATCTTTTGCTCATAATCTTCGGTGTTCATTACGACGGTCGCATTCCCCTTATCGGCAGGCAGTACCAATATACTCTTGTCGGCGTTGAGATTCTTAATGGCTTGTACCTCTTCTTTCTTCAGGTTGCAAGCTGGTGGTTTTGCTCGGCGCAGTATCCTGGCTGTTTCCGTGCGTATTTCCTGTGCCCTTTCACAAGGAAGGGTACGAATGGCTGCTTCGGTGCTGGCAATGATGTCCTCCATAGGTATAGTTCTTGGGATGATAGCGAAATTCCCTCCTTTTTGAAGAACAGACACTTCCTCTTCGGTCAATTGTCGTTCAGTGAGGTTGACCACTGTGTGTGACATGTCGGGAGTCGCCTTGTCGGTGTGCTTCCGGCATCTTTCAAACTTTTTCTTCTGTCGCTCGGTGCAGCGCTCGAGTTCGTTCTGCATGCTCCTGTGAGTGATGCTGTCAATCTTGTCCCAGTCGTCTCGATGCATTCTGCTACTTAGTTGATAGAAAAGGTCCAGAAGTTCCTGATCCGTTCTTGCCAAGTCTCTCCGTGTTGTATGTATTCGCTCACGAAGAAAAGCTCGTTCCATTCTGTCGTAGATACGATGTGCTTGGGCGGTGGTGAATAGGCGCTTACATCTCAAGAACTTCGGTGTAGCACATTCATCTCGGCAACGTGACAGAAAGGCGAGAGAGGACATCAGTCGCGCTTTCTTCTTCCGTCGTTGGTCAAGGCGTCGGTACAATCTGCAAATCTCCTCCCCGTAGAGGCGTAATACAAAATTGTTGAGGCTTTCGTGGCCACTTGTTGACAAACTGCCTATTGGCTTCTGTCTCGGGTTCTTCGGCCGACGTTCATCTAATGATTTTTCTGACGTTTCGCCAGCACGAGTGGCTGGCATTGTCAAAGCTTCACCCTCCATTGCCGGTGGTGAACTGGAGCCGAGCTCGCGGGCGCAGGCTATATGTACCTGGCGCGCCAACGTCCGAGGGCTTCTCCGCGGTCATTTCCGGTGCGGTTCTCCTCTTGCTACCTGCGACGGTCGTTCGCTGCAGTACGGGAAGCCAGGATCCGTTGACCTTAAGGCTTTCCTCTTTCTTGTTCAAACTGTTCGCGTGTTTTTGTATTTCTACAGCTTCTCTGAACAAGCGCGTGTGATAGTGCTTCTCTACAGCCAGAACTTCCGTGTCGGCGAATTTTATTACATGGTCGGTCTCATTCAGTGCGTGCTCTGCCACGGCCGATTTCTCCACCTGCCCCAACCTGCAATGTCGCTTATGCTCTTTGATCCTGGTGTTAATGGATCGTCCAGTCATTCCGACATAAACTTTTCCGCATGTGCATGGTATGCGGTATATTCCCGACATTGCAAGTGGGTCTCTTTTCTCCTTCGCCGATCTAAGACACTCTTTGATCTTCCTTGTCGGTTTGAAAATAGTCTTTACGCCATGTTTGCGCAATATACGGCCGATTCTGTCCGTCACTCTGGGAATGTATGGCAGAAAGGCCGTACCCGACAATTCTTTCTCCGGTTCCTTACTTCGCCGAGGGTTGGGCTCTGTTACACTTCTAATATAATTTGTGGAGTAACCATTGCTCCTCAGGACAGTTTCCAGGTGTTGCATTTCTCGTTTGAGGTGTTGCGGCTCACATATTCGTCCTGCTCTCGTTACGAGCGTACTAATCATGCCTCTTTTCTGGCTCGGGTGGTGGTTTGACAGTTTGTGCAGGTGCAGGTATCGGTCCGTGTGAGTCGGTTTTCGATACACGCTGTGTCCCAGATCTTCGCCGTTGATGTTGTTTCGTTATTTACGAAAGTGCCACTCAGTGACGCTCTGGAGCACATCGGTTCCATTTTTCCGCTAGACATCAGAAAGCTCTTCCATGCATGTCTCACCACGAGCTATTTCACGTGGAATGGCGATTTCTACGAACAGCTGGAAGGCGTCGCCATGGGTAGTCCTCTCAGTCCAGTGGTGGCCAACTTCTTCATGGAACAATTCGAAGCACAGGCACTGGACTCGGCGACCTGCAAACCTAAGGTGTGGTACAGGTACGTCGATGATACTTTCGTGGTGTGGAGCCATGGTGAAGAACAGCTCAGTGACTTCCTAAGACACTTGAACAGCCTCCATGCCAACATAACATTTACCATGGAAGTAGAAAAGGACAAGAAACTGCCATTTCTAGATGTTCTGGTCACAAGGGACGGCGAAGATCTGGGACACAGCGTGTATCGAAAACCGACTCACACGGACCGATACCTGCACAAACTGTCAAACCACCACCCGAGCCAGAAAAGAGGCATGATTAGTACGCTCGTAACGAGAGCAGGACGAATATGTGAGCCGCAACACCTCAAACGAGAAATGCAACACCTGGAAACTGTCCTGAGGAGCAATGGTTACTCCACAAATTATATTAGAAGTGTAACAGAGCCCAACCCTCGGCGAAGTAAGGAACCGGAAAAAGAATTGTCGGGTACGGCCTTTCTGCCATACATTCCCAGAGTGACGGACAGAATCGGCCGTATATTGCGCAAACATGGCGTAAAGACTATTTTCAAACCGACAAGGAAGATCAAAGAGTGTCTTAGATCGGCGAAGGAGAAAAGAGACCCACTTGCAATGTCGGGAATATACCGCATACCATGCACATGCGGAAAAGTTTATGTCGGAATGACTGGACGATCCATTAACACCAGGATCAAAGAGCATAAGCGACATTGCAGGTTGGGGCAGGTGGAGAAATCGGCCGTGGCAGAGCACGCACTGAATGAGACCGACCATGTAATAAAATTCGCCGACACGGAAGTTCTGGCTGTAGAGAAGCACTATCACACGCGCTTGTTCAGAGAAGCTGTAGAAATACAAAAACACGCGAACAGTTTGAACAAGAAAGAGGAAAGCCTTAAGGTCAACGGATCCTGGCTTCCCGTACTGCAGCGAACGACCGTCGCAGGTAGCAAGAGGAGAACCGCACCGGAAATGACCGCGGAGAAGCCCTCGGACGTTGGCGCGCCAGGTACATATAGCCTGCGCCCGCGAGCTCGGCTCCAGTTCACCACCGGCAATGGAGGGTGAAGCTTTGACAATGCCAGCCACTCGTGCTGGCGAAACGTCAGAAAAATCATTAGATGAACGTCGGCCGAAGAACCCGAGACAGAAGCCAATAGGCAGTTTGTCAACAAGTGGCCACGAAAGCCTCAACAATTTTGTATTACGCCTCTACGGGGAGGAGATTTGCAGATTGTACCGACGCCTTGACCAACGACGGAAGAAGAAAGCGCGACTGATGTCCTCTCTCGCCTTTCTGTCACGTTGCCGAGATGAATGTGCTACACCGAAGTTCTTGAGATGTAAGCGCCTATTCACCACCGCCCAAGCACATCGTATCTACGACAGAATGGAACGAGCTTTTCTTCGTGAGCGAATACATACAACACGGAGAGACTTGGCAAGAACGGATCAGGAACTTCTGGACCTTTTCTATCAACTAAGTAGCAGAATGCATCGAGACGACTGGGACAAGATTGACAGCATCACTCACAGGAGCATGCAGAACGAACTCGAGCGCTGCACCGAGCGACAGAAGAAAAAGTTTGAAAGATGCCGGAAGCACACCGACAAGGCGACTCCCGACATGTCACACACAGTGGTCAACCTCACTGAACGACAATTGACCGAAGAGGAAGTGTCTGTTCTTCAAAAAGGAGGGAATTTCGCTATCATCCCAAGAACTATACCTATGGAGGACATCATTGCCAGCACCGAAGCAGCCATTCGTACCCTTCCTTGTGAAAGGGCAGAGGAAATACGCACGGAAACAGCCAGGATACTGCGCCGAGCAAAACCACCAGCTTGCAACCTGAAGAAAGAAGAGGTACAAGCCATTAAGAATCTCAACGCCGACAAGAGTATATTGGTACTGCCTGCCGATAAGGGGAATGCGACCGTCGTAATGAACACCGAAGATTATGAGCAAAAGATCCGAGACCTATTAGATCCGACGACGTACCGAAAAATAAGCGCAGATCCGACGCAACGTATCACACGGAATACGAATCGATTAATCAAGGCGTCTTCTCTGCCGGCGGACATACAGAGAAGCCTGCGCAACACAGAAGCCCTACCACCTCGGCTGTATGGATTACCCAAGATCCATAAGAACAACGTTCCACTGAGACCGATCGTTAGCGCTCCTGGATCACCGACATATAAACTGGCAAAACACTTGGCCTCTCTGCTCCAGCCACACGTGGGGAAGACCGACACATACATTAAGGACTCAGGACATTTCATTGAGAAGCTGAAGAAACTGAAACTTGCACCAAACGACATCCTGGTCAGCTTTGATGTTGTTTCGTTATTTACGAAAGTGCCACTCAGTGACGCTCTGGAGCACATCGGTTCCATTTTTCCGCTAGACATCAGAAAGCTCTTCCATGCATGTCTCACCACGAGCTATTTCACGTGGAATGGCGATTTCTACGAACAGCTGGAAGGCGTCGCCATGGGTAGTCCTCTCAGTCCAGTGGTGGCCAACTTCTTCATGGAACAATTCGAAGCACAGGCACTGGACTCGGCGACCTGCAAACCTAAGGTGTGGTACAGGTACGTCGATGATACTTTCGTGGTGTGGAGCCATGGTGAAGAACAGCTCAGTGACTTCCTAAGACACTTGAACAGCCTCCATGCCAACATAACATTTACCATGGAAGTAGAAAAGGACAAGAAACTGCCATTTCTAGATGTTCTGGTCACAAGGGACGGCGAAGATCTGGGACACAGCGTGTATCGAAAACCGACTCACACGGACCGATACCTGCACAAACTGTCAAACCACCACCCGAGCCAGAAAAGAGGCATGATTAGTACGCTCGTAACGAGAGCAGGACGAATATGTGAGCCGCAACACCTCAAACGAGAAATGCAACACCTGGAAACTGTCCTGAGGAGCAATGGTTACTCCACAAATTATATTAGAAGTGTAACAGAGCCCAACCCTCGGCGAAGTAAGGAACCGGAAAAAGAATTGTCGGGTACGGCCTTTCTGCCATACATTCCCAGAGTGACGGACAGAATCGGCCGTATATTGCGCAAACATGGCGTAAAGACTATTTTCAAACCGACAAGGAAGATCAAAGAGTGTCTTAGATCGGCGAAGGAGAAAAGAGACCCACTTGCAATGTCGGGAATATACCGCATACCATGCACATGCGGAAAAGTTTATGTCGGAATGACTGGACGATCCATTAACACCAGGATCAAAGAGCATAAGCGACATTGCAGGTTGGGGCAGGTGGAGAAATCGGCCGTGGCAGAGCACGCACTGAATGAGACCGACCATGTAATAAAATTCGCCGACACGGAAGTTCTGGCTGTAGAGAAGCACTATCACACGCGCTTGTTCAGAGAAGCTGTAGAAATACAAAAACACGCGAACAGTTTGAACAAGAAAGAGGAAAGCCTTAAGGTCAACGGATCCTGGCTTCCCGTACTGCAGCGAACGACCGTCGCAGGTAGCAAGAGGAGAACCGCACCGGAAATGACCGCGGAGAAGCCCTCGGACGTTGGCGCGCCAGGTACATATAGCCTGCGCCCGCGAGCTCGGCTCCAGTTCACCACCGGCAATGGAGGGTGAAGCTTTGACAATGCCAGCCACTCGTGCTGGCGAAACGTCAGAAAAATCATTAGATGAACGTCGGCCGAAGAACCCGAGACAGAAGCCAATAGGCAGTTTGTCAACAAGTGGCCACGAAAGCCTCAACAATTTTGTATTACGCCTCTACGGGGAGGAGATTTGCAGATTGTACCGACGCCTTGACCAACGACGGAAGAAGAAAGCGCGACTGATGTCCTCTCTCGCCTTTCTGTCACGTTGCCGAGATGAATGTGCTACACCGAAGTTCTTGAGATGTAAGCGCCTATTCACCACCGCCCAAGCACATCGTATCTACGACAGAATGGAACGAGCTTTTCTTCGTGAGCGAATACATACAACACGGAGAGACTTGGCAAGAACGGATCAGGAACTTCTGGACCTTTTCTATCAACTAAGTAGCAGAATGCATCGAGACGACTGGGACAAGATTGACAGCATCACTCACAGGAGCATGCAGAACGAACTCGAGCGCTGCACCGAGCGACAGAAGAAAAAGTTTGAAAGATGCCGGAAGCACACCGACAAGGCGACTCCCGACATGTCACACACAGTGGTCAACCTCACTGAACGACAATTGACCGAAGAGGAAGTGTCTGTTCTTCAAAAAGGAGGGAATTTCGCTATCATCCCAAGAACTATACCTATGGAGGACATCATTGCCAGCACCGAAGCAGCCATTCGTACCCTTCCTTGTGAAAGGGCAGAGGAAATACGCACGGAAACAGCCAGGATACTGCGCCGAGCAAAACCACCAGCTTGCAACCTGAAGAAAGAAGAGGTACAAGCCATTAAGAATCTCAACGCCGACAAGAGTATATTGGTACTGCCTGCCGATAAGGGGAATGCGACCGTCGTAATGAACACCGAAGATTATGAGCAAAAGATCCGAGACCTATTAGATCCGACGACGTACCGAAAAATAAGCGCAGATCCGACGCAACGTATCACACGGAATACGAATCGATTAATCAAGGCGTCTTCTCTGCCGGCGGACATACAGAGAAGCCTGCGCAACACAGAAGCCCTACCACCTCGGCTGTATGGATTACCCAAGATCCATAAGAACAACGTTCCACTGAGACCGATCGTTAGCGCTCCTGGATCACCGACATATAAACTGGCAAAACACTTGGCCTCTCTGCTCCAGCCACACGTGGGGAAGACCGACACATACATTAAGGACTCAGGACATTTCATTGAGAAGCTGAAGAAACTGAAACTTGCACCAAACGACATCCTGGTCAGCTTTGATGTTGTTTCGTTATTTACGAAAGTGCCACTCAGTGACGCTCTGGAGCACATCGGTTCCATTTTTCCGCTAGACATCAGAAAGCTCTTCCATGCATGTCTCACCACGAGCTATTTCACGTGGAATGGCGATTTCTACGAACAGCTGGAAGGCGTCGCCATGGGTAGTCCTCTCAGTCCAGTGGTGGCCAACTTCTTCATGGAACAATTCGAAGCACAGGCACTGGACTCGGCGACCTGCAAACCTAAGGTGTGGTACAGGTACGTCGATGATACTTTCGTGGTGTGGAGCCATGGTGAAGAACAGCTCAGTGACTTCCTAAGACACTTGAACAGCCTCCATGCCAACATAACATTTACCATGGAAGTAGAAAAGGACAAGAAACTGCCATTTCTAGATGTTCTGGTCACAAGGGACGGCGAAGATCTGGGACACAGCGTGTATCGAAAACCGACTCACACGGACCGATACCTGCACCTGCACAAACTGTCAAACCACCACCCGAGCCAGAAAAGAGGCATGATTAGTACGCTCGTAACGAGAGCAGGACGAATATGTGAGCCGCAACACCTCAAACGAGAAATGCAACACCTGGAAACTGTCCTGAGGAGCAATGGTTACTCCACAAATTATATTAGAAGTGTAACAGAGCCCAACCCTCGGCGAAGTAAGGAACCGGAAAAAGAATTGTCGGGTACGGCCTTTCTGCCATACATTCCCAGAGTGACGGACAGAATCGGCCGTATATTGCGCAAACATGGCGTAAAGACTATTTTCAAACCGACAAGGAAGATCAAAGAGTGTCTTAGATCGGCGAAGGAGAAAAGAGACCCACTTGCAATGTCGGGAATATACCGCATACCATGCACATGCGGAAAAGTTTATGTCGGAATGACTGGACGATCCATTAACACCAGGATCAAAGAGCATAAGCGACATTGCAGGTTGGGGCAGGTGGAGAAATCGGCCGTGGCAGAGCACGCACTGAATGAGACCGACCATGTAATAAAATTCGCCGACACGGAAGTTCTGGCTGTAGAGAAGCACTATCACACGCGCTTGTTCAGAGAAGCTGTAGAAATACAAAAACACGCGAACAGTTTGAACAAGAAAGAGGAAAGCCTTAAGGTCAACGGATCCTGGCTTCCCGTACTGCAGCGAACGACCGTCGCAGGTAGCAAGAGGAGAACCGCACCGGAAATGACCGCGGAGAAGCCCTCGGACGTTGGCGCGCCAGGTACATATAGCCTGCGCCCGCGAGCTCGGCTCCAGTTCACCACCGGCAATGGAGGGTGAAGCTTTGACAATGCCAGCCACTCGTGCTGGCGAAACGTCAGAAAAATCATTAGATGAACGTCGGCCGAAGAACCCGAGACAGAAGCCAATAGGCAGTTTGTCAACAAGTGGCCACGAAAGCCTCAACAATTTTGTATTACGCCTCTACGGGGAGGAGATTTGCAGATTGTACCGACGCCTTGACCAACGACGGAAGAAGAAAGCGCGACTGATGTCCTCTCTCGCCTTTCTGTCACGTTGCCGAGATGAATGTGCTACACCGAAGTTCTTGAGATGTAAGCGCCTATTCACCACCGCCCAAGCACATCGTATCTACGACAGAATGGAACGAGCTTTTCTTCGTGAGCGAATACATACAACACGGAGAGACTTGGCAAGAACGGATCAGGAACTTCTGGACCTTTTCTATCAACTAAGTAGCAGAATGCATCGAGACGACTGGGACAAGATTGACAGCATCACTCACAGGAGCATGCAGAACGAACTCGAGCGCTGCACCGAGCGACAGAAGAAAAAGTTTGAAAGATGCCGGAAGCACACCGACAAGGCGACTCCCGACATGTCACACACAGTGGTCAACCTCACTGAACGACAATTGACCGAAGAGGAAGTGTCTGTTCTTCAAAAAGGAGGGAATTTCGCTATCATCCCAAGAACTATACCTATGGAGGACATCATTGCCAGCACCGAAGCAGCCATTCGTACCCTTCCTTGTGAAAGGGCAGAGGAAATACGCACGGAAACAGCCAGGATACTGCGCCGAGCAAAACCACCAGCTTGCAACCTGAAGAAAGAAGAGGTACAAGCCATTAAGAATCTCAACGCCGACAAGAGTATATTGGTACTGCCTGCCGATAAGGGGAATGCGACCGTCGTAATGAACACCGAAGATTATGAGCAAAAGATCCGAGACCTATTAGATCCGACGACGTACCGAAAAATAAGCGCAGATCCGACGCAACGTATCACACGGAATACGAATCGATTAATCAAGGCGTCTTCTCTGCCGGCGGACATACAGAGAAGCCTGCGCAACACAGAAGCCCTACCACCTCGGCTGTATGGATTACCCAAGATCCATAAGAACAACGTTCCACTGAGACCGATCGTTAGCGCTCCTGGATCACCGACATATAAACTGGCAAAACACTTGGCCTCTCTGCTCCAGCCACACGTGGGGAAGACCGACACATACATTAAGGACTCAGGACATTTCATTGAGAAGCTGAAGAAACTGAAACTTGCACCAAACGACATCCTGGTCAGCTTTGATGTTGTTTCGTTATTTACGAAAGTGCCACTCAGTGACGCTCTGGAGCACATCGGTTCCATTTTTCCGCTAGACATCAGAAAGCTCTTCCATGCATGTCTCACCACGAGCTATTTCACGTGGAATGGCGATTTCTACGAACAGCTGGAAGGCGTCGCCATGGGTAGTCCTCTCAGTCCAGTGGTGGCCAACTTCTTCATGGAACAATTCGAAGCACAGGCACTGGACTCGGCGACCTGCAAACCTAAGGTGTGGTACAGGTACGTCGATGATACTTTCGTGGTGTGGAGACATGGTGAAGAACAGCTCAGTGACTTCCTAAGACACTTGAACAGCCTCCATGCCAACATAACATTTACCATGGAAGTAGAAAAGGACAAGAAACTGCCATTTCTAGATGTTCTGGTCACAAGGGACGGCGAAGATCTGGGACACAGCGTGTATCGAAAACCGACTCACACGGACCGATACCTGCACAAACTGTCAAACCACCACCCGAGCCAGAAAAGAGGCATGATTAGTACGCTCGTAACGAGAGCAGGACGAATATGTGAGCCGCAACACCTCAAACGAGAAATGCAACACCTGGAAACTGTCCTGAGGAGCAATGGTTACTCCACAAATTATATTAGAAGTGTAACAGAGCCCAACCCTCGGCGAAGTAAGGAACCGGAAAAAGAATTGTCGGGTACGGCCTTTCTGCCATACATTCCCAGAGTGACGGACAGAATCGGCCGTATATTGCGCAAACATGGCGTAAAGACTATTTTCAAACCGACAAGGAAGATCAAAGAGTGTCTTAGATCGGCGAAGGAGAAAAGAGACCCACTTGCAATGTCGGGAATATACCGCATACCATGCACATGCGGAAAAGTTTATGTCGGAATGACTGGACGATCCATTAACACCAGGATCAAAGAGCATAAGCGACATTGCAGGTTGGGGCAGGTGGAGAAATCGGCCGTGGCAGAGCACGCACTGAATGAGACCGACCATGTAATAAAATTCGCCGACACGGAAGTTCTGGCTGTAGAGAAGCACTATCACACGCGCTTGTTCAGAGAAGCTGTAGAAATACAAAAACACGCGAACAGTTTGAACAAGAAAGAGGAAAGCCTTAAGGTCAACGGATCCTGGCTTCCCGTACTGCAGCGAACGACCGTCGCAGGTAGCAAGAGGAGAACCGCACCGGAAATGACCGCGGAGAAGCCCTCGGACGTTGGCGCGCCAGGTACATATAGCCTGCGCCCGCGAGCTCGGCTCCAGTTCACCACCGGCAATGGAGGGTGAAGCTTTGACAATGCCAGCCACTCGTGCTGGCGAAACGTCAGAAAAATCATTAGATGAACGTCGGCCGAAGAACCCGAGACAGAAGCCAATAGGCAGTTTGTCAACAAGTGGCCACGAAAGCCTCAACAATTTCCATTTTTATTACAGATACATATATTTATATATTTCTATTTCTTACTTTTTTTATTGGGATTGTTATTTACTATGTTTTTGGGACAGATGTCCATGTTCGGTTTATCTAACCGGAATGTTGCTCATAAGAGCATTTTAAATGACTTTGTAATGAAACCGTGTACGTAAGTGAGTACACATTCAGATTTCGCTTCACTAGTGGTGAAAGCAGTTTATTTCATTTTTTATTTATTTATTTATCTGTTCTCAGTCACACAGCTCACACACCACCAACACTCGCTACGTGTGTGGGACTACATGACTCAATCTTATGAAAATATTTTTGTTATATCCATTCTTACACACGAACAAAATATATTATTTAAGCTTTTTAATCATTTCTATCCTACGTATAGGAAGGTAAAATTCCTCACATTTAATGCAACAACACTCAAGTGTTTATCAAGTTATTTATCCCTTTTAGAGTAAAAATACATTTATTATGGGGATTCTCTACTCCTTGTTCAAATAATTCAAGAACATTACAGTGTAATACTTGACATAAAAGCTTATAAACTAATACATACATAAAATTATCACATTATTACTGCTAATTATTTTACCATAAACATTATATTTACAGTTATGGGGTAGTGCACTTGCACTTCTGATTGGTTCTTTGTATATTCACTTCGTTTTTCTTAGTCCAGGGGACCGAGTAAGACGCTCTGCAATAGGTCTTGTGCGGATATACTTTCATATTATACTGGTAATCTTTTATGATTCCAGGGCGTTCAGTGAATACTTCGAGGTATCCGGATAATAATTCTGTTAATTGTCTAGCTTCTGAGGCATTAATGCAAGTTTCCTCCTGTACTTTCTCTTCTATTGTTGTGACGATGTCACTCATATTGCTGGGTGCATCGTTATTTCACTTTTTGTGACATATCTGTGGGTGCTTATGATCCAACACTAACAACTTCTGATTGCTGACAGAAAGATTCATTTTTCTCTTCAGCGGAAGGTTCGCACCGAACTCCCGACTCAGCATTAATGTTATGGGTCGCTGTTGGTACTTTAGTGCACATGTCCCACGGGCGAGATCAATTACAGCTTCTCTTTCCCGAAGGAACTCAAGACCCAGAAGCACCGGTACTGACAAGTTATCCATTAGTAGGAACGTGGATAATAAGCGATCATTTCCCAAGGAAACTTCCACCTGTGTCTGGTATTTTTTCCAAATGCCCCTGTAACCCACAATTTGCAACCGGTAAAATCGGCAATTTCCTTATCTCCGATACCTTCTTGAAAAACTGCGCGTTCATAACTGATACATTCGCACCTGTGTGAAGCAGAATAGTAGTTGTTACACCATGTACAGCTCCGGTGACACATGCTTGGATATTTTCCCTTTGTGGCTTATCAGAGACAGCAGGTTCCTGATATAGCTCATCTTCGATCCTGTTGCCATCCTGATACCGTATCATGTTTATTTTTTGTTCCGTCGACCTATTGCCTTCATTTTTGGCATCGGTCACCTGGCGAAGGCCTACAGGGACCGAAATTAGTTTGTTGGCTTCTGAGTGTTTCGTTTTGTTTCCGAAGGTACCTCCACTGTTCTAACATTTTGTGAGTTTTCAGTCGGAGGAGGCATGCTTGGATCCCACCACGGTGGATATTGATTGCTTGGTGTAGGTATAGCCTGTACATAATTTATTGGCTGACCTGAATTGATAGAATTTTGCTACGGCTGCCAGTGACTTGGCCCTGGCTGTCGCCAATATTCACTGTCACCCCGCATATTTTTAGGCCTGTCTTTATATGGACTGTCTGACCTGTTGTCATTTCGTCTCTTTCGGTTGCTATTGCTATTGTTTGGGTTTTCATTGTGGTACGGCCTCTGATTACCATTCGGTTGTTGGTGTTCTTCGGCCTTTTGATAATTACTGCTATTATTATTATTAGGATAACCAAAATTTTGGTTGTAGGGATTCCTACTACTATTATTATTACTGTATTTTCCGTTACTATAAGCTTTACTTTTATTTTTCTTTGGACTACCTTCGCCCCTATTTCCATTATTTCCATTCCATGAATTTTTTCTATTAGGACTATTATTATTGCTGATCACGTCAGAATTTTTTCTGGCGTCTTCTTGCACTAGATCCAGAGAATCAATTACAGACAGAAATTCTTTCAGATCGGTATCTGTAACATTAAAAAATTTTTCTCTAATATGTATGGGTAATCTAGCTTTTAACACTCGCAATAAGTCTCTGGTGGTTACTGGCTCATCCCAGTACCGGGTCATGTTAATATATTTTTCAAAGTTCTTTCTTAAGGAAGCTGACTTCGGATTGTACATTTCTGCATTGTAAACAATTTTACGGAGTCGCTCTTGAGTAGACGCTGACCAGAACTGATCAAGGAACGCCTTCTCAAAGTCGTGGAAAGTCTTGCAAGTTTCTGCTGTATTTAATGCCCAGAGCGAAGCGTCACCAGAAATATGTGAAATCACAAACTGTATTTTCTGTTCTTCCGACCATGATTTTGGAAGAACACTTTTGAAGTTTCGAATGAAAACTGCTGTATGTATGTTTTTATTGCTTTCTTCGTTAAATATTTGAAACTGTCTATGCTTAATTAGGCTTTCCTCATGCATCAAAATAGTTAAGTGCATGGAATTGCTATCATTCGCAGGTGGTGTGGTTACTTTATTACAAGTACATTCTATTCCACTATTATTGTTCCTTGGTGTCACATATTGCTCTGGTAATATCGGTTGATTGCTAAAATTTGGTCTTCCTTCTGGTGCATTAAAATTCGCCGTTAGATTGTCTGCGATCTTTTCCCTGTCAGTACCTGTGTTGTCATTACTGCATATTGTCAGATTTTCAAAGTTTTGATTTTCAAAGCTCAGCACCCTGGCTACTTCTGTTCGGACTTGCTTTCGGATTTCCGAGGGAATGTCCTCCTGCATTGTTTCCACAGCGGTAGCCAAGACTGAATTGGTTCTCTAGCCTATCTACTTCATTTCGAAGACTATTGACCTGAACTGGAATGTTTGTTAACGGTTCAATAGTGGTTTTTAATGCATCGATCTCCTGCTTAAAATGGGTAGTAATAGCATTATCACGATCGACCAACACTTGATTTATCCTACGGACAATTTCTTTATCTCTTTCCAGAAAAATATTGTTTATATTTTCCATAAATTTCTTTTCCTTTTCTTGGTCACTGAGCTCCTGTTGCTGTTTTTCTATAAGCTTTTCCTGTCTACGTTTTTCCTTTTCCTGCTGACGTTGTCTTTCACGCTCCTGCTCTTTAATAGTAAACTTTTCAAAAAATGCTGTTAGCATATCCTGTATCGACATAGTTTGAGCATTGCTAACTTCTGCCCCTTGCTCAGAACAAACATTGTCATTAATTCCTAACTGGTTGAATGCAGGAGTGTCAGTTTGTTTTGGCAACTCGTCGGTTTTACTATTACTCGTGACATCAGTTTCTAAATTATCATTCATAATTAAATTTTCTAATAATTCGACAGAAATATGGGTAGATTGTTCTACCTGAGAGTCTGATGCCATCTCTGCATCAGTATGCTCATTCGGTTTATTTTTATTTTGTTTAACCATTCTATCACCAATATAGCACAACAAATACATAAATCACTGACAAGCACCAATTGGCACAAAATAATCTTATAACTTACACATATACACAAATAACACTTAAAAATATTATTCTCTCAGCCAGAATATTCAATTATTACTACTTATTGTTGGAGGTACTGGTTTCGATTTTGATTTGCACACGCAGCAAATTGCATATAATGTTAGTATGCTACTACGTATTTATAGATCATGAACGTCTGTTCGTACCTGTATGAATTTAGAGTGGTGAACCGCACTGCTGATATGAAGTTACTCCTGTGTATCGCTCCAGCGCAGATACAGACTCGTACAGCACTTCGGGAGGAAGATGTCAATGCTCATGAAACAAATAAATAAACAATGATTAATAGCTTGTTTTGGTACTCCATACCTGTAATAGATCACAATTTCAATTATTAAAATGAATAAATGTGCATTGGTGGCCCCACGTTGGGCGCCAGTGTGGCGTTTGCTGGGCTATTCATTGGTTTGGTATTTAACTAATTTGTAAATGGAAATGATAATCTTATACTGCTGACGCACATACCTTCTACTATTTTCCGCACAGTATAAACTTTAAGAATTAATAACTTGATGAAATCTTTGCCGATTTTTATTAACGGAGTGTCTATGTATAGGTCTCACAGAGATCAAAACAGAATTGCTATAAAGTTCTCATAGTCGTCACCATAATTCATCAAAGTAACTGCCCTACAATTCTGACACCGCTTCCAGAAATCTGTCTTAAAAATTGGCACTGTGATTCTCTTCTTGTAGTCTTCAGGTGTTCTTTTTTCCATAGTGTTCTCAGGACCGTATAGAGCCGCCGCACTCTGTGTTGGTAACCCCTCAAAAAGTTGTCCATGAACTTTGTGAGCAGATGCTGCGGCCGCGCTGATCTGCCCACTGAGGTATCAGATCTGAAGTTTGTACCTGCCCTGTTAAATTGTTGGAAGCTTAGTCAGCCGGTGTCGTAATTTTGAAATGAGAGTTATTATCACTGTCGCGTAATACGTATTTCTCGTGAAGCACCTTTGCGACACAGGCAAATGTCAATTGTGGAAACTAAGCCACTGGATATTACAAGTAACGTTATTATAGAATACAGCCGATTGACTACACAAAATAAGAGGGCACGTACATTCGCAAATGAGTCGTTCAAAATAAGAATTAATACCGTAAAGGAAGTAGGTCGTAAATATAGTTCCGTCGGTACAAACTCAGTTGTATGCGAACGTACGGGCGGGATAGAGGCACGTACATCCAAAGTACTATCATTCCTCGTGGCCTAGATAAAAAGAATTGTGACTAAATTGCATTTATTCATCTTAGAAGGAAAATTATCGGACTTCCAAATTCAATGAAAAGAAAAACTGCAGGTTCTGAATGTCGCGGCAAATACATCGAAATAGACAATGGCGGCCATGAAGGGGAAGAGAGGAACACATTCACGTACCTCTATTGTTGAACAGCGCCGTCTTGAATATCGTCGCCTCCATCTAAATTCTCCACATAAAATTAAAATAATTAACTGATGAATTCGTCTCGGGTTATCAGCCGAGTGGTGGCGTCGTTTTGTCGCAACTTTTCAATGAGTTTCGTACCCTGAAACGTTGCGACAAGACGATGCCACCACTCGGCTGATAACCTGAGAAGAATTCATCAGTGTAACACGCCGAGAAAGACTGTAATCGCAAAATAATAATAATCTCCCAGAGTTACAGGAGCTGGGATCCGTAGTATCGTAACTCAGAAACTCATATTGACGATGAATTGCTTTCATTTTGTAACACTATTTCACTTTAAAATTACACAACACGTCTTATCACAAGGACAGGATCTTTTCATCGTCTCTTCCCTGTACAGCTATTTTAGAACTCCAGAAAGGGGCTGATCAGACACCCTGGATCGCGTATAAGGTAACTAATACTAAAATTAATAAACGAAGAGCGTAAAGCATCTTTTGTCCATCAAGTATTAAATACTTTTCACATTAATCTTTGGTATGAGAGTCGAATAACTAGAAATCTATTTATCAATAAGAAACAATTATTAAGTTCCTTTACCTCGCCCCCTTGGGCGAATTGTCCAGAGAAAAGTAAAATGTCGGGCAATGAGCCCAACCACTTTACACACTGGCAGTCCTTGGCTCCTTTACACACGTACTTGAATAGCACTGTTCATCTCTTTAAGGGGTTTCTCTTCACCACTTTGCTTATATAGTTCTGGTGCACTCCCTGGCTCTTAGCAATCAAAACAAAACGTATACACTAGGGCACACAAAATGTACATTTACTTACATACTACACACAAAAATTACTACATCGTCCTTTACATCAAATGAATGGATATTACATTACATTTTATACAACTCCATAGTTCAGTTCTTTATGATGGTTTGCAGCGTCATTGTTCTTACGTACAAATAACATTTTCTATCGCACTTTGACAATAAAATTACATTTCACAAGTATTTTCTATGGTTCTATAATTACATTTTTGGTAAAAATGAGAAACTTTCACAAGCACGTCGTATATTTTGGTGTATCGATTCAGGCTGTAGGGTTAGCAGGGGTACCTGGAGTAGTAAGTGGGCTAAGTTCTTCCTTACAGTTGCTTATGCTCTCCACTGTCTCCCTCTTCTATACCAGGATCTATTTGATAACGTCGCAGTATATTTCTTATCTGGGTTTTATAGTTGTCTCATCATGGGCAAGATAAACAAAGGAAATTCACAGAGATTAGTACTTAGTCTAACTTAACACTAACGTATATATAAACATAGGTGCTGTTCAATGAACATGGGTGTCGTTTTTATTTTTTAACGTGGGACGTAAATCATGAGTGGGTCAGGAAATCGTGTCTCTACATCTCCTTGCACTATGGTGAGTGTCCATTTGAACTTATATATGAAGTCTTCACGGGTTGTCAGCCGAGTAGCATCGTCGTCTCGTAGCAACGTTTCGATGGAATGCGTCTCCATCATCTTCAGATGAAGTCCACACACTTCGCTTGAAGATGATGGAGACGTATCCCATCGAAATGTTGCTGCGACCACGCTACTCGGCTGACAACCCGTGAAGACTTCATATATGAAATTCGCCGAGAAAGCCTGCACTCACAGTGTGCACCTATTTTTACATATTTCTCTGTGAATAAACTGTCATCAGATGTAATGACTGAAATTGAATAATTTATTTACCGAAACTGTTTTCTGTAGGTGTACTTGTGAGATCAGTGACATTGTGATGGTGTTGCTGTCAACATTCTGACTGTGAAAAATATTGGGTGTTCACTGAATATTGAAAATTTTGCAGCTTACTTCAAGCTTCCTGTCAATGAGAGTGATGTTCATGCAGCTCTTGATCCATACTATATGGTGAAATTAGTTTGTAAAACTTTAGCCGAAAAGAGAATTATTAACTATGAAGTTGAAGATGTGAAGTGGTATTTTATTTTGAAGTTACATTATCTGCAAGATTTACCTAGTCACTCTCTGGTTCACATGTGAATTTCCATAGTAAGAAAATGAATGTCTTTTTAGGAGCCCAGACAGACAGCTCTAGTGTTGCTGACGGTGCTGAATTTCTAGACGGTTCTCAGCACCCAGATTTTCAGGGTGCTTCTGCCACTGTCGAATTCATCACAACTATTGATAAACTGTTTTATGTGTGCAATTCTAGAAATTTTCATGCTAAGGGCTTTAAACGGCCATTGACAGCTGAAAGGTAAATTATTGGACTGAATTTCGGGCAGAAAACTTCCTTCAAACATCAAGGAATGATAGTGCGTGTTCATTAGTATATCAACGAAAAACATTTGTGCTGGGATTTTTCAAGCATACACGGTGTTAGAAACCTCTCCCAGAAGTTTCTGTTTCGGGATACAAAACCTCTAAAGTATTTTTTAGCATACAAACTCTCAGACGATTATCTAAAACTCTTTTTTCCTTGCATCAGATCTAGGTTTGGTTGGAACAATAATCCCACCACATTACAGTTCCAGTTTGGACTGAGAACAATGATGCTAAAAAACAATGTTACTGCAAGTGACAAGAATAACGTAGATGACATTGAGAAAGTGAGCTCTTTCAGTGTACGTGAATTCATGTGCCATAAGAAGCAAAATCATAAGTTCACTGATGATAGGGACGATACTACTTACTTTGAGTCTCTTGATTCAGCACTATTCAGTGAATATCAGGATAATATTATTTATTATATGTAACGATATGTTGTGAAATAGATTATGCAAATGTTAAGATGTGCTGAGTGCAAAGAACGTATTACTGTTCCCTACATGTGCTCAAAAGACCACACTTACTGCAGGACTCCTGTGGTAAATCCAGTTGCCTTGAAGGTTGATAGAGGTGGTTTCTTCACCCATCTGTAGCAGTGTTTAAAATAATGCAGTATACAGAAAAACGCTTTTGTTCTGCTCTAGTGAGATTTACCTTAAACTCACTCCATGTTTATGACAGGCTTTTTAATTCTGTTTGTTGTTTCTTTGATGAAGAAGCCAATGTATTTGGCAAAGCACATACACTAGCCTTGTCTCTGCCATTGACTGTGAAGACGTGGATGCATCACAGCTACCGTGCACCTTCAGATTAGATTAAAGGCACACTCAAAAGAAGCAACAGCTGCTGCACAGGGTAACTATTCTGACATGAGGCAGGGGTTTGGGAAGCTAATTACATTTGCCAGTGTGTGACATGTGAATATATATTGAATGAAGCAAAACAATAAATAAAAATGAAAATTTGATGTTTACATGTTACTAATTTGACCACATCCTTCCTTTCCCAATATTCTTGCCTGTCAATTGTTAACACAACAACCTGTTAAGTGATTAGTATTAACAATAAAGATCTTTCCCTGTTAGCAGCTGAAATTATTAACAAAGCAATGGTTAAGCAGTTTTGTTGCCCAATGATGTGTGCACACATTTTCTCGTTAGATGTAGAGAGAAACGCCCTTTGCATTACATGTGTTATTGCGTGAAAGTTCGGTACATGTGTGATGAAATAACTATAGTAAAAAAAATTCATGTCAATTTGTTGGTCATTTTCTATCGCTATGTAGTTTCTTCATTCAGGAAATAAAATGCGAAAAGTGAAAGCAAAAAATCCTTTGCACAGAGATAAGATTTTTGAGAAGCACAATTTGTCAGCAGCTTTAGGGGCAGTACGGAAGGCACGTATGTAAGCACATCAGAATAATTGCAAAACTGATCTTGTAGGGAATGGTTAGAAGGTATAAGGCAATAATTAACAGTGAACTGTAAACTAAACACACACAGCGTCATAAAGTGTACTTAAATGGTAATTGTACTTTTTTAAGTAGCAGAACAATTTGATGTATTTCCACGGTTTAACATGGCGACTGTGACGTCACTCGTCACGGCTTTCCTTCGTGCAGCAGTCTCTCCAGTTTAGCGTTGAGTTTACTGGAATCGAGTCGTCTTGTCGAGTGGCTGCGAGTAACTGTCGAAGGAGCAGATGGAAAAATGCTAAACTAAAAATGTTTAGATTTCCGGTCAAAGATGAAGAAAGCTTAAGGAAGTGGATTTAGAATTCAGATGAATGAATATATTAGTTACGAGATAGAATTAATAAAAGCGCCCAAAGCACTCGATACTGCCCAAATTTTAAAACTTACATGTCGATACAATGCGGCAACTGAGCTTTCTGCACAGAAGCCGTATGATACTTTAAAATGAAATCATTGCCACTATTTGACATCTATTTATTAATTTCACTATCGCGATGTCCGCCTGCTTAGCTGGGTGGTAACGTGCTTGCCTCCCGTACAAGCGGGCCCGGGTTCGATTCCCGATTCCCGGCCGGGTTGCAGATTTTCTCGCTCGTGGACTGGGTGTTGTGTTGTCCTCATCGTTATTTCATCCTCATCACCGGCGCACAAGACGCCCAGTGTGTCGTCGAATGAAATAAGACCTGCACTTGGCGGCCGAACTTCCCCGAATGGGGCCTCCCGGCCAACGATGCCATACGCTCACTTCCATTCCACTTCCACTGAAAGGGTACAGTACCGCCCGACATTGAAAATAGGTACGAAATACTTCATTATTTTTGTCAGAACAACACATTTTTTTTGTAAAATAACTCAATTTCAATTAATACAGCGAAGCCGGATACCAGTGTGGGAAAGAATGACAATTTATTTATTTAATTGATCACATGTGCACTCCCACAAAATAAATCCCTACATCCAGTTTGGTGAGATCTGTGAAATGAATGAATGTATGGTCGTCTGCTAACCGCAGATAGTGAATGTGGATATATGATCATCTTTAAGTCGATCCTTTGGCCACCTTTGGTGGGACCAAAGAGATGAAATTTACCAGAGCTTTGAGCGCCTGACATGTGGCTGACCAATACGGTAAGAAGGTGCTCCCCCCACTTCGACAGAGGTGTGAGAGAACCTAGAGGACGGCCATGTTTCAGCACTCTGCCGCTGGATCTTGTGCTGTTAAGATCTGTTTTAGTTGTGCTCCGTAATGACGAAAGAGTGGAGACATGGTATGCATGTGGAATATTTAAGAGTAGTTTGAAATAATAATTTCTCTATCTCAGGAACTTTTGTGGGGAGAATTAAATATCAGGCAGGTAATATTAATGGGATAGTAGTAATCATCGGAAGTGACCAACGGTCACAATGAAACCACGTGAAGCAATAGGTGGAAATACTTCCGTGTGCTTAAGTTAAGCTGAATTACTAGCGCGTGTACAATAAGTTGAAATATTTAAGAAATAGCGTGTGTACCATAAGCTGAAATATTTAAGAAATGGCGTGTGCAGGACTTGAAATTAGAGACGAGTACTTCCACGTGGTGAGTACTGTGTGAGTCTCAATCTGTGTATGAGACAAAGGATGTGGTATCAGTTGAGGACTCGCGTGTGTGATTATTATGTTCTTAATGTTAAATTGCGTGATATGATTCCGTGTGACGCTAGATTTAAACTCTGAGAGAGAATCAAGGTGAGTCGGCCGTCTATCCAGCAACGCCACTTGGCTTGCATTGCACAGGAAGACGTGCATATATCTCCAGAGTTCACAGTAGGAAAGTAGAATTACAAAGTGGGGCAGTGTCGTGTGAAACTGGGATAAATATTAATTGAAGTGGGAAAGCTGAAAGTGATAGTGTTGTGACTATTTAGTGTTTTATATTTCTTATTGCAGTGTGATGTGTGTCATGTAATTTAGGTATGTGTGGTTTGCATGGGAGAGTAGCAAGGTAGTTTCAAAAGATTTGTGGGTTATGCATGTTCCTTCTGTATCGCTCGATCTGGAGGAAAGTTTCGTGATGATGATTGTGAGAGTCGAAGCGTGAGATATAATAAAAGATCCACCATCCTATCCAGAAAGTGCACTGTAGCGTTAAATAATTACGAGACCATAATAGAGAGATTCACTAATGTAAAGCCATGCCCACTGGGCGGAATTTCTCATGTGATATTGTTGTAGGTTATAGAATTTGTGTGTTTAGGTTACAGAATTTATCGGAATAAATAAGATAGTGAAAAGGAAAAGATTGGTGGACTTTTCCTTCGAATTGTATGTTGTCATAATGTCCCGAATTTATAATGTGTGCGCCATTCATATTCAGTGCGGTGGCCACGTGTTGACAAAAGCCGTTAAATAAAAGACAAAAAGAAAATGTGGTATTGCCAGTGCGTAGTGTACAGTCAGAGTTCTGTAAATTACTGATAGTCAGATGCGTGTTTCCGTTGCGTATTATTCATACAGGAGGATAATTTGTAACTAAATAGTAAGATACGAGAGTTCATGTTACTCGATAAATTAAGAATGAATCCACTCGCTTGGCAGACCACTCATCTTGCAGGCCTGACTGCTTGATGCCACAGTATGAGCAAGGCATGTGGGTGCCTCTCACCACTATCGCGATTTCGGCTAGAGAGCCGTTTTTTGGGATTCCCAATGAATAATCTTCACAGATTGCTACGAAAAAGGAACAACGATAGCGGAATCCTAGTATGCTTTTGAACCGTAAATTTACTTTCAAAACTTTTTCTTAAGAATTTACTTTACTTACTAGCGATTCATCAAGAACATTAACACATTTAATCACACTATGTGAGCGTGGAAGTAGTTGCCAGTGGGTAACTGATGAAAACAAATCAAATTTCTTTCAACAAATGGAAATTTTATTCTTGAAATCCCCCTTTCTTTTAGAAACAGATTTAAAAATTATAATCAGAAAGCACCCTCTAAATATAAAGTTACAATTTATTCAGAGGCAGAAAGAACAAATTTTTGACAGTGTGAGATTTCGGCTAAGAATCTTGCCGCTCCCTTTTGACACGGCCGTAGTCACGACCGCTCACAACAATCTCTGAAAGACTACACTGGTGCAAATCTGCAACATACCAGATTACTTTAAACTAAAAATTTTAACAACTCACACAAGCACATAAACTATGCACCCCGTTTGAGGGATGGAAATGGTACAAAACACTAACATTAAATGATTTACTTGCCACCGAAGGTGCAACAAAACTCTTACGGTGGAAGGGTGGAAACTTTATATACTAAAATAACCATTTAAATAAAACCCATGAAATGCAGTCTTACATAAAATATACAAGGTTAGCTCTACATTACACATATACCGCCTCTCAAGATGACAGACAAGGTAAAAACATATTTCAGGAATTCGGCCGTTACACTTCAAGCAATAAATTCGTTAACACCGAATCTGACAAACATGACAGAGGCAGCCATTAACGTATGGCAGATTGACAGGGAGATTACTGAACAACCCGAACCGCAGGTTGCTCTAACCCGCCCCTACTCCATAAGAGAAAAACGGACCACCCAATTCATAAATAACCACCTTCCCGCGGGTGGGCAAACGGAGAAGAATGGTGGGACGACCCCAAAACAAAGCGGCTGGTGACCTCACCAAGAAAACAAGTAGACTTTAACAACTAAATGAAGCAACATATCTCCAGTCACTTAACTTCTAATAAACTTCGATTTCTGGCGAAGGCCTGGTGCAGCACTCCGAACGCTCTCCCGAACCGTCCGCTGCCAGCCGCTTCAAAGGACGCAGGAAGGCGCGTCGATCTCCCGTCTCACGGCGTAGCAGCTCGCACCGACCAGACCAATGTCGTGGGTTGACTCCTGTTGCTCTCATGTCGGCTGTGAAGCCACTATCCCTCGCTGTACGCCGCGGCCCACTGGACTCACGTGGCGACCTCACATGCGCCGACGCTCAAGGCGGACAAGTCATCTTGTGTCTCAGTGCGCGACCGACCAACCGATCGATCCAGCCACCAATGACCGTTGCCCGAGCAACTCGAGCAGACTGGTGGCCCAAAGCGCAGACTCAGATACAGGAACTCAGCCCCGACTGGGCGAACACTAGCTGAGTTCTGTTACTGGCAGAGTGGCAAGACTCTCATTCTGCGGGCTTTAAAGTTTGATCCAAACGACAGACATACTAGCACTCTGAACGACAGACAGACACTAACTGCAGCACAAATGCGAACGAGAGACAGACTAGCAACTGGTGACGAGTGACTAACCCAGCCTCACTCCGACTGACCAACTGCCACTGGCGAGCTTATAGCGCGCCTTAAATGCACGTGAACAGGCAACCTTTCCCCTTTTCCACCAGAAGGAGACACCGAAGCTGCGATTGCCACCGCCAGAAACGGAGGGCGACTACTTCACACAACACGCTGCGGCGCGCTCTTCAAAACAGCAATTTTTTGTACGGCTCAGCTTTATTGCTGGATCGTTTGAAACTAGCGTTGGCTGAAAAAAAACCAAGGTTGTCATGCAAGAAGCGCTCTTTCACCAGATAATGCACCATCCCACATATAAGCGATAACAATGCTGAAAGTGCATGAATTCGGTATTGAATTGGTTCCTCATGCACCCTATGCATCATCCTTAGCCCGAAGTGACTTCTTCATGTTCCCCAACTTCAAACTTCGGCTTGCTGGGAAGAAATTATCATCAAATGAGGGTCTTAAATCACCTTTCTAAATACAGATTACAATACAGTTGCAGGGCTGACAAACTTCGTAAAACTCTCTCAAAACGTAAGGGACTAAAGATATATAATCGTTTATTTATATTGTATGCAACGACAAACTAACTCTGTATACTGTACTAATCGATTCCATTGTCTTTCCTTCATCACTCTGCCCATTGAACTCAAAGGAGGTAACATGTTAAATCTGAGCAAACCAGTACTTTTCGTGACTGACGTAGACCTGCTGACAGTATAAACGAAGATGTTTACAATTTAATAGCATTCTTGAAGATACAGATAGATGAAATGACATTCAGTTAGGTCTGATAGTAATCAGATACAAAATGTCATTGTTCTGAAGAATGGCTACAGAAATACTGACAAAGGAAGCAAAAAAATTTTCTTAAGTTTGTTTACTGTCTCAGTGTGAAAAATATATTGTCATTAAAATTCAGCTAATTCGTAGACATGCACTGTGGAAAATAGAAGCTTATGTCCATAGCGTCAGCACGTGATACCCGACGGTGCCCACTTTCTATTTTCTGAACTGCGCTCAAATCATTTACTCAATTAGCGGTTGTAACGATACTTCTAAACCTGTCATTCGTCAGATAAATTTCTGTGACGTACTTTGAAACCACTGTGTTTTGTTGAACATGTTCATTCTGACGTCAGGCAGGAGCAGTCGGATGTAAAAAAAAGAAAAAAAAAAGAAAACGGAAACCAGACCATCGACTGTTATTGTGTAGCACTTATTTGTGTTGTTGCTAACTACGACCGATTTGGCAAGTGCTTAACAAAATTAGAGCAAAGAAAGATATACATTACTGAGGCAGTTGTAATCGAATTTTGTATAGGACTTGGAATTCAAAACCACTCAGCTCCTGACAGTTAACTCTTGTTTGCTTATAGTGTCGTTGGTACAATATATGTTTAATATTAGTAAGTAAATTAATTAATTAAATATAAAGAAGTTGAGAATTGTGTTGTACTTACAGGTGGAGATTTCTTTAACCCCATAATCCATATCCAACGAGCTGCAGAACAGAGAGCATGGAGAGCGACGAGTTTGTGAACTACGCAACTGCGTGGAACCGACAATTTATCCGAAACTTTTATGGCAATACAGCCTTTTATGGCAATACAGCCTGTATCCCCCCCCCCCCCAATGAACCATGGACCTTGCCGTTGGTGGGGAGGCTTGCGTGCCTCAGCGATACAGATAGCCGTACCGTAGGTGCAACCACAACGGAGGGGTATCTGTTGAGAGGCCAGACAAACGTGTGGTTCCTGAAGAGGGGCAGCAGCCTTTTCAGTAGTTGCAGGGGCAACAGTCTGGATGATTGGCTGATCTGGCCTTGTAACACTAACCGAAACGGCCTTACTGTGCTGATACTGTGAACGGCTGAAAGCAAGGGGAAACTACAGCCGTAATTCTTCCCGGGGGCATGCAGCTTTACTGTACGATTTAATGATGATGGCGTACTCTTGGGTAAAATATTCCGAAGGTAAAATAATCCCCCATTCGGATCTCCGTGCGGGGACTACTCAAGACGACGTCGTTATCAGGAGAAAGAAAACTGGCGTTCGACGGATCGGAGCGTGGAATGTCAGATCCCTTAATCGGGCAGGTAGGTTAGAAAATTTAAAAACGGAAATGGATAGGTTAAAGTTAGATTTAGTGGGAATTAGCGAGGTTCGGTGGCAGGAGGAACAAGACTTTTGGTGTGGTGAATACAGGGTTATAAATACAAAATCCAATAGGGGTAATGCAGGAGTAGGTTTAATAATGAATAAAAAAGTAGGAGTGTGGGTAAGTTACTACAAACAGCATAGTGAACGCCTTAATTTGGCCAAGATATACACGAAGCCCACGCCTACTACAGCAGTACAAGTTTATATGCCAACTAGCTCAGCAAATGACGAAGAAATTGAAGAAATGTGTGATGAAATAAAATAAATTATTCGGATAGTGAACGGAGATGAAAATTTAATAGTCATTGGTGACTGGAATTCGATAGTCGGAATCGTAGTAGGTGAATATGGATTGGGGGTAAGGAATGAAAGAGGAAGCCGCCTGGTAGAATTTTGCACAGAGCATAGCTTAATAATAGCTAACACTTGGTTCAAGATTCATGAAAGAAGATTGTATACATGGAAGACGCCTGGAGATACTAGGAGGTATCAGATAGATTATATAATGGTAAGACAGAGATTTAGGAACCATGTTTTAAATTGTAAGACATTTCCAGGGGCAGATGTGGACTTTGACCACAAACTATTGGTTATGAACTGTAGATTAAAACTGATGAAACTGCGAAAAGGTGGGAATTTAAGGAGATAAGACCTGGATAAACTGACTAAACCAGAGGTGTACAGGGAGAGCATAAGGGAACAACTAACAAGAATGGGGAAAAGAAATACAGTAGAAGAAGAATGGGTAGCTTAGAGGGATGAAGTAATGAAGGCAGCGGAGGATCAAGTAGGTAAAAAGACGAGGGCTAGTAGAAATCCCTAGGTTACAGAAGAAATATTGAATGTAACTGATGAAAGGAGAAAATATAAAAATGCAATAAATGAGCAGGCAAGAAGGAATACAAACGTCTCAAAAATGAGATCGACAGGGAGTGCAAAATGGCTAAGCAGGGATGGCTAGAGGACAAATGTAAGGATGTAGAGGCTTATCTCACTAGGGGTAAGATAGATACTGCCTACAGGAAAATTAAAGAGACCTTTGGAGAAACAAGAACCACTTGCATGAATATTAAGAGATCAGATGGAAACCCAGTTCCAAGCAAAGAAGGGAAAGCAGAAAGGTGGAAGGAGTATATAGAGAGTCTACACAAGGGAGATGTACTTGAGGACAATATTATGAAAATGGAAGAGGATGTAGATGAAGATGAAATGGGAGATATGATACTGCGTGAAGAGTTTGACAGGGCACTGAAAGACCTAAGTCGAAACAAGGCGCCGGGAGTAGACAACATTCCATTAGAGCTACTGACAGCCTTGGGAGAGCCAGTCCTGACAAAACTCTACCAACTGGTGAGCAAAATGTATGTGACAGGCGAAATACCCTCAGACTTCAAGAAGAATATAATAATTCCAATCCCAAAGAAACCAGTGAAAATTACCGAACTATCAGTTTAATAAGTCACGGCTGCAAAATACTAACGCGAATTCTTTACAGACGAATGAAAAAACTGGTAGAAGTCGACCTCGGGGAAGATCAGTTTGGATTCCGTAGAAATATTGGAACACGTGAGGGAATACGGACCCTACGACTTATCTTAGAAGGTAGATTAAGGAAAGGCAATCCTATGTTTATAGCATTTGTAGACTTAGGAAAAGCTTTTTACAATATTGACTGGAATACGCTCGTTCAAATTCTGAAGGTGCCAGGGGTAAAATACAGGGAGCGAATGGCTATTTACAATTTGTACAGAAAGCAGATGGCAGTTATAAGAGTCGAGGGACATGAAAGGGAAGTAGTTGTTGGGAAGGGATTGAGACAGGGTTGTAGCCTCTCCCCGATGTTTTTCAATCTGTATAGTGAGCAAGCAGTAAAGGAAACCAAAGAAAAATTCGGAGTACGTATTATAATCCATGGAGAAGAAATAAAAGGTTCGCCGATGACTTTGTAATTCTGTCAGAGACAGAAAAGGACTTGGAAGAGCAGTTGAACGGAATGGATGGTGTCTTGAAGGGAGGATATAAGATGAACATCAACAAAAGCAAAACGAGGATAATTGAATGTAGTCGAATTAAATCAGGTGATGCTGAGGGAATTAGATTAGGAAATGAGACACTTAAAGTAGTAAAGGAGTTTTGCTATTTGGGGGGCAAAATAACTGATGATGCTCGAAGTAGAGAGGATATAAAATGTAGACTGGCAATGGCAAGGAAAGCGTTTCTGAAGAAGAGAAATCTGTTAACATCGAGTATCGATGTATTTGTATAGAGTGTAGCCATGTATGGAAGCGAAAGATGGACGATAAATAGTTTGGACAAGAAGGGAATAGAAGCATTCGAAATGTAGTGCTACAGAAGAATGCTGAAGATTAGATGAGTAGATCACATAACTAATGAGGAGGTATTGAATAGAATTGGGGAGAAGTTTGTGGCACAACTTGACTAGAAGAAGGGATCGGTTGGTAGGACACGTTCTGAGGCATCAAGGGATCACCAGTTTAGTATTGGAGGGCAGCGTGGAGGGTAGAAATCGTAGAGGGAGACCATGAGATGAATACACTAAGCAGATTCAGAAGGATGTAGGCTGCAGTAGGTACTGGGAGATGGAGCAGCTTGCACAGGATAGAGTAGCATGGAGAGCTGCATCAAACGAGTCTCATGACTAAAGACCACAACAACAACAATACAGCCTGCATTCAAACACTAAATCGCGAGAAATGTTCATAAGCGACACTTTGGTTCATGTCATCTATTTATTGCGCATGTAAATATAATTTTCAGTTATAGAATTACGGAAGCTAATCTGCGAGCCTTGAATTTCAGTCGGCTACGGAGCGAATGCCCTCGTCTTGCAGCGCACCGGCCTTCTGCTAAACGCAAAAAAATCCAGCATCGAACACTCCACCATAGAAACAGCGTTACCAATTCCGTGACTCGTCAGGTCAACGAGCATCGTAGCGTCACCTGCGATATCTGTAGTTCGACAGAGAAACTATTTTTGCTATGCCTGTTCCGCCGTAAAGATGGTCAATCTGCTTATTCTGTGATCTGGGGTGATTTGGTGCGTTGTTTACCATTCCAGCATGCGCGCATACTACCAGAATCTATTGACGAGATTACAGGAGGCAGGAAGCTGTCCAAGGGAGCGTTTTTCGTTCACGACAACGCCGCAGCTCATCCTTCAGAGGACGCAATCACATACATACCACTCCTTTGATCTGTCAAGTCTACTCTTTTCTGTATTCTGATAACAACTGTCTACTGCTACAACTAACTTCTTCCTCCTTCTTCAGCTCAATAAACCACGGGGTTGAAATGGTTCAAATGGCTCTGAGCACTATGGGACTCAACTGCTGTGGTCATCAGTCCCCTAGAACTTAGAACTACTTAAAGCTAACTAACCTAAGGACATCACACACATCCATGCCCGAGGCAGGATTCGAACCTGCGACCGTAGCAGTCGCACGGTTCCGGACTGCGCGCCTAGAACCGCGAGACAAACCACGGGGTGTCAGACAAAGACAAAGTGTTATCTTACCAGGGTTTCCCACAAAACAATGCACTGCATTTCTTTTCTTCAACAATTCTTTTTTGAAAACAATAAGAACTACACACACCAAAGAATGATGTTTTATCTACACACCCTGTTTTCCACGTAGTCTCCAACCCATTCTATGGCCTTCCTCCAGTGCGAAACAAGGGCGTGTTTGCCCTGTCGGTACCAGCCCTTGTCCTGGCGGCGCAGCCAGTGCTTCATTGTGTGAATCACTTCCTCATCGTCCTCAAAATGTCTTCCACGAATGTCATCTTTTAATGGTCCAAACAAGTGGGTGTCCGACAGGGCTAGGTCTGGTGAGTCAAGTGTGACAACCGTAGATGGTCTCCCCGACCGCTGCAAGTCGTGGATCTCCGCCTAACCGCCTCCTGATGACCTCACCCTCCGTGTCCAGCGACTAACTGTACTCCTGTCGACAGCAGATGCTCCATAGACTTTGCACAATCGTTTGTGAATATTCCCCACGGTTTCTTTCTCTTCAGGAGAAATTCAATGACGTCACGTCGATTGTAACGTACGTCACCTACAGACGCCATTTTGAATCTGTCCTGCACCTACGTTATCTGTCGGAAGTGACGGGAACTTGGCGTGCTCACTCAGGAGACTTCAAATAATACATACGTAACGTCTTTGATTCATAATCAAAACGTCTTCCGTCCCGGGTTCGATCCCCGCCACTGCCTAAATTTTGATAAATAATCAGCATTGGCGGCCGAAGACTTCCGGCATAGAAGTCAGCCTCATTCTGCCAACGGCCTTGTCAAAGAGGGCGGAGGAGCGGATAGAGGTTCAGGGCACTCTCTTGTCCTAGGGGTGGGAAATTGCCCCTAAAGGCGGAAGAATCAGCAATGATCAACGACATGAGGATGCAGAAGGCAATGGAAACCACTGCATTAAAGACACGTAACGTGTATCCACAGGACATATGAGCTGTAATTGAAGAAGTGTCATGATGATCTCTCCATTGGCAAAAGATTCCGGAATAGTCCCCCATTCGGATCTCCGGGAGGGGACTGCCAACGGGGAGGTTACCGTGAGAAAAAGATTGAATAATCTACGAAAGGACAACGTTTTACGAGTCGGGGCGTGGAATGTCAGAAGCTTGAACGTGGTAGGGAAACTAGAAAATCTGAAAAGGGAAATGCAAAGGCTCAATCTAGATATAGTAGGGGTCAGTGAAGTGAAGTGGAAGGAAGACACGGATTTCTGGACAGATGAGTATCGAGTAATATCAATAGCAGCAGAAAATGGTATAACAGGTGTAGGATTCGTTATGAATAGGAAGGTAGGGCAGAGGGTGTGTTACTGTGAACAATTCAGTGACCGGGTTGTTCTAATCAGAATCGACAGCAGACCAACACCGACAACGATAGTTCAGGTATACATGCCGACGTCACAAGCTGAAGATGAACAGATAGAGAAAGTGTATGAGGATATTGAAAGGGTAATGCAGTATGTAAAGGGGGACGAAAATGAGTAGAAGAAAAGATTACAGGAGAATATGGGCTTGGGACAAGGAATGAAAGAGGGGAAAGACTAATTGGGTTCTGTAACAAGTTTCAGCTAGTAATAGCGAATACCCTGTTCAAGAATCACAAGAGGAGGAGGTATACTTGGAAAAGGCCGGGAGATACGGAAAGATTTCAATTAGATTACATCATGGTCCGACAGAGATTCCGAAATCAGATAGTGGATTGTAAGGCGTACCCAGGAGCAGATATAGACTCAGATCACAATGTAGTAGTGATGCAGAGTAGGCTGAAGTTCAAGACATTAGTCCGGAAGAATCAATACGCAAAGAAGTGGGATACGGAAGTACTAAGGAATGACGAGATACGTTTGAAGTTCTCTAACGCTATAGATACAGCAATAAGGAATAGCGCAGTAGGCAGTACAGTTGAAGAGGAATAGACATCTCTAAAAAGGGCCATCACAGAAGTTGGGAAGGAAAACATAGGTACAAAGAAGGTAGCTGCGAAGAAACCATGGGTAACAGAAGAAATACTTCAGTTGACTGATGAAAGGAGGAAGTACAAACATGTTCCGGGAAAATCAGGAATACAGAAATACAAGTCGTTGAGGAATGAAATAAATAGGAAGTGCAGGGAAGCTAAGATGAAATGGCTGCAGAGAAAATGTGAAGACATTGAAAAAGATATGATTGTCGGAAGGACAGACTCAGCATACAGGAAAGTCAAAACAACCTTTGGTGACTTTAAAAGCAACGGTGGTAACATTAAGAGTGCAACGGGAATTCCACTGTTAAATGCAGAGGAGAGAGCAGATAGGTGGAAAGAATACATTGAAAGCCTCTATGAGGGTGAAGATTTGTCTGATGTGATAGAAGAAGAAACAGGAGTCGATTTAGAAGAGATAGTGGATCCAGTATTAGACTCGGAATTTAAAACAGATTTGGAGGACTTACGGTCAAATAAGGCAGAAGGGATAGCTAATTTCTAAAATAATTGGGGGAAGTGGCAACAAAACGACTATTCGCGTTGGTGTGTAGAATATATGAGTCTGGCGATATACCATCTGACTTTCGGAAAAGCATCATTCACACAATTCCGAAGACGGAAAGAGCTGACAAGTGCGAGAATTATCGCACAATCAGCTTAACAGCTCATGCATCGAAGCTGCTTACAAGAATAATATAAAGAAGAATGGAAAAGAAAATTGAGAATGCGCTAGGTGACGATCAGTTTGGCTTTAGAAAAAGTAAAGGGACGAGAGAGGCAATTCTGACGTTATGGCTAATAATGGATGCAAGGCTAAAGAAAAATCAAGACACTTTCAAAGGATTTGTCGACCTGGAAAAAGCGTTCGACAATATAAAATGGTGCAAGCTGTTCGAGATTCTGAAAAAAGTAGGGGTAAGCTATAGGGAGAGACGGGTCATATACAACATGTACAACAACCAAGAGGGAATAATAAGAGTGGACGATCAAGAACGAAGTGCTCGTATTAAGAAGGGTGTAAGACAAGGCTGTAGCCTTTCGCCCCTACTCTTCACTCTGTACATCGAGGAAGCAATGATGGAAATAAAAGAAAGGTTCAGGAGTGGAATTAAAATACAAGGTGAAAGGATATCAATGATACGATTCGCTGATGACATTGCTATCCCGAGTGAAAGTGAAGAAGAATTAAATGATCTGCTGAACGGAATGAACAGTGTAATGAGTACACAGTATGGTTTGAGAGTAAATCGGAGAAAGACGAAGGTAATGAGAAGTAGTAGAAATGAGAAGAGCGAGAAACTTAACATCAGGATTGATGATCACGAAGTCAATGAAGTTAAGGAATTCTGCTACCTAGGCAGTAAAATATCCAATGACGGACGGAGCAAGGAGGACATCAAAAGCAGACGCGCTATGGCAAAAAAGGCATTTCTGGCCAAGAGAAGTCTACTAATATCAAATACCGGCCTTAATTTGAGGAAGAATTTTCTGAGGATGTACGTCTGGAGTACAGCATTGTATGGTACTGAAACATGGACTGTGGGAAAACCGGAACAGAAGAGAATCGAAGCATTTGAGATGTGGTGCTATAGACGAATGTTGAAAATTAAGTGGGCTGATAAGGTAAGGAATGAGGAGGTTCTACGCAGAATCGGAGAGGAAAGGAATATGTGGTAAACACTGATAAGGAGAAGGGACAAGATAATAGGACATCTGCTAAGACACGAGGGAGTGACTTCCATGGTACTAGAGGGAGCTGTAGATGGCAAAATCTGTAGAGGAAGACAGAGATTGGAATACGTCAAGCAAATAATTGAGGACATATGTTGCAAGTGCTACTCTGAGATGAAGAGGTTAGCACAGGAAACGAATTCGTGGCGGGCCACATAAAAAAAATAAAAAAATAAAAAAAAGTTTCGCATTTGTAGCATTGCTTTTGGCTGAGAAAAAAATGCGATGCATTACTTTCTGGGCAACCCTCGTATGACTAACCGTCGTACTTTCTGCAGGCACTGCACCACAGCTCTGGTTGTTGTTGGTGTGGCTGTTGCAATTTTCAGTCCGAAGACTGGGTTAGTGGACCTCTTCATGCAAGTCTGTCCTGTGCAAGCTACCTCAGTCTGTTTGAACTTGCTTACTGCGTTCAAGCCGTGGCCTCCATCATTTTTTCCTGCCACCCCTACCTCAATTACCAAACTGACTCTTTCTTGTTGGTTCAGGATGTGGTCAATCATCTGAACCCTTCTTTTAGTCCATTTCGGCCACAAATCTCTCCCAGTTCGATTCAGTATCTCGGCATACGTTATTCGATCTACCCATGTAACTGTCACCATTCTTCTACAGCAATGCATTTCAAATTCCCCGTATTTTCTTCTTACCCGAATTGTTTATGTTTCGCGTTTCACTTCCGTACAGTAGACACAAATACCTTGAGAATAGACTTTCTAACACCTAAATTTAAATTCGGTGTTAAAATATTTCACTTTTTCACAAACAACTTTACTCCAATTGTCGGTTTGTACAGAGTGATTCAAAAAGAATACCACAACTTTAGGAATTTAAAACTCTGCAACGACAAAAGGCAGAGCTAAGCACTAGCTGTCGGCGAATTAAGGGAGCTATAAAGTTTCATTTAGTTGTACATTTGTTCGATTGAGGCGCTGTTGACTAGGCGTCAGCGTCAGTTGATGCTAAGATGGCGACCGCTCAACAGAAAGCTTTTTGTGTTATTGAGTACGGCAGAAGTGAATCGATGACAGTGGTTCAGCGTGCATTTCGAACGAAGTATGGTGTTAAACCTCTTGATAGGTGGTGTATTAAACGTTGGTATAAACAGTTTACAGAGAATGGGTGTTTGTGCAAAGGGAAAAGTTCTGGACGGCCGAGAACGAGTAATGAAAATGTAGCACGCATCCAGCAAGCATTTGTTCGCAGCCCAGGAAAATCGACTCGCAGAGCTAGCAGAGAGCTGCAAATTCCACAATCAACTGTATGGAGAGTCCTACGAAAAAGGTTAGTTATCTGTCCGTAACTACCTGAACGTCAACTACCCGAGGCGATGGCTCGGCCGCCAGGCAGCCCGTGACAGAGCACTTCATCACTGGCCTCCAAGAAGCCCTGATCTTACCTCCTGCGATTTTTTCTTATGGGGGTATGTTAAGGATATGGTGTTTCGGCCACCTCTCCCAGCCACCATTGATGATTTGAAACGAGAAATAACAGCAGCTATCCAAACTGTTACGCCTGATATGCTACAGAGAGTGTGGAATGAGTTGGAGTATCGGGTTGATATTGCTCGAGTGTCTGGAGGGGGCCATATTGAACATCTCTGAACTTGTTTTTGAGTGAAAAAAAACCTTTTTAAATACTCTTTGTAATGATGTATAACAGAAGGTTATATTATGTTTCTTTCATTAAATACACATTTTTAAAGTTGTGGTATTATTTTTGAATCACCCTGTATTTTACATCCCCATCTACTTCGGCAATTTTCAGCTAATTTTCTACCAAAACAGCAAAACGTATCCACCACTTCCAGTGCTCCATACCCCAGTCTAATTCCCTGTGATATAATTTGGCAATACTCTATTACCCTTGCATTACTTTTGCTGTGTTCATCTTATAACCTCTTTTCAAGTCACTATCGATTACATTCTGTTTGTCGTTTCGTCGCTGACACAATTGCAGTGTTGTAGGCATACCTTAAAGTATTCATTTCCTCTCCCTGAACTTTAATTCCCTTTCGAAATTACTGTTTTCTTTGCGTCACTGCTTCCTTAATGTATACATCTAGTGTCATGGGGGATGGGCTACAACCTTGTCTCAACCCCTTCTCAACTAGTGACTTGTTTTCGCGTCCTTTGACTCTTATGCCTGTGGTCTATTTTCTGTACAAATTGTAGACAAGCATTAGCATCCTTCTGCCTTCAGATTTTCGAAGAGTGTACTCCTGACAACAAAGTCAAAATATTAACAGCGAAAATAATTCTTGTATTAATAATATTTATTACTTTTGACTAGTTTCGATCTCCAGTCATCATCATCACATCATCTCACCGAAAAATAGCGTCAGCACAACCAACAAGAAAGAACGATTCATTGACATCAGAAGTACAAGCAGAACACAGGAATCTATTGTTTCAACTCCATAGTTCAGGCGGTTGACACAAAATGAAGCTGTTATAAATGCCATTGGCATAGCGCAAAAGTGAATCTGTAGAGGCAGGATTCGAACCTGCGGCCGTAGCAGTCGGCCAATTGCTATGGCAGTTATTGATGAAGGTGCTGTAGTTATAGTCGACCGTGCATCACATGCCAGTGGTCAAGCCAGTGGTCAAACTGCGTCACAGGAATTACGCCTCCCCTGGTGAACAGTTTACATGAATTTGTGGCACAAGTGTCCCTACAAGATTCAGAAAGCGCACCGGACGAAGCCCCAAGGTAGGCTACAATGCCTTGACTTCACGCTTTGCTTTTGGCACGCATGGAAATTGGCGGTGGGGGATATTCTTATGATGAACGAAGCACACTTTACTCTGGGCAGCGCTGTGGTTACACGGAACTGAGGCATATAGCGGAACATCCACTGCACTCAGCTTATGTCACTTCACAAGCTACTTCATTTTCAGTCCATTTTTCTTCGTGGTGATGGCACCTCGTGAGCCTATTAGTGCAACACGTAATCTCAGTTTTGCAATACCGCAACTGTGTCCACACGCAGTCTTCCTGATCTGAAGGATATCACACGATGACGTACTGCTCTGATTACACAAGACACGCTGTGAGCAAACTGTTACAGATGCAGCACGTCTCTTGAGTCCTCTGACCATACTGTAAACCATACTGATCACACTTTGTAACTTGTGACCACGTCTTAACCACACCTGATTCTGACCGCTTACAGCGCCACATTTTCACCTGATGACAACAAGTGGAACTATTATTTTTTCAACATACTCCACGAGCCCGTGCGATTAATGCACGTTGCTACGCTGTTTCAGCGTCATATGACGTATACAGCCCACACTACTGCACTCGAAACACTGTCAGTTTAATTATAACTACCCAGTATTAATTCAGGCCATTTCTTTTAATCATACTCTGAAAACGAAGGTCTTTTAACGCGGCCGAGGGAAAGTCGACGTCCTTGCCATCCACTGGACACTGCTTATTTCTAAGCAGCTTCTGTCAGTAATGCGATGAACGGGTTCCTTTTTTTTTTATCATGTCTGCGCTGTTTCCATGTGAAGACAACTTTCCCACACTTTCGTATCAACAACCGCCACTGAATCTTCCGTTTTCTCGGTGGTTTCCTTGCGTTCGTTTTAGTTTCCAATGGAAGTTTTTGGCTGCTCCTTTTATGGGGTCGGGCTAAAACAAACAGTGAGTCTTACGCGGGAACTTTCTCCTGGGACTTGTCATTTTGTGGGCGTGCTAGTTCCGCGAAATCAATGTCTTTTCATTTTCACTGGCGTTGCAACTTGCAGCCTTCTCAGCTAATTCAGTGGACTTGCCTCCCTCCTGTGCCCCTGCTGCTCCGGCAGTTCAATCCAATCAGAGCCCGTGCCGCGTTCGGCGGAATTTAATCAGCGGAGGCGTCTCCCCCGGGAAGCTTGAGACACAAAGTGGTTCTCAGAAGCCCCTAAGTTCATGGCTACAGCCGAGGGCAACCGACGCTGCCGGCAAAGAAACTGCGGTCTGTGGTACAAAACCTATTCCAATAGTCGAGCGCTATCCTTTCCACGGGTATACTCCTCCCACGAAACGCTATAACTGTTTATTTTATCTTCAGTTACTTCAGCGTCCGGTTATTGTTACGACGTTTTACTTCATTCGCGATTCAGTCTAGAGATCCGTTCATTTGAAGAAAAACAACCGAATTATAGGCTTGATATCAACCTCCATACACTCTTAATTTGTGCTGATCTTTTATTACGATTTGAAAGCAGTATTTTATCTGCAGATTCTAAAAATAAACACAAAAAATTTTGGTCGTACGTTAAATCTACGAACGCTACAAATAATTCAATACCTTCTCTTGCTAAAAGTACGGGTAATGTAACGGATGATGATAAACAGAAGGGCGAAATTCTAAACCTACCTTTCAAAAACTCGTTTACGGTAGAGGACTGCTGCACCGTTCCCCCTTTCAATTATCGAACAAACGGAAGGATGGCTGACACAGTGTTTAGTGTATATGGGATTGTAAAACAGTTTAGATCCTTAGACGCCAGGAAGGCATCTGGCCCAGACGGTATCCCCATAAGATTATATGTTGACTATGCTACAAATATAGCACCATTCTTATCCATCATCTATGAGAGATCATTGGACAACGGCAAGTTCCACGAGACTGCAAGAAAGCCCAGGTCATAGCAATCTATACAAAGGGTAGAAAATCAGATGCACGTATTTACTGGCCAATTTCACTGACATCGATTTGTTGTAGGATCATGGAACATATTTTGTGTTCAGACATAATGAACTTCCTAGACTCTGAGAAGCTCATCTGCAGAAACCAGCACGGTTTTAGGAAACAGCGGTCATGCGAGACACAGCTGGCCCTCTTTGTGCATGATATACAACAGGCTCTAGATACCGGCTCCCAGGTTGATGCCATTGTTTCTCGACTTTCGAAAGGCGTTGGACTCAGTTCCGCACTGTCGCTTGCTCCAAAAAGTGCGTGCTTACTGTCTATCCGACGACATATGCGGTTGGATAGAAAGTTTTCTAACAGACAGAGAGCAGTATGTCGTCCTGAATGGGGCGACTTCAACAGAAGCAAGCGTAGCTTCAGGTGTTCCCCAGGGCAGCGTAATACGTCCGCTGCTTTTTACGATTTACATAAACGATCTGGTTGATGGTATTCACAGCGGCGTTAGACTGTTTGCCGATGATGCTGTAGTCTACAGGAAATTAGTATCACACGAAAGTTGTGAACAATTCAATGAGGATTTGGAGAAAATAAATGCGTGGTGTAATGACTGGCAGTTATCTCTCAGTATTAGTAAGTGTAACCTACTGCGTATAACAAGGCGAAAATATCCATTAATGTACCCGTACAAAATAAATGCCCAGTCTTTGGAAGCGGTAACATCGGTCAAGTATTTGGGTGTGACTATTCGAAATGATCGCAAATGGAATGATCAGATTACACAAGTAACGAGCAAGGCGAACTCTAGATTTCGGTTTATTGATAGAATCCTGAAGCGATGCTGTTATTCAACAAAGGAAATTGCTTATAATACGATAGTTCGTCCAGTCTTAGAGTACTGTTCGTCTGTATGGGACCCTTACCAGCTGGGTCTGATTCAAGAAGAGCGGCAAGATTCGTGACTGGCACATTTAGCTATCGCGAGAGCGTTACAAATCTCATAGAGAGTTTGAAGTGGGACACACTTGCAGATAGACGAGCCCAGTTACCGGATCGTGTACTTCTTCTTCACTTTCACTCAGGACAGCAATGGCATCAGCGAATCGTATCGTAGGTATCCTTTTACATTGAATTTTAATCCCACTCCTGAAACTTTCTTTTATTTCCGTCATTGCTTCTTCGACGTACAAATTGAACAGCAAGGGATGAAGGACTACATACCTGTCTTACATCCTTTTTAATCCGAACACTTCGTTCTTGGTCGTACACTCTTTATTATTCTCTCTTGGCTCTTGTACATATTCTCTCCCTACAGCGTACCCTAATTTTTCTCAGAATTTCGAACATCTTGCACCATTTTACACTGTCGAACCCTTTTTCCAGGTCGACAAATCCTACGAACGTGTTTTAATTTTTCTTTAGTCTTGCTTCCATTATCAACCGCAATATCAGAATTACCTATCTGGAGCCTTTACCTTTCCTAAAGCCAGACTGATCGTCGTCTAACAAATCCTCAAATTTCTTTTCCATTCTTCTGTATGTTATTCTCTTCAGCAACTTGGATGCATTGGCTATTGAGAGGATCTTGCGATACTTCTCGCACTTGTCAACTTTTGCAGTCTTCGGAATTGTGTGGATGATATCTTTCCGAAAATCTGATGGTATTTCGCCAGACTCATACATTCTATCCACCAACGTGAATAGTCGTTTTGTTGCCACTTCCCCCAATGATTTTAGACATTCTGATGGAATCCATCCCTTCTGCCTTATTTGATCTTAAGTCCTCCAACTCTCAAATTCTGATTCTAGCATTGGATCACCTATCTCTTTCAAATCGACTCCTGTTTCTTGTTCTGTCACATTACACAAATTTTTCTCCTCGTAGAGGCCTTCATCACACAAATCTTTGTTCTCATCGTGTTCCTTCCACCTCTCCTCTGCATTTAACAGTGGAATGCCCGTTGCCCTCTTAATTTTACCACCCTTGCTTTTAATTTCACAAAAGCTTTTTGACTCGCCTATATGCTGAGTCAGTCCTTCCCGACAATCTTTTTTTTTTTTTTCGATTTCTTCACATTTTTCATGGAGCCACTTCGTCTTAGCTTCACTGCACTTCCTATTTCCTCAATGACTTGTACCTCTGTAATCCTGAATTCCCCTGAAAATTTTTGTACTTCCTTTTTCCATCGGTCAGCTAAAGTATTTCTTCTCTCACTCATGGTTTCTTCGTAGTTGTCTTTTTTGTACCTATGTTTTCCTTTCCGACGTCAGTGACTGCCCTTTTTAGAGATGTCCATTCCTCTTCAACTGTAGTGCCTACTGAAGTATTCGTTATTGCTATATCTATAGCCTTAGAGAACTTCAATGGTATGTCGTCATTCTTTAGTACTTCCGTATCCCACTTCTCTGTGTACTGATTCTTCCTGATTAATCTCTTAAACTTCAGCCTAATCTTCATCACTACTACTTGTGATCTGAGTCTATATCTGCTGCGGGAGGGTACGCCTTACAATGCAGTATCTGATCTCGAAATCTCTGTGTGTTCACGATGTAATCTAACTGAAAACTTCCCGTATCACCCGGCGTTTTCCAAGTATGCCTCCTCCTCTTGTGATTCATGAACATAGTATTCGCTATTACTGGCTGAAATGTATTACAGAACTCAATTATTCTTTCTCCTCTCTCATTCCTTATCCCAAGCTCTTATTCTCCTCTAACCGTTTCTTCTACTCCTTCCCCTAAAACTGTATTCCAATCCCCCACGACTATTAGGTTTTTATCTCCCTTTCAATATCGTCATATACTTTTCCTATCTCTTCATCTGCAGCTTTCGACGTCGGCATGTACTTGAACAATCGTTGTGACTGTTAGTCTGCTGTCTATTGTGATAAGAACAGCCCTATCCGTGAACCGTTCACAGTAACACACTCTCTCCCCTACCTTCCTATTCATAACGAATCCTACTACCGTTACACCATTTTCTGCTGCTGTTGATATTACCCTACACTCATGTGATCAGAAAGCCTTGTCTTCTTTCCATTTCACTTCACTGACTCCTTCTGTATCTAGATTGTGGTTTTTCATTTCCCTTTTCAGATTTTCTAGCTTCCCTACCACATTCAAGCTTCTGACATTCCACGTCCCGACTCGTAGGACGTTATGCTTCCACTGGTTATTCAGTCTTTATCTTATGGCCACCTCATCCTTTCCAGTTCCCTCCCAGAGATCCGAATGGGGGACTATTCCGGAATCTTCTGCCAATGCAGAGATCATCATAAGACTTTTTCAGTTACAGGTCTCATGTCCTCTGGATACATGCTATGTGTCTTTCATATAGTGGTTTCCATTGCCTTCTGCATCCTCATGCCGTTGATCACTGCTGATTCTTCCTGCTTTAGGGGCAGTTTCCCATCCCAAGGACAAGAGAGTGCCCTGAAACACTGTCCGCTCCTCCACTCTATTTGACAAGTTCATTGGCTGAATGAGGGTGGCTTCTTATGCCGGAAGCTTTCGGCTGCCAATGCTGGTTATTAATTAAAATGAAAGTGGGGGGTTTCGAATCCAGGACCGACTACATTTTGATTACTAATCGAAGACACTACCTTTTCTTTTCCATTTCGTTCGTTGTGTTTGGTCGTTGCGGACGTCACATGACATCCGTTCAAGTTCGTTGTTGATTTTTTCACTCAGTTTTTTTATTACAGAGACCAAGCAGCTCTCTAACCGAACACGCTGAGCTACCGTGCGGGCGCCCTTAGACCACAGGTGCAACTCCGAAATTAGATAAAAGTGGATATTAACCTGTTACAAGAGTGGTAAATAAATGAGTGTCAGGTCACCACGCAAATGGGAGTACTGTCGTCGTCCTAGTTAAATTATTTGAATATACACTATGTGATCAAAAGTATCGAGACACCCCCGAAAACCTACATGTTTCATATTAGATGCAGGTACTCCATATCAGCGACCTCAGTAGTCACTAGACATTGTGAGAGAGCAGAATGGGCGCTCTGCGGAACTCATACTTCGAACGTGGTCAGGTGATTGGGTATCACTTATCCCATACGTCTGTACGCGATATTTCCACACTCCTAAACATCCCTAGATCCACTATTTACGATAGTGAAGCGGAAACGTGAAAGGACACCTACAGCACTACAGCGTACAGGCCGGCCTGTTGACTGACAGAGACGGCCGACAGTTGAAGAGGGTTATAATGTGCAATAGGCAGACATCTATCGCGACCATCACACAGGTATTCCAAACTGCATCAGAATCCACTTCAAGTACTATGAGAGTTAGGCAGGAGTTGAGAAAACCTGGATTTCATGGTCGAGCGGCTCCTCATAAGCCACACGTCATGCCGGTAAATGCCAAACGACGCCTCGCTTGGTGTAAGAAGTGTAAACATTGAACGATTGAACAATGGGAAAACTTTGTGTGGAATGTCGAATCACGGTACACAATCTGGCACTGTAGACGCAGACGCACGTGACTGAGGGTTGTGTCCTCTGCTGGGGACGAAGTTCTAGCGCTACTGAGGCGCTTCTCCTTCTTATATGGTGTGTTGATATGGGATTACATGATGGTTGTGGTCATTTCTTGACTTCTGTGCTGGTTAAAGGTTGAAAGGATAGTCATAGCGGTAGTAGAAGAAATGGGAAAACGAACGGCCCAATTGACTGGCCAGCGTGATTTTTAAATGAAAGAAGACAGGACGGTAGAAGGGACAGTAGAAGTGTGCAGGCTACCGTGAGTCAATGTTACAATTCAAGACTTATTTCTTTTTACGTCTTTATTGCCATGCAGTGAGCCCAGTAGAGGACGTCAACGAAAAAATTCAGTGCCCTCATCTGAGTGTCGCTGATGTAGAAAAAATATATGAGGGCTTGATTTGGATATTGAATGGAAGGCGTGATACATTTGAACACATTTGGAAATGGTGTTTAAAAGAAAAACCTTCACAAGCTGTTGATCCTTCGCTTCCTCGGAATCGAGGTATACCAAAGAAGTATGAAAACAACGAAGCCAGCTCACCGCACACTTTCAAAATCCCAAAGGAATACTACAAAGCTATTTACATTGAAGTTTGTTAAACGGTGCAGTGTTGCATTACTGAGCGGTTTGCTTCAACTGGACTCACACAGGTCATTGCAGTTGAACAAGAGTGCCTGCTTTTAGTGAACAGAGGTGAAAAAAATTTGGAAAAATCAACTGAATTTTTCAGAAATGACCTAGACATTGAGAGACTGCGCTTACACTTGAATATGTTAGCCGATATCGCTACTAAAAAAAAACTGGTCTTAAAAAACATGAGTGATGTAAGAAACTACGTTACACAAGAGCCTGCAGTTGGAGAAATGTTATGTGAAGTAGTGAAGAGCATTAAGCTTCTCCAAGTAGTTTCAATCACGACAGCAACAGCAGAACGGTCATTTAGCGCCCTTAGACGTTTGAAGTCATATCTCCGATCAACAATGGGACAGAAGCGATTGAACAACTTCGCTGTTCTTCCAGCCCACCGAGATGTTTTGGACGAACTGGATATCCGACCAGTCACCAACGACTTCATATTCAGTAATCCAGTCAGACGGTCGACATTTGCACCTTTCTAAAGACACTCTAGCCCTAATAATGGCATTTAGAGCAATATTAAAATTTTTTATAAAATAGAGAATTAAATACATACATGATGTTAAATTTTCAGTTTCGAAATGTCCACCCCCGGTAGCTGAGTGGTCAGTGCGACAGAATGTCAATCCTAAGGGCCCGGGTTCGACTCCCGCCTGGATAGGAGATTTTCTCCACTCAGGGACTGGTGTTGTCCTAATCATCATCATCTCATCCCCATCCGACGAGCTGGTCGCCGAAGTGGCGTCAAATCGAAAGACTTGCACCGGGCGAACGGTCTACCCGACGGGAGGCCCTAATCACACGACATTTACATTTCTTTTAGTTTAGTTTAGTTCTGTATTACTATATTACTATAGTACTGTATTAGTTATTTTCAAATACTTAAATATTTTTACGTTGTAAGACCCAATTAAAACCCGCTATTTACATACTTTTTGACTGAATTTATTAGGCACACTGTATTAACTTTATTAAAACATTAACTTTGAGATATTGTTTTTATTTAATGAACCCAGAGCCTTATTCAAAGTAAGCTTAAATTAGCTATTTCACTTATTAATCAAAGTGCTATTACTGTGCGACAGGAATATTTTATGTTTTATTCTTTTAATGACAGTTTAGGATTTATTTAAATATAATTTCAGTCTTTTCAGAGCTATACCCGTATCCGCTGCTCTGTAATAATCTATAAGCATGATTATTATTGTAAATTAAATTAGCTTTTTACGAAAATAACGTGAGTGTTTATGTTTTGTTTCTTTTTTCAAAGCCAAAAAACTGTGTCAGGCTTGTCGAGTTTCCCGGAGTGTCGAGTTTTCGGGGTTCTAATGTTGATCATATGACACTAAAATGCTTTATAAAACATTAAAACTCACTATTTTTCATCTAAAATTTAGAAAATCGCCCCTGCCGAAAGACGTCTGTTAAACTTCTCTAAGATGCGGCACTGGTATATGGTGACTTGTGTTTGGCCGTTTTTAGGTGATGCTCTATGTCGTACTTCCCTCCATGAGAAACAGAAAACTCTCCTACACATTTCGCGCAACGGACATAGTGGTCTGTTCTCCCTCTTTTTATTGTGAATGGATACGAGTGTCAAACGTACAAAAGTGACAGTGTATGAGGATTTGTTCCCTTAGATTTGATTTAACCCGTCTACTATCTATGGATGGCTTCAGGAACACAATTACTACGTAGGGGTCTATCAGACTGCCTTTTTATTTTTTATGTAAATCGTTCCGTTGAATATACGTGTTTATGATTTCCTGTTTTTTTTCTGCTTTGTAAGTGCTGAAACGAGCAACTTCAAAAGACAGAAACAAGCATCGTTGGTCAGTCTTACAAGATAAACATACATTCTCGAAGTCATTAATTTAGATCTTTTTAACGCGTTAACAGAAACGGCAAAAATGAGTGAATTACTCCCAGAATCAATGTTAAACGATTCATACAGTTGGATTCGTCATCTCAGTTGTAATCCGTCTGTCTCCGAAAATTTTTAAAAACAATTATTGACGAAAACACAGAGCCTGCCAATTATGTCGTATATCTCATAGTTGACGTAAAGAGTGGAAAGTTCAGAGGCGCAATAATATCGTCTTACACCTCAAAGAAATGGAGCAGGAGATGAAAGTACATCTTCCAGATGAGTTGCGTACGTCTGTGTTCTTATTAAATGATCCTACCGTTAATTGCCTTTTACCTGTTATCTCGTGTTTTTTTCTCCAATTTTTGAAGAAACACGAAGTCTTTGCTTTGAAGAATGCTTTAAGACATCGTTTCCCAACTGAAGGGTCGCGACATGGCACCGGGACACGAAAATAAAATACCGGCTCGCACAAGTATCTCCTCGTCGTAATTGACAGTTCACAGTTACGAACGTTATTAAATAATCACATTTATTAATAGTAAGTTAATTAAGAAAACTTAGTTGCTAAAGGGAGTCATATGACAGTTGTACAGTATGTTACACAGAAGTTGTAGTCATTCTAGTAAACAACGAAACTGTGCGTCGTTAAGCTACTTCTTTACTGACGATCGTCCTGCGTTTGGTCTAACACCGAGGCTCACAAAGCTAAGAGAATTTCAAAGAGAGTAAAACATAGGTTCCTTCCCGCACGATACAGTAACTCTTACCAAGGAGCATTTACTGGGAATCGACAGTAGACACCGATCTGAAATAATATTTTCCTTCGATCAACAGCTACCGAACATGGATCAGGAAACTATCTTCAGTCAATTTAGAATAGTGTAATTCATCAATTCAAATGCTGACTTGTTAACTTTGCTGTCGCGTGCCAAATTTTTGGCAGGGGTACAGGACTCCAAAAACCGGAACTTTCCCGTCCAAATCGGGTCGTCTGGTCACTTTATGTTAAGACATCAGCGAATAACCTCCATAAACTAGAGGGAGATGTGCAGGGCAGTAATGGTAGGGGAAGACAGAGATTGAAATCCATCCAACAGATAACTGAGGTCGTCTTGTGCGAGCACTTCTCTGAGATGATGTTGGCACAGGAGTGAAAGTCGTGGTGAGCCGCATAAAGCCAATCAGGAGACTGACGTCCCGAGAAAATGCGTTCGTAACAAATCGGGGTCCATTTGAAAGATAACGCATGTGTTCATTAATGTTCTTGATTAATGAAAGCGCCGCCTCTTAGAATATTTAACTTTCCTCGTGGATCATACCTTAATTTCTTTTTCATGCCGTAAAATTTGTCAGCCAGTAAAGTTTTACCGGTCAACAGGTCTTTTAGTAGTACATTTACTACGCAAAATTTTTTTTACTAAATTACGGGTTAATGTGTCCTCCTCTTCGTCAGGAAAACATTTTCGTTAGTCTTCTATCCTCGCTTAACGTTTGTGGTACGCCTACGTTCTGTTTCGTGTGCCTCAGAAAAATTAAGCTCGCAGATTAGCCTAAATTACTGGCGTACTTCTGTATGTTTACAATTTCTCCTTCTGTATTCTCACAGTTCACATTTCACGTTCACTGAGTGATGTGTTCCAAAAGTACTGTTGTAGAAACTTCTTTTCCTCATTTGCACCTCCGTAATTTATTTCAGTGGAACTCCTTTGACAAATAAACCTTTCTTTAAGTGGAGGAATCTTCTTATATCTGACAACTGTAGTCCATTTCATGCACTGTTACTTACTACGTGGGAGAAATATTTGAGTTAAGACTGTTTCTTCCAGCATTATGTTGTTCGGAAGTTGCTGTTCTCCTTTCGCTTGTAATTCATCATAAGCTTATCCAGTCATGGACTATGACATGTGTTCGTTCCAGTAATTAAAATTCGCCTTTACCACACTTCTCTTTACTGAAGGAAAGGGCATATGGCTATCATTATTGCAACTGAAATCTTAACAATATGTGATTGAGCTTCTCAAATCGATCACAATTAATAAAGGAGAGTGTGACAGAGACGAATGTTAAGTAATATAAATGATTACTTTTTCTGTAGCTTCTTCATCCATATTTAAATTAAGTAGACGATATACGTATTTAAACTGTACCCATACAACGTTATCACGTTCACCTAAAAAGATTACAACTTAAAAAACTGATAACTGTATCCATCCCACACGTGCTTCTGTTACCATCTCTAGTTTGTTTGTTTTACCTCCATTACTCTTCGTCATATTACCTCCTTTGTAATAACGACTTGTCATTCTTTGTGCTCCACTGTTATTACACTCACTTGGTTTTGTAATTTTTTTATTAGTGGTCTCCTGGAATCCATCTTTTCTATACGCCTCTGGATTTATTAAATTTTACATTGCCGAAGGCTTTCTGTAGAGCTATACATCAGATTCATCAAAGTACCCTTCAGCTATTAAGAAGCGGACCAAAATGATTTCAGGCTTCTATTTTGTCTGAAACCAAGCTGGAATTCTTCTTCGTAACTGAAGTTTTTACGAGGGCTATTCCGAAAGTAAGGTCCGATCGGTCACGAAATGGAAACGACTATGAAAATCCGATAAAGCTTTGCACAGATGTGTTGGGTAGTGTCTCTAGTATAACCCCAGTTAGCATCACGTCGCTCTTCTCATTTCTGAGCTCGCAGTGAGTGCGTAAAGATGTCTAGAAAATAGTGTCTGCCGCCAAGTACGGGGGCCTGGTGAGAAATTTCCCCTGAAGCTATGCAGCTAACATTACATAACTGTCGTGCTGTTTCGTCTTCAAGACAATTCTCAGCCGCATTCTGCAGGGGCAATGAAGATGCTCCTGCATCGTTTTCAAATGGAAATGTGAGATTACCCACACTACAGCCCGTAATTGTCTCCCTCTGAGTTTCAGCTCAGGTCACATGAACCGCTGGTTATGAAGACAACATTTCGGCACAAGACAACGAGCCGTAGGCCAGCGTAGAGAATTGGCGGAGAGCACTGGCGGCTGCCTTCTATAGCGAGGGTATGGGAAAGTTGGTACAACGCTACGATACACGTCTAAGTCGGGTCGGCGACTATGGAGATAAGTAGCTGCAAGGTGTATCTAACTGTTGCAAATAAAACATTTTTGATTTTTACCGTGGTTTCCATTTCGCGACCTATCGGACCTTACTTTCGGAATAGCCCTCGTACTTTTGTTCGTGTTTATATTATTTTTTTCAGTATTTGAAGTGTAAGATCGCCGACACCACGTCCATAAGCTACTAGATTCAGTGATGTTGCAAGGTGAACGTACTTTTCACGAAAACTCTAAGAGTTGTAGATTCCAGATTTCTGTTTAAAAAAAATTGTTCAAATGGCTCTGAGCACTATGGGACTCAACTGCTGAGGTCATTAGTCCCCTAGAACTTAGAACTAGTTAAACCTAACTAACCTAATGACATCACAAACATCCATGCCCGAGGCAGGATTCGAACCTGCGACCGTAGCGGTCTTGCGGTTCCAGACTGCAGCGCCTTTAACCGCACGGCCACTTCGGCCGGATTTTCTGTTTAACATAGCATCCACCACGTTTAGCTCTTCCAAAGATTTAACATTGATTGGTGCAGGCTCTTTTGTAATTTTAATTCATTCGCTCTTCTCTCATATTCTGATCACGTTACTGGACCTCTGTTTCTTCCCATCAGGGTTAAAATACAAATTCACCATCATTTTTGGTTCTGCGCGTGGATACCAATAGCTTCCGTTATATTTAACAGTAATATAGCTTAGTAGTCTTTCCAGGTCTCCTAGTCCTTCATAAGTTACCATAGACGTCAGCACAAATTAAGCTAAGAGGGAGCAACATTCTAAAACTGCCAGTTCTGATGTCAATCATTCGGTAAGTTCCATATTGTATCATAATGCAAAACTAAATTTTACAAGCACAGTTCGTTAGTACGAGCAGCGTTCAATACGTAATGCAACACCTTTTTTTCTCGGCCAATTTCCATTGAAAAAGTACGGAATTTGTTGTGGAACATCTCTAAATACTCCGTCTTCAGTCCCTATAGTTTCATGAAGTTCTGATAAGAGGCGGCGCTGTATGTAGCATTTAAAATAGCGTTTGTAAAGGAGGTGCGCTCTAAGCAGAAAGCTATCACTGAGCTTGTTTTGGCGGAAAACCAGAGCATCACATATACTCATAGTCGCTTGCAGAATGTCTACAGGGAATTGGCAGTGAACAAAAGCACGGTGAGTCGTTGAGCGGGACGTCTGTCATCATCGCAACAATATCGCGAAAACTTGTCCCATCTCCCATGAGTCGGCCGACTACACCCAGTTGTGACACCTGCAATGTTGCAACGTGCGTACATTCTGAGTCAATATAACCGATGGATCACAATCAGACACCTCGCTGCACAACTGGACGACACTATTGGTAGTGCTCACAAAAGTTCATTGGACTGTTCTTCTTGATCCACTCTACAACCTGGATGCCGCAGCTTCTGACTTTCATTTGTCTGACTCAATTAAGGATGCACTCCACGGGCAGCAGTACATAGATGATGGGGAGGTAATTGATGCAGCAAGACGTTGCCCCATCGTCGACGAGAGCCTCCCAGTAAGGTGGTGTAAGCCATCGCACTCAATGGTGATTACCTTGAAAACTAGGATATTGTAGCCAAAAGAGCGGGGAATAACATGGTGTATCGGAATTCTGAATAAAACCAGCCTACTTTCAGAAAAGAAGTATATCATTGCTTATTGAGCACTGTTCGTCATCTAAACTAAATACACTGACCAGACAACCCGCCTCCGTGGCCGAGGTCTTTAATGCACGCTGAAGCCGTGCCGCTCGACTCGGGAGCAACCCGGTCGTAGAAAAAATTTATTCTGCCAGTATGTGGCCGGCAAGGGGAGGGGAGGTCGTCCGAACATCAGACTTTGTTCCAATGTCCTCGTTTAAATACCAAACCTCTCCTCAGTGTCTCATGAAGTGAGGGCATGCGGCACTGTTGATGGTGATCTGTCTGTCGGATGGGGACGTTAAGAGCTTGGCGGACTCCTTGGTGCTATTCGCAAGGAGTAGACTATGTGCTGACATGGGGTTTGACAGTCTCCCTTCTATCATCATGTACATCTACATCTGTATGGTTACTCTGCAATTCACACGTAAGTGTCTGGCAGAGGGCTCATCGAACCATTTCCATACTACTTCTCTACCATTCCACTCTCGAGTGGCGCGTGGGAAAAAGGAACACCTAAATCTTTCCGTTCGAGCTCTGATTTCTCTTATTTTATTATGATGATCATTTCTTCCTACGTAGGTGGGTGTCAACAAAATATTAACGCATTCGGAAGAGAAAGTTGGTGATAGAAATTTCTTAAATAGATCTCGCCACAAAGAAAACCGCCTTTGTTGAAGTGACTGCCACCCCAACTCGCGTATCACACAGTGACACTCTCACCCCTACTGAGCGATAACACGAAACGAGCTGCCCTGCTTTGCACTTTTTCGATGTCCTCCGTCAATCCTACCAGGTAAGGATCCCATACCGCGCAGCAATATTCAAGCAGAGGACGGACAAGTGTAATGTAGGCTGTCTTTTTAGTGGGTTTGTCGCATCTTCTAAGTTTCTGCCAACAAAGCGCAGTCAACAAAGCGTAGTCTGTGTTTCGCCTTCCCCACAATATATGTGGTCTCTCCAATTTTAGTTGCTCGTAATTGTAATTCCTAGGTATTTAGTCAAATTAACAGCCCTTAGATTTGTGCGATTTATCGTGTACCGAAAATTTATCTGGTTTCTTTTAGTACCCATGTGGTTGAACTCGCACTTTTCTTTGTTTAGTGCTAATTGCCAATTTTCGCACCATACAGAAATTCTCTCTAGGTCATTTTGTAATTTTAATTGATCGTCTGATGATTTTACTATACGGTAAATTACAGCGTCATCTGCAAACAAGCTAAGGCATTTATATAAATTAGGAACAGCAGAGGGCCAATGACACTACCTTGTGGAACGCCAGATATCACTTCTGTTCTACTCGGTGAGTTACCGTCTATCACTACTAACTGTGACCTCTCTGAGAGGAAATCACGAATCTAGTCACACAACTGAGACGATACTCCATATGCACGCATCATCATTATCATCATCACCATCATCATCATACAATACAAACATTATACTACATTACACACACACACACACACACACAACATAACACATACATGTAGTATTACAAATATTTTAATAGAGCATGTTGTAAATAAATAAACCAAAAACCGATGAGACTAAACAAACGATCACTTGTTTAATATCGTGTTGGTTCACCTTTGAAGATCAGTACATCAGCCATTCTGGGTGGTATGGATTCGATAAGTCGTTGGTAGATTTTCGGAACATTCGTGGCCCCAGATGTCTATGCAATGCACAGGATACGAAATTCCCGTAAATTATAGCCCTGTGGTTTGTGCTCGGGGAGCTAGCACACCCGATAGCGTGCTACTGTTCCAGCGAATTCAGATAAGGCGAATTTCGTAACCAAGACAACGCGAGTTCACTATCGTGCTCCTTAAACGAGTGTAAGACGATTCTGGCTGTGTGACACCGGCCGTTATCCTGTTGAAAGCTGCCATCGCCGTCGGACAAGACATCACACATGAAGGAATGCAGATGGTCCGCACCAAAGTTCACGTAGTCCACAGCTGACATGGTGCCTTCGATTACCACCACAGGTCCCATATAGAAGTCTTGGTAGGTGTCCCCATACCATAATAGCCCCCCCCCCCAAGCATCCTGCGACCATTGTGTGGTTCATGTTTTGAGCAGTTGTTCACCTCACTGAAGCCATGTCCGAGCACTACCACTTACATAGTGTACGAAACGTGACCCATCCGACCAGGCGACGTGTTTTCATTGATCCAAGGTTCACTTTCGATGATCCAGTGCCCATGCAGACGTAACTAAAGCAGTCCACGGGTCAACGAGGGAACAACTAAGTGTCGTCTGCTGTGGAGCAACATGTTCAACAATGTACGCTGAACAGTGTGCTCTGAAACACCCGTTCCTACACCAGTATCGTACTCTCTACTCAGGCCTGACACAGAGGGCCGCCTATACAGCTTTACAGAGCAGGAAAGCCTCCGAGCTCCACATTGTAGCCGACCGGTGTGGCCGTGCGGTTCTAGACGCTTCTGTCTGGAACCGCGTGACCGCTACGGTCGCAGGTTCGAATCCTGCCTCGGGCACGGATGTGTGTGATGTCCTTGGGTTAGTTGGGTTTAAGTTGTTCTAAGTTCTAGGGGACTGATGACCACAGATGTTAATTCCCATAGTGCTCAGAGCCATTTGAACCATTTGAACCCACATTGTATGAGGAGGTGCGGTCGTCCAATACCTAGTCGCCCACTCGTGGTTTGACCATCCTTCAATCTATTTCCGTAGGTGCTCACGACAGTACCAAACGAACAGCCTACCATCTTCGCAGTTTCTGGGATGCTCGAACTAGGAGCCGTTCTGCAACAATCTGCCCTCTTTCAAAGTCACTTCTACATTTCTACATTTGTAGCCTGTATTGTAGGTGGAATGATTCTTCATTTGTCTCTGCACCGCTTATGTACTCGTACTTGCCCTACCACGTCGTGTTCTTACACTCAGTTTGGGAAGCTGTCATAATGTTTCGGCTCTTCATTGTATAAGTTATTACTATGTATATGGACACGTCAGTTCTTTAACGATATGAATTTACGTTCCCATATTATTATATCCAACTTTGTTGTAAAACTTCACGTCAGTAATACAGCTATGTTGGTTGGGATCCACATCCCAAGCGAGTAGCGCCGAGAGGAGGGGCCACACTGCCCTCCCCCTGCGTCCCTCACTCCCCCCGCCCCCCCTGACTGCCTGTCTGTCTGTCTCTCTCTCTCACTCTCTCTCTCTCTCCATGTGTGTGTGTGTGTGTGTGTGTGTGTGTGTGTGTCTGACATCACAAACCAAGGCGACAAATGTCGGAAAATTTAAATACCAATGATGGTGGGCAGATGGCCTAAAATTTAAGAATCAGAGATGGTGGATGGTGAGAAATTTAAAAATCGGACTGGCAGTGGCAGGAAATTTAAAAATACGCGAGATGTTGGATTGCAGAAAAGCTGCCATTGAAATGAAACAGCCTATGACGGTACAGAATCTTTGCCATTCAGTACATTTAGTCTGCCGTGTTCAAAAGTATCCAATTACACTGCAATATTTCAGAAGTTTCTGCTTCTGAATTGGGCACCATATTCAAAGGTATTCTATTACTTATCAAAATATTTGAATAGTACGCACTCAAATGCACGCACACACACACACACACACACACACACACACACACACAAATTCTGGACTACGTACAAAAGTATACTCTGCAGTAGTTTATCTGACGCAAAAAAGTTCTGTTTCAACAGTTAATTTCATGTCTCTCTTTGTAATAAGTGGGAACAAGAGATAAATAAAAAGAAAAGTACACTAGACATATTTTATTACAAATATATTTTATTCCAAAGAAAAGCTAGATACACACTCTAGCTTTGACGACGGATATTCAGAGTTTAAATTCTATTTTTTTTAAATTACTGCTTTACATTTTTTACGCAGTTAACGTTTTTAGATTCCCACACAAGCACTTAGGATATGCGCGAAGCATACAGGAACTACCACCGTCCTACTGTAGAAAAAGATCTTGTCAAGAACCCAAAAGCAGTTTGGTCCGGTGCAAAATCGCTAGGTCAGGGGCTGCTATGCAGTCACTCATTAACGAATCTAGTGTAGCAATAGAAGGCAGTGAAATAAAAGCCGACATCTTAAATCTCACTTTTAAGAAATTGTTCACACAGGACCATCGGTTGACCACCGTATGTTTATGGAGTACAGACTCACGTATGGTGTATATACAGGACCTCCCACTCAAAAGAAGTCCCACAAACGTGTGTTGTAATTCCGCTGAAAATGAAATGAAATTTCGTGTGGCTAGGGCGTCCCGTCGGGTAGATCGTTCGCCTGGTGAAAGTCTTTTGAGTTGACGCCACTTTGGCGACTTGCGTGCCAGTGGGGATGAGATGATGAAGATGATGACAACACAACACCCAGTCCCTGAGCGGAGAAAATCTCCGACCCAGCCGGGAATCGAACCCGGGCGCCTTGGGATGACATTCTGTCGCGCTGACCACTTCTTTTATTTTTTATTTTTTTTACGGCTGGGACTCGGAACCTGGTTGTTTTAACCTCTTTTTTTTTTAAGAGAAAAGAGTTGAGTGGTCAGTTCTGAGCTGGTGGAGACAGGGTGGGCAGGGCTAGAAAACCCGAGGCCTGGCCACGATGCCTCCCCCTTCCCAACCCTGAATCACTCCCCTCAATTTTTTTTACTGGGGACAGGGTAAGGAAAACGAAACATCTTTATTTGTACAAGCATAAATACAACAGAAATGCTATTCTTCCGGCGGAATCAACAAGAGACACTAGACTCGAACAAGGCAAGCAAAAGTCTTTATTAACAAGGTGCTGGAAAAAAATAATAACAATAATACTGAAGTAAGCTAAGAAGTGTGAGGCAATGGAAGAAGATGCGGGGGTATGATAAGACTTGCAGGCAACTGTCCAGCAGATTAGGAGCGTGGAGACAGAGTGGGCAAGGGTCAACACGTCAGGCTGGCAATGTCCCTGGCACCACTACCGGGAAGAAGCACCCGAAAGAAGAGTAGAAACCAAAGAGGAGGGGACAGTAGAGTTGGTGGAATGACCAGCGTGTTCTGGTATAGTGCATAAAAGAAAGCAGGCAGGTGTCCATGCGCCTACTCCGTTGTGTGTTACGGTAGAGAAAGTATCGCGGAGAGTCTTAGATGTCAGCAGGGCGGGGAGGGGGGGGGGGGAATGTCGTCCACGGGTAGGTAATTGGCGAAGAAGGCGGGGTAGCGCGATCGGTGCTCGACTTCACTGTGGGCGGTATGTAAGTACTGCTAGAAGTCAAGGCGTGTTTTGTCGCCTTCATTATACATGTAGGTGATCGTCCACCCCTTGACCCATACACTCGCATGATTTTTGGTGGCGAGGAAATAAGTATCCTCAGGATGGATAAAAGTCCATGGGTCAATCGGATCCGGTGGAACGCGGAGGTAACAGGCAACGAACTGTCGACGAAGTTTCCAGACGTCGCTGGAGGCAGCACAAGTCAGTTGGTGGATATCGTCATCCATGAGGTGACAAATTGAACAAAGTGGAGAGTCCGTTAGTCAGATGGCGTGAAGACGTTGATTTGTGGCGAATTTTCCACGTTCGATGTGGTACCATGTTGTCCGGACGTTGGACGACCACTCAGCCGCAGAAATTACACTGTGCAGTTTGTGACGTTTGACGTGGCAACACTGCACTCTGCAACATCGTCTGATGCAGCACTGTACTGCTGCGCGTCGCTGTGGCTGGAGCTCAGTGTCCAGTGTTCAGTGACAACGTATCGCTGTTCTATCGAAGAGCGCGTGTTTCTTGTGAAACATTATCGCATTACTGGTTCCAAAAGGCATGTCGGCGACTGTTTGTTGAACGGTTTGGTGACGAGCATATACCGTCTAAATACTGCATACGAAAGTCACTGAACAACATGGAGAGCAGATGAACGGTGTTGGATCTTCACGGCGTTGGACGGCCGCCATTATCGGAAGAAAAAGTGACTGACGTGACACAACGACTGTTGGCCTCTCCAGCAACGTCTGTTCGACGTTCGTCTCCGGAATATGTAATGTCACAGAGCACATGTCACAAAGATGTGAAGAAAGCTGGCATGTATCCACACAGGTTTACAGTTGTCCAGTAACCGCATGTCAGTGACAAAGACATTACGTTTTGTCATTGTGTAAGTAGGCTGTTTAGGTTTTTTTATTGGTAACGCCACCTCTGTATGAAAATCACTGGCTGTGCTATGTGCTGTCTGTGGCTGCTTTGCATTGTTGTAATACTCGCCATTGTAGTGTTAGGCAGCTGGCTGTGAACAGCGCGTAGCGTTGCGCAGTTGGAGGTGAGCCGCCAGCAGTGGTGGATGTGGGGAGAGAGATGGCGGAGTTTTGAAATTTGTCATGAACTGCTCTATATATACATGTATATGATGATATCAAGGTAAATACATTGTTTGTTCTCTATTAATATCTTTCATTTGCTAACTATCCCTATCAGTAGTTAGTGCCTTCCATAGTTTGAATCTTTTATTTAGCTGGCAGTAGTGGCGCTCGCTGTATTGCAGTAGTGGGAGTAACCAAGATTTTTGTGAGGTAAGTGATTTGTGAAAAGTACAGGTTAATGTTAGTCAGGGCCATTCTCTTGTAGAGATTATTGAAAGTCAGATTGCGTTGCGCTAAGAATATTGTGCGTCAGTTTAAGCACAGTCTTGTAAAATTATTCAAAGGGGACGTTTCAATTGGTTTCAGCAATTTATTGCCCAGGGGCCAGGAATACTGTAATACACATGGTTCAGTGATGAGGCGTGATTCCACGTCTCTGGCTATGTAAACTCCCAGAATACACGTTTGTGGTGTGATGAATATCAACATGCACTGGTCGACCAACCACCGCATTCGCAAAAGATTGGCGTGTTCTCTGCAATATCACAGCATCACATCTTCGGACCAATATTATTCCAGTCTACTATGACAAGTACAGTTTACATCGAAATGTTTGTAGTAATAGACGGCAAATCATCGAGTAAAACTGAAGTGATATCAGGTGTTCCCCAGGGAAGCGTCCTGGGACCTCTGCTGTTCCTGATATATATAAACTACCTGGGTGACAATCTGAGCAGTTCTCTTAGGTTGTTCGCAGATGATGCTGTAATTTACCGTCTAGTAAGGTCATCCGAAGACCAGTATCAGTTGCAAAGCGATTTAGAAAAGATTGCTGTATGGTGTGGCAGGTGGCAGTTGACGCTAAATAACGAAAAGTGTGAGGTGATCCACATGAGTTCCAAAAGAAACCCGTTGGAATTCGATTACTCGATAAATAGTAAAATTCTCAAGGCTGTCAATTCAACTAAGGACCTGGGTGTTAAAATTACGAACAACTTCAGTTGGAAAGACCACATAGATAATATAGTGGGGAAGGCGAGCCAAAGGTTCCGTTTCATTGGCAGGACACTTAGAAGATACAACAAGTACACTAAAGAGACAGCTTACACTACACTCGTTCGTCCTCTATTAGAATATTGCTGCGCGGTGTGGGATCCTTACCAGGTGGGATTGACGGAGGACATGGAAAGGGTGCAAAAAAGGGCAGCTCGTTTTGTATTATCACGTAATAGGGGAGAGAGTGTGGCAGATATGATACGCGAGTTGGGATGGAAGTCATTTAAACAAAGACGTTTTTCGTCGCGGCGAGATCTATTTACGAAATTTCAGTCACCAACTTTCTCTTCCGAATGCGAAAATATTTTGTTGAGCCCAACCTACAAAGGTAGGAACGATCATTAAAATAAAATAAGAGAAATCAGAGCTAGAAAAGAAAGGTTTAGGTGTTCGTTTTTCATGCGCGCTGTTCGAGAGTGGAATGGTAGAGAGATAGTATGATTGTGGTTCGATGAACCCTCTGCCAAGCACTTAAATGTGAATTGCAGAGAAATCATGTAGACGTAGATGTAGAATTTGTGAAACAGTTGGACGATGAAGAATTTACCCGCATCTGGTTCCAACAGGATGACGCCACACGCCACACGTGTCGACTGACCATGGCCGAGGTCGAATCATTTATTCCACGGCAGAGTGATTTCGAAAGGACTGTGACCCCCAAAGTCACCTGTTTTAACATCACCTGACGTTTCCCTCTGGGGTGGCCTAAAAGGGAAGGTCTACAGGAAAAAACTACACAAATCGGAAGATTTTCGTGAGAACATCATCCGTGAAATCCAGGCAGTCACACCAGAGGTCCTGGCAGCAACACTCGGCAGTCTGCAGCGTCACGTTCAACTGTGCTTACGAGCCGAGGGCGGTCACTTCCAGCACATTTTCTGATCCACCTTTATTTCGCCATGAAGAAGGTATGTCACGTTCATTCAATTTCATTTCGTGATTTTTATGCAAAGCCTTTAACTGCAATTTAAGGAAATGTTTGTTTGTGAGGCCGCTTTCTAGTGTGACACCCTGTGGTAGCCGCCGCTCGTGGTGTAGAGAAGCAACTGAAAGAGTTGAAAACGGAAATGTCACCAGGTCCGGATGGAATCACAAATCGGTTTTGCAGAGAATGTTCTACTGCGTTGGTCCCTTACTTGGTTTGCATTTATGGCGATCTCTCGCCCAGTGCAAAGTCCCAAGCGACAGGAAAAAGTGCAGGTGACTGTTCTGCATAAGAACGGAGCCACATTATTACAGACCAATATCCCAAACTTCTGTTTGCTGCAGAATCCTGGAACATATTCTCAGTTCGAATATAACAAACTCTCTTGAGACCGAGATGCTTATGTCCACGAATCAGCATCGTTTTAGAAAGAATCACTAAGTCTTGTCTTTCTCACATGGTATACTGTAAACTATGGATGAAGGGTAACAGGCAGGTTCCATATTTCTTGATTTCCGGAAAGCATTTGACACTGTGCCTCATTGCAGGCTTTTAACGAAAGTAAGAGAATATGGAATAGACTCACAGATATGTGAATGGCTCGCTGTTTGGTCGCCCCTTGCATAATCCAATCCCGGTCAAGCACATTTACTTACAATGTTGAGCGTAGCCTATTACATACACTCTAGCTATGATGAGGGATATTCAGATTTTAAATTGTACGATGTTTTTACGTTTAGTGTTTTACGTTTAATATTTTTATATGTATTTACCTTCTATGACGACTAGCTTGTGGTATTGGCACTGCATTTCAGCGTATATGTTCAACTAACCTTTGAAACCGAATAGAATCTCTTGCCATGTGTCCCCAAAATCGAAAATGTGCTGACCAGTATGCGAAATCCCACACGATAATTAAGTAAACTGTTTCCAAATATCTGGAATATGGGAATTACACCATTTGAGCATGTCCTTCAACTGAGAGAATATTCTCATGTTCAACTTAACATTCTGCAATTGAGCAATTCATTTTATTATATTTGAGAGTCATTGTAAGCTTCACGGATTAATCAACACATTTGTTTGTTTGTTTATTAGTAACGTGTTCCATTACGACTCCTTGTAAAACTACTTGTATGTATTGGGTGTGTATGGAGTGCAGTATAATGTTTGTGTTGTATGATGATGACGATGATGATGATGATGATGATGGAAAAAGGGTGGCTGAAACCTGGTACTGGCACATAGCATACTCTCCGCGAATAGCATCAAATGGGCCACCGAGTTTAACGTTTCCAACCGACGGATACATCAACATTAACAGTGTCACAGCCCTCACAGTTGAGAGGTTTGGTATTTAAATTAGGTCACTGGAGAAAAGTTTGGTAAACAGGAACTTTAATCCACCACCTCTCCTCCCCTTGCCAAATACTGCCAGTGAAAAATTTTTTCTACCCCTAGGATTCGAGCCAACTTGCCCCCGGATCGAGCGTCTGCGACCCCGGCCACAGAGACGGGTATTTATAAGCAGAACAACAAGTTCTTTTTCGGTGGATATTATTCCATTATCATGCGAATTTTTGCCTATGGCTTTCAAAGCTGGCAAAGGAACTAACTGAAGATCATTGCAGCTAACCAAATCTATATGTAATGGCGATTTGTTGGAGACCGGCTTTCAGAGTTCATGTTCCTCATCAGAATCATCCTCTTGTTCTTCACGTAGGTAGGAAATGTGAGTTACTATACTATCGGCTTCCTAGACAAAAGACACACAAAAATTAAAAATTCCAGTTTTTTTGGCAGTGCAATGGACGAGAAAACAAATATCCTTGTCAAATTATTTATTTTTGTGTGTCTTTTGGATAAAGAGCGTCTGGTCCTTTTTATTGTGATCACGGCTTGTGTGAATTAGGGGCTAGAAAATACTACGAGTCCCAACGAAACGGCGGGGTTGATGCAGGAAAATCACTCTTATCACCATAGGACGCATTACGTAGAGCGCCGAAGTAGACCACGTGGACTTCTAGAATGTGTTTCAACCATGTAAAGTCTTTTCTCTTTACGGAAGATGAACCACCGTTTTAAATTTCGAGGAAAGCGCTCCCGGAAAGATTGGACAGGATACTTACAGATGTATTCTGTCATTAAATGCACATCTGTGTTATTATTTTCCCGATCCTAGGAAGTACAGCTTCCAAAAATTTTGACAATAGCTTCGATATACAGTGAAAACTACATCAAAATTTGTGTACTGATTTCCATCCGAAAGTGACTGAGGTGTTCGGAGAATAATTGCTTTCCAACGCACCTGGCGAATCTCTAATAACTCCTCTGACTGCTCTTTAATACACTGGCGGAAGAGAAACCGCGGCACCAAGAAGGACTTGTGCGACATAAACGAAAAACGGTAGGCATGTTCCTATGTCTTAAAGATGATAACTTCACAAATTTCGTGCCAGTCGCATAGGAGGGGCGCTAGTAGAGCTACTATGAGGATGCAAATCAGATTTACTTTAAATACACGCTGAAACGGCCATCAAGGTTAGTTAGCTTTGAGATTTGACGCTGTGAGTTAGTTGAGCCGTGGTAAAAATTGCTGTTTTGAAGAGCGCGCCGCAGCGCGTAGTGTGAAGCAGTCGCCCTCAGTTTGTGGCGGTGGCGCCGCTGTGGCAATCGCAGCTTTGGTGTTCACGTGCATTTAAGGGGCTCTATGAGCTCGCCAGTCGGTCAGTCTCGGTCAGTCTCTCGTCCCCAGCTTTCTACTCTGTCTCTCGTCCGCATTTGTTAGGCAGTTAGTGTCTGTCTGTCGTTCGGAGTGCTAGTATGTCTGTCGTTCGGGTCAACCTTTAAAGCTGCCAAAATGAGAGTCTTTACACTCCGCCAGTAAGAGAACTCAGCGAGTGGTCGCCCGGTCGGGGCTTGGTTTCTGCATATGAGTCTGCGCGTTACACCGCCAGTCTGCTCCAGTTTGCTCAGGCAATGGTCATTGGCTGTTGGATCGATCGGTTGGTCGGTCGCGCACTGAGACACAAGATGACTTGTCCGTCTTGAGCGTTGGCGCATGTGAGGTCGCCACGTGAGTCCAGTGGGCCGCGGCGTATAGCGAGGGGTAGTGACTTCGCGGTCGACGCGAGAGCAACAGGAGTCAACCCACGACATCGGTGTGGCCGGTGCGAGCTGCGACGCCGTGAGACGGGAGATCGGCGAGCCTTCCTGCGTCCGTTGAAGCGGCTGGCAGCGGACGGTTCGGGAGAGCGATTTGGGGGTGCTGCGCCAGGTCTTCTCCAGAAATCGCAGTTCATTAGAAGTTAAGTGATTGGTGATATGTTGTTTGATTTACTCTTGTTAAATCCTACTTGTTTTCTTGGTGAGGTCACCAGCCGTTTTGCTTCGGGGTCATCCCACCATTCTTCTCCGTTTGGCCATCCGCGGGAAGGTGGTTGTTTGTAAATTGGGTGGTCAGTTCAAAATGGTTCAAATGGCTCTTGGCACTATCGGACTTAACATCTGTGGTCATCAGTCCCCTAGAACTTAGAACTACTTAAACCTAACTAACCTAAGGACATCACACATCCATGCCCGAGGCAGGATTCGAACCTGCGACCGTAGCAGTCGCGCGGTTCCGGACTGAGCGCCTAGAACCGCTAGACCACCGCGGCCGGCGGGTGGTCAGTTTTTCCCTTCTGGACAAGGGGCGGGTTAGAGCAACCTGCGGTTCGGGTTGTTCGGTAATGTCCCTATCAGTCTACCGTACCTGCCTCTGTCATGTTTGTCGAATTTGGTGTGTTAATGAATTTATTGCTTGGAGTATAACGACCTAATACCTGAAATATGTTTTGATCTTTGGAAACTTTGATATTATTGCCTATGATATTGAGAGGCGGTATCTGTGTACTGAAGAGGATCTTAACTATTGTTTGGCCAACCTTGTAGAATTATATATAAGGTTGCATTTCGTAGGCTTTTATTTAAATGATCATTTTAGTATATAAAGTTGCCACCCGTTCACCATAAGACTTTTCTTGGAAGTTAAAATGAAGTTTCTCCTTCGGTGGCAAGGTTAATATTTTAATTGTTAGTGCTTTGTGCCATTTCCATCCCTCCTACGGGGGGTGCATAGTTTGTGTGCGTGTGTAAATTGTTAAAACTCTTAGTTTAAAATAATCTGGTGTGTTGCAGATTTGCACCAGTCTAGTCTTTCAGAGGCTGTTGTGAGCGGTCGTAACTACGGCCGTGTCAAAAGGGAGCGGCGAGGTTCTCTGCCCGAAAGCTCATACAGTGAAAACTTGTTTCTTTCTGCCTCTGAATAAACTGAACTTTGATATTTAGACGGTGCCTTCTGATTATAATTTTAAATCTGCTTCTTTTAAAAATTGCTTTTAGGCACTATTAAAGTGAATAAAATTCCGATTTGTTAAAAGGAATTTGGTTATGATTTCATCAGTTACTACCTGGCAACTACTTCCATGCTTACATAGTGCGATTAAATGTGTTAATGTTCTTGATGAATCGCTAGTAAATAAAATAAATTCTTAAGAATAGTCTTTGAAAATAATCATGGTTCATTAATGTTAGTCAAGAATGCATTTAAGGCGGGAAAACGTCATTATCAACACCTCACTCAGTTTAAACGAGGTCGTGTCATAGAACTACGAGAAGCTGGATTTTAATTCTGCAATATTGCAGAAATTGATGGCAAGACTGCAGCCACTGTACATTATTGTTGGCTGCGGTAGTCACAAAAAAATACAGCCACTCCGGACGCCAATTGGGCACTATCGAGAAAGACGACCATTGTGCCAGGCGTATTGCTCTGTCTCTTCGTACCGTATCTGCAGCGGTCACTTCAAGGACAGCTCCGAGCCAGACGTCCTTCAGCGTGCACTCAACTGGCCCCAAACCACCGCCGTCTGCAACTTCAATGGTGTCTAGCGAGAGCTCATTGAAGGATAGCGTGGAAGTCTGTTTGTGTTTTCTGATGAAAGGTGCTTATGCCTCTGTGCCAGTGATGGCCGTGTGCTGGTGGGCCTGCAACCAACCTGTCTATGTGCCACACACAGTGGACTTTTACCTGGAGTTATCGTCGGGGGGGGGGGGGGGGGACGATTTCGCAAGATATCAGGAGCACTTTTGTGGTTATGCCACGCACCCTGATTGTAAATTTGCTCTTTAATCTGGTAATTCGACCTGTTGTGTTGCCATTCATGAGTAGCATTCCAGGGGTGTTTTCCAGCAGGATAACGCTCGTCCCTCGCCTGCATACCGCTGTTGCAACCCAACATGCTCTCTACAGTGTCAACATGTTGCCTCGGCCTGCTTGACCACCGTATCTGTCTGTAATCGAGCACATATGGGACGTCATCGGATAACTCCAGAATCTTCGACATACAGCGTTAACCGCCCCTCGGCGTTGACGACCAAGTGAAACAGGCCTGGAAATCCATCCGAAATTGACATCCAGAACCCGTATGATAAATGAATGCACGTTTGCATGCTTGCGTTCAACATTCTAGCGGTTACACCGGTTGTTGATGTACCAGCATTTCACATTTGCAGTGGCTTATCTCGTTCTTGCATTAGCCTCTGATCTTGCAATGTTAATCAGTTAATGGGAGTATGTTACATAGCCAAATGTATTCCCGAAATTTCATTACCCTACATTAATTATTTTTTGCCCGCATCTCGCGGTCGTGCGGTAGCGTTCTCGCTTCCCACGCCCGGGTTCCCGGGTTCGATTCCCGGCGGGGTCAGGGATTTTCTCTGCCTCGTGATGGCTGGGTGTTGTGTGATGTCCTTAGGTTAGTTAGGTTTAAGTAGTTCTAAGTTCTAGGGGACTGATGACCATAGATGTTAAGTCCCATAATGCTCAGAGCCATTTGAACCAATTATTTTTGGTGCTGGTTTTTCTCACTTCAGTGTATAAAGAACACCCTCAAGTTCTTTGGAGTAACGTTTCTATAATGTGCACCAATATACATCCATCCATTTAGGGAGAAAGTGGATGCTCATCCCTTTAGACAGAGTGACAGACACTGCAGTCCTGCATTTTAATTGTGTCAGTCTTATGACTATCACTCCAGTGTTAACGTAATTCACTCTGTAATGTCTTCACATCTACATCTACTATTTAGAAACTACTATGAAGTGCATGACACAAGTTACTTCGCATTGTACCACGTGTCAGGCTGATTCCCTGTTCCATTCACGTACGAAGGGTGGGGAATACTGCTTAAATGCCTCGTGCACGCTGTGCTGAATCTAATATCGTCTTCGTCATCTCTGGAAGAGCGATACGTAGGGTGTTACACTCCAAGATTCCTCTCTTAATGAAGGTTCTTGATACTTTGTAATCTGGCTTTCAGGTTATCTTCTATTCTCAGGCGTCTGACAGTTCAGATGGTTCATCATCTCGCTGGCAGCCTCCCGTGGGTCAAATAAACCTGTGACCAATCGTGTGCCCTGCTTTGTATGGCCGGCCAAAGTGGCCGCGCGGTTCTGGCGCTGCAGTCTGGAACCGCGAGACCGCTACGGTCGCAGGTTCGAATCCTGCTTCGGGCATGGATGTGTGTGATGTCCTTAGGTTAGTTAGGTTTAACTAGTTCTAAGTTCTAGGGGACTAATGACCTCAGCAGTTGAGTCCCATAGTGCTCAGAGCCGTTTGAACCATTTTTTTGCTTTGTATGCATTCGATATCCCCTGTTACGCCTATTTAGTATGGACTCCACTCACTTGCGCAATATTCTAGGGTGAATCGTACGAGCGGTAGGTTATCGGTCTCCTTTGCTGTGGCGCTTCGTGTCCTACCGTTTGCTCCGAAACACTTGTGCATGCTCCAACATTGCTCTCCTTCGTCAGATATGACACAGATGGACAAAGAGAGATGTATATTATACGTATTTTTATTTCGTCTAGGCATCAACTGAGAAAACTTTTTAAATCTATACTTCTCTTACACCTTGATGTGGCATATGGTGAGCGAAGCATTCACGACGTACTTTCTCGAACTGAAATGCGTGCCATCAAAGCTTTTCGCCACAAGCAGATTAAGAATTGCGGTTTCTGAAGGTGGCCAATGCACGGCCGAAACCGATCACAAGTAAATGTGAGTTCTGTGACTGAATCTGGGGAAATAAGAAGTATGTAGCGCATGTCAATCATTAGTGGCCGCCGGCCGCGGTGGTCTCGCGGTTCTAGGCGCGCAGTCCGGAACCGTGCGACTGCTACGGTCGCAGGCTCGAATCCTGCCTCGGGCATGGATGTGTGTGATGTCCTTAGGTTAGTTAGGTTTAAGTATTTCTAAGTTCTAGGGGACTGATAACCACAGCAGTTGAGTCCCATAGTGCTCAGAGCCATTTGAACCATTAGTGGCCATAGACAAAATGCCTATTTTCTAGGAAGAGAGAGAGAGAGAGAGAGAGAGAGAGCAATGAAGAGACACATTCATATATATATACAGATTGAGTCACCTAACGTTACCACTGGATATATTTCGTAAACCACATCAAATGCTGAAGAACCGATTCCACAGACCGAACGTGAGGAGAGGGGCTAGTGTAATTGTTTAATACAAACCATACAAAAATGCACGGAAGTATGTTTTTTAACACAAACCTACGTTTTTTTAAATGGAACCACGTTAGTTTTGTTAGCACATCTGAACATATAAACAAATACGTAATCAGTGCCGTTTGTTGCATTGTAAAATGTTAATTACATCCGGAGATATTGTAACCTAAAGTTGACGCTTGAGAACCACTCCTCCGCTGTTCGATCGTGTGTATCGGAGAGCACTCCAACATACATCGCGTTTCTACAGAATGATCTGCCAACGTTGCTCGAAAATGTCCCACTGGAAACGCGTCGACGTATGTGGTATCAGCATGATGGTCCACCTACACATTCCGCAATAAACACTAGGCTGACCCTTGACAGGATATTCGACGGGCGTTTCATAGGACGTGGAGGACGCATAAATTGGCCAGCCCGTTCTCCTGATCTTACACCTCTGGACTTCTTTCTGTGGGGTACGTTAAAGAAGAATGTGTACCATGATGTGCCTACAACCCCAGAGGATATGAAACAACGTATTGTGGCAGCCTGCAGCGACATTACTCCAGATGTACTGCGGCGTGTACGACATTCAATACGCCAGAGATTGCAATTGTGTGCAGCAAATGATGGCCACCACATTGAACATCTATTGGCCTGACATGTCGGGACACACTCTATTCCACTCCGTAATTGAAAACGGAAACCACGTGTGTACGTGTACCTCACCACTTATGGTAATGTACATCTGCGTCAGTGAAAAAGACCAATAAAAAGGTGTTATCATGTGGACGTAATGTGCTGTTCCAGTCTCTTCTGTACCAAAGGTCCATCACCGTTCCCTTTGGATCCCTACGTAATCGGTGCTCTCCGATACACACGATCGAACAGCGGAGGAGTGGTACTCAAGCGTCAACTTTAGGTTACAATATCTCCGGATGTAATTAACATTTTACAATGAAACAAACGGCACTGATTACGTATTTGTTTATATGTTCAGATGTGCTAACAAAACTAACGGGGTTCCATTTAAAAAAACGTAGGTTTGTGTTAAAAAACATACTTCCGTACATTTTTGTATGGTTTGTATTAAACAATTACACTAGCCCCTCTCCTCGCGTTCCGTCTGTGGAATCGGTTCGTCAGTATTTGATGTGGTTTCCGAAATATATCCAGCGGTAACGTTAGGTGACTCACCCTGTGTATATAGAGGGGGAGAGAGAGAGAGAGAGAGAGAGAGAGAGAGAGATCGGATGAGATATCTGCAAGATTCTGCAGAGATTATACGAAAGAACTTACTCTCGTACTAGCTGCAGTTTGTCGAAGAACGACTGGAAACAAACGTAGGTCATTCTCGTTTTCAATAAGAGTCGTAAGACATGTACATAATTATAGGCCTACATAGCCTACGTCAACCTGTTGTAAAATTATGGAACAAATTTTACACTCAAGTGTTCGGACGTTTTTGGAGAATCTCCTCTATAAAAATCCACAAGGATTCAGCAAACCGGGATCTCGGGAAACTCACCTCTCTCTGTTTCCGCATGAGATTCACTGCGCTGTAGGCGCCGGCACTCAGATTGATGCCATGTTCCTAGACTTCATGAAGGATTTTGAAACCCTCCTGTATCACCGTTTAGTGAAAAAACACAAGCTTACCGAATACCGTACCAGAGCTGCGACTTCCTTGAAGAGAGACCTCAACATGTCGCTCTTAACGGAACAAAACCGACAAATGTAAATGTAATTTCATGATTACCCCAAGGAAGTGAGATGGGATCGATACTGTTTACAATGTATGTGTGTAAATGATGTAGTAGAAAATGTCGGATGCTGCAAAACACGCTATTCAAAGGTGATGCGGTTGTCTACAAAAAGTTAGCAACTGTAGTGATTTAGAGTTGGCGTTAGTCTGTGACATAAGGTACATGTAACTTATGCAAATGGTTCAAATGGCTCGGAGCACTATGGGACTTAACATCTATGGTCATCAGTCCCCTAGAACTTAGAACTACTTAAACCTAACTAACCTAAGGACAGCACACAACACGCAGTCATCACGAGGCAGAGAACATCCCTGACCCCGTCGGGAATCGAACCCGGGAACCCGGGCGTGGGAAGCGAGAACGCTACCGCACGACCACGAGCTGCGGACTAACTTATGCGAATATTCTATCCTGTGGCACCTATTACAATTTTATGTTGACAAGAACCTCTTCCTGTGGGCATTTACTAATGAGTATTCATTCTGGAGTATGTAACGGAACATAATAAAGGCTTTACTTTAATGAAGTATGCGATACCCTCCAAATTCAACCAGTTTAACGAGTATTTATGATTATAGAAAAGTTATTGTGTATGTTAACAATGATTGCACAACATGTCTCCATAAACAGTCAACCCATTAAATTATACTGAATAACTGACCCACACAAAAGTTAATATCACTTGATCACTGATACAGCAAATGTCATCATATAAAAACACTAAGTTCATCTTAAATAATTAAGATGAAGTACGAAAAATAGTGGCCAACTTAGGTATTTTGGATCTCCTTAAATAAAAATCACCCAGTGAAACCTATTTGTTCACTAGGAGCGTTTTCACTCAGTATTGACGTAATCAATCCTATTTTAGACGAAAACCAATGTAATTCTTAATAATTCATGTTACTTACTTATTTATGCAAATTAGAGAAGTCAATTGACAAACTTCTAAAAAACGGCCTTTTTTGTAACAAAGAATTATTCTGGCAAGTCAACAAATCTGTCTGTCATTTTAATAACATGTTAAATTATGTCACTCGATGCAAATTAATAACTTTTCTGCACAAATTATGATAACAGATGTACATGTGACTTATAAACTATATCTCTTTTTAGTAGTTCTTTGACAATGTTATAAATACAAGCAGCAAGAAGGGTCGAGGAGGCAGTCGGAACATCACTTTGGTAAAGTGTGTTTGTGTGTTATTGTTTGAGGTGGATAAACAATGCAAAGAACATGTAAAGGAAGTACTACTTTGTGTTGTGTCATGGTCTTTGGTGGACAGTGGAGTTAAGATGGCCACCAGAGTAATAAATATTTGAAGTTTGCATATTTGTTGGTTTCGCTCGTTCTTTATCATCAAAAGCACATAAAAAACACGGGACCTCATGTTTTTACCCTAGACAACCAGATTTAGAGCCAGCATCAGCATCGAGACACAGCAGCGATCCAGCAAGCAGCAGCGATTACTACAATGCATTTTAATGGCACCAATCTAACATCAAGTGCTAACAAGCTCCGTAAATTGGAGTGAAATAGTGCGATTATAGCAATTAGCAATATCTACGACTAGGCGACCATTACAAGTACAATGTATGTAATCTGGCGCTATCTAAAGCGATAAAAACAAAACTGAACTCCGCCAAAACAGGCCACGAAGGCCCAGGCGTCACCGGATATGGAGGGGCACGTGGTCAGCACACCGCTCTCCCGGCCGTACGTCAGTTTACGAGACCGGAGCCGCTACTTGTCAATGCAGTAGCTGCTCTGCCACAGGCCGAGTGCACCCCGCTTGCCAACTGCTCTCGGCAGACCGGATGGTCACCCATCCCCGCCCGACAGCGCTTAACTTCGGTGATCCGACGGGAGCCAGTGTTACCACAGCGGCAAGGCCGTTGGCGTCTATGATCCTCGCATCAATTTTATTTGTGACAAGAGCCGCTCGACTTCATCTAATCTATTGTGCCATCGCGTGATGTAATAATGCCATTACCTTCGAAGAAGATGTTTTTACAAATATCAAAACCAAGTCAAGGGCTAGTAAACCTTTATTTGCAACTGGTTGGCTGACTTTTTCGACCTCTTTACTTTTACAAAAGAACCTGCAAAGATTTATGAATGGTGCAGGGACCAGCACTTGACTCTGAACGCAAATAAAAGCAACATACTACGCGTACGTCGGAGAAGACGAGCGCTACTGTATAAATCTACCATTGATGACAAATTTCCCGAGTCAGTATCTACCGTAAAATACCTACAGGGTGTTTCAAAAATGACCGGTATATTTGAAACGGCAATAAAAACTAAACGAGCAGCGATAGAAATACACCGTTTGTTGCAATATGCTTGGGACAACAGTACATTTTCAGGCAGACAAACTTTCGAAATTACAGTAGTTACAATTTTCAACAACAGATGGCGCTGCAAGTGATGTGAAAGATATAGAAGACAACGCAGTCTGTGGGTGCGCCATTCTCTACGTCGTCTTTCTGCTGTAAGCATGTGCTGTTCACAACGTGCAAGTGTGCTGTAGACAACATGGTTTATTCCTTAGAACAGAGGATTTTTCTGGTGTTGGAATTCCACCGCCTAGAACACAGTGTTGTTGCAGGACGAAGTTTTCAACGGAGGTTTAATGTAACCAAAGGACCGAAAAGCGATACAATAAAGGATCTGTTTGAAAAATTTCAACGGACTGGGAACGTGACGGATGAACGTGCTGGAAAGGTAGGGCGACCGCGTACGGCAACCACAGAGGGCAACGCGCAGCTAGTGCAGCAGGTGATCCAACAGCGGCTTCGGGTTTCCGTTCGCCGTGTTGCAGCTGCGGTCCAAATGACGCCAACGTCCACGTATCGTCTCATGCGCCAGAGTTTACACCTCTATCCATACAAAATTCAAACGCGGCAACGCCTCAGCGCAGCTACCATTGCTGCACGAGAGACATTCGCTAACGATATAGTGCACAGGATTGATGACGGCGATATGCATGTGGGCAGCATTTGGTTTACTGACGAAGCTTATTTTTACCTGGACGGCTTCGTCAATAAACAGAACTGGCTCATATGGGGAACCGAAAAGCCCCATGTTGCAGTCCCATCGTCCCTGCATCCTCAAAAAGTACTGGTCTGGGCCGCCATTTCTTCCAAAGGAATCATTGGCCCATTTTTCACATCCGAAACGATTACTGCATCACGCTATCTGGACATTCTTCGTGAATTTGTGGCGGTACAAACTGCCTTAGACGACACTGCGAACACCTCGTGGTTTATGCAAGATGGTGCCCGGCCACATGGCACGGCCGACGTCTTTAATTTCCTGAATGAATATTTCGATGATCGTGTGATTGCTTTGGGCTATCCGAAACATACAGGAGGCGGCGTGGATTGGCCTCCCTATTCGCCAGACATGAACCCCTGTGACTTCTTTCTGTGGGGACACTTGAAAGACCAGGTGTAACGCCAGAATCCAGAAACAATTGAACAGCTGAAGCGGTACATCTCATCTGCATGTGAAGCCATTCCGCCAGACACGTTGTCAAAGGTTTCGGGTAATTTCATTCAGAGATTACGCCATATTATTGCTACGCATGGTGGATATGTGGAAAATATCGTACTATAGAGTTTCCCAGACCGCAGCGCCATCTGTTGTTGAAAATTGTAACTACTGTAATTTCGAAAGTTTGTCTGCCTGAAAATGTACTGTTGTCCCAAGCATATTGCAACAAACGGTGTATTTCTATCGCTGCTCGTTTAGTTTTTATTGCCGTTTCAAATATACCGGTCATTTTTGAAACACCCTGTAGAAGTAACCATACGGAGCGACCGTAAGTGGAATGACCACATAAAACAAATAGTTAGAAAAACTGACGCTTGACTGGCATTTGTAGGAAGACTTTTAAAGGAAATGTAACTCATCCACGAACGAAGTGGCTTACAGAAAGCTTGAGCAACCGATTCTTGAGTATATCTCAGAAGCAGAGACAGAGAAGACGCTACAAAGAGCGGCGGGTTCCGTCAAGGAGTCATTTAGTCGGTGCGAGAGCGTTACGGATATGCTCAACGAACTCTATTGGCAAGGGCTGCAAGAGAGGCGTTGTGCATCACGGAGTTGTTTACTATCGAAATACATGAAGAGTGCGTTCCAAGAAGAGTCAGATAATATATTATTTCCTCCCACATACGTATCGCGAATTGAGCGAAACGAGAAAATTCAAGGAATTAGAGCCACTTCAGAGGCTTGCCGACGATCATCCTTTCCGGGCGCCATTCGCGTACGGAACAGTGAAAAGGGCGAGAAGGGTGGGGGGGGGAGGGGGGACGGAAACCAGAAGTACCCTCCACCACACGCCGTCAGATGGCTTGCACAGTTTTGATGTAGGTGTAGGGCCATTAAAATTGCTACACCACGAAGATGACGTACTACAGACGCGAAATTTAACCGACAGGAAGAAGATGGTGTGATACGCAAATGATTAACTTTTCAGAGAATTCACACAAGGTTGCCGCCAGTGGCGACCCCTACAACGTGCTGACATGAGGAAAGTTTCCAACCTATTTCTCAAACACAAACAGCAGCTGACCGGCGTTGTCTGGTGAAACGTTGTTGTGATGCCTCGTGTAAGGAGGAGAAATGCGTACCATCACGTTTCCGACTTTGATAAAAGTCGAATTGCAGCCTATCGCGATGCGGTTTATCGTATGGCGACATTGTTGCTCGCGTTGGTCGAGATCCATTGACTGTTAGCAGAATATGGAGGGTAATACGGAACGCCGTGCTGGATTCCAATGGCCTGACTAGCAGTCGAGATGATAGGCATCTTATCCTCATGGCTGTAACGGATCGTGCAGTCACGTCTCGATCCCTGAGTCAACAGACGGGGACGTTTGAAAGACAACAACCATCTGCACGAACAGTTCGACGACGTTTGCAGCAGCATGGACTATCAGCTCGGAGACCATGGCTGCGGTTACCCTTCTACAGTCTGGAGCCGCGCGACCGCTACGGTCGCAGGTTCGAATCCTCCCTCGGGCATGGATGTGTGTGTTGTCCTTAGGTTAGTTAGGTTTAAGTAGTTCTAAGTTCTAGGGGACTTATGACCTCAGCAGTTGAGTCCCATAGTGCGCAGAGCGGTTACCCTTGACGCTGCATCACAGACAGGAGCGCCTGAGATGGTGTACTCAACGCCGAACCTGGGTGCACGAATGGCTAAATGTCATTTTTTCGGATGATTCCAGGTTCTGTTTATAGCATCATGATGGTCGCATCCGTGTTTGGCGACATCGCGGTGAACGCACATTGGAAGCGTGTATTCGTCATTGCCATACTGGTGTATCACCCGTCATGATGGTATGGGGTGCCATTGGTTACACGACTCGGTCACCTTCTGTTTGCATTGACAGCAGTGAACGTTAGATTTCAGATGTGTTACGACCTGTGGCTCTACCCTTCATTCGATCCCTGCGAAACCCTACATTTCAGCAGGACAATGCAAGACCGCATGTTGCAGGTCCTGTACGGTCTTTTTTGGATACAGAAAATGTTCGACTGCTGCCCTGACCAGCACATTCTCCAGATCTGTCACCAACTGAAAACGTCTGGTCAATGGTGGCCGAGCAGCTTGCTCGCCACAATACGCCAGTCACTACTTTTGATGAACTGTGGTATCGTGTTGAAACTGAATGGGCAGTTGTACCTGTACACGCCATCCAAGCTCTGTTTGACTCAATGCCCCAGGCGTATCAAGACCGTTGTTACGGCCAGAGGTGGTAGTTCTGGGTACTGATTTCTCAGGATCTATGCACCCAAATTGCGTGAAAATGTAATTTCATGTCAGTTCTACAATAATATATTTGTCAAATGAATACTCTATTATCATCTCTGTTTCTTCTTGGTGTAGCAATTTTAATGGCCAGTAGTGTACTTTGCTGTGAGCGTTAGTCTGTAAAAGATATATAGTAACATATAAACTTTTGTATTGTGGATAAATAATTGGTGCAAACGTCAAAATGTACGTAACCCCACGACCAAACAGACCCGGCACAGTTTCCACGACAGCAGAAGCTACCAAAGCCAGACTGGCACAATCGGCGAGGGCTTCAGCGAGCCAACAAGGCACTTCCAGAAAATCCTTTGTCCATTATTCTTTGAAGCGTTCTGCTGTGACAGTCGCTAACGAAGCCATCTAACAGTTAACTGCAGCCGGTCGAACACGTCTCGCCTCCACCAATGGACCAGTACACGGGGAAGCCGAAAGACGGCAGCTCAGAGAGATTAAGCGCTCCAAAGCCCACCTTCCTGCAGCCCTTTGCCGCTGAATTCCCGGGAACGGCGCTGGAGAGGCCTATTGTTCGCTTTATGCGGCAGCCATTTAGTGCAGCAGCCGGCAAAGCGGCTTTTCAGCCGAGCTACAGCCCACCACGTGAACTCAACTTGAGGCTACGTGGAACCTGTAATTGCCTTTTTTTCTGCGTACTGATCTTTGAAATTCGTCAACCACCGTATGACCTGTTGGAAACAGCGTTTGTTAAACGGAGGCTGCTGAATAATTACGTGGAAGCCAATCGTTATTCTGCTTTCAGTTCCGGATACAGTACAGGTGGTATCAGAAAGCCCTTTACAAAATCCTGGGCAAACAAAAAAAAGTCCACACGTTCGAATGTATGAAGCTTCTTCATTTTTAAACTGTAATGGATAAAAATTTTACAATTTTCCCAAGACCAAAACTAATGCCAAATATTAAAAGTGTCCTCCAATTCCTTCTATATACGCATGCTGTGGAAACGTACAGATCTATCAGGCAACCTGCTAAACCTCTAGTCCATACTGCGTCACCGTAATCATCATCATCATCATCATCTTCACTTTCAATGATTGGGAGTGTGCCTGATTGTTCTTCTGGGGTCACGGCAGTACAATTACGTACGTTTTTATCCACAGTTCACGTCTCCATCGCTCCTCGGCACTACAGTCCCAGATAAAGTCTTTGATTTTTAAATTTCCCGCCATCTACTATCTTTGTTCTGGAATTTTCTGCCGCTGCCATCTCCGATATTTTGGTGGCTGCAGTGCCACTTAATGACATAAATATGAACTATGGAGACGAACGTAACACAGCCTCACTAATGATCTCTTCTCGAGTTATCCACGATTTTTTTTTTTTTTTTTTTTTGGTACATATTTAACAGCTTGTGGTTGTGTCCGCACTCTGACATTCTTTCTACATTATCTTTCCAGTCATCTCCACGATTCATCCATCCGTCATTATTGGTAAAACTTTTAACTCTTTTCTTATTGATTGGCGACTCCATGTTGTCCTGTGCACCACGACCAGATAACAGGTTTACTTGAAAAAAAAGAGACAGCATTGGTCGTATATTTTTTACTATTGCAAAATCGATTTTCTGTCACTGAGTGACCATCTTCAGTGCTATATTGTATAACTTAAATTGGGATGCACTGTTGTCACTAAGCTTACGATCTATGTGATCGCCGTAAGCTTAGTGACAACAGTGCATCCCAATTTAAGTTATACAATATAGCACTGAAGATGGTCACTCAGTGACAGAAAATCGATTTTGCAATAGTAAAAAATATACGACCAATGCTGTCTCTTTTTTTCAAGTATTTTCTTATTTCTTAATTTTTTTGTTTTATCTGATTTTGTACAACCTTTCATCGCTTTAAGTAATCTCATTCCAATAATAAATGAAAAGCACCAGTTTGCTTTTGTTCTACAATATTATTTTTATTGCTAACCGGTTTTCGGCTTACAAGGCCATCTTCAGGCATTTACTGAGTATTATCAGCAAAGAAGTTAAATGTTAGCAGACAACATTGGAAGAGAAACCGGTTAGCAATAAAAATAATATTGTAGAACAAAAGCAAACTGGTGCTTTTCATTTATTATTATAATGTTGTTCTACCAAGAACCGACGGAAGATTCTGTTAATATGAATCTCATTCCAGACGATCGTCATTTGGTAAAGGTCCCAGTCCCATTGGCATGAAGAAGCACAACCACCATATATTTTATAAAATTAAATTTATGAAAATTTGGTCCTATTTCTTCCAAATGTGCCCTCGTGTGTAAACAAGGCTGAACGTGCAAGCAAGGGACTGACAACATATGCAACAAACTAGTAGCAAAAGTTCTTCTGTGGTCAGTGATTGCTAGGCAAAGAGCGCTGGACACATTGAAGGAGATACTGATACCTGAACCACCAGTGAAGTATCTTCCATGTGGTACTAGGAGATGTGTAACACGTTACGACGTGTTACGTGCTTATATCTCGGTCTACTACGACGGTCCTCAAAATGCGATCCTTCTGGTGAGGTGTAAGAGTGAATCTTCGACTACTTCGATTCTGCCCTTGGGGGATAGCAACTCATGTCTCACCAACGCTGTGATAAACACTCCCAGACGTTAAATGAATCGATCTGCCTGTCCACAAAATTAATACCCTACCAAGGTCAAATGAAACATTCTTTTTCTTTAGCCTACCTCACTCCACTGCTGGATATAGGTTTCTTCCATATATTTTCATTGTCTTCGACGTTTAGCCACCCGCTACCATTGTGTTCCAGCCACCAGCTTCATATCTTTAAGCCACGTCCTTTGGGGCTTTCAATACCTCTTCTGGCGTCCCAAGGTCTCCAGTGTACAATTCTAAGAGTGCACCTGCTGTGAACTTGATCTACGTGTCCGACACATTGCCACTACAAGCTTATTATTCTCTCAAGGACGCCTATTACCTTTGTTCTCCTTCTAATGTTCTCTGATCCATTCCTATCCCTGAGGATGACTCCTAGCATACGTCGCTCCATGGCGTTAAATGAAATACTTGCCATGTAATTTACTTCTGTTACTACGCTCATGGAACATTCCAGAGATTAATCTCAAGTAAATACGAATGCCAAACTGAAAACATTTATCTATGGCAACACTTCGCTTTCTACGATAAGATGAATGTTGTTGTTGTTGTGGTCTTCAGTCCAGAGACTGGTTTGATGCAGCTTTCCATGCTACTCTATCCTGTGCAAGGTTCTTCATCTCCCAGAACCTACTGCAACCTTCACTCTTCTGAATCTGCTACGTGTATTCCTCTCTTGGTCTCCCTCTACGATTTTTACTGTCCACGCTGCCCTCCAACACTAAATTGGTGATCCCTTGATGCCTCAGAATATGCCCTACCAACCGATCCCTTCTTCTAGTCAACTTGTGCCACAACTTTCTCTTCTCTCCAATTCTATTCAATACCTCCTCATTAGTTATGTGATCCACCCATCTAATCTTCAGCATTCTTCTGTAGCACCACGTTTCGAATGCTTCTATTCTCTTCTTGTCTAAACTATTTATCGTCCATGTTTTACTTCCATACATGGCTACATTCCATGCAAATACTTTCAGAAACGACTTCCTGACACTTAAATCTATACTCGATGTTAACAAATTTCTCTTATTCAGAAATGCTTTCCTTTCCATTTCCAGTCTAAATTTTATATCCTCTCTACTTCGACCATCATCAGTTATTTTGCTCCCCAAATAGCAATACTCATTTACTACTTTAAGCTCCCGGGGCCTTGTTTCGACTTAGGTCTTTCAGTGCTCTGTCAAACTCTTCACGCAGTGTCGTATCTCCCATTTCATCTTCATCTACATTCTCTTCCATTGCTATAATATTGTCCTTAAGAACATCGCGCTTGTATAGAGCCTCTATATACTCCTTCCACCTTTCTACTTTCCCTTCTTTGTTAAGAACTGGGTTTCCATCTGAGCTCTTGATATTCATGCAAGGGGTTCTCTTATCTCCAAGGGTCTCTTTAATTTTCCTGTAGGCAGTATCTATCTTACCCCTAGAGAGATAAGCCTCTACATCCTTAAATTTGTCCTCTAGCCATCCCTGCTTAGCTATTTTGCACTTCCTGTCAATCTCATTTTTGAGACGTTTGTATTCCTTTTTGCCTGCTTCATTTACTGCATTTTTATATTTTCTACTTTCATCAATTAAATTCAATATCTCTTCTGTTACTCAAGGATTTCTATAAGACCTCGTCTTTTTACCTACTTGATCATCTGCTATCTCCACTATGTCGCCTCTCAAAGCTACCCATTCTTCTTCTACTGTATTTCTTTCCCCCATTCTTGTCAATCGTTCCCTAATGCTCTCCCTGAAGCTCTCTACAACCTCTACTTCTTTCATTTTATCCAGGTCCAATCTCCTCAAGTTCCCACCTCTTTGCAGTTTCTTCAGTTTTAATCTACAGTTCATAACCAATAGATTGTGGTCAGAGTCCACATCTGCCCCTGGAAAAGTCTTACAATTTAAAACCTGGTTCCTGAATCTATGTCTTACCATTATATAATCTATCTGTGACCTTCCAGTATCTCCAGGCTTCTTCCATGTATGCATCCTTCTTTTATGATTCTTGAACCAAGTGTTGGCTATGATTAGGTTATGCTCTGTGCAAAATTCAATGAGGCGGCTTCCCCTTTCATTTCTTCCCCCCAATCCATATTCACTAACTACGTTTCCTTCTCTCCCTTTTCCTACTATCGAATTCCAGTCACCAATGACTATTAAATTTTCGTCTTCCTTCACTATCTGAATAATTTCTTTTATCTCATCATACATTTCCTCAAACTCTTCGTCACCTGCGGAGTTAGTTGGCATATAAACTTGTACTACTGTGGTAAGCGTGGGCTTCGTGTCTATCTTGGCCACAATAATGCGTTCACTATGCTGTTTGTAGTAGCTTACCCGCATTCCTATTTTTTTATTCATTATTAAACCTACTCCTGCATTACCCCTATTTGATTTTGTATTTATAAACCTGTATTCACCTGACCAAAAGTCTTGTTCCCCCTGCTACTGAACTTCACTAATTCCCACTATATCTAACTTTAACCTATGCATTTCCCTTTTAAAATTTTCTAACCTACCTGCCCGATTAAGAGATCTGACATTCTACGCTCCGATCCTTAGAACGCCAGTTTTCTTTCTCCTGATAACAAAGTCCTCCTGAGTAGTCCCCGCCCGGAGATCCGAATGGGGCACTATTTTACCTCCGGAATATTTTACCCAAGACGACGCCATCATCATTTAACCATACAGTAAAGCTGCATGCTCCCGGGAAAAATTACGGCTATAGTTTTCCCTTGCTTTCAGCCGTTCGCAGTACCAGCACAGCAAGACGGTTTTGATTAGTGTTAAAAGGCCAGATCAGTCAATCATCCAGACTGTTGCCCCTGCAACTACTGAAAAGGCTGCAGCCCCTCTTCAGGAACCACACGTTTGTCTGGCCTCTCAACAGATACCCCTCCGCTGTGGTTGCACCTACGGTATGGCCATCTGTATCGCTGAGGCACGCAAGCCTCCCCACCAGCGGAAAGGTCCATGGTCCATGGGGGGGGGGGGGGGGAGGGGGGGGGGGAGGGGGGGGGGGATGGGAGTTGATAAGATGAATATAGATTGAAAAAAAAAAGGCACACCACGAAAGAGTTATGCAAACTGGTCAGAAACTGATACTCATAAAGGTACCGACGGAAAATGGAAAAAATTTCGGCGTTCGATGGATGAATGTGTGATGCTGCAGCGCAATTTCACCGCGCAACTGGCAAGGATGGTCAACAGGGAACATGTCGATACCACGGCATAAAGTCTTTGCGAGTTTCATTCCGTGTACTCAGTTGGACAGTAATTATGCCTCGCAGATAGGGGTTGAACAATGTACGCCGTGTGGAGTATTTAGAAAACCACTCGACATTGGAACAGGAGCTATGACAGTATTCGACGATGTTAGCAGGAATGGGTGAGCCATGTCCGAACAGAGCATGAAGAAGGTTGATAGGTTGATTTGGGGGGAGGGGACCAAACAGCGAGGTCATCGGTCCGATCTGGTGAGGGAAGGATGGGGAAGGAAGTCGGGCATGCCCTTTCAAAGGAACCATCCCGGCATTTGCCTGAAACGACGTAGGGAAATCACGGAAAACCTAAATCAGGATTGGCGGACGCGGGTTTGAACCGTCGTCCTTCTGAATGCGTGTCCAGCGCGGTAAACACTGCGCCACCTCGCTCGGTAGCCTCAAGAAGGAAGCGGTTGACCGAGAGAGCAGACGGAACGTGAAGACCGAGCGATCGTCAGAGAGGCACCCAGAGCCCCGGATTCGTCGCTATCATCGATCCGACGTGCAACTGGTGCTTGAGTGACCACAAGCTCCATTAACAGGCCGCTGCTCTGTACTCCAACAAGCCAATTTGTAGTGGCGTCGGGAACATTCGCCCTGGAATCTCATTGACTGGAGTAGAATTGTCTTCAGTGAAAAGTCCCGCTTAGAACTGAGCGTAGATGAAAAGCGAAGATGCTCCGGACACCGGTGGGATGCTAACTTGACTGTCGTCCGCCATACACACCGACACCCTTACAGAACAGTGGTACGTCGACGATATTCTAAGCTCGTTTTGTAGCCCTTCATGGCAGGCCTTTCTGGGCTTACATTTCAGCAAGATAATGCCCGCCCGCACACGGAAGGAGTTTATACTGCTTGCGTTCTTGCTTTTCAACCTCTACCTTGACCAGCAAAGTCGCCGGATCTCTCCCTAATTGAGAACATTCAGAGTGTTACGGGTAGGGTCCTTCAACAACGGGATTCTGAGGATCTAACTCGTCACTTGGACTGAATTTATAGCTACATCCACCTGGAGGGCGTCCTACAACTCTATTAATTTCAGAACGGAATTTTCACTCAGCAGCGGAGTGTGCACTGAATTGAAACTTCAGATTAAGACTGTGTGCTGGGTCGAGACTCGAAATCTGGACCTATGCCTTACGCGGGCAAGTGCTCTACCGACTGAGCTACCTAAGCACGACTCGCGACCCCTCCTCATAATACCCCCTCTGTCAGTACCTCGTCTCCTACCTTCCAAACTTCACAGGAGCTATTCTGCGAACCTTGCAGAAGTAGCACTCCTGGAAGAAAGGATTCTGGAAGGTCTGCAGAAGAGCTTCTGTGAAGTTTGGAAGGTAGGAGACGAGGTACTGACGGAGGGGGTATTATGAGGAGGGGTCGCGAGTCGTGCTTGGGTAGCTCATTTGGTAGACCACTTGCCCGCAAAAGGTAAAGGTCCCGTGTTCGAATCTCGGTCCGGCACACAGTTTTAATCTGCCAGGAAGTTCAACTCTTAACAATTATTGCTAAGCCCAATAACTGTGTGCATAAGGGCTAGAAGTGGACCAGCGCGTTGTTGACTTGCTCAGTTTCTGAAACTCTTTGTATTGGACAAATGATCCAATTTTTCTGAAATTATAATCATTTGTCTGTCTATACATGTACAACACATCTAACGGTTTGTGTCCCCTTCTTTTAAAGAGTGTATTTGGTTGCAATTCGTTTGGTAGCTTTATAATAACTCTATTACCTGATAAATGATTTTTATTAATTGGATACAAATTTATGTTGTTTTATTGTACCTTGAAACAGGTTTAACATAAATTTCCATTAGTAATTGACAGGGAATTGGTTTTCTGAGAAGCAATTCCTTGACTTTTTTCCCAGTTTTAGCGATATAAATTCGCTGTACAAAGCTTATAAAAGTATTTACGATACAACATGTATGAAATTTAGTGTCAGGTTGTGACATCACTCTTTTCTCTTTTTTTTTTTTTTTTTTTTTTTTTTTTGAAGATATGGTAACACTTTTGGCGAAGTCTATTGTGGCAACATGTTTTCGTAATTACGCTCAGCATCCTACTAACACCAAAGGAAAAATATATTTCCGTTCGTGATTCATTTTTCAGCGCCTGTAACTATGTCCTGTGAACCTCAGGTCAACGATTATCAACTAAAACACTTCAATTTATTTACGTTTTCGATCTTGACTCTTGTATGAGTGAAATATCACTTCACATATTTCTTCAATAGTGTTTGGTGGAGTAATAATGGCTCAAATGGCTCTGAGCACTATGGGACTTAGCTTCTGAGGTCATCAGTCCCCCAGAACTTAGAACTACTTAAACCTAACTAACCTAAGGACATCACACACATCCATGCCCGAGGCAGGATTCGAACCTGCGACCGTAGCGGTCACGCGGTTACAGACTGAAGCGCCTGGAGGCAAGCGGAAGTAAGTAAACACAGTAATGTACGTTGTTGGTCTCAGTACCGCAGCCTGCTTTAACCCATTCTACATGCAGCCACACATATAGGTCGGAATCACTATCAGCCCGGTGCTCACAGATTACCAACACCACAAGTACCGAACCGAGAACGATACCGATATCCAGCACATCCTAACACTCATATTTCATTCTCTTTCCGCCTAAGTTATGGAGCCAAAAAAGTATTGCAGTGAAACGCAAGATCAGCTAACTCCAACAGAGAAAGTCTGCAAAGACTTCATTAGCCAGCCTGATATAGTCGTGGTATGCGAAAATTTGTCCAGGTCTTAACAGACTGTTCGGTTTAGAAATTATTTCATAATAAGAATGGGGTGAGTGGTGTTGCTATATTGGTGACAAATTCATTGTTGCCTAACCATACCCGCTCAATATAAGTAACAACAACACTGAATTGTTTGCTATGCAGATAGAATCTCTTGATGAAACCTTTACATTTGCCTCAGAGTGTAAAATGTGCAACCATGAAATAGTCCTCGATTCTTGGAGACACTTAATAAGCCATCTTCGGCATCCCTTTATAATAGGTGGAGACGTGAATTCCCGTCATAAAGGGAGACGAAATATGACAGGCACGACTGACAGAAACGGCAGGGCTTTGATGAATGTTTTTGAAGACAATGTTGTTGTTGTTGTGGTCTTCAGTCCTGAGACTGGTTTGATGCAGCTCTCCATGCCACTCTATCCTGTGCAAGCCTCTTCATCTCCCAGTACCTACTGCAACCTACATCCTTCTGAATCTGCTTAGTGTATTGATCTCTTGGTCTCCCTCTACGATTTTTACCCTCCACGCTGCCCTCCAATGCTAAATTTGTGATCCCTTGATGCCTCAAAACATGTCCTACCAACCGATCCCTTCTTCTAGTCAAGTTGTGCCACAAACTTCTCTTCTCCCCAATCCTATTCAATACCTCCTCATTAGTTACGGGATCTACCCACCTTATCTTCAGCATTCTTCTGTAGCACCACATTTCGAAAGCTTCTATTCTCTTCTTGTCCAAACTATTTATCGTCCATGTTTCACTTCCATACATGGCTACACTCCATACAAATACTTTCAGAAACGACTTCCTGCCACTCAAATCTATACTCGATGTTAACAAATTTCTCTTCTTCAGAAACGATTTCCTTGCCATTGCCAGTCTACATTTTATATCCTCTCTACTTCGACCATCATCAGTTATTTTACTCCCTAAATAGCAAAACTCCTTTACTACTTTAAGTGTCTCATTTCCTAATCTAATCCCCTCAGCATCACCCAATTTAATTTGTCTACATTCCATTATCCTCGTTTTGCTTTTGTTGATGTTCATCTTATATCCTCCTTTCAAGACACTGTCCATTCCGTTCAACTGCTCTTCCAAGTCCTTTGCTGTCTCTGACAGAATTACAATGTCATCGGCAAACCTCAAAGTTTTTACTTCTTCTCCATGAATTTTAATACCTACTCCGAATTTTTCTTTTGTTTCCTTTACTGCTTGCTCAATATACAGATTGAATAACATCGGGGAGAGGCTACAACCCTGTCTCACTCCTTTCCCAACCACTGCTTCCCTTTCATGCCCCTCGACTCTTATAACTGCCATCTGGTTTCTGTACAAATTGTAAATCGCCTTTCGCTCCTTGTATTTTACCCCTGCCACCTTCAGAATTTGAAAGAGGGTATTCCAGTTAACGTTGTCAAAAGCTTTCTCTAAGTCTACAAATGCTAGAAACGTAGGTTTGCCTTTTCTTAATCTTTCTTCTAAGATAAGTCGTAAGGTTAGTATTGCCTCACGTGTTCCAATATTTCTACGGAATCCAAACTGATCTTCCCCGAGGTCCGCTTCTACCAGTTTTTCCATTCGTCTGTAAAGAATTCGCGTTAGTATTTTGCAGCTGTGACTTATTAAACTGATAGTTCGGTAATTTTCACATCTGTCAACACCTGCTTTCTTTGGGATTGGAATTATTATATTCTTCATGAAGTCTGTGGGTATTTCGCCTGTCTCATACATCTTGCTCACCAGATGGTAGAGTTTTGTCTTGACTGGCTCTCCCAAGGCCATCAGTAGTTCTAATGGAATGTTGTCTACTCCCGGGGCCTTGTTTCGACTAAGGTCTTTCAGTGCTCTGTCAAACTCTTCACGCAGTATCTTATAGCCCATTTCATCTTCATCTACATCCTCTTCCATTTCCATAATATTGTCCTCAAGTGCATCGCCCTTGTATAAACGCTCTATATACTCCTTCCACCTTTCTGCCTTCCCTTCTTTGCTTAGAACTGGGTTGCCATCTGAGCTCTTGATATTCATACAAGTGGTTCTCTTCTCTCCAAAGGTCTCTGATAATCTACGATTGAGCTTCTACTATGGTTCCAGAATGAGATTTGCGTTCTGCACCGGAGTGTGCGCTGTTATGAAACTTCCTGGCAGATTGAAACTGTGTGCCGGACCGAGACTCGAACTTGGGACCTTTGCCTTTCGCAGGCAAGTGCTCTACCAACTGAGCTACCGAAGCACGACTCACGCCCCGTCCTCACAGCTTTACTTGTGCCAGTACCTCGCCTCCTACCTTCCAAACTTCACAGAAGCTCTCCTGCGAACCTTGCAGAACTAGCACTCCTGAAAGAAAGGATATTGCGGAGACAGGGCTCAGCCACAGTTTGAGGGATGATTCCAGAATGAGATTTTCACTCTGGAGTGGAGTGTGCGCTGATATGAAACTTCCTGGCAGATTAAAACTGTGTGCCGGACCGAGACTCGAACTCGGGACTTTGCCTTTCGCAGGCAAGTGCTCTACCAACTGAGCTACCGAAGCACGACTCACGCCCCGTCCTCACAGCTTTACTTCTGCCAGTACCTCGCCTCCTACCTTCCAAACTTTGCAGATGCTCTCCTGCGAACTACTATGGTGTCTTCACCTTTCAGTAGAAGTTTTTCAAAAGATGTAACGCTTTGCACTCCTTGCTTTACTGAACTTTCTGATTGGCTGAAACAGATTCAATGCGATCCCATCATCTCCAGTAGAGTTCTGCTTTAACATGAACGTTAATACTAGGCAAATATGTTACGCTAATAGCACGTGAGAAATTCCAAAAATCGACTGGGACATATAAGGTCATATTTCGACAAAACTCGAAATGGGATGAAGACACCTGTTAAGCTTTAATCAACAGCTATGGAATTTGCAGCATTGTCAGCATTCGTAAGAAAAAAAGAGTTAACTGTTATAAAGCAACATTCCCCTTCTTGGTGAAATCCCAAATGCTCTAGAGAAATATTTGCACTGAAAAACTATCGCCAGAATTATAACTTAAGTGGACAAATGCCCGAAAATATCAGAAAGGACAGCTGGATTAAATTTTACCCTTCACTCAATAAACCAGTATGGCAAAAATTTGCTATACAACAAAGATTCTTAGTAACAACCAACAGCCATCCACTCTGCCTATTAGAGCGTGAAACCGATCTCCAACCCGGCAATATATCACAGTGTACTGTGTCGACACACTAAAAATACAGTTTGTATCCTGCGCCATACATTTGCATTGTCCATATAGCTATCGACCGCCAGACACTCGTGCATATACCGCGAAGACAGACAGCATAAGCACCTGATATTTCCCACAGCCAATGGCCACAAGCCATCAGCTTCCAATGCATGACCAGAGCGCCCTCGGCAAACCGAAGTCGCTCTTTGAACTGTTGTGCAAAGGCGGGCTCGTTTGCCCTCGGCACACAGGCGTCACCGTTTGTGGTCCCGACCTGCTCCATATCAAGCACACAACAATACCGCTCACACAGTATACTTCCAAAGATACAGACTGGAAATTGTTTCTCTGGGAAGCCAAAACAACACCGAGCTGGAGCGTGCTGTAAACCACTGAGTAACTAGAAACTTATCCCGTCTGTGAAGACCTTTATGTAAAAACTCGAAAAAAAAAAAAAAAAAGGAAAACTAGGAAACTGATATTTCCACTTGTGAATACCGATGTCGGTGATGTAACAGAATCCAAATCATTCTTATAATTTACAAAGTCAACTAAGGTGTTTCTAGTGTCTAGAGAACCAGCAAACATGTCTTCCAACCTTCTTTCACATGCTAGATGTGCACACCGCAGTCGATGTCCCCCCAATCAACTAGAGATGGCAAATGTGAAGAAGCAGTCAAGGGAAATGTTAATAAGCAGTCAATCGGACAATTTACATGGGGGGGGGGGGGGGGGAGAGGAATAGTGGTCCAGCGCAAACATATCTTCATACTGAATATTCTCAAATTTCCACGCCATCACGAAGACTACCTTACGACTGGACATAGTCATTTCCTTTGCACATGTCGGAACACAGACAAATACTTTATAAACCTGATGCTCATGGTGAACCTATCACGCACCCCCTACTACTAAGTATATTACTTCGCCAATAACTGACTGCTGGCGATACGAAATAGTACTCACTGAAAATCAGCGATGGGTGGATATGTTTCATAAGATTTCCTTGCGAGCAGTACCACTGTGTCTTAGAAAGAGAGACGTAATGGTCTTACAAACCGCCAGATATTAAAAAACACGACCATATCACTATCACAAGCCCTCTCGGTTCGACAGATGCACACAAGTATTCATGTAAAAAGTTATACTGGCTTTATAAATCGAAAATGTGGCATTGCCTCCGAATGTAGTGGTTTTTCAGACAAATACCATGACACTGAAGACAGACGGTGATCGCCGGAGTGTATATTACCAGACCAGGAGTGTGGTTACACGTCGCCAACGGTGCGCCCTCATAATAAAATTACGGAATTTTGAAAGTGTTTCGGCTAAGGAACATGGTATGAAACCGGTGTTTGGAACTCTCTCATGCCGCCGCTAGATATTTCTCCAGTATTTGTAATGCATTCTGTCTCGATGCCACATCAGAGGTTCGGTGATATATCGACTTGGTTATAGGCGATGGTTTGATTGAGAAGGATCACAAACAGCAGTAGATGCTGTGCTGATTGAGGTCGTAAGAAATGTACACAGGCTTTTCAGATTTCTAGTGTTACGCTATCTGGTAGAAATGCTGTCTGGGATTTGGAATCAAGTCTTTCCATTCAACCACATATCTGTGTTGGATGCTATGGAGAAGTCCTTTATTGATTACAGCCACTTGTGAGTCATATTTCTGGACCTCTCATATCTCGAAACGAGTTACCTTTCTCGAACCTATCTGCTACATTAAAATTCCAGCACGGTTTCAGGTAGTCCCTATGCATCTTGCAACTGCCCCTCAGACTCTGCACTACCATTCCTGCAACTTCGCGCATGTGATAGTTCCAATTTAAGACGGAACTGTGTTGAAGTCGGAGAAAACTATACCTACCACCTTCTGCAACCTGTGCAGAAACAGCTAAGCTGAGTTAGTGCGACAGTACTGTGTTTTGACCATTCAATGGAAATGGGAACATGTTGTCATTGCTCTGCCAACCAAGCACGATGTGTAAGGTCAGCGCCAGACGAAGCCTGCTCCTGCAACACGATGTAGTATAAGAGACAGTAAGGGACTGGGATAAGGAGGGGGATTCTGCTACTGCATTGTTGTGCGACCCAGATTCTGTTCCTGGGAGCCATCCGCGACACATTCACGTACTCAGACATACAGAAAACAGAGCAGACGCTCTGCAAATGTGGAATATGTGGGGTGGAGGCGACTGGATACAGTCGAGTACAGTGCTGTACTCTGCCTCCCCATCAGTGCATTTGTGCTAGGTGTTGGCAGCTGTACTACATTTACAAGCAATTTTAGAACACAGAACTAACATTATGTAAAGATCGCATGGGTAGAACTGACATAAAAAGTCGATAGAATTGATGGAATATACACCGAAATGCAGGCCAATTGAGGAAGTACTTGGGTGTCTTCTGGTTGTCGTAGAAGAACTTGTGCATGGGATCACATATGCGACAGCAAGAGGAATCTGAGAAAACGTCGGCAGCGAAGGAAACCAGGGGAGCAATCACTTTTTTCTGTCGAGGCAGCATTCTACTGTATGTCTCTTGAGGTAACAGTGATACACACGAGTTGACTACTGTATTTGACGCTTCAGGATGATAGAGAACCATTTGCTTCTGAATTTACTTGCATCTGCTTTAAAGGATGACACTGAGTGGATGGATTGTTCAGTTGAGGTGTAGTAGTAACGAGGTATGATTTAATGGTAGACTGATGATGCATTCTAGAGAGAGAGGGAGAAGTTGCTGTAGGTCATTTGACCATATTTTCCTGCAGTTCTGTCAGGATGCATCATTTGCGTTGGACTCGTATACAGCCGCGTGTTTCAGGTAGGTCTTAGAGCAGTGTCTACTTACGATCGTTAACAGTAAACCTCTCGGCCATCAGAGGATTTCCATCTCATGTGTGATGAATCGTGACACATTCCTCTATACGAATGAAGATTTATGCGATGTACTCCATTCCCCTGTCACATCTTTGGTGTAAAATCGATACTTCAGTTTCATAACTAAGATGATTGTAAGTTATCGATAGGTGTTTGTGAGACACTTCAATCCTAGTGTATACATCTGCTTGGCAGATGTGCTGTTTACAGAGTTAGTGGCGGCATGACTTGTAATTTCACATGTCGGACGCTGCTGCTATGCGTTTATATGTTTCCTTGTGAGAGGTATTCTCCGTTACTAACTATCATTTTATATAGGACTGATGTGGGCATAGTATAATTTCTGAACCGTGATCGGATGTGAACAGTGGACTCTATACGCCTCTGGAAAGCTATATTGTGCATGTATCACAAAGAGCCACTGTTATAAGGAAGTAGTTTTTCCGTTTACAGTTTTTTACCATAGTTTATCGTAGAGAAACCTGCAAGAAGGATCTATGTCATGCACTGGAAATATATTTATTACATTGGAATATTAACAGCGCTGCATTCCACGTGACTGATAGGTCGGAAACTCAAGCGATCTAACATTATAGCCTGTTTTAAGTGCAGACCTGTGTAGCCTTAGGAGTGCATGTGCTTATGTTCTCTCTTACCAATACCCTCCTTGTACTGATTCCAGCGCCGCGTGGGATTAGCCGAGCGGTCTAAAGCGCTGCAGTCATGGACTGTGCGGCTGGTCCCGGCGGAGGTTCGAGTCCTCCCTCGGACATGGGTGTGTGCGTTTGTCCTTAGGATAATTTAGGATAAGTAGTGTGTAAGCTGAGGGACTGATGACCCTAGCAGTTAAGTCCCATAAAAATGAGATTTTCACTCTGCAGCGGAGTGTGCGCTGACATGAAACTTCCTGGCAGATTAAAACTGTGTGCCCGACCGAGACTCGAACTTGCCTTCGCGGGCAAGTGCTCTACCAACTGAGCTACCGAAGCACGACTCACGCCCGGCACTCACAGCTTTACTTCTGCCAGAATCTCGTCTCCTACCTTCCAATCTTTACAGAAGCTCTCCTGCGAACCTTACAGAACTAGCACTCCTGAAAGAAAGGATACTGCGGAGACATGGCTTAGCCACAGCCCGGGGGATGTTTCCAGAATGAGATTTTCACTCTGCAGCGGAGTATGCGCTGATATGAAACTTCCTGGCAGATTAAAACTGTGTGCCCGACCGAGACTCGAACTCGGGACCTTTGGCAGAAGTAAAGCTGTGAGTACCGGGCGTGAGTCGTGTTTCGGTAACTCAGTTGGTAGAGCACTTGCCCGCGAAGGCAAAGGTCCCGAGTTCGAGTCTCGGTCGGGCACACAGTTTTAATCTGCCAGGAAGTTTCATATAAGTCCCATAAGATTTCACACACATTTGAACTGATCCCAGACACTAGAACAATACTTTAAAATTGATAGCGTAGTTGATTTACGTAAAATGCTTCGAAATCCATCCATCTGGAGCTCCATCATGCATAAAAATCACCCGTTTCTTATTTTTCTTAACCGTCTGCTATTACATCACAACACTTTCAAATCTGTTACTATGTCGATAAGGAGTGCTAACCTCCTCGACATGGGCAAATCTGGGAAAATCTAGTGCACTTGGATGGACGAGGACTCGGCAGGGTCTATTCTTTTATGAGCGGTCTACTTCTGGTCAGCTGCAGATTAAATCGGTAACGGTGCTGCAGGGCGGGCTGGTCAAAGACAGTGTGAGGGGGTCTTTCAGTCTCTAATTTTATCCTAAGACTGCGAGAATGCTCTGTGACACCCATCCGCATAGAGATAGATCGTAAATTATGCACTATGGTTGAGGTGCTAGAAATATATAGAGAACCGTGTGGTATACTTTGATGATGTATGTGTTCAAGAATTCACAACGAGTGGACATACTGCACAGTCATCCATCTTCATTCTCAATGATACTTGCAAAGTAGAGAAGGGGCGGTTTAGCTACGATACTGAAATGGGGAATCAGACTGTCACATCACTGGCGGGTGTTGAAATTACGGTAAAATTGCTAAAATTGTTCGCACTGTCAACTGTGACGCTTATTATTACAGTACATCGACAGAGTCTTTTCCACCCCATCCGTCCACCGGCACGCTGTTTGTTACCATATAATGATTGACTGACATCGCTTGTCAGAGATGTAGAAAGAGGTTTGGCGGAGAAGCAACAATTTCTAGTGTAGCTAGCACCGAAACAGTCATCACATACATGACTGCAATATGAGGAATCAATCGAAATGGTACGCAGAGCCATCAGCTATTCCATCACTGTGACAAATGAGTTTTAATGTAGAGGTCGTCAGTCACCTTCGGACAGCAGTTTGGAAACGCTCCACAACACCGCAAAACTCTTCCAGGTTCCTTATGTTGTAACTGTCTTTTATTTAAAATTGTCCAGTGTGTGTTGTGCATTTGGCAGCAGCAGTAACAGCATGATTTACACTGTGAGACATCTAGTTTTCTGCGAGAGGCAATCGATCAGAACGTGTTAATGTCAGTTTAGAACCTGACATAGACATCGAAGTCGTGCCGGGAAAACAAAATGTATGGCAGTGTACAAATTGTGTTACAGTGGAAACAAAAAAGCAATGTTTCAAACAACGGCACAGGGTCACAGGGTCACAGGGAGCGTCTCTTGCAACTTACAGTATAGTCTGTGGGGTACGGTCATCCTCCTACAGTACAGGTGGGGAAACTTTAAACTGGTCTGTGCAGTGGATCAATACCTGTATATTTAATAGGATCGCCACTTGTGCTCGGTGCCAGCACACATAAGGTATTTGTTTTCGATGTATAGGAGGAGAGAGATGTAGTAAAAATCTTATGGAGTTCTCTATTGGATGAAGTTAGTGGAGCTTTCATAGGTAGTAAGTTTATCTGTTGGATGGTGCAGAATAACGATGATGGAAAGTTGGGGTGATAGACATGAATGGGCCCTGAGGGATGCAAATCTGCTTTGGAGTGCTGTAGCTGCATGTATTTTAGGGGTGCACAATAATGCAGTAGCAAATGCAGTAGCAAAATCACCATCCTTCTCCCAGTTCCCGTACTGTCTTTTATACTACGTCCTGTTGCAGGAGGCGGCTTCGTTTGGCGCTGACCTTACACATCGTGCTTGGTTGGCAGAGCAACGACAACATGTTACCTATTCCGTTGAATGGTTAAAACACGGTCCTGTCGTACTAACTCAGCTTAGCCCATTCCTACACAGGTTGCAGAAGGTGGTAGCTATAGCTTTCTCCGACGTCTACACACTTCCGACTTAAATTGGAACGATCACAGACGCGAAGCTGGAGGGATGGTAGTGCAGAGTCTGAGGGGCAGTTGCAAGATGCATAGGGACTACCTGGAACCGTGTTGGAATTTTAATGTAGCAGATAGGTTCGAGAAAGGTCACCTGTTTCGAGATATGAGAGTTCCAGAAATATGATTCACTGGTGGCTGTAATCAGTAAAGGACTTCTCCATAGCATCCAACACAGGTATGTGGTTGAATGGAAAGACTTGATTCCAAATCCCAGACAGCATTTCTACCAGATAGCGTAACACTAGAAATCTGAAAAGCCTGTGTACATTTCTTACGACCTCAATCAGCACAGCATCTACTGCTGTTTGTGATCCTTCTCAATCAAACGATCGCCTATAACCCAGTCGATATATCACCGAACCTCTGATGTGGCATCGAGACAGAATGCATTACAAATACTGGAGAAATATCTAGCGGCGGCATGAGAGAGTGCCAAACACCGGTTTCATACCATGTTCCTTAGCCGAAACACTTTCAAAATTCGGTAATTTTATTATGAGGGCGCACCGTTGGCGACGTGTAACCACACTCCTGGTCTGGTAATATACACTGCGGCGATCACCGTCTGTCTTCAGTGTCATGGTATTTGTTTGAAAAACCACTACATTCGGAGGCAATGCCACATTTTCGATTTATAAAGCCAGTATAACTTTTTACATGAATACTTGTGTGCATTTGTCGAACCGAGAGGGCTTGTGATAGTAATATGGTAGTGTTTTTTTAACATCTGGGGGTTTGTAAGACGATTATGACTCTCTTTCTAAGACACAGAGGTACCGGTCGTAAGAAAATCTTGTGAGACATGTCCATCCATCACTGATTTTCAGTCAGTATTATTTTGTATCGCCAGCAATCAGTTTTTGGCGATGCTTAGTGGTAGGAGGTGTGTGATATGTTCGCCATGAGCATCAGGCTAATAAAGCATTTGTGTGTGTTCCGACATGTGCAAGAGAAATGACTATGTCCAGTTGCAAGGAAGGTATGGATATGACTTAGAATACTGTGATATCAAAGGGAAAAGTATGTGAAGTCATAAGAATGGTATGAATATTTCTGTTTCCAGGACCACAACCGTCAGCAAGGTGTACTTCAGACACTTCACTCATTGTCGAATGTCATTCAATTGGGACCACAATCGTAATATTTATTTATAAGTATAGCGATTATATATGTAGGACAATTCTGTCTAGGAGTGCGTAGTGCACTGACCGTGGCCTGTGGCTGGAATGGTTCACGTTTCCGGCTAACGGTAGGATCTGTCCAAATGGAGAGGCCTGTTGGGATGCATGAATGTAGCTGACTTAACCATGTCGTCATCTAGCCAGCTGAATAGCAAACTAATACTTAGTATGTGTTGGACAGTCGTCGTGTTGGGAAGATTCGGTATGGACATGTGTTTGTGCTGGAACATTATTCTTCCCATGTAAATTGTCTGATTGCCTGCTTCTTCACCGTTTCTCTTGACATTTCTTCTTCACATTTCCTGTCTTTATTTTGTTGAGGGGACATAGATTGCGGTGAGTGGATTTATCAAGTGAAGAAAGAAGGGTGGAAGACATAATTTTGCTGGTTCTCTAGACACGAGAAGCATCTTAGTTACCTTTGTAAATTGTAAGAATGATTTGGATTCTGTTACATCACCGACATTGGTATTCACAAGTGGAAATATCAGTTTGCTCTATTTTCTTTTTTTTCGAATTTTCGAGTAAAGGTCTTCGCAGACGGGATAAGTTTCTAGTTACTCAGTGGTTTACAGCACACTCCACCTTGCTAAGGTTTCGGGTTTCTAGAGAAATAGTTTCCAGTCCATATCTTCAGAATTATACTGTGCGAGTTTTATTGCTGTGTGCTGGATATTGAGAAGTATTGCGAAAAGCTAGCAAGCAGGTCAGGACCAGAAATGGTGACTCCTGAGTGCTGAGGGCAAACAAGCCCATCTTTGCACAACAGTTCAAAGAGTGACTTCAGCCCACCGAGGGCGCTCTGGTCATCCGTTGGAAGCTGATGACTTGTGACCTTTGGCTGCGGGAAATACATGTCATCGCGGTATATGCACGATTGTCTGTCGGTCATAGCAATATGGATCATGCAAAAGGCGCGATTTTGTATGGCGCAGGATACGAATTGTATGTTTACTACGTCGACATGGAACATGGTGATATATTGCTGGGCTGAAGATTAGTTTCACACTCTAATATTCAAGCTTCCATCCTCAGTGGCAGAGCAGTTGTAATTGAGCAAGAGACTTTCCGTATTTGACGAAATGTAGGTCACTTTTGCAGGGTTTAACTTTCGGTGCAACATGGTGATCGGTACGAAATATTTTTGCCACTGAAGGTCTCATCTGCAGAAAGAGAAAGGCGAACAGTGCTTCCACACTGGTAGCAGCAGCAGTTTGGCAGGTAAATTCAGTAAGAACCAATCAGAATGCTCCATTCATTCACAAGACATGCTCTGTGCTGGGACGTTGAAGCCTCTACAAAGCGGTGAGAACGTTTATCGTTTTTGAGATGGATGTTGAAAGCAGGACGTCGCGCTTACTCGGAATGGTGACAGGTGATGGACGGGTTGCCTCGTTAGTACCACCAAGGGGAATGCAATAGGTGTTATTCCGGGCTATTTTCGTTAACAGTTCCTGTTAGGGAGCATGCGGATAAAGTGAGACATCACGAAAGCTCCTACAAAAGCGACCGTTAACTATTTCTGCAACGCTTTACGATTTGCGAGAGGTAGTCTTGGCTCTTATTCGCATCGCCATGTGACGCCAGTATAACATTGAGAGCATTTAACTGCGCCTACGCACACATCTCTCGCTTGGCAATTAGGCCTGAACTGGACCAGCAGGTAAGCGTGGTGGCTGGATAAGCATGTACGCAGTCGGAGGCATCTCACTTGTCCCATTAGGATCGCTAGGAACAATGCACCCTGTGCTATTCTGGGAAGCACTGGAACAGATAGCTATAGCGCGAGCTGTGACATGAGTATCCATAGGTAGAGAGGTATCGCTACAGCAACGGTAAATACGCTCATGTGGCCCAGGCGCTTCTCTCGTATGGGACTGGTGTGAGCGCACCACCCGGCGTGCGCGCCTTGGATTTCTGTAGGGAGCGGTTCACTGATACGACGATGATAGTTTGAAAGCGTTTTTTGTGTGCAATGAGTGTTTGTGCACTACATTATTTTCGGCTGTTTAAGCTTTCTGAGTGTGTTTGCATAGCGTTACACAGGCATTATCTTTTGACAATTTACGAGTTTTTTTCGTGTCGCATTATTTTGTGAAGAAGTGTGCAGGCTGTGCAATGCATGATTTCGACAGTTGACGGTTAGCAAGGGTGTTTGCAAAGCCTTTTACATGCATTATTTTGACAATTTACGAGTGGTTTGCGTCTCTGCACATCAGTGTACTGCATTATTTTGGCGATTTACGAGTAGTCTGCAGGTCTGTGGGCTGTGCAAAAATATTATTTCGACAGTTTACAATTAGTGAGCGTGTCTGCAGGGCATTATACATGCATTATTTGGGTGATCTATGAGTAGTCTGCAGAACTGTAGGGTGCGCATTACATTATTTCGGGAATTTACGAGTTGTTTGCATGTTTGGATATCAGTGTACTGCAATATTTCGGTGATCCACAAGTTGTTTGCAGCCTTCTAGCCTATGTACCATGACCCCAAGCATGTCAGGGCGAGTGTTTTGTGTCAGTATAATAAATGAACTATGTGAAATCCATCCCTGAATAAATTGTTCCAAAATAAATAAAGTACACTCTTTCCTCTCTCCAGCTGCCCATCACAGGCTGAGTCATTTTCCCGCAATTTTTCCCCACCCCACACCGCCATCTTGGATTATGTCACAGAAGGGACCACAGTGCCCTCTAGTGGCAGTACTGAGTACTAGGTCAGTTAGACTGCAGATCTCATGGTGAAAACACTGGATGAAGGTACTGCTTCTAATTGTTGAAATGGAGACTGAAAATAAAGACTTACATCCATCGTATCCAGCACAGGCTGAGTCCTTTCCCAGCCAATTCCTAGGGAGAGGTGGCGGTCGGATGACTTAGGTTAGTGGAGGTAGTCCAAGTGACCTATTTTCCCGCCATTTTCTTAGGTTAGTGGAGGTAGCCATGGTGTGTTGCATTGTCCTGCTGGAACTTGGACTTCACGCCATTTTCTAGGGGCGGGAAAGGAGGGGGGAGGGGAGGGGGTTAGGATAGTGGAGGTAGCCTAAATGACCTATCTTCCATCCAAAATGTGAACTTCCCACAATGATGTCATTGCATGGTTGCCATATCTATCGCAGCCTTCTTGGATCCGCCATAATGAATAAATTTGGCGACAATGGAGAGCGGGGTGGAACATACTATATTTCACTGCTGTTGAAGATACTCAGTGATCGCAATCGTTTACGAGACTCCGGAGTCTTCTTGCCTACACTGGCCAGGAGCAGAAGTCTGTCACTAGGGTACAAGTATAAATGAGCAGTTCTCAATACTGACAGCGCCACAATGAAGTACCGAGTTCTTCCTCTCACTACAGAGAAACCAATTGCTTGTACTTGAAGTAGTGCAATTGGCGCTGTACTAAGAAAGACTGAGGCTCGTCTCTGGACCTGTTGCCAGAAACATCTCAGAGTAGCTGTGCTCTGTGATTGTCTCGCTAACGTTCTCTCGTTAGAATGTGCTGCATGAGAGTGCAGAAGGCAGTGCAAACCACTGCAATAAAGGTATGTACCATGTAACCACAGGACATGTGGCCTGTAACTGAAAAGTGTCAAGATAACCTCTCCATTGGCAAAAGATTGCGGAACAGTCCCCCACTCGCATCTCTGGGAGGGGAGTGCAAGGGGGAGGGGACCATGAGAACAAAATGAATAACCAACGAAAGGGTGACGTTCTAAGAGTTTGCAGTTGGGGAGGGATCTGGAGAATGTACTGGCCAGGGCAGCAGTCGAACATTTTCTGTATCCAGAAAGGCCCGTACAGGACCTGCAACATGCGGTCGTGCATTATCCTGCTGAAATGTAGGGTTTCGCAGGGATCGAATGAAGGGTAGAGCCACGGGTCGTAACACATCTGAAATGTAACGTCCACTGTTCAAAGTGCCGTCAATGCGAACAAGAAGTGACCGAGACGAGTAACTAATGGCACCCCATACCATCACGCCTGGTGATACGCCAGTATGGCGATGACGAATACACGTTTCCAATGTGCGTACACAGCGGTGTCGCCAAACACGGATGCGACCATCATGGTGCTGTAAACAGAACCTGGATTCATCCGAAAACATGACATTTTGCCATTAGTGCACCCAGGTTCGTCGTCGAGTACACCATCGCAGGCGCTCCTGTCTGTGATGCAGCGTCAAGGGTAACCGCAGCAATGGTCTCCAAGCTGGTCGATGCTGCTGCAAACGTCGTCGAACTGTTCGTGGAGATGGTTGTTGTCTCGCAAACGTCCCCATCTGTTGAATCAGGGATCGAGCCGTAGCTGCACGATCCGTTACAGTCATGCGGATAAGATGCCTGTCATCTCGACTGCTAGTGATACGAGGCCGTTGGGATCCAGCACGGCGTTCCGTATTACCCTCCAGAACCCACTGATTCCATTTTCTGCTAACAGTCATTGGATCTCGACCAACGCGAGCAGCAAGGTCGCGATACGATAAACCGCAATCGCGATAGGCTACAATCCAACCTTTATCAAAGTCGGAAACGTGATGGTACGCATTTCTCCTCCTTACACGCTCAACTGCTGTTTATGAGAAATCGGTTGGAAACTATTCTCATGTCAGCACGTTGTAGGTGTCGCCACCGGCGCTAACCTTGTGTCGATGCTCTGAAAAGCTAATCATTTGCATATCATAGCATCTTCTTCCTGTCGGTTAAATTTCGCGTCTGTAGCACGTCATCTTCGAGGTGTAGCAATTTTAATGGCCAGTAGTGTACAAAATGGCGGGAGATTAAAAAAAAATACCGATTTGAAATCAAAGGAAGTTGAAAAATCCTCATGTCATTGTGCACTGCCGCAGCCTCCGTGCTTGCCGTGATGTCTGAAAAATTTCCCGACCCAAGCTGCCGTAAGTATAGAATGTTGTAGCCCAGTGACGCAGCATGTTTACACAATTACTCTCTCTGCCAATGAGTGTGTAGTAGGATAGAACAGAAACGTTAGTTTATATAACTCTTGGCCCCTGCACCGCCGAAGCCCACACACTGAGATCTCCTGCGGCCAAAATCTCCGACCACCAGCCACTGCTGGGCGGTGCGCTGCCACACACCTGGGCCAGCAGTCGCAGGTTCGCGTCGCTGGCCTTGAGTCGCAGCGCCTCCAGCGCCATCTCGATGCAACCCACCTTCTCTTCTTTGTTCGACAGATTCTAATGCCTGCAGGGCCTGCAACTTTATTCGTACTTTTTTTTCAGCTTTGTTTAGAATTGTCTTTCAGCTATTCTTGATGGTCTTGGTGTACTCATGCTCACAAATTAAGGATAATGCTGACACATGGCGAAACAACGCTCTGGTGGGCGGTTTGCGGGTCTAAATCACCTCGGGGTATGACCATGCGGTGCATTTGACCTGCCACGGTCTCGCTGGAAGCAGTCCACATACACAGAGGTGTGTTGGTGCATGTCAGAGTACGGTGCAGCGAGTAAGTGTGAAGACGTTTTCAGACGTGCTAATGGTGGCTGTGTGTTGAAAATGGCTCAAAGAACACATATTGATGACGTTATGAAGGGTGGAATACTAGGACGACAAGAGGCTGGACGTAGAACGGGCCCTCTGTGTGCCACAAAGTGTGATCTCAGTATTATGGCAATGATTCCAGCAGACAGGAAACGTGTCCAGACGCTACAGTACGGGACGTCCACAGTGTACAACACTACAAGAAGACCGATATCTCAGCAGCACTGCCCGCACAAGGCCACGGAGTACTACAGGTAGCCTTGCTCAGGACCTTACCGCAGCCACTGGAACAGTTGTCTCCAGACACACAGTCTACAGACGACTGAACAGACATGGTTTATTCCCCCGGAGACCTGCAAGGTGCATTCCACTGACCCCTGGTCACAGGAGTGCCCGTAACGCCTGGTGTCAAGAACACAGTACATGGTCATTGGAACACTGGTCCCTGGTTATGTTCACGGATGGGTCCAGGTATAGTCTGAACAGTGATTCTCGCCTGGTTTTCGTCTTGTGTGAGCCAGGAAGCAGATACTAACCCCTTTATGTCCTTGAAAGGGACCTGTATGAGGTCGTGGTTTGATGGTGTGGGGTGGGATTATGATTGGTACATGTACACTCCTGCATGTCTTTGACAAAGGAACTGTAACAGGTCAGGTGTATCGGGACGTCTTTTTGCACCAGTTTTTCCGCCTTTTCAGGGGTGCAGTGGGTCTCACCTTCCTCCTGATGGATGATAACGCACGGCCCCACTGAGCTGCCGTCGTGGAGGAGTACCTTGAAACAGAAGATATCAGGCGACTGGAGTGGCCTGCCTGTTCGCCAGATTTAAACCCCGTCGAGCACGTCTGGGATGCTCTCGGTCGACGTATCGCTGCACGTCTTCAAACCCCTACGACACTTCAGGAGCAACGAAAGGCACTGGAGCCAGAATGGGAGGCTATACCCCAGCAGCTGCTCGAACACCTGATCCAGAGTAAGCCAACCCTTTGTGCGGCCTGTGTACGTGTGCATGGTGATAATATCCCATATTGATGTCGGTGTACATGCGCAGGAAACAGTGACGCTTTGTAGCACATGTCTTTCGGGACAGTTTTCTCAACTTATCACCAGTACCGTGGACTTATAGATCAGTGTCGTGTGTGTTCCCTATGCGCCTATGCTGTTAGCGCCAGTTTTGTGTAGTGCCACGTTGTGTGGCACCACATTCTGCAATTATCCTTAATTTATGAGCATGAGTGTAGTCAGATGTTGTTCTTCTATCTTGATGAACACTTTTTGATTTCTTCCACCAACTGTTCTTATGATCTTCACTCCATGGACTGGACTGATACAGCGTTTCACAGTAGTCTCTTCCCCAAAAGTCTTTTCATTTATGCGTGATCTACATTCTCTGACATGCTAATGTAGAGGGTAACAAACGACAGGTCTGCTGTGACTCTGCGTTTTAGACCCACGGGTAGGCGAAGGGCGGCGATTGGCCTGTGGAACGAATTCATGCGATAAAGAGTGAGAGGCTGCAGAATTTTTCAGCGAGAGTTTTTCAGACAGCTACTGTAAAACTTCGTAAGTAAAGGGGAATGTTCACGACGCGTGAATAAGTGTAAACATCTGAAGATGCGGTACACATAAAATGAATTTACTCTCAGAAACGTATCTTTTGTGGGGCACTTTGATTACGTGGTGTGTCAGAAAAGGAATCGACGCCAATATCGGTGCGTTACTCTATAAACATTAATGTCACTGATGCTACAGTTTTGACAGCATTCGCTGAGAAAACTGCTATCTAGTCACGTTATGAGATGGCCCTCGAGCTTTATTACGTACGAGAATCAGCCCCGCAAGTCAACAAAAGTTTCCCTTGCCTATATTAGATGGTAACTATGGCTCGAAGTTGTCAGATGCGCTTAGAAAAGAAGTACCTGGCCAGGTCTGCACGTGCGGTGACAACCGAGTGACAACGGACCAGCCATCAAGCAGTGATGGGTCGCCGTTGGTGTCATTCAAGAAATGAAATTACATATATGCAACTTCAGTTATTGTTCTCTATAATTTGCTGACATGATCCTCTTATGCTGCACCAGAGCATTTCTTTTATTGAAATTAACGTAAAAACTCATTGAATATTTAAAAAGAGAGATAGAAAGAAGATGGGGTAGAGAGCGTGTAACGTTTGTTCGAGAAATTACTTAAAATGTGTCCAGTATTTCTTGGTTTTTATTCATGGCTGGAAGATATTAATGTGACAGTAACAAACTGTGGTAATTAGTCTGCTGATTAATTATCAGTGTAACGTTAAGTCTATTTGAAAATATTTACGCATAGTCATATACACTCCTGGAAATTGAAATAAGAACACCGTGAATTCATTGTCCCAGGAAGGGGAAACTTTATTGACACATTCCTGGGGTCAGATACATCACATGATCACACTGACAGAACCACAGGCACATAGACACAGGCAACAGAGCATGCACAATGTCGGCACTAGTACAGTGTATATCCACCTTTCGCAGCAATGCAGGCTGCTATTCTCCCATGGAGACGATCGTAGAGATGCTGGATGTAGTCCTGTGGAACGGCTTGCCATGCCATTTCCACCTGGCGCCACAGTTGGACCAGCGTTCGTGCTGGACGTGCAGACCGCGTGAGACGACGCTTCATCCAGTCCCAAACATGCTCAATGGGGGACAGATCCGGAGATCTTGCTGGCCAGGGTAGTTGACTTACACCTTCTAGAGCACGTTGGGTGGCACGGGATACATGCGGACGTGCATTGTCCTGTTGGAACAGCAAGTTCCCTTGCCGGTCTACGAATGGTAGAACGATGGGTTCGATGACGGTTTGGATGTACCGTGCACTATTCAGTGTCCCCTCGACGATCACCAGTGGTGTACGGCCAGTGTAGGAGATCGCTCCCCACACCATGATGCCGGGTGTTGGCCCTGTGTGCCTCGGTCGTATGCAGTCCTGATTGTGGCGCTCACCTGCACGGCGCCAAACACGCATACGACCATCATTGGCACCAAGGCAGAAGCGACTCTCATCGCTGAAGACGACACGTCTCCATTCGTCCCTCCATTCACGCCTGTCGCGACACCACTGGAGGCGGGCTGCACGATGTTGGGGCGTGAGCGGAAGACGGCCTAACGGTGTGCGGGACCGTAGCCCAGCTTCATGGAGACGGTTGCGAATGGTCCTCGCCGATACCCCAGGAGCAACAGTGTCCCTAATTTGCTGGGAAGTGGCGGTGCGGTCCCCTACGGCACTGCGTAGGATCCTACGGTCTTGGCGTGCATCCGTGCGTCGCTGCGGTCCGGTCCCAGGTCGACGGGCACGTGCACCTTCCGCCGACCACTGGCGACAACATCGATGTACTGTGGAGACCTCACGCCCCACGTGTTGAGCAATTCGGCGGAACGTCCACCCGGCCTCCCGCATGCCCACTATACGCCCTCGCTCAAAGTCCGTCAACTGCACATACGGTTCACGTCCACGCTGTCGCGGCATGCTACCAGTGTTAAAGACTGCGATGGAGCTCCGTATGCCACGGCAAACTGGCTGACACTGCCGGCGGCGGTGCACAAATGCTGCGCAGCTAGCGCCATTCGACGGCCAACACCGCGGTTCCTGGTGTGTCCGCTGTGCCGTGCGTGTGATCATTGCTTGTACAGCCCTCTCGCAGTGTCCGGAGCAAGTATGGTGGGTCTGACACACCGGTGTCAATGTGTTCTTTTTTCCATTTCCAGGAGTGTATATTTCTTGTAAGCGGTAGAGCCTCTGAGAACTGGAACTTTGTATTTCGTGTTCGGAAGAAGTTTACCAAGTACGCTGTTAGAAGCAGGACAAAATCATTGACAGTTTCAATTAAAGATCCGTTGTGTTTTCTTGTCTAGTTGAATATCAAGATTTCAATGTAAGAAGTTTCATCTGAGTGGTAGTTGACTTACTCTGTGAGCACTCAGGATCGGGAGTGTGGGAACAGCACACGGTTTAAATAATACTACACTACTGACCATTGAAATTGCTACACCAACAAGAAACGCAGATGATAAACGGGTATTCAATGGACAAATATATTATACTAGAACTGACATGTGATTACATTTTCACGCAATTTGGGTTGATAGATCCTGAGAAATCAGTACCCAGAACAACCACCTCTGGCCGTAATAACGGCCTTGTTACGCCTGGGCATTGAGTCAAACAGAGCTTGGATGGCGTGTACAGGTACAGCTGCCCATGCAGCTTCAACACGATACCACAGTTCATCAGTTGCTCGGCCACCATTGACCAGACGTTTTCAATTGGTGAGAGATCTGGAGAATGTGCTGGCCAGGGCAGCAGTCGAGCATTTTCTGTGTCCAGAAAGGCCCGTACAGGACCTGCAACATGCGGTCGTGCATTATACTGCTGAAATGTAGGGTTTCGCAGGGATCGAATGAAGGGTAGAGCCACGGGTCGTAACACATCGGAAATGTAACGTCCACTGTTCAAAGTGCCATCAATGCGAACAACAGGTGACCGAGACGTGTAGCCAATGGCGCGCCATACCATCACGCCTGGTGATACGCCAGTATGGCGATGACGAATACACGCTTCCAATGTGTGTTCACCACGATGTCGCCAGACACGGGTGCGACCATCATGATGCTGTAAACAGAACCAGGATTCATCCGAAAAAATGACGTTTTGCCATTCGTGCACCCAAGTTCGTCGCTGAGTACACCATCGCAGGCGCTCCTGTCTGTGATGCAGCGTCAAGGGTAACCGCAGTAATGGTCTCCGAGCTGATAGTCCATGCTGCTGCAAACGTCGTCGAACTGTTCGTGCAGATGGTTGTTGTTTCGCAAACGTCCCCATCTATTGATTCAGGGATCGAGACGTGGCTGCGCGATCCGTTACAGCCATGCGGATAAGATGCCTGTCATCTCGACTGCTAGTGATACGAGGCCGTTGGGATCCAGCACGGCGTTCCGTATTACCCCCCTGAACCCAGCGATTCCATATTCTGCTAACAGTCATTGGATCTCGACCAACGTGAGCAGCAATGTCGCGATACGATAAACCGCAATCGCGATAGACTTCAATCCGACCCTTATCAAAGTCTTAAACGTGATGGTATGCATTTCTCCTCCTTACACGAGGCATCACAACAACGTTTGACCAGGTAACGCCGGTCAACTGCTGTTTGTGTATGAGAAATCGGTTGGAAACTTTCCTCATATCAGCACGTTGTAGGTGTCGCCATCGGCGCCAACATGGTGTGAATGCTCTGAAAAGCTAGTCATTTGCATATCAGATCATCTTCTTCCTGTCGGTTAAATTACGAGTCCGTAGCACGTCATCTTCGTGGTGTAGCAATTTTAATAGCCAGTAGTGTAGCTAAGTACCCAGTGTTGCCCAGGTATGTATGTATTCCCGTTCTGTTAGTCCATTTTCTCCTTCTCCTTCACCGCCCCTCTCTGTACAGCTCCACCCCCCATCTCTACCCATCTCCTCCTATCATCTCTGTGTCCATCTCCTCTTCCATTTCTCTGGCCAGCCGGTGTGGCCGTGCGGTTCTGGGCGCTTCAGTCTGGAATCGTTTGACCGCTACGGTCGCAGGTTCGAATCCTGCCTCGGGCATGGATGTGTGTGAGGTCCTTAGGTTAGTTAGGTTTAAGTAGTTCTAAGTTCTAGGGGACTGATGACCACAAATGTTAAGTCCCATAGTGCTCAGAGCCATTTGAACCATTTCTCTGTCCGTTTCCTCTTCCCAGTCTTTCTGACAATATCGTTCTCCTCCTCCTTATTTCAGTGTACCACCTCCTCTCGCCCTCTGGCAATGTTCTCCTCTTTCTTTCCTCTGCTTCCCACTCTCTCTCCGCCTCCTCCTCATTCCCTCCTCAGCTCACCACGCCCCCCCCCCCCTCTCTCGGTCCATATCGCCCTCTTTCCTTGCTCTGTCCATCTCCTTCCCCGTTCACCTCCTCCACCCCCATATCTGTGCTTATCGCATCCTTTCACCTGTCTGTCTGTCTATCTCCTCCTCTCCCTTCTCTCCCCAATTTATGACTCCCACCCCAACAGCAAACTGTTGGTTCTTACTGCCATGGTGCTTCTTTCTAGATAGTAATTGTTATGTGTACTAAGTTTGGTTGAAACCGAACCAAGGGCTTAGGAGGAGTTTTCTTACCCATGGCTTTTCCCGAATACCCACTTGTAACATGTATCTCCCAAACATTTAACATAGTTAGAACATATTTGTACACATTTTTCACCTGTGTCCCTAGCGAATTTCGCCCTGTAGTTTCGTTTTCACACAGTTCATTGTTTATGACGTCACATCTCCTGAACTATTTGTTGTATAACGATATAATTTTGTTGGTACATTTAGTGGATTATGTGGATACTGTCTGTGAAATTTGTTGTGAATAGAGTTAGTAGGAAAGAAGTAATAAATTTAAACGTCATGCATGATGTAGCAGTTTTTCATGCATAGCAGTGTCTATGATGCCATACTCCTGAACTACAATGATATAATTTTGAACATTCGGGTGAACTTGTTCAACTTTACCATTAGAATGAGAGTGAAACGGAGCAGTAGTTACACCGTGTGCGCCGTTGTTGGCAAAAAACAATTCAAAATCGTTTGACGTGAACTGTCTATGGTCTGTTATCAAAGATAATAACATTGGGAGGACCTTAGAGCAAAAAAATAAAGGACAAACCCGATATAATACTAGAACTAACGGTCAAAGTCATTGGGGCAACAAAAAGATGTTTCAAATGGTTCAAATGGCTCTGAGCACTATGGGACTTAACATCTGAGGTCATCAGTCCCCTAGAACTTAGAACTACGTAAACGTAACTAACCTAAGGACATCACACACATCCATGCCCGAGGCAGGATTCGAACTTGCGACCGTGGCAGCCGCGTGGTTCTGGGATGAAACGCTCGACCACAGCGGCCGGCTACAAAAAGAAGTTTACTCTACTTGTCAACCACCACCAACCATCGCCTGTTCGATAATGGACCAGTGAAATCAATATTCAAGCATTGCCACAGTCCGGAAGGACTGCTCACTGGGAAAACCATTGTGGCGGAGACAATTGATGCTGCACAGAAACTGTGCAGTGAGAGGTCATTTGCTGAATTTGGGCGGCCGTGCTCTGCCAAATACAACGACGTCAGATGAGGTGCTTTGCACAAATGGTGCCCCAGCGACATTGGTGCAACAAAGACAAAACTTCCTGCTGGAAGGAGCGAGGAATCACAACCCATGCATTGTCATGCTCTGTGTGTAGCAACAGAACAACTGACCAAATGTGTAGCGTGTTTTGATGCGAAAATTGGTGATACACCAGTGGGTGGGGAATTTCTTTGAAACTACATGGCCACCGTTGGCTCACGTATTACAGAACTACCAAAAGAACCAAGTCAGAAGTAGTCGCTCCATAAATGTGGCGAATGTCAAAAGGAAAATTTGAAGTATTTAAATCTCTTGAGTGTTAAGTTGTTAGTGTGATCCCTGAGACGAACCAAACACTGTGTTGATACCAACCGGTAACTGAGACAACAAGTCAGCGTTTGAATGTGGTGGAGTAGGCCCATATAGCATCTTGTGTTCATAAGTACACAATAACAGAGCCCAGAGCCCAACGTTGCTATTTTTGCGCTGTCTGTGGTGGGACAGGTTTAGTTGGAGTGAACAAAGCCATTAAATGTTTATGATCTTTAATAAAATAGACCTATCGCCTGTTGTTATACCATAGGCAATGACGACAGCCTCTTTTTCAAATTGACCATAGATGCACCGCACTTCGTTGAGAGTTTCTGAGGCAAAAGAAGTGGGCCTATCACACAAAGTAATCTTAAGGGACGCCATTGCTCCAGTCCCATAAGAAGATGTATAAACAGCTAACATAACAGGTTTAGCTGGATCAAAATGAGTTAGACAATGACAGCTTAACAAAGCATCATTTAAAAGCTGAAATGCGTCGTGACATTTTTGGGACCATACAAAGGCAACACCTTTCCGATGCAGCTCGTCCGTAAAACAGCAGCTTAATAAATTTAAGGTAACAGATTAATTTCTCTGTGAGTCCTGTAGCCCCTTGATGTTACAGGATACCGGCAATCCCTTAACTGCAAAAAACTGCGACTGAGCATGGTGTGCATTGACAACATCTCCTAAACATTTAGGTTGTTCATGGAATAAGGTGCCCTTTTCCTTGACACACATTAAGGCAGCCTCAGTGAGAATTCAATGTAATTTTTGCCACATGTTCAACAGATGTACGACCTGCAACAACTACATCATCGAGAGAGTTCATACATGAAGGAACTTTGGCTGTTAAATTTTCCAGGAAACAGTGAAAAATAGCAGGAACTGAAGCACTTCTGAATGGTAATCTTGGAATCTGGAACAATCCCAGGTGAGTGTTGATCACAAAATATTGCTTGAACTGCTCATCCAGTGATAACTGTAGATATGCCTCACATAAATCAATCAACAAAATGATCTATCCTGTCCCAATCTGACCATTAATTCCTCTGGTCATGGGAGAGCATAGCAATCCACTATAGTTTGTGGCTTTAACGTGGCTTTGACATTAGCACTTGGACATAAACATCGTGACGGGTTTTTAAGTATTACGACTGGAGATACCTATTGGGTTGCAGAAATGAGTTGTACCACCCCACTGTCCTTCCATTACTCCAGCTCCTTAGCAACCGGCTTACGTATAGCATGGGGAATAGGCCTCGTGGTTGTGCATTATCTTTAAAAGTAAGGTGCACTCTAAAATCCTTAGCTCTTCTTAATCCTTGTTCATAAAGTTCACTGTACTCATTGCACAAGTCACAAACATGAGTGTGAGGCACCGAAACGCTGATTTGTAGCACATTATCTTGCATGCACAGGTTGAACAAATCAAACAATTCTAAGCCAAAAATGTTCGCAAAGTTGCTAGGACATAGTCCATGGAGCAAAAACCACTTCACAAACCCACGAAAAGTTACTGCAAGCTGTACACATCTAGCACTGGTATTTCGTATCTGTTATAAGCGAACAAAACAAAATTATGGTTACAATGAAATGAACACCCTTAGCTGCTTACATGTCCGAAAGAACAGATACCATCTTAGTATATACAAAATTAAGGTTTTGTAACAACGAGGTACCGGGCATACCATAGGTGTCTTCATTGATTATCGAAACAGACATACCTATGTCTGAAATTTAATAGTCTTGTGAGACAAAAAGTCTACACATCTAGTACTAATATTTCGTCTCTGTTATAAGCAAACAAAATAGAGGTATGGTTTCGTAGCAATGGGTACCGATGATATACCATACGTGTCTTCATTGTCTATGGAAACAGACACACCTGTGCCAAACTGAAATTTAAGTCTTGTTAGCCACTCTTAATTAGACAAAAAGTTCGTTTTCCTATCTGTGGATTATAGCATAAGGTTTTCACTAAGCAGAAAAACGAGACCTCTTTTGCTCCTGTCACACTGTATTGTCCATGACAACATGAACTTGCTGATAGCCACTCTACAGTTTCTCGTCAGACTTGAACCATGCCTGGCTGCATTGTAAACAGACGGTCTGGTTATGACGTTTTTTACCATACTTGAAGCACTGTACGTCACGACAAAAACATGGTTTTCCGCCATGAGTAGAAAAACACTGCGGACAAGGATTCCTCATCTTAATCTGAAGTACATCTCATGTATAACGTGACCAAATGGTTTTAGCTTTACCTTAGCCCTATTTTATTCACTTTAATATTAATTGTATACCGAAGGCCTTGTGCGCTACTGACAAGCGAAATAGACGGAATCTCAAAATCAACTTCAGCTGTGTCCACAGTACTAGGGGGCCCTACATCTGACAGAACTGTTTTCACTTAATTAATGATATTAAAATCAACAGCTGTATTGTAATCCAACGTCTTTTATATGAAACCTACCAGGTTCGACGCCAAAAAGCGACATCTTCAGGGCGGAACCTGCCATCAAGGTACCAATCGCAATGACAAAGACCAATGGAGTTTTCAAATGGAAACAATAAAATTTACTAAGCATGTGCGCCCGCATGTACAACCAAAAAAGTTGTGTGCAGCGGAGCCAAAATCAACTGGATTCCGTATCTTCACAGCAGTAACAAGCCCAGCAACGGTCAGACGACAACTGTCTTCGATGGATTACCAGAGAACTGTTTTCAACTCTGGGTCTGGATATTTTATGGCAGCAGCACGTATAAGTGCATCTGCACGTTCTTCGTGGTTACATCACGTAGCATAATATTATTATAATTTTGTCTGGCAAGACAACTTAAACCTGCAATGTCTTGTTAATCCTTTAAGTTCAGCAATCTCCTGTTTTAATGATTGTCAGGGGTGCTTCTTAAGACGAAAAAAATTAAATCTCGCCGCAGTGACATAAATCTGTGTGTCGTAATGCTCGTCGATTTTTCCAACGATTTCTTCGTAATCGACATCTTCTGGACGAGAGCCGGGAAACAATTTCAGACGTAGAAATGTGCGTCGGCTCAGAGAGTGAACAAAGAGAATGCAAGCGTGCCATTCCGTTAATAGCGTAGGCGGAGGAATGTGTTTGCAGTTGAGTGCAACATTCCGACCAGTTCTCTTCCTTGCAGCTGTACGGGGGAAACTTCGGTGCACCCGTTGGCTGCGGTGCTGCCTGTTGTGAGAGTAGATTCGTCATTTATTGAACACTGAGCAGCAGCCGTTCAATCTCATGCGCCTGAAACTGAACAGCTTCGTTTAAAGATAATTCACGTGAAGGCTCAAAAATGTTGAAACACTTTTGATTAGATACAATAACACAAAAAATAATTGTTGCTGTGAGTAGCGGAACACGGAGCACGTCCATAGAGGCAGGCGAAGGTGGAATTCAAGCCAAAATTTCCCCTTAGCTATTTTTATACATGGTAAACGAAGAAACGCACTTGAAGAAACTTGAGAACCAGACTCTCGCCATTTTTATATGTCGTAGCAAGCCTAGATCTCAGTTCAATGGGTTTGACATCTGGAGGAGGTCGAGTAGACAAAAGAATAAAAAATAAAAAATATATAAAAAATATGGCATTTCAGTCTTTGATCGCTATTTTTTATTTTAAATGAGCGGTTTCAGGTTAGCTGCCCATCTTCAGATCATATATTGCAGTTACAGAGTAACCTGTCAGTACAGAACTATTGGTTTGCTGCCATGTTAGTTATGACAGCGAACCAATAGTTCTGTGCTGACAGGTTACTCTGTAACTGTAACATATGATCTGAAGATGGGCAGCTAGCCTGAAACTGGTCATTGAAAATAAAAAATAGCAATCAAAGACTGAAATGCCATATTTTTATTCAAAGAACGATCGTGGCAAGCCCAATAAGACAATCATGTCTAGTTTTAATACACTCTAATATAGGGAAAAAAAATGACGCACCACGAAGGAATTATTCGAATGTGACGGAAATCGGTAGATGTGATGTACATGTACAGACATACAAATGATTACAGCTTCATAAAAATTAAAAGACTTATTCCAAATAAAAAGAACTTCACAAACTGAATATCTCAATGAAACTTCCTGGCAGATTAAAACTGTGTGCCCTACCGAGACTCGAACTCGGGACCTTTGCCTTTCGCGGGCAAGTGCTCTACCATCATTTTTTTTTTTAATTTTTGCGCGGGGGTCTCAGATGTCAGCGGGGGGAGGGGGGGGCGGGAGTGCTGTCGGCGTGTGGCACCATCCAACTGAGCGGGGGTGACATAAAGATCGCATGTAGGTAATTGGCGAAGAAGGCGCGGTAGCGCGGTCGGTGTTCGACTTCACTGTGGGCGGTTTGTAAGTACTGCCAGAAATCAAGGCGTGATTTGTCGCCATCATTATACATGTAGGTGATCGTCCATCCCTTGACCCATACAATCGCAAGATTTTTGGTGGCGGGGAAATAAGTATTCTCAGGATGGACAAAAGTCCATGGGTCAATCGAGTCCGGCGGAACGCGAAGGTAACAGGCAACGAACTGTCGGGCAAGTTTCCAGACGTCACTGGAGGCAGCACAAGTCAGTTGATGGACATCATCATCCACGAGGTGGCAAATGGAACAAAGTGGAGAGTCCTTTAGTCCGATGGCGTGAAGACGATGATTTGAGGCGAATTTTTCATTTGCGACTTGGTACCATGTTGCCCGGACGTTGGAGTGAAGAAAAGGCTGGTGGATGTGACGCCAAACCGTGGGCCACCGCGTGGACGGATGTCTCAGTTCGATATTGTTGCTGGATATGGAACGAAGGAGTGGGGTGTAAAAATCTTTAGGTCGAGGAGAACGCGTGGTCAGTAAGTGTGTGTGAGCATAACTGAAGTCGACGATGAAATCAGAAATGTGCGTCAGATGGTGCTTGATGTGTCCGACTGGTACTGGTGGTGTTATGGTCGCGGGCACAAGAATTTCCAGCAAGCTGCGCGTAAGGGAGGTGCCCCCGTGCCACTGCTTGTGCATGGTGGACATGTACAAGGACGCCGCGCGGAGTCGCACATTGACAAGGCCGAGGCCCCCCGCTCACGGGGGAAGGGTGAGCGTGTCGTAGCGGACCTTAAAGAGCGTACTGGCCGTACGGAAGAATCCGAAGGCAGCCTGGAGGCTGCGTCCAATAGTTGATGGCAGCGGGAGGACCTGTGCAATGTGGACCATTCTGGACGCCACATGTTGATTCAGGTATTGGACACGTTGTAAAGAATCGAGTCGTCGGAGAAGATTTTGTCGCACCGTCGTGCGGATAGTTTGGCGTGCACGCCGAAAATTGATGGCAGCGGAGCGGCGCACGGTGGAGGTGAAAATGATACCAAGGTATCGTATTTTTTGTACACACGGGAGAGGTGCTAAGTCGTCGTGTGAGAGGCCAAGTCCAATGGGCATCGCCGCGGATTTAGCCACATTCATGTTACTGCCCGCTGCAGTGCCGTACGTTGATATCAAATCAAGTACCGTGTGTGTTTCACTCCGTGAGCGGATCAAGAGGAGGAGGTCGTCCGCATACGCACGACTTCGAAAACTGTGCTGTCGCAGAGTGAGACCAGAAAGGTGGCTCGTCAGACTCCCGATGAGTGGCTCCAGGCTTATTGCATACAGTAGGGTCGAAAGTGGGCAGCCTTGCCGTACGGAACGCCGGATCGCCACTGGTCCTGCCACACGGCCATTAACCTGAATCAGCGATTCGGCGGTGCCGTACAGGCGCCGGATCACGTCGATAAAGGCTGGTGGAAAACCCATGCGGTTCATCACTGAGAACAGAAAAAGATGCCGCACTTTGTCGAATGCGCTGTCGAAATCAATGGCAACCACTGCGGCGCGGAGTCTGCACGCCGCTGCCAGTGCAATTAAATCGCGACATTCTCCTGTGGCCGTTTGTGTATTAACTGAGCCGCCCGGAGTTGTCTGTTCCGGGGATAGAATGCTTGGAAGGACCTTGCGGCATCGCGTTGCCAGTAGGCGTGTAAAAATTTTACAGTCTGCATTAAGCAGAGTCAGGGGACGGTAATGTGCTGTCGTCACACCTGGTGTCGGTTTGTGGATGGGTATAATAATTCCCGTGACGAAGGACGGCGGTACGGCATTCCCCATCGTCAGCAGTTCATGAAACATCGTTGTCCACCGTGACGCCATTAGTGTGAAGAAAGTGCGATAAAATTCTATCGGCAATCCGTCGACACCAGGTGACTTATTCAAAGCACCTTTTTTGATTGCATCGTGGATTTCGTCACGCGTAATGGGCTCCATCAGCTCGTCCGCTTCGTCGTTGGTGAGGGTGCGAGTTACGTGTGGTAACACAGACTCCTCAGCGTCGTTGTTGGTAGTCTCCTCCTGGTACATTGTGCGGTAGTGGTCGACAAAGGCACTGACGATTTCGGCCTGGCAAGTGACGTGCTGGCCGCGACAGGTGGTGATCTCGGTGATGAGTTGTTGTCGTCGATGTTTCCTATCGGAGGCGATATGATGCATGGTCGGATGTTCTTGTTCCGCCGAATCTTGACATCGGGTTCGCACCATAGCCCCCTGCAGTCTACGGCGTGTCGAAGTTACAATTTACGCCTTAATCCTGCTGCGTTCCCTCCGGGTGTCGTGGGTGGGCGGTTGGGCGTCCAGGTCGCGGAGAACGGCGTAGAAATAGTCGGTAGTGTGCCGGCGCCACATAGCAACTTCCTTTCCATACCGAATCAAAGTACGTCGAATGGCAGGTTTGGCACATTCCAGCCACCAGGTCAAGGTCGTACAGTATTTAGGTAAGCGACGTTCACAGGTGGCCCATGTCTTGGTAACACGTTGAAGACATTCGGGATCGTGAAGATGGGAGGTGTTTAGCTTCCACGGTGCACGACTACGCCAGACCACTTGCTTGGGGAAGAGAATGTTGCAGATGTAGGCACAGTGGTCCGAAAAGGCCAGGGGCCAAAGTTCTGCACCATGGACTGCAGGTGTGAGTTCCCGAGAGACGTAAATTTTATCAAGGCGGCTCGCGGAGTGACTCGGCTGGTAAGTATGTCCAGGCGCGTCGCCGTGCCGAACTTCCCAAGTGTCGCGGAGTAACAGATCTCGGACGACAAGACGCAGTTCTTGACAGGTGTTGTAGTGGGGCACTTGATCTTTAGGGTGCAATACACAATTAAAATCACCCCCATGCAAGTAATGGTCGCAGCGTCCAAGAAACAAAGGAGCGATTTCTTCTGAATGGAAGATTGCCCTGTCGCGTCTGCGGGTGGAGCCTGACGGAGCGTAAATGTTGACGATACGCGTCCCCATGACGGTGACGGCCATGCCTCTGGCAGATGGAAGGTATGTGATATCGGCCACTGGAATGCCTTCTCTGGCGTAGATGGCTAAGCCGCGTCCCAGGTGGTCACCAGGAGAAAGATAAGTGTTATATCCCGCGACGTCAGGAAGTGTGGCCAAGTGTACTTCCTGTAGTAGTGCGATATCGACGTCTGACGCCCATATCATCTCTCGCAGCAGTTGAAGTTTCACTGGTGAGCTAATGGTGTTAGTGTTGATCGTCGCTATTCGGTAGGTTTGGAGCCGCACCCCGCCGTGGAGGGGAACTCCACCGGCGGAGAATGAAGAGGGGCGAGGCAACGGCGAGTCGTCCCGTACGCCACCTGACGGTGTTATCAGCGGCGTAACGATGCTTCCGTCTGGGGTAACTCTGTCCCCAGCGTGTTGTCCGGGTCCTCATCGACATCCTCACTCCACACCATGGAAGGCGTTGTCGTTCTCATGATCGTACGTTCCACTTCGCTCGTAGGGGCGGAGGACGTCTCGGCGGCAGTAGAGACGGTGGAGTTCATTGGTTCAGGAGCATCTGGGCGAGCCAGTAGAGTAGGCATCGACACATCCCCAGTCGGCGTCATGTTGTCGTCATTCGTATCGTCGTGTAGGTTCTCCGAGGCCTCGTCGGGTCTGACGGCCTCTAGAGCATCAGGGGGAGGTGATCCGTCTCGTTCCGAGACCGTACGGCGCCTCCTCTTGCGCCTCTTAGGTGAACGTTGTTTGCGGGTTCGTCCCTCCGTGTCGGAAGACGGAAGGGAGTCGCGTCGCTCTGAGAGGAAGGCCGTCGCGGGAACGTCAAATGAAGGGGTGTCCATATATTCAGGCGGGTGGGTGTCGGAAGTCGTCGCTGTTGGTAGTGGCGCCGGAGTAGCGTCAGGATTTGAGCGCGACGTGTCGGCCCCGGCGGTATCCGTAGCAGCTGGAAGGGTCACCGTTACGTGGTCCGATGGGCGGCGGCCGGTGGGAGGAGAAGAGAGCACCGATGCGTAGGTAGCAGCTGGCAATTGGGTGATTCGTCGCTGAAGACACTCAGATCTGAGGTGGGCTTCTTTGCCGCACCCGGATCAGCTCTTGAGTTGGCCGTCGTATATGACAACCGCGCGGCACCCGCTAATTTGCAGGTAAGATGGCACGTGGCGGTGGAGGTCGATGGTGATCTGCCGTACACCGTTAAGAACGGAGTACGTTTGGAATTGCGCCCAGCGTTCGGCAGTGTGGCCATGTACAGTGCCATAGAGGCGGAAAGCCGCGATAACGTCTTCCGCCGGAAGGTCGAACGGGAGTTCGAAAACTCGTATGGTGCGCATTCCTATGCCGGCATGGTCGACAGTGACCGCTCCGACATTGCCGTCGGCGTGGCAAAAGCGTAATCCATGGTTGGTGTCACGAAGTATTCTTTCACATACCGCGTCATTGACGACTTTGACGTACACAGTACTGCATAATATGGACAAATGGATGCCCAAGATGTCGGAAGCTGGGATCTTAGCAACGTCGCGTAGGAAGCGTTCCACTTTCAAGGCCTTTGCTCATGCGTATTCGTTGCAGAAGTTGAATCGTAATGTTGATTTTCGAAAACGGTTGACCATGGTTCTAGTGCAAGTAAGCGACACGTAAGTGACGGCCGCTGAAATGTAAACAACAGCGAGCGCGCGTGCCCCGCAGGCGGAAACAACAACACGTCCGCACTGCACGGCGGCGAAAGCCGGACTGACCACTGAGCTACCGAAGCACGACTCACGCCCGGTACTCACAGCTTTACTTCTGCCAGTATCTCGTTTCCTACCTTCCAAACTTTACAGAAGCTCTCCTGCGAACCTTGCAGAACTAGCACTCCTGAAAGAAAGGATACTGCGGAGACATGGCTTAGCCACAGCCTGGGGGATGTTTCTAGAATGAGATTGTCACTCTGCAGCGGAGTGTGCGCTGATATGAAACTTCCTGGCAGATTAAAACTGTGTGCCCGACCGAGACTCGAACTCGGGACCTTTGCCTTTCGCGGGCAAGTGCTCTACCATCTGAGCTACCGAAGCACGACTCACACCCGGTACTCACAGCTTTACTTCTGCCAGTATCTCGTTTCCTACCTTCCAAACTTTACAGAAGCTCTCCTGCGAACCTTGCAGAACTAGCACTCCTGAAAGAAAGGATACTGCGGAGACATGGCTTAGCCACAGCCTGGGGGATGTTTCCAGAATGAGATACTGGCAGAAGTAAAGCTGTGAGTACCGGGCGTGAGTCGTGCTTCGGTAGCTCAGATGGTAGAGCACTTGCCCGCGAAAGGCAAAGGTCCCGAGTTCGAGTCTCGGTCGGGCACACAGTTTTAATCTGCCAGGAAGTTTCATATCAGCTCACACTCCGCTGCAGAGTGAAAATCTCATTCTGAATATCTCAATAATGCGTGGTTTCACCTCTGGCCCTTATGCAAGCAGTTATTCGGTTTGGCACTGACTGATAGAATTGTTGGGTGACCTCCTGAGAGCACATTGCAAGGCTTCCCAGATATGCTCAATGATGTTCATGTCTGGGGAGTTTGGTGGCCAGCGGAAGTGTCTGAACTAAAAAGAGTGCTTCTGAAGCCACTCTGTAGTAGTTATTGAAGTGTTGGGTGTCGCATTGTGCTGCTGGAATTGGTCAAGTACGTCGGAATGCACACTGGACATGAATGGCTGCAGGTGGTCAGACAGGATGCTTAAGTACGTGTCACCTGTCAGAGTCGTACCTAGACGTATCAGGGGTCCCATATCACTCCAACTGCACACGCCCACTCCATTGGGGAGCCCCACCAGCTTGAACAGTACCCTGCTGACATGCAGGATCCATAGATTCATGACGTTGTCTCCATACCCGCTCATGTCCGTCCGCTCAATACACTTTGAAACGAGACTCGTCCGGCCATGCAACATGTTCACAGTCATCAAAAGACTAATGTCAGTGTTGACGGACCCAGGCGAGGCGTCAAGCTTTGTGTCGTGTGGTCATCAAGGGTACACGAATGGGCCTTCAGCTCCGTAAGCCCATATCGATGACGTTTCGTTGAATGATTCGCACGCTGACATTTGTTAATGGGCCAGCATTGAAATCTGCAGCAGTCTGCGGAAGGGTTGCACTTCTGTCACGTTGAACGATTGATCCTCTTCAGTCGTCGTTGGTCCCGCTCTTGCAGGATCTTTTTCCGGCCGCAGCGATGTCAGAGATTTGATATTTTACCGGATTCCTGACATTTACGGTGTACTCGTGAAATGGTCGTGCGGGAAAATCAAATCCCCACTTCATCGCCACCTCGGACATGCTGTGTCCCATCGCTCGAGCGTCCACTATAACACCACGTTTAAACGCACTTACATTTTGATAACCTGCCACTGTAGCAGCAGTAACCGATGTAACAACTGCGCCAGACACTTGTCTTATTTAGACGTTGCCGACCACAGCGCCGAGCTATGCCTGTGTACGTATCTGTATATTTGAATACGCATGCCTATACCAGTTTCTTTTGCGCTTCAGTGTAGCTCACCAAAAGACCATGAAAGTAAAATTAGTGAGATTGAGATTCAAGTTCACATAGTGGCTTGCCAACAATCTTTGCTTCCCGCGAACCATTCGCGACTGCAACAGGTGGCACGTAAAATACCCTCCCCCGCACACCGTACGGTGGCTTGCGAGGTGTAGATGCAGAAGTTCACATAAATTATAGAGTGATGAATGTAGTGCTACAGAAGAATGCTATAGATCAGATGAGTAAATGTAGCATATCTTTCACTTAGACTGTTGTTTATTTGATCTTTCTCTCTTTTGACAATCGTGTCGCCTCATGAAGCCATTTTCTAGTGGTTATCTGCATGAAAAAACACACTGTGTTACTGATACGAAATGAGAGCACAATGGCGTCAATATAAATTAGCTTATTAATAGTTACCTTTAAATTTGCCAAATATCGAAATTAGTAGCGCCTTCACAGTCTGCGTGGGATTCAGGTTTCGTGTTTTTTCGTTCAGATCGAATTCCTACGTCATTTAAATGTAATATTCATCAAACGTATGCTCATTGACGTATATCTAATTCTTGTATTTATGAAAAGTGAATGCCTTCTGGTTTCTAAATACTTATTGCACACAAAAAAATTCAGTTCCATTTCAACACAAATTCTTAATTACCGCTTTTTTTACAACATAATTTTATAAGGATGGTTTAAATTTAAAAGAAAAATGTAATTTATTTTTTCCCCTCCTATTGTATTTTATGCTTCACGGGAAATGTTCAGGGGACATGAACGTCTGCTTAAAAATTTGCATTGCCTGAGAATGGAACGCAGGCTCTTACATGACGAGCAAGCATTCTACCACAGAGCCACGCTTTTTGTCGAAAACATTGATATTGATAATTTCAAAATCGATATTCTAGAGAGTTTTTAGAGTTGCATTGATGCTTTGTTTGATTGGTGTTACTCGTATGATTCTCGGTATTCATTATATTTTCAGCTACTTTAATTTTATTTAATCAAATAAACATCTTCTCTTTTAAGCGTCACGTCCTGTATACACTGAAGAGCCAAAGAAACTCGTTCACCTGCCTAATATCGTGTTGGGCACCCGCGAGCACACAGAAGTGCCGCAGCACGACGTGGCATGGACTCGACTAATGTCTGAAGTAGTGCTGGAGGGAATTTACATCATAAATCCTGTAGGGCCGTCGATAAATCCGTAAGAGTAAAAGGAGATGGAGATCTGTTCCGAACAGTACGCTGCAAGGCATCCCAGATATGCTCAATAATGTTCATGTCTGGGGAGTTTGGTGGCCAGCTAATGTGTTTAAACTCAGGAGAGTGCTCCTGGAGCCAACCTGTAGCAATTCTGGTCGTGTTGGGTATTGCATTGTCCTGCCGTAATTTCCCAAGTCCTTCGGAATGCACAATGGACGTGAATGGATGCAGGTGAGCAGACAGGGGCTTACATACTTGTCACCTGTCAGAGTCGTATCTAGACGTATCAGGGGTCCCATATCATTCCAACTCCACACCCCCCCACACCATTACAGAGCCTCCACGAGCTTGAACAGTCCCCTGCTGACATGCAAGGCCCATGGATTCATGATTTCTTCTCCATACCTGTACACGTTCACCCGCTTGAAACAATTTGAAACGACATTCGTCTGCCCAGGCAACATGTTTCCAGTTATAAATAGTCCATTGTCGATGTCAACGGGCGCAGGCGAGGCGTAAAGCTTTGTGTCGTGCTGTCATCAAGGGTACAAGAGTGGGCCTTCGGCTCCGAAAGCCCGTATCGACGATGTTTCGTTGAATGGTTCACACGCTGACGCTTGTTGATGGCCCAGCATTGAAATCTGCAGCAATCTGCGGAAGGGTTGCACTTCTGTCGCTTTGAAAAATTCTCTTCAATCGTTGTCGGTCCTGTTCTTGTAGGATCTTTTTCCGGCCGCAGCGATGTCGGAGATTTGATGTTTTACCGGAGTTCTGATATTCGCGGTACAGTCGTGAAATGGTCGTACGGGAAAATCCCACTTTATCACTATCTCGAAGATGCTGTGTCCCATCGCTCGTGTGCCGACTGTAACACCACGTTCAAACCCACTTAAATCTTGATAACCTGCCATTCCAGCAGCAATAACTGATCTAACAACTGCGCCAGATACTTGTTGTCTTATGTAGTCGTTGCCGACCGCAGCAACGTATTCTGCCTTTTAAAAATGGTATTGTTTTTTTATTGTTATTAAATAATATATACGTTTATTTGATACCACAAACGTCAGTCGTTAGACCACAGTCACTAAAACAATAAAAGTTTTAAAAGGTTACACTGCTCAAACGGGTTATGCAGACGCAGTGCGATGCGCTAGATCCATACGGCGAACACGGAGGTCTTTTATGTCGGTAGTGCCACACGGCTATTCGGAGCCCGGTCTTCTTGCGACAGTACATTCTTCTGACCACCGCTGCCAGTAATCATACGATATATAGTAGCTGTATTCCTGGCAGATCTTTCTGTAGTATCGCAGAAGGAACGTCTAGCTTCTCGTAGCCCTGTTACAAGACCTCGTTGAAACTCAGTGACGTGTTTATAATGGCGTACTTGTCGTCTTAAGGGCGTACTTAACTAACATCAGCTTACGACATCGAGTCTCAAGGGAAACTAACACTCACAACCGTTACAGCGTATATTTACAGTAAACCTGATTCGCATGCTCATAGTTGGGCTACTAACGTCACCGTTATGCGACCGGCACGAAATTTGAGTAGACATCGTCTTTATGATGTAGAAGCACGCCTACCAACTTCCGTTTATGCCGCACAACTCCTTCTTGGTGTTGCGATTTCTTTTCCGTCAGCGTATTTTTACTATTGTTTTCTGTGAGAAATCCAATTTTAATTTTGTTATGCCCGCATTCATTCACAAATATTTCGTTGCGGTGCCCTGTAGGCAGAAGAGGTAGATTGAGTAATTAATGGGGAATTACTGAATCGAACTGGGTAAAGAGAAACTTATGGCACAAGTTGACTAGAAGAAACGATAAGTTGACAGGACGCATCCTGAGTGGTCAAGGAATCGCCAGTCTGGTAATGGAGGGTGTAAATTATGGAGGGAGAATAGGGCACGAATACAGTACGCAGTTAAAATGGATTTAAGTTAAAGTAGTTATACAAAGATGAAGAGGTTAGCACGGGATAGACTAGCATTGGAAAGGTGCACCGAATCAGTCTTCGGTATGAAGATCAGAACAACAACAAAAGGAAAATGAAAACTGATTCATCACTTTACCTAAGACAAACAATTTCATGTTTTCTTTAACGGCAGGCTATTGCACAGTCCAAACCAATGCGTGCCCCGGAAGGGCTTTTGGCTCCCCGCCGTGTTTTGACAGGAAGCATTTTTTGCGTCGCCTACCGGCGCTCGTGACCACGTCACCACGCCAGCTGTTGACTGGCGTCTGTGAGATGGGGCGGCCAGCGAAGTAGTCAGTTATAGCCAAGGGCGGGGCGGCGTCGCGACGCGCAGTCCCAGATTAAACACTCCGCAAAACTGGCGGCCGTGCCGTGTCGTCACCTGGACATCTGGTCCACACGCCAAGCATGCACTTCTGCCAGACTTTTTGTTATTTTCAGCCCAAGCACACAAAGGCGACATGCGGTTTCTGAGAAACGCGGTATTCGGGGTATCACCTGAAATCGCTATAAACTCTAAGTTAAGAGCTTCACTCTATAAACGTCCGACAATTCAGCACGTAGTTCACACTTGTGAATTTCGCCAGAACTTTGCGTCGGTGCCTGTAACTAGGAACACTGTTGTATGGGGCCTCTCCACAGTGTTGCTGAGAAGGTATTTTCTATTTTTTGACGAAGTAGATGTCGAGATGGATGTTTGGGGCAAGCCGGAACTTTGTGCCAGGCTAGTATTCGTGCTCGGCTCCCAGTGGCGTTTAGAAGGTATTCAGGGGACCCAGTGACTGTTGAAAAGTTTCATTCAACCCTTGGCGTAGGCAATACCCAATTCAACAAGACAGTAGAGAAATCCTCCTCTGAAATGGCAAAGAAAAACGCAATGGCAACCGTTTAGAGGATACATACGAGAATGCAACTGTGACAAGAGTGTTATTTTATGTAATTTAGAACTCTTTTGAAGACAAGGATAATAATGTTTGTAGTAAGTCAGATCTTAATATTAGAATGTGTATAATTCAGATAACTAAAATGTTGGTAAATTAGTCTCACTTACAATATGTTTGAACAAAGCCCTCATTTCTTCAACATGAGCATCATAATTACGTTCATTTCCTTGTTGCCCGCTTTTTTTTGTTTTATGGATAAATAATGGTTCAAATGGCTCTGAGCACTATGGGACTTAACATCTGTGGTCATCAGTTCCGTAGAACTTAGAACTACTTAAACCTAACTAACCTAAGGACATCACACACATCCATGCCCGAGGCAGGATTCGAACCTGCGACCGCAGCCGTCGCGCGGTTCCAGACTGTAGTGCTTAGAACCGCTCGGCCACTCCGGCCGGCTCCAATGGAAAGAGTAGGCAGCGCCACACCGCCAGGAAAGCAGAGTTCAGTGCCCCTCAACTTAACCAGCCGCCCATCGTTGGTCGACCCAGTTTGGTCACAGACTTCGAGACCATCAGTACTTAGTAATAAGAAGACTGTTCTTAGCCTGTGTTCTGTAACATGTAACAGTAATTACAGGTAGGAAGCACAGGAAGTAACTCAAGCCACCTCATAACAAGAAATTATGTTCCCCAAAAAGTTCTATTAATCTGAAAGTGTTTTGTGTAGATGATTTTGGATTCCTGCCACCGGCCATCGCAACTTCTGTTCATCCTTGTTTGTGTCATTGCTGACACAGTAGCCGACACAAGAGTGACTGTCCATCTTCAGGAAGACCATGAGGGTTTGATGAAGATCATTTAAACGCATTGATCCACAATGATCCACATCAGTGTACTCGATAATTGGCAAATCTGATGAAACGTGATTATTCCACCACTGTGCGACATTTGTACATAGTAGCGAGGGTTCAAAAGTAGGGTGTATGGAAACCACCCAATCTAAGCCAGGAGCTTCCAAACTTTTAATTTACCCGGGCCACACTGACAGAATACGAGTACTTTTGGCCTGCATAATATACTTAACACAAACAATAACCAATGAGAAGAAAACAAAATAATGGATCAATGAAATGAACATGTGAGAAATGTTGTAGGCAAGGCGAGTGGCCGACTTTGGTTTATTTGGACAATTTTAGGGAAGAATGGTTCACCTGTAAAAGAGACCACATATAGGACATTGGTGCGACCTATTCTTGACTACTGCTCGAATGTTTGGGATCTGTACCAGGTTGGATTTAAGGAAGTCATTGAAGCAATTCAGAGTTGGGCTGCTAGATTTGTTATTGCTAGGTTCAAACAGCACATAAGTGTTACAGAGACGCTTCGTGAACTTAGATGGTAATCCCCTGGGGCAATGCGACGTTCTTTTCGGGAAACACTATTGAGGAAATTTAGAGAAGCAACATTTGAACCTGACTGCCAAACGATTCTAATGCCGCCAACATACACTGTACATAAGGACCACACAGAGACAAGATACGAGAAATTAGGGCTTGTACAGAAGTATACAGACAGTCGTTTTTCCTTCACTCTATTCGTAAGTGGGACAGGAAAAAAAATTAGTAGTGGTACAGGTTATCCTCCACCATGCACCGTATGGTGGCTTGTGGAGTATGTATGAGGAGGTAGATGAGTGAAAGAACAGCATTATGTGCCGGAGTTTCAAACTGAGAATATCCAGTTTATCGTATCTGTGCTGGCGTAAGCTGGCGCCAGCGCACCGTATGGCAAAGAGGTTGCGAGAAAATCGACAGAGGCCAAAAACAGACTAGCAGGCAGCGTTCCGCCAACGCCTTCTGGGCCGCCAGTATTTAGACAGCCTCCGTGGACTGGAAGGCCAGCCCGTCACAGTCCGTCATACCCAGTCAGTTCCAGTCTGTCATCAGTCGCAGACCAGTGGGAGTCGCAGTAGCAGTTTGCTCCCCTGCTAGCTCAGAATCAGGCAGCACATGGCAACGAGAATAGTGTACTCCACCAACAGTGAAGGCTAACGTGGACTATTACGGAGAGCTTGTACCACAACGACTATCTTGAATTAAGTAACTCTCTATTCTAATGAATAAACAACACAGTTAATATATGTGTGGAGTTTGTGTTACAGAAAGAGGATCCCGCCCACCAAACAACATCCTCTAGCGACACCGACCATTCCTATGCTGTATCATTAATGATGACGAGAAATGGTGTCTTTATGCCAACATAAGGAAAAGAAGGGAACAGATGAGTCCAAACAAAGCAGAAACTTGTAATGTTCCACCGTTTAGTGAGTAGTTAAAAATGATTTAAGTACTTGTGAATATCTTGCCTTCGGTGTCCCTCGACGACTGCATACGTCAGCTAAAATATGCTTGTTCAATAAATACAGGATATCATAATGGATTTCACTACAATGATGTAGGCCACAACTGAAGTAAAGTAAATACGTAGATTTACTCACTTCAAAACCTGTATCTTATGAGCTCATGCTCAATCTTCGGTGTAATAAGCCTCGTTGTTACTACTACACTGACGATATTAAATAGTCCAGATACAGTAATTTGATAGAAATGCGTGTGTGAGGTCCATTGCATTGTTCAACACTAATACTCAACAAAGTACGAATATGAAGTCACATATCATTCTGCCTTTTGCGATATTAAATCAAACTGTTTAACATTCCGAAAGAATCCCGTCATTTCACTGCTCTAATATACTGTTTTAGACAATGTCCAGCACACGAGTAGCTCTATTGTAAATCCAAACCTGAATCATTCACCAAGAACGTATCTCAACTGTAGGTACAGATCTGTCCTGTAGTGAGTCCAACACTCATCTGCCCTAACAATACTCGAGGCCGTGTATTTATACTCTTCCTACCATGTACTACTGGTTATAATAATACAAAACATAATTTATAATATGAAATAGTTTAACATCATCAAGCACTCTATAATATTCCCTACTTTACTAGAACAAGTTTAAGACATTTTCTAAACACATAAAAATCACATTAATATTGAAATTGCAGAAATAAGCGTTCTAACAGTGGTAAACGATCAATGATCTATATTTTGTTAATTAGGCTCCACATTTAATTCCTGCCATTTACAGATGATGATAACGAAATATATTATTCTTTTATTTAAGCATTTTCCATATATTAATTTCCTGAATCTGATTTTGATTATTTATGGTACAAATGGTTTTGTAACTACTATTGTTTGGTTTTGTTATTATTCTTCTAAAAGCCTTTTTTCATATTATCGAAAAGTAATTGAATGTAATTATAGCTGCCGGCCGCGGTGGCCGAGCGGTTCTAGGCGCTTCAGTCCGGAACCGCGCGACCACTACGGTCGCAGGTTCGAATCCTGCCTCGGGCATGGATGTGTGTGATGTCCTTAGGTTTAAGTAGTTCTAACTCTAGGGGACTGATGACCATAGATGTTAAGTCCCATAGTGCTCAGAACCATTTGAAGCATTTTTGTAATTATAGCTGGAGATATAAGAGTATTGATCTAGTAAATCTAGTAATAGATAATGCACGAGTGGTAACCATAAGCCTGGAATGTTACAAACTCCTTGTAACACGCCCGAAAGTACGAATGGGTGGGGTCTCTTAAAACTGGTTGTCGCTTCTGCTTTTCTAGACCGTGCGCCCTGTCCACACCACGTACCTGATAATCCCGCGGCGGTCGTACTGTTCTGCTCCACACTGCTGCTGGCTTGCCTGAAATTATCTATCGAAATATGCAAGTGGGTTTAGGGGAGCCACTCAACGGTAAAACACAACACTGTTCGACGTCTGGTATGAACAACTATATTCTGAGACGATAAAAGAAAGTTGCAGGTTGCACTGTTTAAATTCTAATTCAGAAGTGTTATCCCATTTAATGGATGAATACAGTCCACAATATCATTCGGACGAGCGTACACGTAACCGACAAGACGCGGGTGATTGTTGATGGTGTGGAAGCCGAATGATCGCACGAAAGTTCTTACGCTCGTCACGCATACACAGATATTTGGTACCAGTCCTCCTTGACGCTAGTAATAAATTTTAACACTGTGCACAAGGTCAAATTTACAGTTCACAGTTCTCAGTTGTACGAGCGTGCGCGTAACCGTCGCGGCGCGGCTGATTGTTGATGACGCGGAAACGCGATGACCTAACGCACGTTCTCACGCTCGCTACAAGACACTGGCACTTGTTAGCACTCTGTTATGGTAACTAGTTTTTGCTGATTCACATTAGTTCATTCTGAGAGACCGAACACGGCGCGGATGATTGATACTGTACGGTATGACACGCAACGAGAGGATACACAAATACGTTATCAGCTACACTGCCCCTTTTTTAAATTGCTTCTTGACGCACTTTCCTCTGAATCACTTGCATATTTTATCACTTTACTGTAATAACACTTGCAGCAACACTTCAACTTCAATGCTAACAAAGACTCTCACATGTAGAGCTACACACTACACAACATAACAGTTCCGTGTCCCGTTCTCGACTCTTTAGAGACGCGGCTGCCCCCAAAGATACTCCACAACTAAGCCAGCGATATGGCAATACGCTTACATCCTCTTACAAAGACCTGCATGCATCCACAGAAGATAGCGTTACGCACCTAGTGGAACAGCAACAATGTGGTGTACGATGAATTGCTTGCCCGAGATGTAAGCATCACTGGTGTCATTTATTGCCAACAACTGAGTCCAAGAACAACGATCAGGAGGAATGTGTGAAGTGATGCTACTCCACAATAACGACACCCCGCATTCTGCTAGATTGGCGAAAAGCACTATACAAGAGTTGGGATAGGACGTCATTCCACACTCACCTTATGCACCATATCTTGCGCCCTCGGATTTTCACCTTTTCCGCTATTTATTGAACAACCTTCAAGAAACCTTCTCTCCAGATGAAAATAAGCTCCAAACATGGCTGGACGAGTTCTTTGCCTCAAAACCACCTGATATCTGCAATCGCGGAATGGGAAAGTTACCCCAGCGTTGGCAGACACCAGCAAATAGTGAAAGAGAGTATATTATTGATGATTAAAGTTTGTTATATGTAACTGTTGCATTTTTAAAATGGAAACTGGTTTCGAACTTATGTACAAAATCAGTACATAAGAGGAAAATTTATGTGTCTGTACCGCTCAGAAATCTCATTTGAATATAGTTTGTTTCTGAGAAGATCGTGTTGTGCCTTGTGTAAGAAAAACATACGTCTGTCAGCATATGTAGGAGCATTTGGTGCAAACAGCGTTCCCTACCGAGAAAGCAGTTTACATTCTGCGACGTTGCTGCCCTCATTGGTGTGGGTTCCACGACTGTCGTACCAATATTGTGTGTATAGGTTCATCGCCAGTACCTCAACGGCTTCAGGCGACTTGCACCTGACAGGACAGACATATTGCTTGAGTGGTTGTGTAGGACTATACATCCACGGCGTGCACCGTGAATCATAAAAGTGGCTTGTTTCCAGCGAGGCAAATATGCACACATAAACTGCAGCGGTACTAACTGCAAAAACCGCCACCATTGTTATGGCTTTCTTCGAAGCAGCAGCAGAGAGAGAATCTTATCGACAGAGGAGCGCCCTTTCTGTCTTATTTGATCTTAAGTCCTTCAAAGCTCTTTTAAAATCTGATTCCAATATTCGATCCCATGTCTCTTCCACATCGGCTCCTGATTCTTCTTCTATGGCGTCAAACAAGTCTTCCGCCACATAGAGGCCCTCAGTGTAGTCTTTCCACCTATCCCCTCTCTCCTCTCCATTTAACAGTGAAATTTCCATTGCACTCTTAATGTTACCAACCTTTCTTTTAATTTCACCGGAGGTTGTTTTGACTTTTCTTTATGCTGAGTCAGTCCTTCTGCCAATCACTTGTTTTTCAATTTCTTCACATTTTTTCATGCATCCATTTCATCTTGGCTACCCTGCACTTCCTAACGATTTCATTCCTCAGCGACTTGTGTTTCTGTGTTACTGAATTTTCCAGAACATTTGTACTTCCTTCTTTCATCAGTCAGCTGAAATATTTATTCTGCTACCCATGATTTCTTCGCAGTTACCGCGTGTGTACCTATGATTTTCTTTCCACCTACCGTGATTGCTCTTTCAGAAATGTCTATTCCTCTCCAACTGAACTGGTTGCTGACACCAGACACAGGAGTGCCACTATGCCGTATTTGCCGACGATGCCTGGTTCTGTGTACAAGATCAGCTTGGACATGGCTGCGTGTGGAGGGTTCGAGAAGGGTCAGTGATTCCAGACTCCTGTGCACAACATCTTCGACTTATCTGTGTGCTGAGGTTTCGAGGGGAACGAATGTTTCCAGACAATATTAGTCATTGCCACACAGGCATCGTACACCATATGATCTTGTCTGGAATAGCCCATAATTTTGAGAGCAATCGTTACCTTTATCAATTGTTAAGGCTGTGTCTTATGGTCAGGGTCTCAGTGGCGTTACCTTCTAACAAGATAACATGAGATCTCGCACTTCCTGTGCTGTCCTGATCTATCTCCATACGGATGGTGTTCGACTGTTTTCCTGACAAACATGTCTTCCAGATATCTCACCCACTGAAAACAAATGGTGGTCGGTTTACTGGGAGTCGGTCACGCCGTCAGTCGTCAGACACCAAGACTGACCAACTCAGACCAAGAGCTGAAGCTGCGTGGAATCACCGGAAGACCAGCAGAGGCTAGATCCATTGTCACTACCTGGAGTGGGAACCCTGTAAACAAAAGTTTCGCATCCTGTATACTCCCTTAATCAGGTAGAAACGCGTCGTGTATTTTTCCTACTGTGCAGTAGTTCAAACGTGCAATAAGCTTAACTTCAGTAATTGCTGTCTTTCGGCTTGTTCTATTATGAATGACCAGCAGTGTGTATGTTACTGCCTCAAGGAGTATACAGCTGGGTATTTTAGGTACAAATGGAGCTCCGACACCATACTAGTGGGGGGTATCATTCTCATTTGTCAGGCCCCAGTAACCCCCTTCCGTATCAGAGACCAGTTCTCCACGGCTATACAGCTGTTTCTAAGAACCATAGTCCATTGTCTTTCGTCATCAATTGGTTCCCCTACCGCTGAGATATGGCTTGGGTCATTCACATAGAACAGCCAAAATACACTCCTGGAAATGGAAAAAAGAACACATTGACACCGGTGTGTCAGACCCACCATACTTGCTCCGGACACTGCGAGAGGGCTGTACAAGCAATGATCACACGCACGGCACAGCGGACACACCAGGAACCGCGGTGTTGGCCGTCGAATGGCGCTAGCTGCGCAGCATTTGTGCACCGCCGCCGTCAGTGTCAGCCAGTTTGCCGTGGCATACGGAGCTCCATCGTAGTCTTTAACACTGGTAGCATGCCGCGACAGCGTGGACGTGAACCGTATGTGCAGTTGACGGACTTTGAGCGAGGGCGTATAGTGGGCATGCGGGAGGCCGGGTGGACGTACCGCAGAATTGCTCAACACGTGGGGCGTGAGGTCTCCACAGTACATCGATGTTGTCGCCAGTGGTCGGCGGAAGGTGCACGTGCCCGTCGACCTGGGACCGGACCGCAGCGACGCACGGATGCACGCCAAGACCGTAGGATCCTACGCAGTGCCGTAGGGGACCGCACCGCCACTTCCCAGCAAATTAGGGACACTGTTGCTCCTGGGGTATCGGCGAGGACCATTCGCAACCGTCTCCATGAAGCTGGGCTACGGTCCCGCACACCGTTAGGCCGTCTTCCGCTCACGCCCCAACATCGTGCAGCCCGCCTCCAGTGGTGTCGCGACAGGCGTGAATGGAGGGACGAATGGAGACGTGTCGTCTTCAGCGATGAGAGTCGCTTCTGCCTTGGTGCCAATGATGGTCGTATGCGTGTTTGGCGCCGTGCAGGTGAGCGCCACAATCAGGACTGCATACGACCGAGGCACACAGGGCCAACACCCGGCATCACGGTGTGGGGAGCGATCTCCTACACTGGCCGTACACCACTGGTGATCGTCGAGGGGACACTGAATAGTGCACGGTACATCCAAACCGTCATCGAACCCATCGTTCTACCATTCCTAGACCGGCAAGGGAACTTGCTGTTCCAACAGGACAATGCACGTCCGCATGTATCCCGTGCCACCCAACGTGCTCTAGAAGGTGTAAGTCAACTACCCTGGCCAGCAAGATCTCCGGATCTGTCCCCCATTGAGCATGTTTGGGACTGGATGAAGCGTCGTCTCACGCGGTCTGCACGTCCAGCACGAACGCTGGTCCAACTGAGGCGCCAGGTGGAAATGGCATGGCAAGCCGTTCCACAGGACTACATCCAGCATCTCTACGATCGTCTCCATGGGAGAATAGCAGCCTGCATTGCTGCGAAAGGTGGATATACACTGTACTAGTGCCGACATTGTGCATGCTCTGTTGCCTGTGTCTATGTGCCTGTGGTTCTGTCAGTGTGATCATGTGATGTATCTGACCCCAGGAATGTGTCAATACAGTTTCCCCTTCCTGGGACAATGAATTCACGGTGTTCTTATTTCAATTTCCAGGAGTGTATTATCACCGCTGCCAGCTGCGTGACTCAAGGTTCAAATGGCTCTGAGCACTATGGGACTTAACATCTGAGGTCATCAGTCCCCTAGAACTTACATCTACTTAAACCTAACTAACCCAAGGACATCACACACAGCCATGCCCGAGGCAGGGTTCGAACCTGCGACCGTAGCGGCCGCGCTGTTCCAGACTGAAGCGCCTAGAACCGCTCAGCCACACCAGCCGGCGAGACTCAAGGCTCCCAGGCGATGATGCAGACATGCGACACAGTAAGGAACATACCAGGTGGTTAAAACTAAAGTGCAGATGCTCACGGAGGTCCAGTGGGGTCTATAATTATCGTGAGGCAGTGAAATTTGCCAGATATATAATACTGCATAAATGCGGACCCGATTTACGCTGGAAAAATATTAGTTCCAATTTTGGCCACCAGGTGCAAATCTGTCGCTGTGAATGAAAGAAAGATATATAGAAATGTCTCCGTATCTAATGGATTAGGAACAGGATATAGACAAAGAACGCGAAACAAGTGAGAAAGGCATAGTGTTGGTTTTAGTATTAACCACCACTTAAACAATTTTTTCAGTATGAGCTCTAGAGATGCCGAGATGCTGCGTCTACAAGTGGATCAACAGTTGTTCACAGCAGTTCCAGTGGAATCTGAACAACATGTTCCCGTGTACTGTCGTTCAGATCGGGTAGAGACCGAACGCATCCCTGCTAAACGGGTTCTTTTTGATATCCCCTGAGCCAAAAGCCTCATGGATTCAAATGAACTGGGCTTGCAGGCCGTGCATCAGCAAAAACACTGGAGATAGCGCGTGCGAGGAAGGTTGCATTAAGCAGCTCTTTCACTGGGCGAGCGAGATGAGGTGTTGCCCCATCTTGCGTGAAAACATTGGTTCCCACGCAGTTGTGCTCTTCCAAAGAAGCAATCACACGCTACACAAGGTGGTCTCCATAACGTGCGTACGTCACTGTATACCTGATATGTCCTTTGGGCGCGTTCTCTCCTAAGAAGAACGGACCGAGAGTAAAAGTATTTGTGGATGCATACCACACAGTCACATATGGCAAGTGCAATAGTTCTTCATGCACCATACGCAGTTTAACAATACCCCAGAATCGGCACTTCTGTGTATTCACTGCAGCCTGCAGTGTAAAATGTATCACGTTACTACAGAGTATATTATCCAACCACATCTCATCAACTTTGATCTGTGACAGGAACCTAAGAGAAAATTGAGAACGTTGCTGTGGATCATGAGGTTTCCATTGCTGCACCGTCTTGATCTTGTATGGATTCCAGTGTAATAAAGAGCGCAAATTTTCCCGTGCTGTTGACCATGGGATGGACAATTTTCGTGACACTGCATGAGCTCTAGCACCAGCCGCGGCACATACTGCATGGTCGCTTACAGCAGCAGCAACTTTGTCAATAATTTCCACCAGCATAGCACGCCTGCCTCTTCCAGGTGCCATACCAAGTTCACCAATGTTTTCTAATTTCCGTATCACCTTGTTTAAACCATTTACTGACGTCGGACAGCTCCTCAGACATTTCAGTCGGCGAGACACTGTCAATGCAGTACTGTAATTGCTGCCATTGACATAAAGCAGTTCCATTAACAATGCGCGGTATCTCTTCTCGGTGGTCACGGTGTTCACTCACTTTAAAGCTTGTCAAATGACACCGTGGATGGCATGCCGTCATACAAACAGTGTACAGCGCCAGATTTGAACCTACTGGCCAAAATTGGAAGTATTTTTTTCAGCATAAATCGGTTCCGCATTGATGCTTTAGCGAATCTATCAAGTTTCGCTGCTGCACGGTAATTACAGTACACACTGAACTGCTTTGAGTAGCTCCACGTTGATTGAAAGCACCCAGTATGTAAGGAGAGCAGAGGTGATTGGGGTATCACTCTAATAACAATATGGGATCAAAATGAGGAATCCACTTACAAAATCGATATTGACAATGACTGTATTGTTATGGGCCAGCACCTGGGGATAAGCATCCCTGAAACAACGAAGCTGACCGAGTGTTTGCATGGTTGTGTCGTGATCTAAGTAAAGTGGCTGAACGATGGTGGAATAATGAGTAGACGACAAGGTTATGAACACGTCATCAAAGAATGAAGAGGTTGGGTGCTTGTCTGCTCCGTAAAGTGGGATAGGCGACCGTCTGGGGCAGATCTGACGCCAGAGTAAGATGGTGGTGAGGGCAGAAGTGTTTTGGTCCAAAAATGTTCAAATGTTTGTGAAATCTTATGGGACTTAACTACTAAGGTCATCAGTCCCTAAGCTTACACACTATTTAACCTAAATTATAGGACCTAAATTATCCTAAGGGCAAACACACACACCCATGTCTCCGCCGGTATCAGCCGCACAGCCCATGACTGCAGCGCCCTTAGACCGCTGGGCTGCGCACCATTCGATGCACATTGCTAAAGTTCACGACAGACGACCACCACTCGTTCTCAAGTTGATCCAACATCATCAGTGTGTAACCTCCCCCTCACTTATCGACCTCAATGACAGTGAAAAATTAAACCGCATGTACCCAATGGAAATTTGGGAAAAGCAATCGTCACCGAAGTTACTCTGTCGGTAAAGAGGGAGGAAAGGGTTACATCTAAATTGAAAGGAAAAATGCAAATGAAACTGGTTGAAATTAATTTTGAAAAGGGCTAAAGTTAATAAAGAAAGTAAGTGCAAATGAAACTGGTTGAAATTAATTTTAAAAAGGGGTAAAGTTAATAAAGAAAGTAAATGTGCGGTCGTTACGTTAACAATTAACTGGCGTTAATTAGATATTTGAGATTTGGGGAAAATTACGGTCGCCAATCCTATGGCCAACTACTATAATAACTGAAAAGGAAACGTTAATGTACATATAATTAGCGCTAAAAGCGTGGCAACTGAACGTTGACACGTGTCGTGTGAAAACTGAATGTGTGTCAGAAGTAATAAATTTCGCTACACTCTGACTTAATTTAGCAAAAGAATTAATAAAACCGGAAAACTGAAAGTTAATTTAGTGACTGAAATTAATAGTGAAGTTTGTTTCTGAAGCACTACGAAATTCAGTAAAATAAGGTTAGTCTTGGGCTACCTCAACAATCCTTTCAAAAGCTACTTGAAGCTACGCAATTTAGAAATAAGAGATTTAACTTTGAACTTGAATTAAATGATTCTGAACAATTAACGATAGTAAAATTTAGTACATACTAAGCTGAGCTGCTGTCACAAGTAAGCTTAAATATGGTAACAAAACTCGCACTCTTAATTTGTGCTTGTGTAATCTAAATATTGTACCCAGCTATGAATATCTTAACTGAACTTTGAAATTAAAGCAGTGAAATCGAATGATATTACTTTAATGCTGGCGTTTGAATTTCAACGACACTCGGGTTCATTCCGGAAAAGGAAGGGACCCTGCTTGGTAATGCAATTGGGACAATGAGCAACAAAGGTTCATGCTAAGTTGCTGTAATTTTGTGAGGCAAATGGAACAATTTTAAAAGCAGAGGTCTGTCATACAGTTCTAAAACTTTACGTGCTTCCAGTCTTCCTTGTTGGTTGCTTGAAGGATTGAAGTCGTCGATCGGGGAGGTGGCGACAGTCACTCATTGTCGGCCGTCGCTGTTGCAGAAGCTGGATGTTGGCGCGCCTTCTTCTCGACACGGTCACCAGGCGAAACGGACTGTTGATGTGCGTCAGCTAATGCTTCCCGTCCGCGACACCGTGTCGGCAACTACTATCGCAAGTCGAGCGCAATTACATGCTGCCAAACCCCGAAAGCGCGGCAACTGGCGGGAGCGTCACACAACACACCTGCTCCACCGCCCTACTCCAGCCAGACTCCCTCTGCCCGCGCTCCACGCGGCAGAGTTAACAATACCAAAGATCCTAAACACTTTGGTTCTCCACACGACCTATCGATGTAATCGTTCGATAGCATAGTTCTCCCTAGGCCAGACCCAGCGTAAAAATACAAATAATATTTACAAACAAATGAATTATACATCGACATAAATGCATATATATATATATATATATATATATATATATATATATATATATATATATAGTAAAACAATTACAATATATAAAGACACAGAAATGTCATATCTTCAGGTAACAAAATAAGGAAAAAAATGTATAGTACAATAGATGGAAATAGGAGGATATGCATTTCCGGCGTTACAAGTGCAGTGGGCACAGGGTCACTGAAATTCGATTGTGGATCTATGGAAATGTGTCACTTAGTCAGCAGATTGACATTTATTGTTAAAGCAGGTCATGTCGAGATATGTCGTCGTGAAGGCGTTTGCTGCCGTAAAAATGCACTGCACCAAGGACCCAGGCTGGTGGGTTATGGGCTGCATTATTCTGTGGAGGACATTGTCCTGGACTTCTGTGGTACTTGGAACAGTAATCGAAAGCATCGTGCAGCTGTGGACTGTCTGAGTATTATTGCCACCACCTGCGATCGCTCATGCTTGATGTCTTACCGATGGTGGTGGCATCTTCCAGCAGGATAGCTCTCTGTGCCACAATGCCGGAATCGTGTTGGGTTGGGTTGGGTTTGGTTGTTTTGAGGGAGAGACCAGACAGCGAGGTCATCGGTCTCATCGGATTAGGGAAGGACGGGACAGGAAGTCGGCCGTGCCCTTTCAAAGGGACCACCCCTGCATTTGCCTGGAGCGATTTAGGGAAATTACGGAAAACTAAATCAGGATGGCCGGACGCGGGATTGAACCGTCGTCCTCCGGAATGCGAGTCCAGTGTGCTAACCACTGTGCCACCTCACTCGGTCGGAATCGTGCTACAGAGATTCAAATAGCGTGATACTGATCTAATGGTGATGGTTCATGATGTGTTGGAGAATGTGCCAACACCTTGTAGATAGAGGAGGCCGAAATGCACGCTATCTAACGCAGACGGGCGTGAATTCTGGAACAGGATAAGTAGTGAATTCTAATAAGAAAAGTATGCAGCTCCTTTGGTACTTATCTTTTAATCCATCCTGCGTATACATCGTTCTTGATGAGACATCTGGAGATTGTGGCGATACAAGTGAGACTCTTTTGATACAAGCTATCTAAGGCTAATGGCGCCTTGCTAGGTCGTAGACATGAACTTAGCTGAAGGCTATTCTGTCTCCCGGCAAAGGAGAGCAAAGGCTTCGTCCGTATAGTCGCTAGCAACGTCGTCGTACAACTGGGCGAGTGCTCGTACGTCTCTCGAGACCTGCCGTGTGGTGGCGCTCGGTCTGCGATCACACAGTGGCGACACGCGGGTCCGACATGTACTAATGGACCGCGGCCGATTTAAGCTACCACCTAGCAAGTGTGGTGTCTGGCAGTGACACCACAGTTCAAATGGCTCCGAGCACTATGGGACTTAACTTCTAAGGTCATCAGTCCCATATAACTTAGACTGTAGACTGTAGCGCCTAGAACCGCTCGGCTACCCTGGACGGCCTATGGTGATGTCTCCGATACCAAACTGGCCTGATTTGAACACGGTGGATCACAACTGGGACGCCTTCGTATGCCATCTCAGCAGTCACAAAACACTGTGTAACGTACCCTCTCTCTGTTATTGTTTTTGTTTTTTGTTGTTATTGTTTTCTGTTATTGTAGTTGTAGAGATGTGAAATTATTGTAGCGGTTTGCTTAGTCAGCCGTACTTTGGAATTTTTTGACATTAAGTGGAGCCTGAAACTTGCGTAATAAATACTGCGCGTGAAGTGCGATTTGCGGCATAAACAAAAATTAATTGCGGAGATGCAAACCACAGAATATTAACAGAAAAGCTTTAGAACAATGCGTACGACTGACTAGACACATTCAGAGGGTACGTACATTCGCGTACGAGTGGTTGCGATCTGATGAGAAAGATCTATCTTTTTTTTTTTTTTTTTAAAAAAAAAAATATTACGTACAATCAGGGTAGAGGCACGTACTTTCTATCATTCCTCGTGGCCTGCGTAAAAGAATTGCAATTATTTAAATTTAAGAATATTTCTTTTTCAATCGGACTCTTATTTTTATACGAAAAGGAAGATTGCAGGTTCTGAATGTCTCGGCAACAACACATCGGAATTAATCTTAGCGGCCACCAAAGGAAAGTAGCACAGTCACGTACCTCTATTGTTGAGCAGCGGCGTCGTAGAGATCTTCGCCTTCTCGAATTAACAGAATAATTTGTACTCCGTTGGTATGGGATTTAGGCTTGATCTTGACAGAAATTATAAAACACATTTTTCATCATTTAACACCTTCATTTAACACACACATAGACATGAAACTATACAGTACGTCTTTACGCCAGCACATCACAACAAAAAGGTATTTAATACTAGAATAATAAAAGAATATCGAAATTAGTCCTTTGTCTCTCAATGATAAAAAAGTTTTGTAAAGTATTCCTCTGGTATGATAGTCGAACAAATTTTCTTCTTGTATCTTTGAGATTAAATCACAACATTTTTTAGTTCCTTTTCATCTGGCCCGTATTTTACAGGAATTACGTGTTCCGCGCATAGACATCTGCTGCCAAACACTTCCAGAAACCTACCAAGTACTTGTCGAAACCGTGCCACACGGAATCTCTGTTGTATTGCATTCGAAAGGTAGACCCACACTGTACTCAGCTAGTGGCCGTAGCGTTTTGCATCATCAGTGTAGGTGTTTACCCGTAGCCAGCGACGGTTCGTACCGTGCATTAATCCAGCTGCCCGCCGGCCACTGCGCTGTTTCTTTTCTTTTTCGGTGTCCCATTACTCTGTGGCTGTGCAAGCGTTCTGAGAGATGCATACAGTGCCAGGCGAGCAGTGGCGCGTTCCCGCCGAGGTGACCGACTATGCACTCTTGGCCGGTGGCGGACATCATCCGAGGCGCCCAAAGCGCTCTTCTGGGAAGCAGACCCGCTATTTCGGCGGCGCCGCCAGCGGCCGGTCGCGGAATGCCGCCAAAATATACGGCCCCTCGCGAGTGGCACACAAATAGAGCCGGCAGCGCAGTTCCCAGAAGGCAGTTGCACGAGCCGCCGGCGGCGCGGCCAGCTCTGTGTTTACCTCTGTGCGGAGCGCGGCGCAGCCACTGCCGCCGCCCCGGCGGGAACCGGGGAGCGCCAGCGGGCGCGTCCCGACGCCTGCGTTTCTGGCATCCGCAGCCACTGCGGGGATTCTCCTATACGAGGTTTGTCAGGAAAATACGTATAAAAGTTGAATAATGTCTTTATGTTACAAGTTGCAGTCACCGCCAGGTGGGACTACTGCTGTAATCAATCCCATCGACGCTCAGGTCGAGTCAGAGCACTCTGCGTGAAGGTGGGAGTGTGCGGCAGCTTGTTGACAGTTACCCTTTTTCACCTGCCGTCGGCATGGAGCTCTCTCTGATTGAGGAACAGCGCGTCAACATCAAGTTTCTTGCAAACCTAGGCAAGAACTTTTGAGTGTTTGAAACAGGTTTACGGAGACAATTCTCTGAAGGAACCAACCGTGAAAAAGTGGTTGAAAAGGTTCCGGGATGGCCGAGAAGAAGTGAACGATGGACCCTCGCCCAGGACGCCCGTCGACATCGAGTTCCGAAGCAAATGTTGAACTAATTCGGGCTTGTGTTCTTAAGGACCGTAGATTGGGAGAGTGGTTGCTGACGAGCTGTCAGTCCCCAAAACAATCGTTCACGAAATCCTGGCACAAAAACTTGAAATGAAGAAATTGTGTGCGAAAATCGTACCGAAGCTCTTGACGCCAGAACAGAAAGCAAAGAGGGTCGAGTGCTGTGAGGATTGGTTGGAAGCAGAGGAACGAGGGGACTTTCTCAACCGAGTCATCACTGGAGACGAGTCCTGGTTTTACGAATTCCATGTGGAGCTCAAATCTCAAAGCAAGGAATGGAAACTAGCGGGAGAACCGAGAGCAAAAAAGTCGCGAAAATCAAGGTCCAATGTGAAGACAATGTTCATTGTTTTCTTTGATTCTAGGGGCATTGTTCACAAGGAATTTGTCCCTCCCGGCCAGAAAGTGAACGGAAATTTTTACGTTGAAGTTCTGACACGTCTCTGAGCTCGTGTGGCCCGAGTTCGACCGGAGTTGGCAAAAGGAGGCAGGTGGATCCTTCATCACGACAATGCGCCAGCTCACACGTCGCTCGTTGTGCGCGAGTTTTTGGCCCGAAGCTCAATCACCGTGACAGACCACCCGCCTTATTCACCCGATTTAGCCCCGTGTGACTCCTTCATGTTCCCGAAATGCAAAATGGTGCTTCGGGAGCGGCACGTGGGAGATGTGGAAGCCACCAAGGCGGAAACTACACGGCAACTGAACAACATCTCAACTGAAGACTTTCAGCAATGTTATCAACAGTGGAAACGGCGTTGACGGAAGTGTATCCCGTCTCAGGGCGAGTACTTTGAAGGAGACCATATTGTAATACCTGAATAATTGTAAAATCAAGCTATTATTCAACTTTTATACGTATTTTCCGGACAAACCTCGTACACCGGGAACAACTACGCGAGCATTGAAACACATTCAAGCGTATGGGTGTGTACTGGTAATCGGCACGAATCTTTACACTCCTCGGTAATCTACAACGGTCGTTCAATAAGTAATGTCCCACATTTTTTTTAAAAAGCCATTAATGTGTAACACCCCACCCGTTGCTTGTCCGATTTTTGCGTGTGTTCGCCCCTGACAAACAACTTACACAGAAATTGGGAGTGGAACTGTACGCCGAAATGGATAACGCGAGTTTTAAACGTGGCTCAGTCACCCCTAATTAATCTGCGGTAGTAGTGTTGACGATAAATCACACATAGATGTGACTCTTCAGGCTTTCCCGGCGGATATGATGTAAATAGTCTTCACGAGTGTGCCGCCGGATGACGTTGTGCAAATCCCACAGTATTTCCTCGGAGCAACTGTCGGACATCATCAGGTGGTTGAACCTCGCTGGTGGCTAGGTACGACTGACAAGATGCGCATGTCGACGCCGCTGTATATAGAGCACGCGCGTGAAGATTGCGCAGGCACGGGAACCACGCATGCGCAAAAATTTGCAGATAGATGGCGCCAAACTCAAACGCCCTCTGCCGAGAAACGCAGAGCGGCCATTCTGCGCGTGCGCTGACGCTGTATTTACTAACATGCTGCCAAAGTTATGACGGGTCTATTATCGAAAGCTCTTTGCTTTCTCGTAGTGATTTAACAGCAGCCAATGCAGGGTTCCAGGCTGTACTCAATTGAAATCCCGCATCCCTGTTGATAAGGTTCTCAGCTGTCCGGATATGTATTGCTTCCTTAATGACTCAGTCCCAGAAAGAGGATGCTGGGGATAAATCTTCCGTCTTTTCATAAATCATGTGATGTCCTGTGTACAGACAGTGTTCTGCAATTGCCGACTTCTCTGGTTGGCGTAGGCGTGTATGACGCTGATGTTCATTGCAACGTTCTTGTACTGTGCGACATGTGTGACCTATATATGCCGCCCCACACTGACAAGCAATCTTGTACACACCACGTTTCCTCGGACCGAGATCATCCTTAACCGAACCTAACAGGTTCCTCAGTTTTGCAGACTGTCGGAAAACACACTTGATGTCATATCTATCGAGTACTCTTCCGATTCTTGACGACATGGCACCAAAGTACGGCAAGAAGGCCAAGGTGGTGGGTGTCTCGTTTCTTCATTCTGCTCCATAGATTGAACTCGCTTGGGCCTGAATGCATTACGTATCTGTCTCTCAGAATAACCGTTTTGAAGGAAGACTGTCTCCAAACGTTGCATCTCACTCGGCAGGCTTTCAGAGTCAGATACCACAAGCGCACTATGAACTAGCGTACGTAATGCACTACCGCATTGTGCTGGATGATGGCAGCTTGTGGCCTGCAAATATAGATCTGTATGCATTGGCTTGCGGTATACTCTGTGTCCCAAAGTTCCATCTGCTTTCCTTCGTACCAAAACATCAAGAAAAGGTAATTGAGTACAGCCTGGAACCCTGCATTGGCTGCTGTTAAATCACTACGAGAAAGCAAAGAGCTTTCGATAATAGACCCGACATAACTATGGCAGCATGTTATAAACACAGCGTCAGCGCACGCGCAGAACGGCCGCTCTGCGTTTCTCGGCAGAGGGCGTTTGAGTTTGGCGCCATCTATCTGCAAATTTTTGTGCATGCGTGGTTCCCGTGCCTGCGCAATCTTCACGCGCGTGCTCTACATACAGCGGCGTCGACATGCGGACCTTGTCAGTCGTACCTAGCCACCAGCGAGGTTCAACCACATGATGATGTCCGACAGTTGCTCCGAGAAAATATTGTGGGATTTGTACAGCGCCATCCACTGGCACACTCATGAAGACTATTTACAAATCACACCTATTTTGACTTCCAAACATGAACGATCACGAACACTTACGGTGTTCAATGACATCAAACACATACACAAAAATAAAATAAATAAAGCAAAAGGCTGAATTCAGGATCAATTACTCAAAGTAAAGGCTCTACTGGACCACAATAATTTTATTATAACCTTCAGATCAATGCTGAATAAAACACAATGAACAATTTACAAATTATCCTCCTAACTGGCATTGGCAGTAACTGTGTTAAAATCGGTCCAAAACGCGATCTCTTATAGCATATATACGAAGAACCACTACACTCAAAAGTACCGTGAAACCTCTGTGGAAACAGCAATTGCAATTGATCCAACTATTTGACGTTACTCCTAACACAGGCCGACGTGAGAGCGATATCACCGTAATGTTCCTGTTGCAGCGGCGGTCACCGACGGCGACGGAGCGGCCGTGCGGTCGGCGTGTGGCGTCTCGGCAAGTACAATCCTACAGTATTCGAACACCATACTGCTGTCCGTAAACTTCTCTAATTGCGACAATGTTTCCGTCAGCAATGAGCTGGCGTGGCCAACGTCCTCTCAGAACGAGAGACCAAGAGGGTAGACGACTTGGCTAACGTCCTCTCAGTACGAGAGCCCAGAACGGAAGACCACTACGGAGAGTCCAGCAAGATCGCTCTTCTCCTTTGTTTTCTCCCCTCAACTTTTACCGAGCGAATCACGTCACTAGAAAATCTCTCAAAATACCCAGTTTGCCAGTGCCGACCAATGTACGGCCTGGGAGTAGAACTCTTTTCCACAATTCTTTTAATTCTACAAAATTTCACGAGTAAACTCCGCCCTCGCCGGCTGGGAAGAACCACAGCAGTGGGCAATAACACGTTTACTGGAAGTTTTCTCCCAAGAAACCACTCTAGATTTTCCCGGCTAGATTCCTCTTCGAAGTGAACACAGATTCTTGCATTGAAAGTTAGTTATTCGGAACTCCTGGCCTGCCCCACTTGAGTTACTCGAAGGCGTAAAATTGGTGGGACATAGGCGAGAGCACGCACAGGAAAGCCCGTCCAGCTATCCACTGCTGTGTTTTGGTAAACACCTGAACACCTGCAGCCGCGCGTCCCTCAGAGGTTGGCGGCCGCTGTGGCCTCTCTAAACCGATTACAGAAATCCCCCAGTTCACCATTCATACCGTCAGGCTGTGGTCTTCGGCGGCTAGGCGGGGACGTAGCGGAGCTCTGTCTCGCGTACTGCCTTTCCGCAAAATCTTGTAATTACAAAATCGCGGAATTCTCGAGTGCCGATGCATTTCCACATAGATTTCCTACACCGTAATTTAGAGTATTACTTCAACAAAACCTAAAGTGTCACGTTAAATGAACTCATGTAAGGTGCAAGGCCGTTGCCACCTTACAAATGTACATAGACAAACGTCCTTGTCGGTGCTTCACATTTGATGATTGTTCCATGCTCCGGTGAAGTTTTGAGCCGTTCTGGCAGATGGCAGAGCCGCAGTACAGCGTCAAAATGTCGTCTACATACGACTCACCTTGCAAGCAGCGTGCTGTTATTGAATTCTTGTGTGCAGGAAAAGCAACCGTGGTGAACATCCATAAACGTTTGTGTGCAATGTATGGCGATGCTGCAGTTGATAGGAGTACGGTTGGTTGTTGGGTAAAGAAAGTTGCAGCCCCAGGAAACGCAGAAACAGAGCTCCGTGATCAGCCACGCTCGGGACGTCCTGCCACAGCCACTACTCCAGACGTGCTCAATCGTGTGGATGCCATTATTCGTGCCGACCGGCGCATCACAAGTAGAAAATTGGCCCTACAGTTTGAAGATGACCAGTGTCAGTCACGCAGAGAAACCATGGCTACGCTTACAAGACAAGAGCTTTTACCAGCAGAGAATACATGCTCTTCCACAACGTTGGCGTACGGCCATAGAACGTGATGGAGACTACGTAGAAAAATAGGACATGGACAAGACGTGTTGATGTATATTGTCACCAAACTCTGACTCTTAACAATAAATATGTTCTGAGAAAAAATAAGTGGGGCATTACTTATTGAATGACCCTCGTAGAATACTGGAGTATCAAGTATGGTCACTAGACAGAATGACGTTGGCAATTGTTCAAGAAACACATTCAGCAGATAAAGGAAGGAAGAAACGAAGTAAGATTTAAGTGCATTGTGTACTTGCGGATAATGAAAGACTCGCCGGCCGCTGTGGCCGAGTTGTTCTAGGCGCTTCAGTCTGGAACCGCGCGACCGCTACGGCCGCAGGTTCGAATCCTGCCTCGGGCATGGATGTGTGTGATGTCCTTAGGTTACTTAGGTTAAAGTGGTTCTAAGTTCTAGGGGACTGGTGACGTCAGATGTTAAGTCCCATAGTGCCCAGAGCTACACTCCTGGAAATTGAAATAAGAACACCGTGAATTCATTGTCCCAGGAAGGGGAAACTTTATTGACACATTCCTGGGGTCAGATACATCACATGATCACACTGACTGAACCACAGGCACATAGACACAGGCAACAGAGCATGCACAATGTCGGCAATAGTACAGTGTATATCCACCTTTCGCAGCAATGCAGGCTGCTATTCTCCCTTGGAGACGATCGTAGAGATGCTGGATGTAGTCCTGTGGAACGGCTTGCCATGCCATTTCCACCTGGCGCCTCAGTTGGACCAGCGTTCGTGCTGGACGTGCAGACCGCGTGAGACGATGCTTCATCCAGTCCCAAACATGCTCAATGAGGGACAGATCCGGAGATCTTGCTGGCCAGGGTAGTTGACTTACACCTTCTAGAGCACGTTGGGTGGCACGGAATACATGCGGACGTGCATTGTCCTGTTGGAACAGCAAGTTCCCTTGCCGGTCTAGGAATGGTAGAACGATGGGTTCGATGACGGTTTGGATGTACCGTGCACTATTCAGTGTCCCCTCGACGATCACCAGTGGTGTACGGCCAGTGTAGGAGATCGCTCCCCACACCATGATGCCGGGTGTTGGCCCTGTGTGCCTCGGTCGTATGCAGTCCTGATTGTGGCGCTCACCTGCACGGCGCCAAACACGCATACGACCATCATTGGCACCAAGGCAGAAGCGACTCTCATCGCTGAAGACGACACGTCTCCATTCGTCCCTCCATTCACGCCTGTCGCGACACCACTGGAGGCGGGCTGCACGATGTTGGGGCGTGAGCAGAAGACGGCCTAACGGTGTGCGGGACCGTAGCCCAGCTTCATGGAGACGGTTGCGAATGGTCCTCGCCGATACCCCAGGAGCAACAGTGTCCCTAATTTGCTGGGAAGTGGCGGTGCGGTCCCCTACGGCACTGCGTAGGATCCTACGGTCTTGGCGTGCATCCGTGCGTCGCTGCGGTCCGGTCCCAGGTCGACGGGCACGTGCACCTTCCGCCGACCACTGGCGACAACATCGATGTACTGTGGAGACCTCACGCCCAACGTGTTGAGCAATTCGGCGGTACGTCCACCCGGCCTCCCGCATGCCCACTATACGCCCTCGCTCAAAGTCCGTCAACTGCACATACGGCTCACGTCCACGCTGTCACGGCATGCTACCAGTGTTAAAGACTGCGATGGAGCTCCGTATGCCACGGCAAACTGGCTGACACTGCCGGCGGCGGTGCACAAATGCTGCGCAGCTAGCGCCATTCGACGGCCAACACCGCGGTTCCTGGTGTGTCCGCTGTGCCGTGCGTGTGATCATTGCTTGTACAGCCCTCTCGCAGTGTCCGGAGCAAGTATGGTGGGTCTGACACACCGGTGTCAATGTGTTCATTTTTCCATTTCCAGGAGTGTATTTGAACCATTTGGAAAAATCGAAATGTTTTATAAATTAATTGAATTTCGCAATGCTTCCTGATTGCATTGATACATTCCATAGTGGATTTAGAATGAAAACGAATATCATATAGAGGAGAGAGTTCACCTTGGTACACTTTTGGATTTTCGCCCCTAGACAGCTGCGTAATACTAGTTTAATATGACTATATATCACTGCATATTTAAATGATGCTCATCACTTTTTGTGTGCTGCAGTGTTCTTCTGAAATTACAAAAATTACTCCAGAAAATTAACGTTTCTCCAGGTGTGTATACATCTTCCCAGGTACAAATTTTCGATTGAAATTTTAAAGCGTTGCTTGGTTCAAATGGTTCAAATGGCTCTGAACACTATGGGACTTAACATCTGAGGTCATCAGTCCCCTAGAACTTAGAACTACTTAAACCTAACCAACCTAAGGACATCACACACATCCATGCCCGAGGCAGGGTTCGAACCTGCGACCGTAGCAGTCGCGCGATTCCGGACTGAATCGCCTAGAACCGCTCAGCCACCGTGGCCGGCTAAAAGCGTTGCAATCGAGGTAGTCTTGTATTGTGTTTAACAGTCTATCTGTTATATTATTGCTCTACTACACACAACAATCAGTAAATGAAATTATAAAAAAAATTATAAAAAAAACCAGTTACAGGTTAAATACATTCCAAAATGGATCTACTGCAAACTAACACAAATTTCCATTTTCAAGAGTAGTAAAATTGTCAAGACGTCAAAGAAAGTCAGCTCATGTGCATGTATCACATGTTCCATGGTAAAAAGCCTCCTGTTTCAAGATGCAAGATGGTACACGACCGACAAAGTACGGCTTACGTAAAAATGAAAACGATCCGTGTGGCACTGTTGGCCGGGCCCCCCGTCCGAGAATGTGCGGCCGCCGGGTTACGATGACGCCACGCTGGGCGACTTGCGTGTCGGTCATGAAATGGTGACGAGGACAGCATAACACTCAGTCCACGGGCTGAGAAAGTCTCTAACTCGCCCAGGAATCGAGCCTGAGCCTGCTGCATGGTAGACAAACACGTTACCACTCAGCTAAACAGGCGGACAATGCTTAATTGATCATATGTTATGTAAACAATGCCAAAACATATAGCATTTTACTCATCGTAAGGTTTGTAACTAAAGGATTAAGAATATATACCAAGTATCTTTAATATATTATACAGCCCTTAAACATGTAGAATTGGAAGCGTTATAAATATGTACAAAACACAATCTCATGTTCATCAGCAAAAAAACTGTAGAATATGGCGGAAACTTCTTATTGCTCCTAGTCACTCTAAAATCAGTCACTAGACTGAAGTACCACTGGTATTCTGTAAAATAAGTGGCAAATATTTAGTTGCTGCAATTCTGTTTTTGATAAACGCGGGCTACTAGATTTCTTGCCGGAAGGTTCGAGCAACATGCAAATATTATGGAGATGCTTCGAAAATTGTAAAGGGAATCCCTGGAAGGAAGGTGACGTTCTGGCTTAGCCACAGCCCAGGGGATGTTTCCAGAATGAGAAGTAAAGCTGCGAGGACGAAGCGTGAGTTGTGCTTGGGTAGCTCAGTTGGTAGAGCACTTGCCCGCGAAAGGCAAAGGTCCCGAGTTCGACTCTCGGTCCGGCACACAGTTTTACTCTGCCAGGAAGTTTCACTCATCTACATACTTCGCTGTGATTTACAACCAGACTTAGGTATCATTTGATAGGTTGTACATCGTGTATATGAATATTTAAAGAAGACTGACGTCACGTACACCTTGTAACAAACTGTTAACGCTTATTGCATGAAAGGTGACGGAGTGTCTTTATTATCAAAACACCGTAATGAATGATTGCCTGTACTAGTAGTGGTTGGAACGCTAGTGGAAATGAAACGGCAGGAGTAACTCAAGCCCTGCGTGGAAAAGCCCTCACAGGTGACTTTAGTCTTGCTTGACACAGGAAACAGCCAAGACGGAGGGTCGGGGCACGTGAACACTGAAGCACAATACAGCAGCGGCCGGCCAGTTAGTAGCGGGGCTGGAAGGGTGACCGGATAATACTTCAGAAACAGTGCAAATGTTGGATGCAGCAGAGAGGAACGAGGAAGCATTACCTCGGAAATCACGCAGGCTGGGTTATTTCCGAGGATATTTACTCTTAGAAGTGTACCGTTGTATGTATTCCTAACTAAAGGGGGTAGGTATTTCCTCGCAAACTTTCCGCCCTGGGCGACAAAAGACTGGTAAATGGTTGGTTGGCTTTCGGAAGAATCTGTAGAGAGGGAGAATATTCCGTGGTTGGGAGAATATGATTTGCTTTCTTCAGTTACGAGGGAGGGGAGCCGAGCTTTGCTGGGAAGCCAGCGCTGGAGAGAACGAGGTCTTCCGTTTTGAGCGCCCGTGTCTGACGGTCGCTCAGTATCAGCTTTTGTTGGTACAGACGGACTTGCTGTCTTTGCTCTCAGGGGATTTTATAGTTAGGACGGTTAGGCACTATACTGTTGCGAACTTGTACGATTCTGGACTTCGCCTCCGGGTAGGGAGTTGACGTTAAGTACGCAGCGTTCAGCGATTGAGAGCACTGCTTCAGCCTATACTCACGTTGAGACATTGTCTGAATCCCGTCCTTGTGGCTGGGAGTTCGCGTTTCTCGTCTGTAGAACAAAGAGAGGAGAAGACAGTATTATACACTCCTGGAAATGGAAAAAGGAACACATTGACACCGGTGTGTCAGACCCACCATACTTGCTCCGGACACTGCGAGAGGGCTGTACAAGCAATGATCACACGCACGGCACAGCGGACACACCAGGAACCGCGGTGTTGGCCGTCGAATGGCGCTAGCTGCGCAGCATTTGTGCACCGCCGCCGTCAGTGTCAGCCAGTTTGCCGTGGCATACGGAGCTCCATCGCAGTCTTTAACACTGGTAGCATGCCGCGACAGCGTGGACGTGAACCGTATGTGCAGTTGACGGACTTTGAGCGAGGGCGTATAGTGGGCATGCGGGAGGCCGGGTGGACGTACCGCCGAATTGCTCAACACGTTGGGCGTGAGGTCTCCACAGTACATCGATGTTGTTGCCAGTGGTCGGCGGAAGGTGCACGTGCCCGTCGACCTGGGACCGGAGCGCAGCGACGCACGGATTCACGCCAAGACCGTAGGATCCTACGCAGTGCCGTAGGGGACCGCACCGCCACTTCCCAGCAAATTAGGGACACTGTTGCTCCTGGGGTATCGGCGAGGACCATTCGCAACCGTCTCCATGAAGCTGGGCTACGGTCCCGCACACCGTTAGGCCGTCTTCCGCTCACGCCCCAACATCGTGCAGCCCGCCTCCAGTGGTGTCGCGACAGGCGTGAATGGAGGGACGAATGGAGACGTGTCGTCGTATGCGTGTTTGGCGCCGTGCAGGTGAGCGCCACAATCAGGACTGCATACGACCGAGGCACACAGGGCCAACACCCGGCATCATGGTGTGGGGAGCGATCTCCTACACTGGCCGTACACCACTGGTGATCGTCGAGGGGACACTGAATAGTGCACGGTACATCCAAACCGTCATCGAACCCATCGTTCTACCATTCCTAGACCGGCAAGGGAACTTGCTGTTCCAACAGGACAATGCACGTCCGCATGTATCCCGTGCCACCCAACGTGCTCTAGAAGGTGTAAGTCAACTGCCATGGCCAGCAAGATCTCCGGATCTGTCCCCCATTGAGCATGTTTGGGACTGGATGAAGCGTCGTCTCACGCGGTCTGCACGTCCAGCACGAACGCTGGTCCAACTGAGGCGCCAGGTGGAAATGGCATGGCAAGCCGTTCCACAGGACTACATCCAGCATCTCTACGATCGTCTCCATGGGAAAATAGCAGCCTGCATTGCTGCGAAAGGTGGATATACACTGTACTAGTGCCGACATTGTACATGCTCTGTTGCCTGTGTCTATGTGCCTGTGGTTCTGTCAGTGTGATCATGTGATGTATCTGACCCCAGGAATGTGTCAATAAAGTTTCTCCTTCCTGGGACAATGAATTCACGGTGTTCTTATTTCAATTTCCAGGAGTGTATTATACTATTCAGAGGACCGCCTTCTGCAATCACAGTGTTTGAATGAGGTTTCTTTTATTTTTGTGGAAGGAGTTCTTCCGTCATCGCAGACGTGTAAAAGAACCATCACTCCGACGCACCGGACTCAGTACATATGGGGATATTGGTAATTGCTTCGGCTTATTAGGGCTATAAAGCTAAACACCTGTGATCACGTAACTTATCTTTCCACTGAGGTTGCACACCACTGTAGATTATCTTCGAAAAACAGTTTCTTCTAGTGTTCGATACGTAGATGATGTCAGTCATTTCGCGTTATTTATATTAGATTGCGTAGCCGTAAAAAGGGGGCGGATCTGGGCAATTGATCAATAATATTAGTTAGGAAATTCATTTGTGTCTTTTTATGCCCATTGGACATTGATATATAAACATTTGTAATATATAAAGTGGTTTGATCTACAATAAATGTATAAGCAGAAACATGGTTTATCATTTTGTAGTTACAAGTTCCCTTAATCATTAATTTATGTTTATGTTGTGATTTATATGCTGAAGAGCAAGAAGGAGGAGATAATATCACCATTAAGATCTGCTTCAGGGGGTTGTCAGATCTTCATTTTTGCGTTCAGTTTTTTCTGTTGCGCACATTCATTTTACACCCGCCTGGAGCAGCATCTTGGATATGGTCTACCCTACGAGGATCCTACTTAGAGTCTTCAGCTAGTAGTCATAAATTGGTTTGAAACCTCAGAAATTTTCAAAAACAATTTTTCCCATTTCTAATGTTTAAGTGTTATTGACAGTAATCACCAGCTTGCATGTACAGTTTGCAGTGGTTAACTCACGCGATAACATTAAAAATAATATTTGTATATTTTATTGTATTTCTTTTCAGAAGCGTTGCGCTTCAGCACGCAGGCTGCTATTTACTGATATTTATGTTATGTCCTTTGTCGTTGTATTTTGTTTGTATTGTAACAACACTACTCGTTCACGATGTTGCCATTAGTTTAGCTTCTTTGTTGTAGATATTTTATGTTACGTGCCCGTGACATAATAAATATGAGTAGTGTAAATTGTGTGTACTTTTAAGAGGGGACTGTTATCAGAGCACAGTCCATGGTAACTAGGACGAAAGCGCGCTTATCAGCACAACAGAGCACTAGTTGAAACAGTATAGAAATGGCAGAGTCATGGAGTAGTCAAGAAAGCCTGTTGGATGAGAAATTGTTAGCTTTATTAGCAGCGCAAGGCACAGGTGAGGAGAATACCGGTCCAAGGGATCTTTTTGTGGATCACAGACACAGTCAAGCCTGAGGTGGGCAATCTGATAGCGAAGATGAGGCACAGAGACGCACTGAGGCAATCGTAAAGGTACGAGACTACAATGTAGGGAGTCCAAGTGAACGCGGAACAACTGAGAATCGTGGTGGATCGCCGTCAAGGACATCGTCACTAGGCAGCATATCAGGAGCGCGCGGTGATGGCTTTCTTGAACACCAAGAAATGGAAAGGGAAAAGGGGAGAAGATCACCTAAGAGTAGAGGAAGGGAAAGTCACTGTAGGAGAGAAGATTTAGATAACACAGGTGTGTTGGACATCCTTGCATACATAAAAGCAATGGGAAGTAAAATTCAGAAGGCCAACTTAGAAATGGGAAAAAAATTCAGAAGATCAGCTCAGAAATGGGAAATAAAATTCAAACGGTCAGCTCTGAATTGGGACGCCAAATAAAAAGGGGGAATTATGAAGTACGCGCAGAGTTGGGAGATCAAATAAAGGGGAATGACGAAGTACGCTCTAAAATGGGAAGTAAAATTCCAAACGTTAGTGCTAAAATGGGAAGTAAATTTCAAAACTTTAGTATCGAAATTCAGTCGATAAAACATGAAACGAGGGAGGTGAAAAATGAGGTAGTGTCGTTCCGAACAAAACTAGAATGAGAGATTGCGGAGCTAAAAAAAAAAAAAAAAAAGGTTCAAATGGCTCTGAGCACTATGGGACTTAACATCTGGGGTCATCAGTCCCCTAGAACTTAGAACTACTTACACCTAACTAACCTAAGGACATTACACACATCCATGCCCGAGGCAGGATTCGACCTGCGACCGTAGATGTCGCGCGGTTCCAGACTGTAGCGCCTAGAACCGCTCGGCCACCCCGGGCGGCTGCGGAGGTCAGAAGACCCGCGAACGAGGCGCGATTACTACCGAGGGGTGCAAAGCAGATTGAGCTTGAAACATTAGAGAAGCCAGAAAATACGACAAAGATAGGTAGAGGTGCATTAACAAAGTTACAAAGGCGCGTGAAACAAGTGGAAACAACGCAGCTGCCAAAGATAGCAATTGCGCCAAATAAGGCATTGACCGCGGAGCTCTCACAATTTAAACAAAAAATAGAAAGCGAAGTTAAGCAATTATGTCGGAAAGTCAAGTCGCAACCTAGTCAAAAATCACATCTTAGAAAAGAAATACACTCCTGGAAATTGAAATAAGAACACCGTGAATTCATTGTCCCAGGAAGGGGAAACTTTATTGACACATTCCTGGGGTCAGATACATCACATGATCACACTGACAGAACCACAGGCACATAGACACAGGCAACAGAGCATGCACAATGTCGGCACTAGTACAGTGTATATCCACCTTTCGCAGCAATGCAGGCTGCTATTCTCCCATGGAGACGATCGTAGAGATGCTGGATGTAGTCCTGTGGAACGGCTTGCCATGCCATTTCCACCTGGCGCCTCAGTTGGACCAGCGTTCGTGCTGGACGTGCAGACCGCGTGAGACGACGCTTCATCCAGTCCCAAACATGCTCAATGCGGGACAGATCCGGAGATCTTGCTGGCCAGGGTAGTTGACTTACACCTTCTAGAGCACGTTGGGTGGCACGGGATACATGCGGACGTGCATTGTCCTGTTGGAACAGCAAGTTCCCTTGCCGGTCTAGGAATGGTAGAACGATGGGTTCGATGACGGTTTGGATGTACCGTGCACTATTCAGTGTCCCCTCGACGATCACCAGTGGTGTACGGCCAGTGTAGGAGATCGCTCCCCACACCATGATGCCGGGTGTTGGCCCTGTGTGCCTCGGTCGTATGCAGTCCTGATTGTGGCGCTCACCTGCACGGCGCCAAACACGCATACGACCATCATTGGCACCAAGGCAGAAGCGACTCTCATCGCTGAAGACGACACGTCTCCATTCGTCCCTCTATTCACGCCTGTCGCGACACCACTGGAGGCGGGCTGCACGATGTTGGGGCGTGAGCGGAAGACGGCCTAACGGTGTGCGGGACCGTAGCCCAGCTTCATGGAGACGGTTGCGAATGGTCCTCGCCGATATCCCAGGAGCAACAGTGTCCCTAATTTGCTGGGAAGTGGCGGTGCGGTCCCCTACGGCACTGCGTAGGATCCTACGGTCTTGGCGTGCATCCGTGCGTCGCTGCGGTCCGGTCCCAGGTCGACGGGCACGTGCACCTTCCGCCGACCACTGGCGACAACATCGATGTACTGTGGAGACCTCACGCCCCACGTGTTGAGCAATTCGGCGGTACGTCCACCCGGCCTCCCGCATGCCCACTATACGCCCTCGCTCAAAGTCCGTCAACTGCACATACGGTTCACGTCCACGCTGTCGTGGCATGCTACCAGTGTTAAAGACTGCGATGGAGCTCCGTATGCCACGGCAAACTGGCTGACACTGACGGCGGCGGTGCACAAATGCTGCGCAGCTAGCGCCATTCGACGGCCAACACCGCGGTTCCTGGTGTGTCCGCTGTGCCGTGCGTGTGATCATTGCTTGTACAGCCCTCTCGCAGTGTCCGGAGCAAGTATGGTGGGTCTGACACACCGGTGTCAATGTGTTCTTTTTTCCATTTCCAGGAGTGTAGTAGTCGATATGGAAATAACAGAAACCGAAAGAGCCAGTTCAAACTCAGCACGATAATGTCCAAGCCCAGACGGTACTAGAATGTGCTCAAATGTAAGGGTTGCTCGTCAACTACAGACTGAAAGCGTATCTGCAGAGCAACGAAATATGGCTAGAGATACGGCCCTCGCGTCTACATAGGGCATGAGTGGGTAGCATGGAGAACAGCAATCTGATATTTCGAATGCTTAATTGTTACCCGATAATGCGCACTATGGGAAATTTTTCCAGTGATGAAAACGTGACAGGGAATAGAATACAGGACGCCCAAGTTAACGGTAGACAGGAAACGTTCGCGCCAAGTGAGAATGTGGTAGGCCGAGCGGGAAGATATTCTAATGAAATTTTAGATTTTAAGCATTTTATCTCTGTACGAAAATTCCAGCATTACAAAGACGAGGGTAATGTTTTACACCCAAAAACTTTCATTGGACAATTTGATTTATCACTATCCCCTCACTGGCCTCTGAGTATGGACTTCGTATGTTCACATATCGAGGGAACATCAGCCGAATGCATGCGGAACATTGCAAAAACGTGCACAATATACGAAGAGTTTCGTGACGTATTTTTAAACAAATACTGGTCCAAGGAGACATAGGACATTATCAAACAGGAAAAGATGATGGGCAGAGACTTTGAGAGTTCAGGGTTCTGTAGTCCGGTGAAGTATTTCGATACTTTGACCAAGAAAAATCAGTATTTGGACGACCCATGCACACCGACTGAGATCATAAGATTATGTTACATGAAGTTGCCAAATTCCTACCAGAAAACGCTCATCGGCCGATGTGGAAGTGATGTAGGAGGATACAAGGGTATCCTAAGAGAGTTGGAGTTCGCTTTCAATGAGCAGCAGGTGAGAGGAAAACGCTGGCAGAGAGACGTGCACAGTGAAAGAAGGGAGAAAAATAGAGGGAATAATAGAGGCCCTAATTGGCAAAACAATGTAAATCGGCCGCCTCACCAAAACGTGGACCACAGAAATCGTAGTGGGAACAATGTACAGTGGAAATACAACGGCAGAGAAAATAGTCAACAAAATGAACGCAGATGGGAGCCACACAATAATGGCAAATCATGGGACGACAATAGAGAAAGTCGTCAACGGTCGGACCCAGGATGGGGTGTAATGAATAACAACAGGAATCTGGAGCAATCAATTGAAATTAGACCGCCTAACACTGGGAGAGCACACCAAAATGACGTAGAGAGTGAACAGTGACTATGCCAGACGATAGGTATTAGTGAAAATGCGCCCTTAAACCGTCTCGGAAAGAATAACAAAATATTATAGAATATGAGGACGCGAGGGAGATATTACTTGATGAAAAGGAAACGTTACCCAAACAGGAAATCTACTGCTATAATACACTCCTGGAAATTGAAATAAGAACACCGTCAATTCATTGTCCCAGGAAGGGGAAACTTTATTGACACATTCCTGGGGTCAGATACATCACATGATCACACTGACAGAACCACAGGCACATACACACAGGCAACAGAGCATGCACAATGTCGGCACTAGTACAGTGTATATCCACCTTTCGCAGCAATGCAGGCTGCTATTCTCCCATGGAGACGATCGTAGAGATGCTGGATGTAGTCCTGTGGAACGGCTTGCCATGCCATTTCCACCTGGCGCCTCAGTTGGACCAGCGTTCGTGCTGGACGTGCAGACCGCGTGAGACGACGCTTCATCCAGTCCCAAACATGCTCAATGGGGGACAGATCCGGAGATCTTGCGGGCCAGGGTAGTTGACTTACACCTTCTAGAGCACGTTGGGTGGCACGGGATACATGCGGACGTGCATTGTCCTGTTGGAACAGCAAGTTCCCTTGCCGGTCTAGGAATGGTAGAACGATGGGTTCGATGACGGTTTGGATGTACCGTGCACTATTCAGTGTCCCCTCGACGATCACCAGTGGTGTACGGCCAGTGTAGGAGATCGCTCCCCACACCATGATGCCGGGTGTTGGCCCTGTGTGCCTCGGTCGTATGCAGTCCTGATTGTGGCGCTCAACTGCACGGCGCCAAACACGCATACGACCATCATTGGCACCAAGGCAGAAGCGACTCTCATCGCTGAAGACGACACGTCTCCATTCGTCCCTCCATTCACGCCTGTCACGACACCACTGGAGGCGGGCTGCACGATGTTGGGGCGTGAGCGGAAGACGGCCTAACGGTGTGCGGGACCGTAGCCCAGCTTCATGGAGACGGTTGCGAATGGTCCTCGCCGATACCCCAGGAGCAACAGTGTCCCTAATTTGCTGGGAAGTGGCGGTGCGGTCCCCTACGGCACTGCGTAGGATCCTACGGTCTTGGCGTGCATCCGTGCGTCGCTGCGGTCCGGTCCCAGGTCGACGGGCACGTGCACCTTCCGCCGACCACTGGCGACAACATCGATGTACTGTGGAGACCTCACGCCCCACGTGTTGAGCAATTCGGCGGTACATCCACCCGGCTTCCCGCATGCCCACTATACGCCCTCGCTCAAAGTCCGTCAACTGCACATACGATTCACGCCCACGCTGTCGCGGCATGCTACCAGTGTTAAAGACTGCGATGGAGCTCCGTATGCCACGGCAAACTGGCTGACACTGACGGCGGCGGTGCACAAATGCTGCGCAGCTAGCGCCATTCGACGGCCAACACCGCGGTTCCTGGTGTGTCCGCTGTGCCGTGCGTGTGATCATTGCTTGTACAGCCCTCTCGCAGTGTCCGGAGCAAGTATGGTGGGTCTGACACAGCGGTGTCAATGTGTTCTTTTTTCCATTTCCAGGAGTGTAGATGGTGGACGCGAACTCTCAGCTATTTCAGATAGGCTGTTCGCTAAATGCAAGGATACAGTTAATCCACCGATGCCCACAGTACAAGAAACAAAGGTACGAGGTGCGTTCGTTGGAAAGGGTCTGGAACTATCGCAACAAACACGTCTAGGTTTTGAATGGCTGCAAATCTATTCATAATACCGAAACTAACAGCTGATATAATAATGGGTGTAGATTTTCTTTCAGGGCAGAAAGCTCTCATTGATCTAGGAAGAGGGAGTTAATGTTAAAGAAAGAGAATAAAATAAAAATCAGGTAACAAAAGTTCAAATTCCGGCGAGCTGTTTAAAACTACAATTCACGGCAGAACATGCCGTTCAGAGCGAAGAGTGTAAAAAAAAAATAATGAGAAAAGAGCAGAGTTCAAGTCACAACGGGAGCAGATTAATGAAATTAACAGTAAGATTGATTTGAAGCTCGAGAATCTGGAAAACATAGATAACATGGACAGGCAAGGGTTGGAGCTTGCACTCAAAAATAACGCAGAGATCTTCTTACCTAAAACCGGATGCATTAAAGAGTGGCAATATAAATTTGAGGTAAAGAAACATAGGCCATTTCGGGGAACGTCCCTATGCCATCCCATAGTCATACTGGGAAAGGGTTCTCGGTGAAATGCGAAGAATGGAGGACGAAGGTGTAATTGAGACCGTGAGATCTGAGTGTAATAGTCCACTATGCATAGCAGACAAAAAAGACAGCGGAATTCGACTGATGTTAGACTCAGGCCAAATAAATACCTTTATTGTTCCAGAGACGGATCGCCCTGAAAGGCTTGAGGAGCTCCTTCAAAGATTTCATTGGGTTTCTGTGTTTTCCTCACTTGATTTGGGATCGAGATTTTGGCAGATAGTGCTCGATCCTGAATGCCGAAAATACGAGACCATTATTGCCTTCGGAAGGTGTTTTCAATTCAGAAGGCTCCCTTTTGGATTGAATATATCTTCAGCTTCATTTTTAGCAAAATACTGAGTGAAGAGTTGAAAGAGAAGATCACATGTTTTGTAGTCGATATATTGATAGCAGAAAATACCTGGGAGAGACATAAAAAACTCTTAGAGGAAGTGTTAAGCAGTTTGAAAAGGTATGGGGTGTCTGAAAATATTGATAAGTCTTGTTTTGGGAGCAGTAGGGTTAGCTTTCTGGGACACGAGATATCAGGAGAAGGGATTAGTCCCGACCACAGAGGATGGCAGCAATTCCAAAGTTTGCCACCCCTACAACCAGAAAAAAACTGAGAGGGTTTCTAGGGATAATAAATTTTTATAAAAAGTTTATCTATGTAGAAACATTAGCTAGTCCCCGAATCTGCCAATTGACGGGAAAAGGAACATTCCGGGTGTGGGATGAATGTGCACACCGAGAATTTAATAATTTGAAGGTGGCACTCGTCAGTACTCCTATTTTATCACATCCTGACTTATCACAGGATTTTTGTATGGCCATTGGCAACGCGAAGACCGGTTTGGGAGTTATGTTGTTTCAGGAGTTTGAACAAGACGGCAAGCAGGGTACTATCCAAAAGTGAAAGGAATTACTCTGTTACCGAACTTGAAGCCCTTGCAATAGTACGGGGATTTAAAAAGTTTAGATACATTCTGTTCAGTAGAAAAACAAAAGTCTACACGGACCATAGGGCCCTAGAACTTCTCCTAACAGCCAAACTTCCGCTTGGAAGACTAGCGAGATGGGTAGCTGTGCTTCAAGAATACCAGTTTTCAACATTCTATGTGCCTGGTCCGACTAACGTCATTACTGACGCCCCGTCCCCCTCACCTACTGGTATAACAGAAGAGACGGGTGAAGCATTAGATCAAGAGCACTTTTTGTTGTTCTACCTCAAAAGGGTTGCATTTGAAAACTTCGTCACTGTAACGATGCGGAATATCCAGAATGAGCAGGACAAGGAACCATATTTAGTCGAAATAAAGGAAAAATGGAAGGATCGGACGCTGGCCTGCATAAGACAGCACTACCTCTTGAGAAAAGGGATTTTGATTTATAGGGCAAACGTTAATGATTCGTTGTAGGTGGTGAGCATACAAAATGAGTTAATAGATGAGCTTATATGGTATAAACACCTAAGTTATGCACATTTCGGTCCACGAAAATGTTTTATGAAAATGAGGAGTGTCTGGTATTTAAAAAATATGGGGAAACGTTTAAGGGAGCCATCTGTAAAAACTGCCAAAAGGCGAAATCCACAACTGTAGGGGCCTTGGCTCCTTTATACCCGATTATTCCTGAAAAACTAAAGGCATATGGCAACGACGGATATAATGGGACCATTACCCAACACACCAAAAATGGTTCAAATGGCTCTGAGCACTATGCGACTTAATTTCTAAGGTCATCAGTCGCCTAGAACTTAGAACTAACCTAAGGACATCACACAAATCCATGCCCGAGGCAGGATTCGAACCTGCGACCGTAGCGGTCGCTCGGTTTCAGACTGTAGCGCCTAGAACCGCACGGCCACTCCGGCCGGCCAACACACCAAGGGGCCATCAATATCTATTAGTAGTATTGGACCTCACATAGAAATTTGTGACGCTGACAGCACTAAAAAGGGCGACTGATGCAACTGTGAGTAGAGCCTTGTGCAGAGACTTCATAAACCAAGTGGGAACTGTAGATTGTATTATGTCAGATAATGGACCTCAATATAAACCTGAGGTACGGAAAAGAACACTAAGAAGGTATAAAATAAAGCCCAAATTTATTAGTAGATTTCATCCGAGTTCGAACCCCCTGGAGAGAACGATGAAAGATTTGGGTAATTTATGTAGACTATACTGTGGAAAGAATCATGCTAGCTGGGATGTATTTCTTAAAGATTTTCAGGATGTGATAAACAAGCTACCCCACACTACTACACTGATGCCGCCTATGATGGTTCTGAAGGATAGGGACCCTCCAGTAAAATTCGAGGACATCGATTTTCCACAAAGGACGCGCCGACAACATAAAGTTACAGTGGTGGAGTCTTTGCGCAATATTCGTGTCGCTTGAGGGAAGTGCAAGTTGTATAGGCCAAAAGTAACACCTAAGGGAATTTGTAGTTGGACAAAAAGTCTTAGTTAAGTCTTATAGGTTGTCCAATAAACGAATGAAGCTATGTCAAAAGTTCCTCAAGAGATGCAGCTGCCCTGTATGTATAAGAAGACTTACACACGCAAGTGCAGTTGAAATTAAGACTGTGACATCAAGAAATTCTTTAGGACTCCATCATGTGAGCCATCTCAAGCCATTTATAGAATAAGTAGGAAGAATGAAAATGAGATTGTATGGCGAAAGTAAACCGCATTGTATATAGTTAGCAATTAAGTTATTACGCTGAAGGGATATGCAGATTTATCTATATTTTCTGTGTCATTATCATGTTAAAAGAGGCACTGTAGTGCATAAAAAGGGCAGGATGTCGAGGGTGAGAAAATTGGGGTTTATTTCTTTGTGTAGGCTATAGCTTTGTGCACAGCAGGGTGAGCGTACAATTTAAAAGGTGTTTGGAGTTTAAGATGTGCTATCTGTCCATGAAAGAATAAAGTAAAAATGAGAAACGTGTGGTGGTGCAAAATTGTTGTAAAGATGTGTGAATAGGTAAGTTTGTTACCCAATTTATGTGGAACATATTAGCAGAGAACGTCAGCATTTTGAAAAAAAATTTAGAAATACTTCATGAAATGAGTGTCTATTTTCCATGTTTAGCAATGAGATCACAAATGAGTGACTTGCTAGTGGCGGTTTGCGGTGACATGCAGGTGTGTCCTCCAAGTATGATTTATCTCCATTCAAAGAAACAAGACTTCACTAGCTGGCCTGATCCATGTGGCTACGTGAGAGTGCACCGTTATATGTATAAAAAAGTGTTGTATTTATGCTGTTCAGAGAGACGGAATAATAGTACACATGGTGGCCAGTTCTGCGGAATACCATATGAGCTCACCGAAATATTGCTTGAGTGTTATAACGACATGAAATGGAAGTGTAATAATGGGATATAGACACATAAAAAATTAATAAAGTAAGAAATGCTATATGTTCGAAGTACATGACATCGTAGGTAATACATAAGGGCATGGCAGTTGTGTTGATGAGCAGTGATTTTATATAATGTACTAAAATCTTTACATTTGGAGGTACCACTAGTAAAATGAAATGTAACTTCTTAACATAAAAGGCCCCCCCATGAACCATGGACCTTGCCGTTGGTGGGGAGGCTTGCGTGCCTCAGCGATACAGATGGCCGTACCGTAGGTGCAACCACAACGGAGGGGTATCTGTTGAGAGGCCAGACAAACATGTGGTTCCTGAAGAGGGGCAGCAGCCTTTTCAGTAGTTACAGGGGCAACAGTCTGGATGATTGACTGATCTGGCCTTGTAACATTAACCAAAACGGCCTTGCTGTGCTGGTACTGCGAACGGCTGAAAGCAAGGGGAAACTACAGCCGTAATTTTTCCCGAGGACATGCAGCTCTACTGTATGATTAAATGATGATGGCGTCCTCTTGGGTAAAATATTCCGGAGGTAAAATAGTCCCCCATTCGGATCTCCGGGCGGGGACTACTCAAGAGGACGTCGTTATCAGGAGAAAGAAAACTGGCGTTCTACGGATCGGAGCGTGGAATGTCAGATCACTTAATCGGGCAGGTAGGTTAGAAAATTTAAAAAGGGAAATGGATAGGTTAAAGTTAGATATAGTGGGAATTAGTGAAGTTCGGTGGCAGGAGGAACAAGACTTTTGGTCAGGTGATTACAGGGTTATAAATACAAAATCAAATAGGGGTAATGAAGGAGTAGGTTTAATAATGAATAAAAAAATAGGAGTGCGGGTTAGCTACTACAAACAGCATAGTGAACGCATTATTGTGGCCAAGATAGACACAAAGCCCATGCCTACTACAGTAGTACAAGTTTATATGCCAACTAGCTCTGCAGATGATGAAGAAATAGATGAAATGTATGACGAGATAAAAGAAACTATTCAGGTAGTGAAGGGAGACGAAAATTTAATAGTCATGGGTGACTGGAATTCGTCAGTAGGAAAAGGGAGAGAAGGAAACATAGTAGGTGAATATGGATTGGGGGGAAGGAATGAAAGAGGAAGCCGCCTTGTAGAATTTTGCACAGAGCATAACTTAATCATAGCTAACACTTGGTTCAAGAATCATGAAAGGAGGCTGTATACTTGGAAGAAGCCAAGAGATACTGACAGGTTTCAGATAGATTATATAATGGTAAGACAGAGATTTAGGAACCAGGTTTTAAATTGTAAGACATTTCCTGGGGCAGATGTGGATTCTGCCCACAATCTATTGGTTATGAAATGCAGATTGAAACTTAAGAAACTGCAAAAAGGTGGGAATTTAAGGAGATGGGACCTGGATAAACTGAAAGAACCAGAGGTTGTAGAGAGTTTCAGGGAGAGCATAAGGGAACAATTGACAGGAATGGGGGAAAGAAATACAGTAGAAGAAGAATGGGTAGCTCTGAGGGATGAAGTAGTGAAGGCAGCAGACGATCAAGTAGGTAAAAAGACGAGGGCTAATAGAAATCCTTGGGTAACAGAAGAAATATTGAATTTAATTGATGAAAGGAGAAAACATAAAAATGCAGTAAATGAAGCAGGCAAAAAGGAATACAAACGTCTCAAAAATGAGATCGACAGGAAGTGCAAAATGGCTAAGCAGGGATGGCTAGAGGACAAATGTAAGGATGTAGAGGCTTGTCTCACTAGGGGTAAGATAGATACTGCCTACCGGAAAATTAAAGAGACCTTTGGAGAGAAGAGAACCACTTGTATGAATATCAAGAGCTCAGATGGCAACCCAGTTCTAAGCAAAGAAGGGAAGGTAGAAAGGTGGAAGGAGTATATAGAGGGTTTATACAAGGGAGATGTACTTGAGGACAATATTATGGAAATGGAAGAGGATGTAGATGAAGACGAAATGGGAGATAAGATACTGCGTGAAGAGTTTGACAGAGCACTGAAAGACCTGAGTCGAAACAAGGCCCCGGGAGTAGACAACATTCCACTAGAACTACTGATGGCCTCGGGAGAGCCAGTCATGACAAAACTCTACCATCTGGTGAGCACGATGTATGAGACAGGCGAAATACCCTCAGACTTCAAGAAGAATATAATAATTCCAATCCCAAAGAAAGCAGGTGTTGACAGATGTGAAAATTACCGAACTATCAGTTTAATAAGTCACAGCTGCAAAATACTAACGCGAATTCTTTACAGACGAATGGAAAAACTGGTAGAAGCTGACCTCGGGGAAGATCAGTTTGGATTCCGTAGGAATGTTGGAACACGTGAGGCAATACTGACCTTACGACTTATCTTGGAAGAAAGATTAAGAAAAGGCAAACCTACGTTTCTAGCATTTGTAGACTTAGAGAAAGCTTTTGACAATGTTGACTGGAATACTCTCTTTCAAATTCTGAAGGTGGCAGGGGTAAAATACAGGGAGCGAAAGGCTATTTACAATTTGTACAGAAACCAGATGGCAGTTATAAGAGTCGAGGGGCATGAAAGGGAAGCAGTGGTTGGGAAAGGAGTGAGACAGGGTTGTAGCCTCTCCCCGATGTTATTCAATCTGTATATTGAGCAAGCAGTAAAGGAAACAAAAGAAAAATTCGGAGTAGGTATTAAAATTCATGGAGAAGAAGTAAAAACTTTGAGGTTCGCCGATGACATTGTAATTCTGTCAGAGACAGCAAAGGACTTGGAAGAGCAGTTGAACGGAATGGACAGTGTCTTGAAAGGAGGATATAAGATGAACATCAACAAAAGCAAAACGAGGATAATGGAATGTAGTCAAATTAAGTCGGGTGATGCTGAGGGAATTAGATTAGGAAATGAGACACTTAAAGTAGTAAAGGAGTTTTGCTATTTAGGGAGTAAAATAACCGATGATGGTCGAAGTAGAGAGGATATAAAATGTAGACTGGCAATGGCAAGGAAAGCGTTTCTCAAGAAGAGAAATTTGTTAACATCGAGTATAGATTTAGGTGTCAGGAAGTCGTTTCTGAAAGTATTTGTATGGAGTGTAGGCATGTATGGAAGTGAGACATGGACGATAACTAGTTTGGACAAGAAGAGAATAGAAGCTTTCGAAATGTGGTGCTACAGAAGAATGCTGAAGATAAGGTGGGTAGATCACGTAACTAATGAGGAGGTATTGAATAGGATTGGAGAGAAGAGAAGTTTGTGGCACAACTTGACTAGAAGAAGGGATCGGTTGGTAGGACATGTTTTGAGGCATCAAGGGATCACCAATTTAGTATTGGAGGGCAGCGTGGAGGGTAAAAATCGTAGAGGGAGACCAAGAGATCAATACACTAAGCAGATTCAGAAGGATGTAGGTTGCAGTAGGTACTGGGAGATGAAGAAGCTTGCACAGGATAGAGTAGCATGGAGAGCTGCATCAAACCAGTCTCAGGACTGAAGACCACAACAACAACAACATAAAAGGAGGAGTTGATGACAGATAAAGGAAATAGCAGCAGCTCCAGAAAAAGGACAGCGACAGAGAAGGTATTACTGAGTAAAAACATGAAAGAAGGCATGTGACAGTGTGATTAAAGTAAGTATCAGTAATTTTGTACTAAACTTGCTATGTATTTTATGACTGTCCACAGAAAGCAAGCTGAAGCATGAACTGAAAAGAGGCTCGACGAATCATTCAGTTGTGTATGTTTGTGAAGACATGCACTTTCTTGTTCACAGATATTCATGACGACATCCACGACGAAATCAAGAGCCATGAGATCAGACGATCTTGTGATACACAACGGCAGTTTAGTACTTTGAATAGGGTTGTTGTTAGACTAGTACAAACATCCTACTGGCCAGTAGTTTAACTAGTAGTATTTGGAATTATTAACATTGGGATCTGGTGATGATCATAATTCTACTGTTATGTGTGTGTCTTCATAGTTATACAGGTGCTGACAGATATTTAATAATTAAATTACATATGTCAAGGAATATATTCTTTTATAATTAACATTAACTTTGTACATGAAATTTTGATCAAGACAATAAGAGTAAATAAGTGAGCATCTTGGCTGATTGTACAACTCGAACAATAATAAATGTAAAGATAAATGACCTTACTAGTGAGTGCATCTTTAAAAAAAATTATATTTCATAACAGAAACATGTCAATGATTTTGTGTTATGTATTTTATAGTACTTGTGTAAATCGGAAACTAATTGTATGTATTAGTGGGTACAGGATTGAATAGAAAAAAGAAAACTTTTGCAAAGCACACTGGAAGCAACAACGTGATGTGTGGATGGAATGGGAGGCTAACGGCACAGCTACAGAGAAAAGTGGAAGCCAGGGACGCCCTCCATAAGCCAAAGCCATGTCGCGGATGTGGGCAGACAGCAGGCCTATTCAAATATGGCTACCTCTAGACCTCGGGCGGAATAGGCGATGACTGAGCAGGTAGTGTGGTAGTCTGCGGCAGACGATGGAGACAAGATAAACAAATTGCAAACATGATACAGTCAGTTAATCCTACAGTTCAACTGCTAATAGCTGTACGGAACTGTGAACTCTATTTGCTTTTCCTTGCGAACTCTAATTGCTTTTCCTTCTGCTGTTCTCTGCCAGACAGAGACTGATAAACATCATAATCTGTAGCCGTCAGTAACCTGGCACTGACTTCTGAGGAATCTGAGTCACACACAGACACTCAATTTCCATGGATAATGTCACATAACAGATAACCTACCTGTCCACAATTACCGATATCCTTATCCAAAATACAATATTTATATCAAGAGAAAGAAGTGACGTGAAGATCATAAGAGTAGGAACGGAAACATTGTAAAAAAAAAAAAAAAAAAAAGAAACATGAAGAACTGAAGACTAGATACCATTACACTTCTCTTAGCAGATGCAGAAGAATTTTAGGTGACATAGAAATATCCTACCTGACTATACCTCCCTGATACTGTGTGCAAATTCAACGAAAACTTGGCTCTTTCAGAACGTACACAGACTTACTTTGCTGTATATTCCAAGGATCTTCCACATCATGAACTCTGCGAGTGACTTGTAACTTGACGGGATCAACAATGGGCTGACGGTCCAAAGATCCACTTGCAAAGCCACCACGACCAATCTCGAACAGTTGTTGAACCAATTTTCGCATCCTAAACTTCACAGAAGAACTGTGTCTTCCATCCCTCTACACAAATGAAGATGAAAGTGTGTTGTGAAATCTGAGTCAGTGTGTGACTCTCGATAAAAAAAAGCCATATAATTTAGTGAATACTGAACAGTTACACCCGAAATCTAACAATTTCCGATATCCTAGTGCAAAATAGTTCATTAGGTGAGGGTACTGTAAGGTGGATATAATTTCGCACGTTACAAGCACTCATCTAAATACTTTGCCGTGATTTACAATCGGACTTAGGTATCATTTGATAGGTTGTACGTATTGAATATTTAAAGAAGAGTGACATTGTCATGTACACCTTGTAAATAGTTGTTAACGCTTATTGCATGAATGGTGATGGAGTGTCGAAACAGCATAATTAATGATTGCCTATACCAGTAGAGGTTGGAACGCCAGTGTAAATGAAACGGCAGGTGTAACTCAAGCCTTGGGTGGAAGAGCCCGAGGGTGTCGGGCTTACTTGACACAGGAAATAGGCAAGATGGAGGGTCGGGGCACCTGAGCGTGGAAGCACAATACGGTGGCGGCTGGCCTGTGTTGTAGCGGGGCCGGAAGGATAACTGGATAATACTTCGGAAACTCTGAAAATCTTGGACGCAGAAGAGATGAAGCGTTACCTCGGAAATCATGCAGGTTGGGCTATTTCTGAGGATTTTTACTCTGAGAAGCGTACCATTGTATCGATTCCTAATTAATGGGAATAGGAATTTTCTCGCAAACTTTCCACGCTAGACGACAAAAGACTGAAATATGGTTGGTCGACTTTCAGAAGGATCTGTAGAGAGGGAGAATATTCCGTGGTTTCGAGAATACGATTCGCTTTCTTCAGTTACGAGGGAGGCGAGCCGAGTTTCGCTGGGAAGCCAGCGCTGGAGAGAACGAGGTCTTCCGTTTTGAGCGCCCGTGTCTGACGGTCGGTCAGTATCAGCTTTGTTGCTACAGACGGAATTGCTGTCTTTGCTCTCAGGAGATTTCATAGTTAGGACGGTTAGGCACTATACTGTTGCGAACTTGTACGATTCTGGACTTCGCCTCCGGGTAGGGAGTTGACGTTAAGTACGCAGCGTTCAGCGATTGAGAGCACTGCTTCAGCCTATACTCACGTTGAGACATTGTCTGAACTCCGTCCTTGTGGTTGGGACTTCGCATTTCTCGTCTGTAGAACACAGAGAGGAGAAGACAGTATTGGATTATAGTAGTCAGAGGACCATCTTCTGCCGTCCTAGTGTTTAATGAGGTTTCTTTTATTTTTGTGACTGGAGTTCTTCCGTCGTCGCAGACGTGTAAAAGAACCATCACTCCGACGCATGGTGATACGGTGATATTGATAATTGCTTCGGTTTGTTAAGGCTATAAAGCTCAACAGCTGTGATCACGTAACTTCTGTTTCCACTGAGGATGCTCACCACTGTAGATCATCTTTGAAAAATAGTGTCTTCCATTGTTCGATACATAGATGATGTCAGTCATTTCGCGTTATTTATATTATTTCGCGTAGCTATAAAAAGTGGGTAGATTTGGGCAGTTGATCACTAATATTAGTAAGGAAATTCATTTGTGCCTCTTTATGTCCATTGGACATTGATATATAAACATTTGTAATATGTAAAGCGGTTTGATCTACAACAAATGAATAAGCAGAAACAGCATTTATCATTTTGTAGTTACTAGTTCCCTTGATCATTCCTTTATGTTTATGTTGTAATTTATATGTTAAAGAGCAAGAAGGAGGAGATAATATCACCATTAAGAGATCCTAAGATCTGCTTCAGGGGGCAGTGAGACAGTGTCAAATCTTCAGTTTTGCTTTCAGTATTTTCCGTTGCGCACATTCATTTTTACACCCGCCTGGAGTAGCATCTTGGACGGTGCGTAGTGGACAGAGCCGTATGCCACTACCAGTAATATCATTTCGTGTTCCACTCGTAAACAGAGCGAGGAAGAAATGAGTCTCTATACGAGCCTTAATTTCTCAAATCGTATCTTAGTGGTCCTTATGCGAAATGTATGTTGCGGCAGTGGAATCAGCTTCAAATGCCGGTTCAGTAAGTTTTCCCAAAATTATTCCTCGAAGAGAACGTCACCTTCCCTCCAGCGATTCCCATTACAGTTTCCGAGGCACCTCCGTAATATGTGCATTTGTAAATACCGACTAGATTTCTTGCCGGTAGGTTCGAGCAACATGCAAATATTACGGGGGTGCTTCGGAAACTGTAATGGGAATCCCTGGAGGAAATGTGACGTTCTCTTCGAGGAATAATTTTGGGAAAACTTACTGGACCGGCATTTGAAGTTGATTCTACCGCTGCAACATACATTTCGCATAAGGACCACTAAGATACGATACGAGAAATTAAGGCTCTAATAGGGAGTCGTTTCTTCCTCGCTCTGGTTACGAGTGGAACACGAAATGATATTACTAGTAGTGGGAAAGGGTTCTGTCCACTACGTACCGTACGGTGGCTTGCAATGTGTGTTGATGTAGACATATATTTTGATAACATTCCTCGTTTCCAGCATCTGTAAACGATCATCTTTGTTGTTGTTTATTTTGCCATCGGTGAAGTGTTTTGTTTATTTCCTGGTGAAAGTTTGTTGTCTAAGTGCTACTGGCATATATGGGTGTAGGTATATTTGTAGTGTGCAGTAAATGCTGATAATGCCACGTACCAAGAACTTATGTAAAAAAAATTCAGGGCAAACCAATTTACAAAAAAAGCAGTTCATACTCCTGGGAGGAAGCTATGTATCAGTTCTTCGGGGAAGAATTCACCCATGGATCGCCTTCTGATCATCCAAGTTTCTATGTTAACATTGATGTCGACTTAAGTGGATTGGTTTCGTTGGTGTGGGCATCTTTATCTTCTTTGATGAAGAAGGTGGTCAAATGTAAGCAGTGTCATGGTGTAGATGACCTGGAAGTAGCTCAACAACAAAGTAGTGGGAACTTGCAAGCTCTGGATTCATCCTGACATTCGTCTTAGTCAGTTTGGTGATACTGTTGTAAATATAAGCCAGAATGGACAGACTGGCATTTGAACTCCACCCCTTCCGAATGCAGGTTCAGTATCCTAGCCACTGGCTACTCCTTCGAATATTTCAGCGTAAGATGCCTGCTAAAATCGTGCTAGATCGCATGTGTTGCGTATTTTTTTTTTTTTATCTTGGACTTAACTGCTAAGGTCATCAGTCCCTAAGCTTACACTCTACTGAACCTAAATTATCCTAAGGACAAACACACACACCCATGCTCGACGGAGGACTCGAACCTCCGCCGGAACCAGCCGCACAGTCCATGACTGCAGCGCCTTAAACCGCTCGGCTAATCCCACGTAGCTGTGTTTCGTATAAAAACTACTGAACTCTCCTCTGAATTATAGTTTGCAGCCTTGTTCCCATGAATGTGTTTTCATCGCTACAGTATACAATATGATGATATAAATAACGTGGGGGCTCGGCTCACATTTCAACTGTGCAAGACACCACAGAAATATTTTGGTCAAGTGCCAGCAGTTAAATCTGTGAATGTTTTACAATTTCTTAAACTCTTCCAACTTTCTTTACCTACAGAAACTTTACAATAGAAATTTGTAATAGAACACTCAACGTAGAATCAACTGCTGCCTGTTATAGAACGGACGTAAAGTATTTACTTATGCCTGATTTTAATACTGAGGCTGAGGATACTTAATTTGCGTCACAAAGATGTGTTTACATCACGGTAACTACTATAAAGACTCTCACTCACCAGTTACAGAATATTGGGAGCTGTACCAACCATAACCAACATTGGGTCGAGGTAGTGTTTACAGATGGATAAAGTCAGTTCCTCGAACATTTTTTCCATCTGTTATGCACATCTCGGAGCTATAGAGTACATACCAAACTTTGGCAGCAACCGTTGATCAGTATTCTTTGCTATTAACAGACGAGAAAGTGAGAATGAATGTCGCCTTTGTTAGCTGATTATGGACTGGGATTTTTTTAAGAATCATTAAGCATGAAGCCGTATTTAAGGTAACTAAAATGTCCACAATCACCTCCTAGGCTTTAACTAACATTGTAATGCAATCCATTCCCACCACAGTCCATGTGTTTTAGTGTATATAAAGGATGGCTTTGTTAGTTAGCATTGCGTGTTTACTGAAGTTTTTTTTTCTTTTTAGACATTTTGAGGAAGAAAAACAAATACTCGAGCAAATACTTTTGTAGATACACCTACTGGGGGATTAAATCTGAACCGCACTTTGATACTGAAGTAGCTAACCCACACGTAGTAAGGTAGGAAATTAAAATGAATATATTCGTGCACAAAAAACTTAATTAATCACTGTGTATACATTTAAACAAAGAATGTGGAAAAAAATCCAGGTGCGAATGGGGGTACAATATATCTGCATGTACTGTAAATACTGTACTAGTGGAGTGTGTCCATTTCATTCCTGATCATTGATTCAGAACACTCTTATTTAAAAATTATGAACGCAACAATGGGTATATTACAATCGCGTGATACATGACACGTGAACAGCTTGCAATCTCCGACGTTAAAGTCATTTTTGTTGTGGCGTAACAAGACAGCCACGCCACTCGGAAGTAGCCGAAAGGCACGCGTTAACTCACGCAGGCTAGTAGATAGGTCTGAAACAGGATACGTAATGAATGCTATAAAGAAAAGTACGTAGCTCCTGGAACACTTAACTTTAATCCATCCTTGTGGTACATCGCTCTTGACGATACAAGTGAGACTCTTTAGATACAAGCTATGTAATGCTAATGGCGCCTTGCTAGGTCGTAGCCATTGACTTAGCTGAAGGCTATTCTATCGGCTCTGCAAATGAGCGAGGCTTCGTCAGTGTGCATCGCTAGCTACGTCGTCCGTACAACTGGGGCGAGTGCTAGTCCGTCTCTCGAGACCTGCCGTGTGGTGGCGCTCGGTCTGCGATCACTGACAGTGGCGACACGCGGGTCCGACATGTACTAATGGACCGCGGCCGATTTAAAGCTACCACCTAGCAAGTGTGGTGTCTGGCGGTGACACCACAATTTTCACACCTTTTCGACTTGGCGAAGGAAGCGAACACACGCATTTCGTGGCCAGCTTATGCTGAAGTGTTCGAATTTTTGACGGACCCGCGTGTCGCCACTATCAGGATTGCAGACCGAGCGCCGCCGCACGGCAGGTCTAGTCTAGAGAGACTCCCTAGCACTTGCCCGAGTGGTACAGCCGACTTTGCTAGCGATGGTTCACTGTCTACAAACGCTCTCATTTGCAGAGACGACAGTTTAGCATAGCCTTCAGCTACGTCATTTGCTACGACCTAGCAAGGCGCCATATTCAGTTACTATTGATAGTGATATTGTGACTCATGTAACGTCAAGAGCGACGTTCTACATTAATAGATTAAAGTTAAGTATCAAACTATTTACGTCCGCTTTCTGAATTCTAATTCCTTGTCATGTTCCAGACCTCACGTCAGTACAGTCCTTCCCTCCTCACGCCAGCCTGCGTGAGCTAAAACGCGTGCATTTCGGCCTCCTCTAGTAACACGGTGTTCGCTCTTCTGCCAGCCCAACACTGTTAGCGTTAGGCCGCGTTCGCGCTGAGTTCTGCGACATGGTTCGTAGCTGTTACTGGACTACAGATGTTCGCAACGTGTTGACAACACAACACCTGTGTCCCACGGCTGTGTCACTACAGATTACAGGAACGTTGTTCGTGGCCTGCTACCACTAAATGACGCTGTAAAGCGCTACTGTTGTTTTGGCTCTGTCTGTAATGTTGCGTGTTGACTTTCCGTGTACCATTCCTTTACAAAATGGAGTGGACAACAAGCAAAATTTACGAACTAGGCGCACTCTATGATGCAGAGGGTCTCCTCTGGAATGTTCTAAGTCGTAGTTTCTAAAACATTAAACAGGAGGATGACTGAATGATTCCCTAAAAAAATTGCTGCGCTTCCTACCAACAGCAGCAGTGAAGTGAATAAACAATGAAATCTCTCGTTTCTCAATATCGCAGCAACAACAACCATAACAGGATTCGTTATCTGACTTGCTGACTTGGGAAAAGCAAGTTACTTGTGAGAGGCACCCACATGCCTTGCTCATACTGTGGCATCAAGCAGTCACGCCTGCAAGATGAGCCGTCTGCCAAGCGAGTGGATTCATTCTTATTTATCGAGTAACATGAACTCTCGTACTCACAATTAAGTTACAAATTATCCTCCTGTATGAATATCGCAACGGATAACGCACATCTGACTGTTAGTAATTTACATAACTCTGACTGTTCACTACGCACTGGCAATACCACATTTTCTTTCTCATTCAACGGCTTGGAACAACACGTGGCCATCGCACTGAATATGAATGGCGCACACATTATAAATTCTGGGTATCATGACAACATACTAGTCGAAAGAAAAGGCCACCAAACTTTTTGTTTTCACTATCTTATTTATTCCGATAAATTCTATAACCTAAACACACAAATCTATAACCTGTAACAATAACACATGAGAAATTCCGCCCAGTGGGCATGGCTTTACATTGGTGATTCTCTATCTTATAGTCTCGTAATTATTTACCGCTACAGTGCACTTTCTGGATAGGATGGTGGATCTTTTGCTATATCTCACACTTCGACTCTCACACCCATCATCACGAAACTTTCCTCCAGACCGAGTGGTACAAAAACGAACATGCATAACCCACTGCCTCTGAAACTATCTTGTTACTCTCCCATGCCAACCACACATACTTAAATTTCATGAAATACATCACACTGGCAACATACAATACAAAACAAGGAATAGTCATAACGTTATAATCACATCACTTTCAGCTTTCCCACTTCAATTAAAATTCATCCCAGTTTCACACGACACTGCCCCACTTCGTAACTTTTCTTTCCTACTACGAACTCTGGAGGATATGTGCACGTCTTCCTGTGCAATGCAAGCCAAGTGGCGTTGGTGGATAGACGGCCGACTCATCTTGCTTCACTCTCAGAGTATTATAGTTTGAATCAAGCGTCACACGAAAACATAACATGCAAAGTAATATTAAGAGCATATTCATCACACACGCGAGTCCTCAACTGATACCATGGACGAGTACTTCTCTTTATCCTTTGTCTCATACACAGATTGAGACTCATACAGTACTCACCACGTGGAAGTACTCGTCTCTAATTTCAAGTCCTGCACACGCCATTTCTTAAATATTTCCAACTTATAGTACACACGCTAGTAATACAGCTTAACTTAAGCACTCGGAAGTATTTCAACTTATTGCTACACGTGGTTCCATTGTGACCGTTGGTCACTTCCGAAGATTACTACGATCCCATTAATATTACCTGCCTGACATTTAATTCTCCCCACAAAAGTTCCTGGAAAGAGAAATAATTATTCCGAACTACTCTTAAGTATTCCACATGCATACCATGTCTCCACTCTTTTGCCTTTACGGAGCACACCTAAGACAGGTCTTAAAAATACTAGATCCAGCGGCAGACTGCTGAAACATGGCCGGTCTTCAGGTCATCTCGCACCTCCAGCGAGGTGGGGGAAGACCATGCTACCTATTGGTCAGCCACATTTCAGGCGCTCAAAGCTCCGGTAAATTTCATCTCTTTGGTTCCACCAAAGGTGACCGAAACATCGTCTCAAAGATGATCATATATTCACATTGACTATTTGCGGTTAGCAGACGACCATACATTCATTCATTTCACAGATCTCACCAAACTGGATGTAGGGATTTATTTTGTGGGAGTGCACATGTGATCAATAAAATAAATAAATTGTCATTCTTCCCACACTGGTAATCAGCTTCGCTGTATTAATTGAAATTGAGTTATTATTATATTATTAGAAAAAATATGTTGTACTGACAAGAATAAGAAGAATGTTGTACCTATTTTCAATGTCGAGCGGTACTGTACCCTTTCACTTGAGCTGCCGCCCTACGAAAGGGAGGTGACGAAAATTTATATATATATATATATATATATATATATATATATATATATATATATATATATATATATATAGGAAAGGTGGAAGGAGTATATAGAGGTTCTATACAAGGGCGATGTACTTCAGGACAATATTATGGAAATGGAAGAGGATGTAGATGAAGATGAAATGGGAGATACGATACTGCGTGAAGAGTTTGACAGAGCATTTAAAGACCTGAGTCGAAACAAGGCCCCGGGCGTAGACAACATTCCATTAGAACTACTGACAGCCTTGGGAGTGCCAGTCCTGACAAAACTCTACCATCTGGTGAGCAAGATATATGAGACATGCAAAATACCCTCAGACTTCAAGAAGAATATAATAATTCCAATCCCCAAGAAAGCAGGTGTTGACAGATGCGATTATCTGACTATCAGTTTAATAAGTCACGGCTGCAAAATACTAACGCGAATTATTTACAGACGCATGGAAAAACTGATAGAAGCCGACCTCGGGGAAGATCTGTTTGGATTCCGTAGAAATGTTGGAACAAGTGAGGCAATACTGACCCTAAAACTTATCTTAGAAGCTAGATTAAAGAAAGGCAAACCTACGTTTCTAGCATTTGTAGACTTAGAGAAAGCTTTTGACAATGTTGACTGGAATACTCTCTTTCAAATTCTGAAGGTGGCAGGGGTAAAATACAGGGAGCGAAAGGCTACTTACAATTTGTACAGAAACCAGATGGCAGTTATAAGAGTCGAGGGACACGGAAGCAGTGGTTGGGAAGGGAGTGAGACAGGGTTGTAGCCTCTCCCCGATGTTATTCAATCTGTATATTGAGCAAGCAGTGAAGGAAACAAAAGAAAAATTTGGAGTAGGTATTAATGTCCATGGAGAAGAAATAAAAACTTCGAGGTTCGCTGATGACATTGTAATTCTGTCAGAGACAGCAAAGGACTTGGAAGGGCTGTTGAACGGAATGGATAGAGTCTTGAAAGGAGGATATAAGATGAACATCAACAAAAGCAAAACGAGAATAATGGAATGTAGCCTAATTAAGTCGGGTGATGCTCAGGGAATTAGGTTAGGAAATGAGACACTTAAAGTAGTAAAGGAGTTTTGCTATTTGGGGAGCAAAATAACTGATGATGGTCGAAGTAGAGAGGATATAAAATGTAGACTGGCAATAACAAGGAAAGCGTTTCTGAAGAAGAGAAATTTGTTAACATCGAGCATAGATTGAAGTGTCAGGAAGTCGTTTCTGAAAGTATTTGTATGGAGTGTAGCCATGTATGGAAGTGAAATGCGGACGATAAACAGTTTGGACAAGAAGAGAATAGAGGCTTTTTAGATGTGGTGCTACAGAAGAATGCTGAAGATTAGATGGGTAGATCACATAAATAATGAGGAGGTACTGAATAGGATTAGGGAGAAGAGAAGTTTGTGGCACAACTTGACTAGAAGAAGGGATTGGTTTGTAGGACATGATCTGAGGCATTAAGGGATCACCAATTTAGTATTGGAGGGCAGCGTGGAGGGTAAAAATCGTAGAGTGAGGCCAAGAGATGAATACACTAAGCAGATTCAGAAGACTGTAGGTTGCAGTAGTTACTGGGAGATGAAGAAGCTTTCACGGGATACAGTAGCATGGAGAGCTGCATCAAACCAGTCTCAGGACTGAAGACCACCACAACAACAACAACAACATATATATATTTACATACAGGGTGAGGCAGCTAAGTCATAACACCCCCTGTATCTCCCCAACCGTAATAGATACAAAGATGCCGTTTGGAGAATGAACTGGAAGGACAGCGGCTACCTGAATACATCACATTTCATGTTTGTGCTATTTTTTATTGCAGAGATATGATGACATCTTTGGTTTTTTCATATGGAATCGTATGTTAAATTTTATTGTAACATGACGAGCTTAAAAAGACTGTTTCAAATATGTGTATGTCATAATATTTAGGCGAATAGTTTTTGAGACACGTGTATGTTTTCGTATCGTATTCGTCCTTCGAAGCGGCGTTGTCCAATGCAACCTTTCTTGTTGACCAGTGAGGAACTTAACAGGGAAGGCGTTGTTTTCCTGCTTCTCGATAACGCCTCAAGGTGACGCACGAGGTAGCTGGAGAGAAGGGTATAAATGCGCTGCTGGGGTAATGAGACATCGCATTTCCGTCACATTTTCTTGGAGCAGACATGTACACCAACGAAGAAAAGTTACGTATGCTTCTAGCGTATGGTGAAAGCAGATAAATGATGTTAGAGCAAGAAAGCGATATGGAAAGCTCTATCCTGATCGTCGGCGTCCTATGCGCCAGCTTCTTGCACGTATTTGCAAGAAACTACTTGAATCGGGATCATGGAACGCCATACAGAGGACAAGGGCCGGCCGTGGTGGCCGTGCGGTTCTAGCGCTGCAGTCCGGAACCGCGGGGCTGCTACGGTCGCAGGTTCGAATCCTGCCTCGGGCATGGATGTGTGTGATGTCCTTAGGTTAGTTAGGTTTAAGTAGTTCTAAGTTCTAGGGGACTGATGACCTAAGATGTTAAGTCCTATTGTGCTCAGAGCCATTTGAGCCATTTTAGAGGACAAGGCAGAAAAACTGCAACTGGCGAGGTACATGAAGAGGGCGTTCTAGCATTGGCGCATGACTACCCTACTATTTCGTCGCGACGTATCGCCTCGGAATGTGGTATAAGTCAGAGAAGTGTTCTACGCATAATGCACCGGCATAGATTTCACCCGTTTCACCTCTCAGTACATCAAGCACGCTCCGGTGTGGATTTCGAACGGCGCCAGGAATTTTGCCGGTTTGCTCTGCAGCGCCTAGAAGATGATCCAACGTATCTTCAACAGGTGCTTTTTACTGATGAAGCGACTTTCACCAACCACGGTAATGTGAATTTGCATAATATGCATTAGTGGTCAATAGAGATCCCTTATTGGCTTCGACAGGTACAGCTTCAGCAACCGTGGAGTGTTAACGTCATATTGGGCCGTACGTCATTCCGGGTATACTAAATGGCAACAACTATGCACAGTTCCTGCGAAACGTTCTGCCCATTTTGCTGGAAGAGGTACCACTAACTACGCGTCAGTGCATGTGGTTCCAACACGACGGCTGTCCTGCTCACTCTTCCCGTGTGGCTACAGAGATGTTAAATGAAAATTTCCCGGATTGTTGGATAGGACGACTTGCTGAAGTGAATTGGCCAGCCCGGTCTCCTGATCTGAACCCTCTTGATTTTTTTTTTTAATTGTGGGGAGCAATCAAACAAAGTCTATGCTCAAATACCAACTACGCCAGAAGATATGAAGCAACGTCTCATCAAAGCGTGTGCTGCTATCTCAGGTGACACCCTCGCAGCCGGTCACAAATCATTCAAACGGCGACTACAAATGTGCACTGCAGCAGAGGGGGAGCATTTTGAGCGCATGCTTCAGTAAAGTTTTGTATCAGGTACAGCATGTATTTTGCATATTTGTGTCCATTTGCTTCGTATTGTGATCAATAGTAAATATTTTCAAATAAAAAACAAATACTTACGAAATAATTGTGACCAATAAGGGCCTCCTCGTTTACATTTGTATTTCTGTTACTTAAAATGTATTAACATCTTGTAGTATTTACTACTGTATGTTGTCTACTATTTTGGTATCACAGTTGTCAAATAACTGAATAATATTTGCGAGATATCATCAGTTAATTGTAGCGCAAAATATCGCAGTGTGTAGTACTACTGTCGGGTAAATGGGCGTGTTTGTGTAAGGACGGACTCGGGATGTTTACCATGCACTCTACACAACAGGAAAGGTCGCATTGGACGACGCCGCTTCGAAGGACGAACACGATAAGAGACCATATCTGCGTCTCAAAAACTATTCACCTAAATATTATGATACACACATATTTGAAAGCGTCTTTTTAAGCCCATCATGTTACGATAAAATTTAATATAGGGTTCCATTTGAAAAAAACGAAGATGACCTCGTATCTCAGTAATAAAAAATCGCACAAACATGAAATGTGATGTTTTCAAGTAGCCCCTGTCCCTGCAATTCACTGTCCAAACGGCATCTTTGTATCTATTACGGTTGGGGAGATACAAGGGGTGTTATGACTTAGCTGCCTCACCCTGAATATATGTATGTATATGCGTGTGTGTGTGTGTGTTTGTATGACGACGCTTTCAGTAAAGTAGAGATGAATGTATGAAGAAGGCAATAGTCAGTAGTAAACGTGGGATCGTCAACAGCTCATTCCCCTGCCACATTCATTGGAAGCGTGAATTACACTGAAGATAAAGAAGTTTTCTTTATTGAAAATGAGACTTAGGATTAATTTTAATGAGAAAATGAAATAGGTATATCATCAATTAAATATAAGTTTCAGGATGCTTAATATAACTGAATTACGTGTACATAATCTTTCAGTTCTTCATCCAAAGCATAAAAAAATTCAAGAACTTTTTGAGATATGGGTGGCTTTGAAATGTGGAATAAACTTGCAAAATTTTCATAGTAATCTCGTGTTTCCAAGACACGAAGAGTAGCAGCTGTGGCAGTAATATTTAAGTTGATTAAAAGACGCACTTTCTGACCGCTGGATAGCGATAACATCTCTCACAACGAGAAAAGATAGTGACGTCAGAGATGATTATTAATGAAGAATCCAGAGTGCACAAATTAATCAGTAGCTGTCTGTGGTGTCACCGCCAGACACCACACTTGCTAGGTGGTAGCCTTTAAATCGGCCGCGGTCCGTTAGTATACGTCGGACCCGCGTGTCGCCACTGTCAGTGATTGCAGACCGAGCGCCGCCACACGGCAGGTCTAGAGAGACGTCCTAGCACTCGCCCCAGCTGTACAGCCGACTTTGCTAGCGATGGTTCACTGACAAATTACGCTCTCATTTGCCGAGACGATAGTTAGCCATAGCCTTCAGCTACGTCATTTGCTACGACCTAGCAAGGCGCCATTATCATTTGTTATTTATCTTGGGATGCATGTACAGTCAGACCGATGGTCACCAATGATGGATTAAAGTTAAGTATTCCCGAAGCTCCGTACTTTATTTACTAGACTCAACTCCTTTAACTGTTCCAGATCTCACGCCAGCCTGCGTTAGCTTAAACGCGTGCCTTTCGGCTATCTCCTAGTGGCTTGGCTGTCTTGCCAAGTCACAACACTGTCTGTGTTGAGATCTGAAAGAGACGGGACGTATACGAAAATTTGTGTAAAAAATGTACGCACGCCAAGTATTATTAACCTTCTGATAGTATAATGTAAAGGCTGAGTATGAAAGCATATTTAGGAGAGTTTTAAAAAGTTGTTTGAATGTTTATTCATTATCCCATGAAACTACATCGTAAAAAATGTTTGGAAGATCGCGAGGACCTGCAGGGTCACCACTAATAATGGAGGAAACACCAACGAGTCACAGCAGCACTGAGGAGATATAAGAAATCGTTTCAAGAAGAGGCATAAGAACATTTTTTAATTTTCATATCTCTGTATTCATAACGAAATGTACTGTTTAATTTTTTCTTCATTAGCTACGGTAGCTGTTCGGATAGCCGAAACCCCTCCTTTATCTGATAATACATTCCGGAATAGTCTCAAAAAATTATTATCCCATTAAATAATATTTCCCTTATTTCTCTGAAGCAGGGGGCACTGTAATATTTATTAGAATTTCAAAATCGGACGGAGACAACCTAGTGAAGTTAACGAAAAACAGAACCATCATTCAAAGTTAGCTCACACAGCATCTCATTCCTGTCACGTCTTCTACGTTTTTGTCCACCAACCAATGTCTTACTCTTCGTTTGCTTATATCGTCGAGTACTTCTAACGCAGCACCACATATCGTTAATTACTCCTCCTCACCTGCCGTAGCGTAGCTCTTGATGCGAATACACAATGTGAAATGTTTGCAGCCAGTTCAGTGAAGCAGACGATGCGAGTACATATGTACACAAGTTTGTCGCCAGTCTAGACCGGGACAAGAACAACGAACAATATTGCCAACATGTTGTGGAACAATTTCAAACAGCGTTGCGAACAGTAATATGTTTTTTATCTCAGTGTAAACACGACTTTACGTATTTAAACAAAAGTGCGATTGATACCACTGTTGTATTTCAACAGGAAATATTCTCAACATTTATAACTTTAAACATGAATAAGCTGATATATTCCGTTCTCACTTACGTTTACAGTAAACATCCATATTTTCTAAAAGAAATTGCGGAGAACAGTGTTAGGGACAAAACGAAAGTATAGCAGTAGCATTACAGATTAAAACTCAAAAGAAATAGCACTTAACTCTTGGGGCAAACCTTCAACATGTAACCCCAAGTATGTAATGAACTTTATCGTTACCACTATCATTCCGCGTAGTAGAGGAGTCGTCATTTAAAGAGCGTTTACGTCTGAGTTTGCCAAAGCCTCTATTAGTTGTATTAAGAAGAACTGTAAGCGAAAGATGGAGTAAGGAATTTGAGGAGAAGAAATATCAAACACAAGATGAACTCGAGACGGTGGACGTGGTGGCAACTATCACCGATGTATGGATTAAAGGCAGAAGGTACTCTCAGAAATCTCTGATATTTTACATTATTTCTTATTTCACTTGTTGAGTGGAAATCAACAACGGGCTAAGTGCCAAACAACTGACTCCAAGTTATTTTGTTTTCTTTGTTTTGACAAACATACTTTAATGAAAAAACCTTAACAATATTTTATCTGTTCTCTACAGTAAGTCACACAACTACTGAAATTTTTTAAGTTCCCTTCCTATTATTAATGAAAATAAATGTTTTAATCAGAAAAATGCAAAACGTGCGAAATGCCATACTACAGGTATCGGCAAAAACGAGGTAAGTGCCAATGAAAGAAATCTTAGGTATTTACCAGTTTTTAATAATAAACGTTTTACAGATATATTCTACAGATACATTATCCTGTGATAAAATTATTTGAGTCCTTCTTTCAAATTCATACAGCAAAAAGGAATTTCATTGATTAACTGTTCGAAAAATGTTCTATTTACTACTTCCAGATACGGCAGCATCTGTTGCAGATCCTTTTCCTTTTCAGCTGACAATTGTTTTTACATTGTTGCGCTGATAGAACATATTTCTTTATTATGTCAGTAGCAATCTGTTTCTTCAAAATCTTGTAGGTGCTCCAAACTTAAAGTTCGTTAAAAATTATTCTCGTCACGACGACACCAGGTGCCATTTCTTTTCACTTGAATCCAACTACATTTGGAAATATTTATTGTTACAAAGCTTTGTGACACTTAGAAGCTTTAGCCTAACCGGTAGGCGCCACTCATGCTATCTTTTGGGTCTTATATGCACTGCTACAAATAATCGTAACGCTTATCGCTTAGCCCCCTTTTCTGGTAGTTAGCAACGGCACTTAGCTTGCTTTCTCGGATGTAGCCAAAAAAAAAAAAAATGTTTTTTTTTCACTTAGCCCATTATTGGTTTCCCCTCTAGATTGATTTACTTAGTCTGCTTTATAATTTAATGTGGAGATCAACACAGTTCTCAAGAGCTTTCCTTGCTTTTTCAAGTTCTATTTTCAGCTGATTAGTTTATTCTGTTTCAGGAGCGTCACTGGACTAAATGGTCACTGGCTTGATCCAATCACATTGAAAAGAGAAATGGCAGTGTTGGCCAGTAGGCGTATGAATTCAAGGTACACAATCGATGCTCTCTCCAAGGAAATAAATAATACATTCTTAGAATACCAGATACAAAATAGAATATGTAGCATCACAAGAGAAAAGGACCAAAAAATTGCATGGCTTTTAGACTGTTCCAAGGGCAAAATATTATTGATGAACAAGAAAACAATAATGAAATTGACGATGATTTAGGATTATAAAGGTCTTCGATACATTAGACTCATGAAATAGAACAGAAAGTGCTAAAGTAGAGATACTATTTCCTCCTCACCAACAGTGTGCAACTCATACATTAAATTTCCAACGAAAAATTCTAAACATGCACTTGAAAATATACTATTCAAAGAAGTTTTAAGGATTTAGAGGGAAAAGTGCTTCAAGCTTTGGAACAAACAGAATCAGTCAACACGAGTTGCAGAGCTTATCAAAGATCGTTGTGGTGTCTGTTTGTCAATGCATGTAATACGAGATGAAAGTCAATGTATGAGGCTGTCCAATGGATCTGCAGATGGATGGATAGTGGCAATGAAAAATTTGACAGTTATTGGATTCTTTTTTCTTTGCCAAGACTAGCCCCTGAAGAAGTTAATTTCCTGAGTGAATATTGTGAAGTGATGGGTTCACTGGCAGAGGCTCTAAACTTGCTACAAGGTGAATGCAATACGTTCATGGGATTCCTTCCCACAATTTTTATTATGTTCAAACAAAGGCTGAATAAGTTATCCACTTAGCTGACACTCTGCAGACCTCTGTTTCATGCAGTTCTTCTGGAGTGTCAGAAGAGCTCTGAACATTTGAAAATAAGGATCTAATTTTGTCTGCATGCTTCCACCCAAAATTCAAAACCAACTTGATGGATGAAACACATGCCCGTGCAGCGGAGGGTTATATATTCGAAGCCATGCTAAACCGCAGCTGTGAATGACACTATCAGGAAAGAAGCAGAAGTACTAAGGGATGAGGAGGAAGATTTTTTTCTGCTTTGAGAGACAAAATACACTTACCTCACTTGCTCAACACTATCTTCAACAATTTTTGCTAAATTATTCAACACATATACAGATCCTCAATGTGTTACCCACAACCAAGACCCTCTTCATTAAAAATAATAGTCATACCAACTAGTCCGCCTGTTGACAGTTTTCAGTATAGGTGGTATTGTGTTGAGGAAATTGAGGAGCAAATTGCGAGATGGAACATATGAAAAACAAAATTGTTGAAAATGAGCAAGGAGCTAAACTGAGATAGAACATTAGTCAATGCATGCAGTTATTGACTGACATTAAATGTTGTTTCCTTTGTACATGTATAAGGTTCATTATTTATTTAAAAATGAGTTACAATTATGATTTCTAAAAGGAACTGTAACAATAGCCATAACTGCTATAAAACTTTTGATGTAACTATAACTGTAACAATCTTACTTTTCCTGAGAAGTAACTTTGTTACTTACAAAAAGTGACTTTACCAACCCTGATTGGGACATTTACAGAAGATCTGTTTATAAAACTTCGTTGCCAGGTGGAATTGCTTAAAAGATGTAGGAATAAATCAGAATGCTCTCAGTTAATGGAAGACATTGCGTATGCAGTCTCTTTGGTATATTTTTACATCTTCTAAATTTACCCGTATAAAAAGCTATTGTACTGTAATGTATTGCAACAGACTTTAGCTTATGTGAAACTTCAACATTCTACATCGAGACAGATAAACCTAGACAGGACAACTCTTACTATGATAGTTGTCAGTAAACTATGATCTTAACACAAAAAAGCAATTTCTGTTCCTCACAAAGTGTCATTGTAAAGACCTGCCCTACACTGTTCCATATCAGCCGGTATCAAGTGTTTTGCGATAAGGAAATAGCACGACAGAGGCAGCTTGTATACTCCGCTAACCTGGTAGTGGCTCTAGGCTGCAGCAGGAAGTATACTGTGGAAAATATCCAGTTCCATTACACAACAATTATGGTTCGGCACCTAAACCGTCATGTTGCGTCTCTAACACACAATTCTGTATCATCTCGAAACAAATGCTTTGTGATGTGGCAATAGCACTGCAGTAGCAACTTGTAAACTCTGCTATGCAAGTAGCGACTTGATACTGTATCGAGGTGTACCACGTGGTAAAATGTCCGATTCTATTAACATACAAACTAGTTGTGAGGTATCAATTATAATTCAGTGTTGTGGTTGGCAGGAGAGCCAACACCGTGTTACTAGAGGAAGCCGAAAGGCACGCGTTTTAGCTCACGCAGGCTGGCGTGAGGTCTGGAACAGGACAAGGAAATTAGAATTTAGAAAAAACGGACGTAGCTGGTGGAATACTTAACTTTAATCCATTAATGGTGAACGTCGCTCTTGACGGTACATGATTCAGTATCAATAGTAACTGGTAATGGCGCCTTGCTAGGTCGTAGCAAATGACGTAGCTGAAGGCTATGCTAACTATCGTCTCGGCAAATGAGACCGTATTTTGTCAGTGAACCATCGCTAGCAAAGTCAGTTGTACAACTGGGGCGAGTGCTAGGAAGTCTCTCTAGACCTGTCGTGTGGCGGCGCTCGGTCTGCAATCACTGATAGTGGCGACACGCGGGTCCGACGTATACTAACGGACCGCGGCCGATTTAAAGGCTACCACCTAGAAAGTGTGGTGTCTGGCGGCGACACCACATTCAGTGCCTGTTGTAAAACATTTCAGTTGAAGTCAATGTCAACTTACTTCAAAAAATTTCCAAGAAAAGCAAAAACATAACTATCTCCAAATTTAATATTAGGGCAGATCCAGTTAGATCACGTGGCTAATTCTGAAAGCAATATTTCAGAAATCATGAGTGTAAAAGTAACAAGAGGCAAGACATTCAACTCTGAACGTTACCTGACTGAAATTAAACTTAAACTTCTTCCTAACAAAAACCAAAACACACAGCAAAAATTGTTTAAATATAACACAGGGCAGGTTCAACATCACAAAAAGGGCGATAAAACATTTTCAAGAAGAAATTAAAATAGCTTAATCAGGGAAATGGGAAGCATTATCAAAAGATATCGACAGGACAGCGAAGAACTTATTTAGATCAACAAAAATGAAGAAGAAAGTCTGGTGGAATGAAACCTGCGAAAAAGTAGTTGCTCAAAGTACAAAACAGTGGAGAAAATGGAAATGTTCTGGAAAGACTGAAAGCCTTGGTGAACTTAAAATGCAACGGAAAGAAACAACAAGAATAATAATGAGTGCCAAACGATCTTTCCAGAGGTCACAACTTCTTGACACAAAAAAGCTTTGTTACAAATAACTCCGAGAATTTCTATCAGATTTTTAAAAATCATCTAAAGGGTTACCAAGTTCTAAGTATTTACTTCAGAGATGAGAGTGGTAAGATAGGCCTAAGCAATACCCAAACTGTGAAATACTGAAAACAACTCTTTAACTGTGAAGAACCGAACTTTAAACAAGAATTTCCAGATCTTCTTGGAAACACGGTAGCAGATCCATCACCTACAGCTGAAGAAATTAAAAAACAACAACAATAAATATCCTGCAAAACAACAAAGTCAGTGGAGAAGACTGTTTTACTGCTAAACTTATAAAATGGTCTCAACCAAAAATTATGAGTAATCTTCAGATCATGTTTGAAGAAGTGTGGGAAACTGAAAAGATTCCATGAGACCGGAAAGTGGCTCCTATCCATCCTTTGCACAGGAAAGATGATTACCTTGGTATATATACTACTATAAAGGTGTTGCCAGCGGGTTATAAAATATTTTCAACAATATTACTAAAGAAGGTAGTAGCAACATTTGGTAACTACTTGGGGGTTTACAAAAGGACAGGTCTTGCTCAGAACAGATTTTCAACCTGAAGTCCATAATCCGTCACAGATTTACAAACTCTTTGTATATAGTTGTATCTTTTATAGATTTAAAAGGGATTTGATTCGATTGACAGGGAGACAGTACATAAAGTGATCTGAGAATATGGTATTAAATTTACATTATCAAAGCCTATCTGTGAAACGCTCACAGACACCAAATCAAAAGTAAAGTTTCAGGGTGAAGTATCTACGGTACTCATAGTAAAAACAGGTGTAAAGCAAGATGACGGCCTAACTCCACTCCTCTTCAACTTCGTCCTAGAGAAAATAGCAAGAGTATGGAAACAAAGACAAAAAGAACATAAACCATCACCAATAAGACTGGAGACTAAGAAGAAAGTATTGAGATTCACTGTCTAGCGTTTGCGGACGATTTTGTCGTCCTTGCTGAAAGTCTAACAAATGCAGAAATACAAATCAGTCTCTGAGAAGAAATAGCCAACAAAGCAAGTTTATAATTTATGTACTAAAAAATTATGACAAACATGAGAAATGCTTCAGAAATCCTTGTTAACTGATACTGGACAGACAAAGAGGGTTAACAGATTCAAATATTTGAGAGAAATGATTCAAGAAAATGGCTGAGAAAAATTCGCTGTAGAAGACAGAGTGCATAAAAAGGTGAGACCATATGGTATAATCAGGAACATTTACAACAAAAGGTCCCTATCTAAAAATTTGAAAATACAGCACTACAACACTGTAGTGAAACTGGAATGTCTTAACGCGTGTGAATGTTTAGTATTGAACTACAAATTACATAAACTTGAAGTCTTTCGAAAAATACTCGGTCTACTAAGAAATACAGAGGTGTGGAAATTAAGAAGTAATGACGAAGTATATTGCAACATAGAAAACATAACTGCAATGCTACAGACGAGGCGACTGCTGTTTGTTGGATGTTTATGCAGAATGAATGGCAACAGGTTAACCAAGGAGATTTTTAAATATCTTTGGAACAGGAAGTCAAAAACAACCTGAATTCAAGAAGTTAGGAAAAATTTGGAAAAATATAATATAAGTGAAAAAGCCGCAACAGAAAGAGAGATTTCTGAGGTGAAACTGTTACAAAAGGAATGATTTCAAGGCCGGAGGGAGGAGAAGAAAGGATCAAAATGGTCTGAGGAGAGAAAAAGGATGCATAGTGAGAGGATTAAAGAATACTGGAGGATGAAGAATGAAGAAAAAAGGAAGGGGCATTGAAATTGGTGTGTAGTACTTTGATGACTCAAATGGAAAAAAGAAAGAATTCAGTGTGTACACCCTTGTGTCATATTACCTTAGTAATATTACACCCATTTTATGAAGTATGATGGGAGCTGAAAAGTTTGTAGGACAAATTATACAAGGCACAAAGGGGGCCATAATATGACGTTGGTTTTTTTGTTGCTAGGCGGGGTCGCGTCAGAGATATGAAAATCAGCTTTGTTTTTTTAAGTGGGATGCAATAGTTTGGTACTTACTTTCTGATAGTGGCTATAGAGACGAATCCAATGATGAGTAACAGTAAGGTCTTTGAAGGTCAAAAAAGGTCACGAAGTGACATGAAGGTCTATTTACAGCGAAGTGATGACCACTGGTATCAATGCAATGCTTCAGTCTTCTTATCACGGATTGAGTGGTATTCCTTTTCACATCGGAACTTATCGAAGCACATGCTCTGACAATTCTCTCTCGCCCATCTTACGGCGTAGTTGGAACGTCTTTATAAACAATGTCTTTTACGAATTCCCACAAGAAAGAATTCAGAGGCGTCGAGTCCTGCGAACGAGCCGGCCACGACACATCTCCTCCGCGTCCAATCCAACGATTTGGGAATTATCTCTGCAACTCTTTTCTAGCCATCAGCGAAAATTTTGTCGGACACCCATCCTGTTGATACCACATTCTGTTCCTTGTTCCTAAAGGTATGTCTTCCAATAACAGACGTAATATTCCTTGCCGTATTGTGGTGTACTTCCTATCATTAAGATTTCCTTCGATGAAATAGGGGCCTATAGTTCTGTCCTCCAGAATCACCCACCATACATTCACCGGCCACGGCTTTTGGTGTGCAACTTGTCGCAGCCAAAACTGATGTTCAGTTGCCCAATAACGCATGTCATGCAAATTAACATTTCCATTGTTCGTGAAAGTAGCCTCGTCAGTAAATAAAATCAAATTAAATTGTATCATCCCTCTGAATCTGAAGTTGAGACCGTCGGCAGAATTCAGTGTGACGTATACAATCCGTACCAGTTAATTTTTGGTGGAGACTGATACGGTAAGGATGATATTTATGGCGATGCAGAACATAAACACTACTCTCGCTCATGCCAGATTCCCTTGCGATTTGACGAGAACTAACACAAGGATCTCGAACCACAGTGGCAAGAGTACCAATTTCCGTTTCCTCGTTAGTAACTTTCCTTTGCCGGATATGTTTCCGATGCGTTAAAGATCCGGTTGTTCTCAATTTATCACACACATATTTAAATGAGCGATGTGTAGGGTGAGTACGTTGAGGATATCTTTCACTGTATAACTCTCTAGCTCTCACTGAATTTCGTTGGCATTCTCCGTAAATGAGAAGCATATCGACTTGTTCCTCTAAGGAATACATCATTTACATTCGCTCGATTCGACGATACTAGTCTTACTGTTTCTATTAGTGTTGTATTACGAAACCGTCGAATGGTGTTTACATGTCAATGGCATGTTAGATGCATGCGCCGTATTCAGCGAATATTTACTAGTTGCACGATATACGAGAGAGAATTGTCAGAACATGTGTTTCGATAAGTGCCGAAGTGATAAGGAATACCACTCAATCCATGATAAGAAGATTGCAGCACTGCACTTATACTGTAAGTAGGCTGTTTAGGTTTTCTTATTGCTAACGCCACGTAGCGCTCCGTATGAATATCACTGGCTGTGCTGTGTGCAGTCTGTTGCTGGTTTGCATTGTTGTCTGCCATTGTAGTATTGGACAGCTGGATGTTAACAACGTGTAGCGTTGCGCAGTTGGTGGTGAGCCGCCAGCAGTGGTGGATATGCCGAGAGAGATGGCGGAATTTTGAGAGCGGACGATCTGGACGTGTCTCATTAAGAAAGAGTAAATTTGTAAGACTGGATGTCATGACATGATACACACACACATATATATATATATATATATATATATATATATATATATATATATATATATATATATTCTCCTGGAAATGGAAAAAAGAACACATTGACACCGGTGTGTCAGACCCACCATACTTGCTCCGGACACTGCGAGAGGGCTGTACAAGCAATGATCACACGCACGGCACAGCGGACACACCAGGAACCGCGGTGTTGGCCGTCGAATGGCGCTAGCTGCGCAGCATTTGTGCACCGCCGCCGTCAGTGTCAGCCAGTTTGCCGTGGCATACGGAGCTCCATCGCAGTCTTTAACACTGGTAGCATGCCGCGACAGCGTGGACGTGAACCGTATGTGCAGTTGACGGACTTTGAGCGAGGGCGTATAGTGGGCATGCGGGAGGCCGGGTGGACGTACCGCCGAATTGCACAACACGTGGGGCGTGAGGTCTCCACAGTACATCGATGTTGTCGCCAGTGGTCGGCGGAAGATGCACGTGCCCGTCGACCTGGGACCGGACCGCAGCGACGCACGGATGCACGCCAAGACCGTAGGATCCTACGCAGTGCCGTAGGGGACCGCACCGCCACTTCCCAGCAAATTAGGGACACTATTGCTCCTGGGGTATCGGCGAGGACCATTCGCAACCGTCTCCATGAAGCTGGGCTACGGTCCCGCACACCGTTAGGCCGTCTTCCGCTCACGCCCCAACATCGTGCAGCCCGCCTCCAGTGGTGTCGCGACAGGCGTGAATGGAGGGACGAATGGAGACGTGTCGTCTTCAGCGATGAGAGTCGCTTCTGCCTTGGTGCCAATGATGGTCGTATGCGTGTTTGGCGCCGTGCAGGTGAGCGCCACAATCAGGACTGCATACGACCGAGGCACACAGGGCCAACACCCGGCATCATGGTGTGGGAAGCGATCTCCTACACTGGCCGTACACCACTGGTGATCGTGGAGGGGACACTGAATAGTGCACGGTACATCCAAACCGTCATCGAACCCATCGTTCTACCATTCCTAGACCGGCAAGGGAACTTGCTGTTCCAACAGGACAATGCACGTCCGCATGTATCCCGTGCCACCCAACGTGCTCTAGAAGGTGTAAGTCAACTACCCTGGCTAGCAAGATCTCCGGATCTGTCCCCCATTGAGCATGTTTGGGACTGGATGAAGCGTCGTCTCACGCGGTCTGCACGTCCAGCACGAACGCTGGTCCAACTGAGGCGCCAGGTGGAAATGGCATGGCAAGCCGTTCCACAGGACTACATCCAGCATCTCTACGATCGTCTCCATGGGAGAATAGCAGCCTGCATTGCTGCGAAAGGTGGATATACACTGTACTAGTGCCGACATTGTGCATGCTCTGTTGCCTGTGTCTATGTGCCTGTGGTTCTGTCAGTGTGATCATGTGATGTATCTGACCCCAGGAATGTGTCAATAAAGTTTCCCCTTCCTGGGACAATGAATTCACGGTGTTCTTATCTTTTGAACAATATTAAGGTAAATACATTGTTTGTTCTCTATCAAAATATTTCTTTTGCTAACTGTGCCTGTCAGTAGTTAGTGCCTTCAGTAGTTTGAATCTTTTATTTAGCTGGCAGTAGTGGTGCTCGCTGTATTGCAGTAGTTCGAGTAACGAAGATTTTTTTGAGGTAAGTGATTTGTGAAACGTATAGGTTAATGTAGGGATTTCTGAAAGTCAGACTGCGTTGCGCTAAGAATATTGTGTGTCAGTTTAAGCACAGTCTTGTATAATTGTTCAAACGGGACGTTTCATATGTCGACCCTTAGCCGAGGATACCTCACTGGAATCTTCTTATTTTTTCTTGTAGTTTGTGTAATTAGTGTAGCTTTTGTGTATTGCTTGCGCGTAATTGTAGAGAGAATCTCCTTTGTAGTTGCAGTCTTTCATTGTTGTACAGTAAAACAGTTGTGGCATGCATGAAGATTTGCACCAAGTATTTCGCAGCTGCGCTTGCGATTAACTAGATATTATTTTCAGTGCTATGTTAATGTGTTTTCGTTTTTTGCTCTTCAAATTGTGCTTTTCTGTGTTATCGTGTGAAATATTGTGACAATAATGGTATGTGAAAAACGTAATACTATGCTCCAAAGTAAACTGAGAAATGGTAGTGAAGACGAAAGCAGTGTGTTAGCACCACCGTGTAATGAATTAACTAATGTTCAAACTAGTAATTTGATAATTGTGCATAGGGAAATGGAGCGGGCTGCAAATAATGGTGTAGACAGTGAAACAATTAGTGAGCAGGGAAGCATTATCGATCGATCGGTCGGCAACAGCCTGCCTCAGGAATCGGGAATGACAGGACACAATTTTGCAACTACTGCAGATTCAGGTTTTGGGTCCTCACCGTTTTCTCAAATAAGTCAAGACACATTTTCTGCTTGTCAAAATGTGAATGTTGCCGGTGCAACTTCACTGCCGAAAAGCACTGAGGAACATGTTTCAGACACCAGTGCATTGTTATTACAGTTAATGCAACAAATGGGACAAAGGCTACAAAAGTTAGACACAATGGAACAAAATCTTCAAAACTTAGTCACAATGGAATAAAATCTTCAAAAGTTAGACACAATGGAACAACACCGTAGACAAACACAGCAACAGTTAGACGCAATGGAACAAAAGCTTCAAAAGTTAGACTCAGTGGAACATACGCTTGAACAAACACGTGAAGATTTAACTACTGAGTTACATAAAGTCGAATCGAAATGTCAAAAAGTCTGTAATGACGTAAAAACACAAATTTGTGAGCATTTCCAACCTATTTTTTCGCGGCATGAAAATACATTACAGAATCACGAAGCAGCCATAAAAGAACTGCAAACTATTGTTCATGAAAATCATGAGACCTTGCAAGCTAAAATTGACTCAGTTGCATCTACCGATTCGGTTACGCAACTTGCAGGAACTCAGGAAAGCTTAAAGAACACAGTAGATACGATTTCAACACAAATGGACACTCTGAAACTTGGTTCAGAAAAACACACTGAGGAAATAAGTACACAATCGGAGAAAGTAGCCGAACTTTCGGATCAGTTCACTAACTTATCTACAAAGGAAGATGATGATCTGAATGACACAAGACCTGTAGCCATCACTGACACACAACAGTATGAACAAATTAAGAAATTCAAACAAAATCAGAATCATATTAATACGCAACACAAAAGAGAAATCCGGGAAGTACAAGACCAGTTGGCACAAGTAATACAAAAATTACACATTTCAGAGGACACTCGCGCTCCAACACGGGAAGAGGGACTTAGAAATACGGAAAAGCCACAAAATAATAACACAGGGCATTTCGAAAATTATGAAAGAAATTTGCAAGGTGCACCGAATTTTGAGATGGAACCGCCGACACGACGTAATAGTGACCGATATGCTACTCGCCGACACGATGATTTTGACTATAAGCTGTTCATTACTACACGTAAATTCAAAACGTTTAAGAATTCTGCCAACGACATTCACCCACAAGCGTGGCTCCATCAATTCTCTCATTGTTTTCCTCCCAACTGGTCATTAGAGCACAGATTAGAATTTATGTGTGGCTACTTAGAGAATGAACCAGCTGAAAGAATGCGATCGGTCATTCACGATTGTCACAGTGAAGGAGAATTTTATCATGCCTTCCTCTCAGCATATTGGTCTCAAGCTACACATGACCGAGTAAAACATAGCATCATAATGATGAAAAATTTCGAACAATCTGAATTTTCCAGTCTTGTGAAATATTTTGAAGACATGTTGCACAAGAATCAGTACCTGTCAAACCCATACAGCCCCTCAGAACTCATCCTCATTTGCTTAATCAAATTACCTGAACATTTACGACATATTATTTTGGCAGGACGTTGCAAAGACGACATTGAAGCTTTTCAGGGACTCTTACAAGAATTAGAAATTGACACTGACAATCGCGGAACGCGAAAACACGAACGCAACAATTACAGGTCACATCCGTCGCAATTCCGCGATGAAAGAAATAATAACTGGACACGACAAGGCTATTCTCACAACACAAATCGTGACCAAAACAGACACCACCCGTATGACACCCGTTAGCAGAGTAGTAATAATTACAGGGAAAGATCACCTCTCCGTGGTAGTGACTATCACAGAGACAATCAGAGAAACAGACAATATGGGAAACAAAATAATTATTATCAAGGGAGACAGAATAGACACAACGGTCCAGCGTGCAGTTACAATTCAGGGAGAAATTCTCCACCACGTGACCGACAAGAAAGAAGCTATGGAATCTACCGACATGACGACACACGATATGATCGTAACGACAGACCTGAATTGCATCAGAACTGGCGGGATTCAAACAGGGCAGGGCCTTCTCGACAAGGTGAATTTGTAGAAGTTAGGTCTCCAAATCCCAATAACGACGCGCGTCATCAAAGAGACAATAGGCAATGACTCATACCGCTGGCAGCCACAAAACGTACTTATGAAACTGACGACGCAGCTGTCGTAGCTAGTAATTACGTTAAAATTGAAGACATTAGGGACATCTTACTCCAGGAACACGACGTAAAACATAACAACATTACATATCCTGTGATTCACGTTACAGTAAATGACGTAAAATTTTCGGCAGTACTTGACTCTGGCAGTCCCATTTCAGTAATTAGTGAAACAGCCTTTAGCAAATGCAACAAATCAAACGACTGCCCCACACTTCTGTTACGTAAGATTAAATTACAGGGTGCAATCTTTGGAAAAAGTGTAGATGTACGCCAACAAACCAACTTAGAATTCTTTTGCCAAAGCCACAGCTTCTCTATGAACTTTCTTATTGTTCCATTATTGTCGACGGAAATTATATTGGGAGTAGACTTTTTGATTTAGAGAAAGAAGGTAAGTCAATAGCTTTGAAATTTGAAGATTGGCTCTCAAACCACGATGAAGAAATTAATCGGCTTTACCTCCTGTTAGACAACAGTTCGGAATTTTCGACGGAACTTGACACTCACAATCACTCTCCAAGTATTGACAGGGAGGATATCGACGGCACATTTGATACTAATGAGTTAATTCAGAATAAAATTCAAACAATTGAGAATTGTAATGACACTGATAGGCAAGACCTTTTTGAGATTTTACAAGCGCATTCCACAGTTTTTACTCACAAAACAGGAACAATCAAGGGATTTCAATAGCAATTTCGTGTTCGTGAGCATACTAAATTTTGTGTTAGACCATACGTAATTCCGGCACATTATAGGGACAGTGTTAGAACAGAAATACAATCTATTCTTGAAGAGGGCATTATTGAGCCTGCAGTAAGCTCATACAACAATCCTGTTGTTGAGAAGAAAAATGGATCGATCAGGCTTGTCTTAGATCTGAGACAAATCAATACTATCATCATTCCTGAAACAGACAGGTCGCAAACGTTGGAAGAACTTCTTCAAAATTTTAATGGTGTAAAAGTGTTGTCTTCTATTGATCTCAGATCCAGCTTTTATCAGATCGAACTTCATCCAGAATGTAGAAAATACACAGCTTTCCTTTGTTTCGGCGTTTGTTATCAGTTTCGGAAACTTCCTTTTGGTTTGAACATTTCTTCGGCAGCATTCATTCGCGGGCTAAATTCCATACTACCTGAGTTCTTAAAACGTCACGTCACCTTATATGTGGACGATATCCTGATAGCAGATGCCTCATGGGAACAACACAATCGCATCCTCAACAGCGTGTTACATATTTTTGCAGAATCTGGAATTACAGTTAACTCGAAAAAGTCTGAATTCGGTAGGACAAAGGTGAAGTTTTTGGGACATATTATTTCTTCTGAAGGCATTCAGCCGGATCCTGAAAAGTTAGAAGCAATCACAGCCATTCCAGTTCCATCCACAAAAAAACAAATCCGCAGTTTTCTACGTCTCGTAAATTTTTGCCGTCGTTTTCAGAATTCTAGTTACACCAAAACTTTGTTCTCTCACTGGAAAAATTACTATTTGGAACTGGGACGAACAAGCACAGTTGGAATTCAATTCTTTGAAAGAAGCGTTACTTAACGCGCCAATACTAGCTCATCCAGATCTGTCACAAGATTTCTGCCTTAGCACGGATTCTTCTAAAGTCGGTCTTGGTGCCCATTTCTTTCACGAAGCCATAGAAAATGACACTACTGTTCAGAAAACAATTGCTTTTGCTAGCCGAGAGCCAACAAAATCTGAAAAAATTATTCCGTTACTGAATTAGAAGCTTTAGCTATCGTTTGGGCATTATCAAATTCCGTTTCTTTCTTTCTGGTAAGCACGTAAAAGTATACAGTGATCATCGTGCATTATAATTTCTTATGTCTTCAAAATTAAATCATGACAGGTTAAAACGTTGGGCATTGTTTCTGCAAGAATTCCACTTCACAATAGTCTACATTCCCGGCAAGGAGAACATTGTTACGGACGCACTGTCACGCGCACCGGCTGGGCTTGAGAAAAGTAACACAGAAGGCAACCTCGAGAAAAATTTCAGTATTCTTTACATTCAGAAACTCGCCTTTGAAAACTTCATCACCACATCTTTAAAGGACATTGCTCATGAACAAGATAAAGATCCGATTCGGAAAGACATCAAAAGTAAATGGCATGAAAAGACGCACACACAGATTTGGCATTATTATCTGGTTAGAAACAACATACTGTTCAAACGCTGCACTGTTGATGACAAGCTATGGGTACTTTGCATTCCTGACGATTTTGTTAATAAGCTCATTTGGTACATTCATTTCAGCTATGCACATTTTGGTCCACGAAAATGTTATCATATTCTTCGGACGACTTGTTATTTTAACAATATGGAAAAGAGAATTCGAAGAGTCTTGTCTATTTGTAAACTTTGTCAAAAGGCTAAACCATCTACTGTCTCACATCGTGTTCCGTTTTTTCCTATCATTCCTTCTAAATTAAAAGAATTTACTGCTGTTGATCTCTTGGGACCCCTTGTCAGAACATCTAATGGATTTTCGTACGTTCTAGTCGCTGTTGAACTTACTTCAAAATTTGGTTCTTTCACTCCGTTACGTAAAGCCACTGGACGGTCTGTATCCAACGCCTTTGTTAAAAATTTCTTATGTGAAGTTGGACACGTTAGTAAAGTCATTTCAGATCACGGACCGCAATTCAGATCTGCTGTTTGGTCACGCATGCTTCGGAACCATAAAATCAAACCTGTTTTTATTTCATTGTACTCACCACATTGTAACCCGTCTGAACGGATTATGAAAGAAATCAATAAGCTTTGCAGACTTTATTGTCACAGAAAGCGTCAGTATTGGGACAGATATTTACACTTATTTCAAAACGTGCTGAATGAAATGCCTCATGACTCCACTGCTTTACCACCTATTCTTGTACTGAAGAATGGAGAACTACCGAACAGAATCAGAGAGCTTGTACCTTTCCCGAATACACGTAAACTTCGACACAAAGACATAATTGATTTGGCTATTAAAAATATAAAATCTGCAGCAGACAAAAGGAGAAAACTACACGATAAAGCAAATGCAAAGAAATTATATATTGATCAGAAAGTTCTCACTAAAGCTCAATCATTGTCACATAAGAAGAAACACTTTAGTCACAAATTCTTTCTAGTTTACAATGGACCTTACAGAATCCGACGTCTACCACATGATAATTGCGTTGAAGTTGAAGCTCTGCGTACTAGGAAGAATAAAGGTTTACACCACATTTCACATGTAAACCCGTTTATTGAAAGATAATCTGTTTTTTAACTTAGTCTTTACCATAAAACTTTTCACTTCACGCTACTTGTACAATTTGTCACACTGAGAAACTGTTAACATGCAACAATGTTTTGAAGTTAACTATCCAGTCTAGAACCTTGGGAACATTTTTAAACAGAAATTACGAATGCCTTGTTATAGTTAACAGACGACACAGTGTTGTTATTTGTACATTCTTGCTTGTTAGTTGCACGATTACGTAACGACTATCAGGCTTACATACTTAGAACATATACTGGTACTGTTAATGCGATTTTAATGCAACATTTTGGTTTACTTGAAAATACATTCCGGATTTAAAGTACTTTCTGTGAGATACCAGATGACAAAGTGGTTAGTTTATGTGACAGCTACACGATTTTATCACGACGCTACTAATGAGTAACAATTTACAATGTTGCTTTTGCGCTGTATCTGTTTTATATCTGCACTGTTTTTCTGTATTATTCTGCAAAGTAAAACATGTTTTAGTAGTAACTTTTTTTGGTATAGCTACAATGAGACAGCCTTTTCCATAGCACAACAATATGTTACAGTATAGTACTTTCTTGATCACGGTAATGTACGTAATAACTAAGATATCTATACGCAAAATATTTCACTTTTGTTTATGAGGAGGTGAGTACATTGACTTCAGCAGAACTTTGCTTACAGAGGACGATAACTACGACACTTCCACAGAATTATCTTACAGCAAGACGCACATTTAGCGCTACAGGACACGCATTTGAGTGATTAATTTTGTACTTAAAACATTTATTTTTAAAGATTTTTGAATTACAATGATACAAACGTTTTCTGTGATACATTTCATTCCTTTGCTGTAATCTGTAACACCTGAGGGTATAATTCCATTAATCCTCAGGGGGGTACACGCTTACTTGGTGTACCATGTGTTTGGAAAGCACAAGGAGCCCTAGCTACTATGGTATTTGCTTATACAACTTTACACATCGGTACCATATTTCTCTAACACATAAATTACACAGCTATCTGATCATTTAACTGGGAGAGACAAACATTTATTTTACTACATCAGTGACAGATGTTTACGTAATTACACAGTTGGATAACTTCACACTTATGAAATTGTATTTTGTCTGTACTTTGTGAACTGTTCATATTTTTTTCGGAACCATTGTGATACTATGAGAGCTTTGAATGATGTATTTGGTATGGGATCATGATTTTTAAAGTAGGTTTGAGGTAGATGACACTATTGAAATGACCAGAGAATATTTTTTACGGTTTGAAATTATTGCAGAAAGCTACGACGTTTTTGAGATTTGGCTGAGTTTTTATGATGTTATTATTACGATGACAATGTGTATTATGCTGCTGAGGTATGTTTATGATCAATAAGCTGATGCTATATGAGGAATTTGATTATGCTATTTATCTGTTATGATAAAATATTGAAGAAGTGTCGACGAATATGTATATGTGTAATAAGGTAAGGAATAATGAGTAGTGATTATGGACTCTGGTTTGTGAAAAAGGTTGTTGGAAACCAAGAATCATACACTCCTGGAAATTGAAATAAGAACACCGTGAATTCATTGTCCCAGGAAGGGGAAACTTTATTGACACATTCCTGGGGTCAGATACATCACATGATCACACTGACAGAACCACAGGCACATAGACACAGGCAACAGAGCATGCACAATGTCGGCACTAGTACAGTGTATATCCACCTTTCGCAGCAATGCAGGCCTCTATTCTCCCATGGAGACGATCGTAGAGATGCTGGATGTAGTCCTGTGGAACGACTTGCCATGCCATTTCCACCTGGCGCCTCAGTTGGACCAGCGTTCGTGCTGGACATGCAGACCGCGTGAGACGACGCTTCATCCAGTCCCAAACATGCTCAATGGGGGACAGATCCGGAGATCTTGCTGGCCAGGGTAGTTGACTTACACCTTCTAGAGCACGTTGGGTGGCACGGGATACATGCGGACGTGCATTGTCCTGTTGGAACAGCAAGTTCCCTTGCCGGTCTAGTAATGGTAGAACGATGGGTTCGATGACGGTTTGGATGTACCGTGCACTATTCAGTGTCCCCTCGACGATCACCAGTGGTGTACGGCCAGTGTAGGAGATCGCTCCCCACACCATGATGCCAGGTGTTGGCCCTGTGTGCCTCGGTCGTATGCTGTCCTGATTGTGGCGCTCTCCTGCATGGCGCCAAACACGCATACGACCATCATTGGCACCAAGGCAGAAGCGACTCTCATCGCTGAAGACGACACGTCTCCATTCGTCCCTCCATTCACGCCTGTCGCGACACCACTGGAGGCGGGCTGCACGATGTTGGGGCGTGAGCGGAAGACGGCCTAACGGTGTGCGGGACCGTAGCCCAGCTTCATGGAGACGGTTGCGAATGGTCCTCGCCGATACCCCAGGAGCAACAGTGTCCCTAATTTGCTGGGAAGTGGCGGTGCGGTCCCCTACGGCACTGCGTAGGATCCTACGGTCTTGGCGTGCATCCGTGCGTCGCTGCGGTCCGGTCCCAGGTCGACGGGCACGTGCACCTTCCGCCGACCACTGGCGACAACATCGATGTACTGTGGAGACCTCACGCCCCACGTGTTGAGCAATTCGGCGGTACGTCCACCCGGCCTCCCGCATGCCCACTATACGCCCTCGCTCAAAGTCCGTCAACTGCACATACGGTTCACGTCCATGCTGTCGCGGCATGCTACCAGTGTTAAAGACTGCGATGGAGCTCCGTATGCCACGGCAAACTGGCTGACACTGACGGCGGCGGTGCACAAATGCTGCGCAGCTAGCGCCATTCGACGGCCAACACCGCGGTTCCTGGTGTGTCCGCTGTGCCGTGCGTGTGATCATTGCTTGTACAGCCCTCTCGCAGTGTCCGGATCAAGTATGGTGGGTCTGACACACCGGTGTCAATGTGTTCTTTTTTCCATTTCCAGGAGTGTAGTTTAAGAGTTATGAAATGTGTGTAAATGCGTGAATGTATCACAATGCCGGCGAAAATTTTTAGGACACTGTTATATTTATAGGATTTTGTTTCTACACATTTCTACTGTAATTTCTCGACTTGTGAAATTTTATTTGTATCAAACTGTCACTGTAGTGGAAACTGCTGTTGTAAATTTCGGCAAGAAAGCTAAGTGACCTCGACGTAATGCGTCGTTGACGCCCGGCTGTGCGTCGCCTGGAGAAAAAGTCGTGCCTTTCAGAGGCACAACAAAAAAAATAAAAAAAAGAGGCTATTAACCTCGTTAATGTCATTCCTTGTAGAAAGCATCGCAAATACGACACGCTCAAACATGATTACATTGTGGAGCTCTTAATTTATGATATTTACTAAAATGCCTAATGAAATGATGAGAAACATTTTACATCTACTGTCTTTGTAGTTGAGAGATTGCTCAATTTGCTTAATATCTAGTTTCTAGCTGCACAGCAGCATTGGGTAAAATTAAATTTAATAGATGTACTAATATAGTTATTTTATGCCTACAGATCCAGTAAATAATAATTTTATGATGTACTTCCAAGAAAACGAGGGAACATAAATAGACATTTCCCATCACAGGAATTATATAAATAATTTTTTTACGATTTGGTAACTTGTTTGCTAGAGTAAGTTCTCGTGATGCATCACTCGAGTGTTAAGATGTGACATAGGTATCAGACATGGCCATTTTTACTGTAATATTTTTTTCTGCTTGAGCTATGTCATGTTTAGATATAAGTTATTGCATTTGCTGCTGCTTTTTGCCAGGCATAGTGCTACTAAATTTCACTTTGCATTACTCTGTTAAGCCAGTTTTACTACTGATTTATTTTTCTTGTTTGCTGCTCATTGTGTTATATTAGTTGTAATATTGCTGCTTCCTTTGCCAATTTCCATTTTTTTGTCATTGCTGTGTGTGTTAATTTGTTATGTGCTGCTGCATTGCCTCGTCCCTTGGTAGATATATCTGAGCTCAGTAGATTTAAGTTAGCTTAAGAGGGGGTAGACTATATAAGAAACTAACTATGATGAATTGGAAGAAATGCATTGAGAAGCTATAAGAAAATGGTTTGGCCAAAACGTAGTGTACAGTGGAGAAAAACTAATTTTGAAAGAGGATGTGAACAGAATACAGAAAGCAGGCTTAGATAGGACTTTTTGGGAATAATGATGAACGAAGGGAGATCTCCATGCAAAATACTGCAGTAAAACAAACCCTGTCCTTTCCTTTTGTGTTATCCCTCCATGTGTTTGTGTACCCTTGTGTATTTGTGTTTTTCCTGTCTTTGTGTGTTTAGCTGATGAGAGTTATGTTGTAGAATTTTCTAATACTATGTTATTTACTTTGTAAAGATGTTTAGACATTATTTATCTGTTCTGTTTTGTTGCTCATGTGTGAAGTTGATGTTTGAAAAGTTATTCTGACCTTTTATGTATGTTCTTATGTCATAATTCTTGTAACACTGATGTACACGTTTATTTCTATTCTTTTGTAAAGCCTGTTTTACTACAAATGTTATCTGTATTGTTATGTTCTTTAATGATGTATTTTGTACCTTTGTTATTGTATTCTTATGTTATAAAATTGTAATTGACACCAGTTCATCAAATTAAGTAACTTGTAAGTTACATTTCACTGCACACGTTTCTGTTGGTCATAGTATATAGACAATATGTGAGAAGTAGGGACTGTTAGTGTTCGGATGTGTATTAATAATTCAGCAAGGGACTGGTTAACAGCATTGCTGGTTCTAAGGACAATTCCAAAAACTTTGTGAGTGCACAAGTGGTGGTTTATGGAGTGGCGGTATTATCTGCAAGACACCTCGATGGTGATTGTGCACCTGCACAGTCGCAACTGATGGCTGCTGGCCGTCTCTACAAGGACTGAAATGGGTCTGCACCTCTGGTGGCCCACCATTACCATACTCTCTACCAGTACTACAGTGGGTCTGCTCTGTGATGACCTACCCACCAATATTCTTCAAAACTTCGACTGACTTTGTGGTGGGTTTGTTCTGTTGTTGCCTATTACCTGTCTGCATGTCAAGAGTCAGCACTGTCTTCCCATTGGAAGGACAACACTACTTCTTCAAGACTGCATGGAAATCCACAACTTCCGTGTGCATTCTCTTTTACTGCTCAGCCTTTGAGAAAAAAACAAAACAAAAAAAAAACCACTGCAATTTTACTGTGATGAACCATCAGGACTGTCTTTATGGACTGTGAGAAAATTTTAGCTTTTGACCAACATTGCATCGATAAGTGTGTGCATTTGATTTCTTTGTTATTGTAATTGTAAAAAAATTTTAACAAATATGTATTGGCCAGTGCCCAAGACAATTCGTAAAATTTTTTGTGGGGAGCATGGGGGCTATGTAAGTAGGCTGTTTAGGTTTTCTTATTGCTAACGCCACGTAGCGCTCTGTATGGAAATCACTGGCTGTGCTGTGTGCAGTCTGTGGCTAGTTTGCATTGTTGTCTGCCATTGTACTGTTGGGCAGCTGGATGTTAACAGTGTGTAGTGTTACGCAGTTGGAGGTGAGCCGCCAGCAGTGGTGGATGTGGCGAGAGAGATGGCGAAATTTTGAGAGGGGACGATCTGGACGTATCTCATTAAGAAAGAGTAAATTTGTAAGACTGGATGTCATGACCTGATATATATATATATATATATAATATGTCTTTTGAACAATATTAAGGTAAATACATTGTTTTCTATCAAAATCTTTATTTTGCTAACTGTGCCTATCAGTAGCTAGTGCCTTCAGTAGTTTGAATCTTTTATTTAATTGGCAGTAGTGGCGCTCGCTATATTGCAGTAGTTCGAGTAACGAAGATTTTTGTGAGGTAAGTGATTTGTGAAACGTATAGGTTATTGTTAGTCAGGGCCATTCTTTTGTAGGGATTTCTGAAAGTCAGATTGCGTTGCGCTAAAAATATTGTGTGTCAGTTTAAGCACACCATTCGGTGCTCTCCGATACACACGATCGAACAGCGGAGGAGTGGTACTCAAGCGTCAACTTTAGCTTACAATATCTCCGGATGTAATTAACATTTTACAATGCAACAAACGGCACTGATTACGTATTTGTTTATATGTTCAGATGTGCTGACAAACCTAACGTGGTTCCATTTAAAAAAACGTAGGTTTGTGTTAAAAAAAATACTTCCGTGCATTTTTGTATGGTTTGTATTAAACAATTACACTAGCCCCTCTCCTCACGTTCGGTCTGTGGAATCGGTTTGTCAGTATTTGATGTGGTTTACGAAATATATCCAGCGGTAACGTTAGGTGATTCACCCTGTATATGTTCGTGTCTGTGCACAAAACTGTCACCATTGCGATTCCAGGGCGAGTTACAGGAATCGGAGTTAGTAGAAGCAGTATGCAGGAATTTCTTAAGAAAGTATACACCTTTGATTCGGAACCTTTCGCTCCTGTTGTGGCATTGAAGACATAAAGTGGAAAGGACCAAATTTAGAGTTAGAAGAAGCAGTGACCTCTGAGTGGACAGTAGCTGTGGGAAACGTCTCAGGTAAGTTAGAAGGCAGGACAGGACCTGCACAAACATCCTTCGTTCCAGACGTCATAGTGCCAGTACTCCAGAAGTTGGATTCTGTCATCATAGAGCCTGTTCCAGTCTTCAGAACGTTGTATTTCCTCCCCCAGTATTCCAACTAGGCCATCTTGCAACGCCATCTTGTATTCTTATATCACAGAGCCTGTCTCAGTATTCTAAATCTTGCACGATGACATCGTACTAAGAAAGCAACAGAATTCCACGTCAGCCATCTTGGTCGGTCATCTTTCATCCAGACTGGCCATCTTGCATCGCGATCGTATATTCTGACGTCATAGTAAGACTGCACCAGTATCTCAAGTCTCAGATTCACTGTCCCAGTATTCCAAGTCATCCAGTATGACAATGCACCAAGCTGAATTTCCCATCAATTATTCTTAGGACTACTGCTACACTCCCACAGTAATGCACCTCTGCTATTTTTTTGAATTTCCCTGCAAAATTTTGATTGTTCTGCCAAAATTTCAGTTCCTGTCATCTTATATATATGGAGTCTGCTCCAATAGCTGAACGTTGGAATGCCATGCATGGGGGCCCGGGTTCGATTGCCGGCTGGGGTGGGAGATTTTCTCCTCTCAGGGACTGAGTGTTGTTCTGTCCTCATGATCATTTCATCCCCACTGTCGACGTGCAAGTCGCCCAATCTGGCGTCGCACTCGATAAGACCTACACTTGGCTACCGAGCTACCCACCTGGGAACTCCCAGCTACTGACGCCATACGCTCATTTCCATTTATATACACGTAAATCGGCCTTTGTCAGACAGAGGTGGGGGTGGGGAAATCCATGGCTCATAGATGACGTCATCAGTGACAAACTCTGTGCTTGAAACCTCTTAAAAGCTGGGATTTTCTGTATATTAGGTGACACACTGAGACAAACAGGCAGTTCATAAACTACAGAGCGTTCTGTCCCTGTTTCTATTCCGTTAGATCCATCAATAAAACTGCGAAATTTTTAGATTGCTGCATTGAACCACAAACAGTATATTAGAAACGTTTAACGACTTGAAACAGCTCCCATATTCACAACGAGAAGCACGTGTAACACTTCATGTAACACAAAAACATAGACTTCAGTCGCGTCGCAGGTGTTACACTCACTCTCTGTTTCATTGACGATGACAGTACTACCAACTTCTCGATAAGCTTCTTTCATCACCGATATAAAACTAATTCTATCATTAAAAATCAGTGTAATTATTTAATCAGTTATAAATGTGGAATTTCTTTTGTGACATGTAGGAAGTTCTTCCATACTGTAACAGACGTACGTTAATGGGTAACTAAAAACCTCAAGTCGAAGGTTGGTTTCAACACAGCAATGCTTTACCAGGAACGGCGCTGTTGGAATGTGCTAACCTCAAACTTTGGAACTGCTGTACTCTGTCAGTTGTAGGGAATTCTTTACTTTTACATGGGCGTTCAGCTACAGCGCAGTGTAGCACTCTTGCCATTTACGCTCGGTATCGATATAGATAAAAGAGAAAAATTGCTGAATTCGAAAACAAATGCCACGTATCAAGGAATAATTAAATGAATTTGTCCACACGCGTTATCTAAGAATGATGTGCATGTTCCTCTGTGATTGTTGAGCCTGTGAAGCGTAAAATGTAAGCTATAAAGGCCAAATTATCGCGTGTTTTCAGTGTATTAATTAGTAATAGTGACGATTGAGCAAGGAACTGTACAAACTAAAAAAAAACATCCATCCGAACAGGCCTTGGAAGCCCCAACGATACAGACCGACCGCCATATCATCCTGAGACGAAGGCGTCACTGTATGCCGATATGAAGGGGCATGTGGTCAACAGACCGCTCTCCCGACCTTTGTCAGTTTTCTTTACCAGAGCTGCAGCTTCTCAACTGAGTAGCTCCTCAATTGGCCTCACAAGCACTCACTGTACCCAGCTCGCCATGGCGCTCGCCACATCCGGACTGTCACCCATCCAAGTTCTAGCCAAGCCTGCGGTTATCTGAGGCCAATCGGTGTCACCGATGTGGCAAGGCCATTGGCAAGGAACTATATAGGTATTTATTATTTCATTTTACTTACTTACTAATGCTCTACTTCACTTCAGCGGCAAAATGACATTGCCAACTCACAAATAAGATACATACATATACCCAACATGGACACCTGTACTCACTGAAAAATATGACAGTTTTTCCTAAATAAAATTGTAATATGGACTACCATTAATTATTTTAAAAATGAAATTTCGAAAATAAATTTGTCTAGATAACAAATTTAAACGATTAACATTAGAATATCAAAGGCTAATGTAATCTTGAGATAAGCCATTGCTAATGCAAGCTGCTGGTACGTTAATAACCGTTGTAACCGCCAGAATGTTGACTGCAAGCAGGCAAATGTGCACGAATTGTGTCGTAAAGGAGCCGGACGTCAGTTTGGGGTGGGTGAAGTTCCATATCTGTTGCATCTGGTCGTCAGTACAGGGACGGTTAACGCTGTCTGTGGATGAAGCTGGAGTTCTCGCCCGATGATGTTCCATGTTGTTGTTGTGGTCAGCTCTCCATGCTACACTATCCTTCTGAATCTGCTTAGTGTATTCATCCCTTGGTCTCCCTCTCAGATTTTTACCCTCCGGGCTGCCCTCCAATACTAACTTGGTGATCCCTTGATGCCTCAGAACATGTCCTACCAACCGATCCCTTCTTCTAGTCAAGTTGTGCCACAAATTTCTCTTCTCTCCAATTCTATTCAATACCTCCTCATTAGTTACGTGATCTACCCATCTAATCTTCAGCATTCTTCTGTAGCACCACATTTCGAAAGCTTCTATTCTCTTCTTGTCCGAACTATTTATCGTCCACGTTTCACTTCCATACATGGCTACACTCCATACAAATACTTTCAGAAACGAGTTCCTGACACCTAAATCTATACTCGATGTTAACAAATTTCTCTTCCTCAGGAACGTTTTCCTTGACATTGACAGTCTACATTTTATTTCCTCCCTACTTCGACCACCATCAGTTATTTTGCTCCCCAAAGAGCAAAACTCATTTACTACTTTAAGCGTCTCATTTCCTAACCTAATACCCTCAGCATCACCCGATTTAATTCGACTACATTCCATTATCATCGTTTTGCTTTTGTTGATGTTCATATTATATCCTCCTTTCAAGACAGTGTCCATTCAGTTCAGCTGCTCTTCCAGGTCCTTTGTTGTCTCTGACAGAATTACAGTGTCATCGGCGAACCTCAAAGTTTTTATTTCTTCTCCATGGATTTTAATTCCTACTCCGAATTTTTCTTTTGCTTCTTTTACTTCTTGCTAAATACACAGATTGAATAACATTGGGGAAAGGCTACAACCCTGTCTCACTCCCTTCCCAACCACTGCTTCCCTTTTGTGCCCCTCGACAGTTATAACTGCCATCTGGTTTCTGTATAAATTGTAAATAGCCTGCCACCTTCAGAATTTGGAAGAGAGTATTACAGTCAACATTGTCAAAAGCTTTCCCAGTCTACAAATGCTAGAAACGTAGGTTTGCCTTTCCTTAATCTAGCTTCTAAGATAAGTCGTAGGGTCAGTATTGCCTCACATGTTCCAACATGTATACGGAATTCAAACTGATCTTCCCCGAAGTCGGCTTCTACTAGTTTTTCGTCTGTATTTTGCAGCTGTGACTTATTAAACTGATAGTTCAGTAATTTTTACATCTGTCAACACCTGCTTTCTTTGGGATTGGAATTATTATATTCTTTTTTAAGTCTGAAGGTATTTCGCCTGTCTCACCAGATGGTAGAGTTATGTCAGGATTGGCTCTGCCAAGGCTGTCAGTAGTTCTACGAGGTGCATTCAAGTTCTAAGGCCTCCGATTTTTTTTCTAATTAATTACTCTCCCGAAATCGATGAAACTGGCGTTACTTCTCGACGTAATCGCCCTACAGACGTACACATTTTTCACAACGCTGACGCCATGATTCCATGGCAGCGGCGAAGGCTTCTTTAGGAGTCTGTTTTGACCACTGGAAAATCGCTGAGGCAATAGCAGCACGGCTAGTGAATGTGCGGCCACGGAGAGTGTCTTTCAAAAGTCACTAGGAGCCAGGTCAGGTGAGTAGGGAGCATGAGGAATCACTTCACAGTTGTTATCACGAAGAAACTGTTGCGTAATGTTAGCTCGATGTGCGGGTGCGTTGTCTTGGTGAAACAGCACACGCGCAGCCCTTCCCGGACGTTTTTGTTGCAGTGCAGGAAGGAATTTGTTCTTCAAAACATTGTCGTAGGATGCACCTGTTATCGTAGTGCCCTTTGGAACGCAATGGGTGAGGATTACGCCCTCGCTGTCCCAGAACATAGACACCATCATTTTTTCAGCACTGGCGGTTACCCGAAATTTTTTTGGTGGCGGTGAATCTGTGTGCTTCCATTGAGCTGACTGGCGCTTTGTTTCTGGATTGAAAAATGGCATCCACATCTCATCCATTGTCACTACCGACGAAAAGAAAGTCCCATTCATGCTGTCGTTGCGCGTCAACATTGCTTGGCAACATGCCACACGGGCAGCCATGTGGTCGTCCGTCAGCATTCGTGGCACCCACCTGGATGACACTTTTCGCATTTTCAGGTCGTCATGCAGGATTGTGTGCACAGAACCCACAGAAATGGCAACTCTGGAGGCGATCTGTTCAACAATCACTCGGCGATCCCCCAAAACAATTCTCTCCACTTTCTCGATCATGTCATCAGACCGGCTTGTGCGAGCCTGAGGTTGTTTCGGTTTGTTGTCAAACGATGTTCTGCCTTCATTAAACTGTCGCACCCACAAACGCACTTTCGACACATCCATAACTCCATCACCACATGTCTCCTTCAACTGTCGATGAATTTCAATTGGTTTCACACCACGAAAATTCAGAAAACGAATGATTGCACGCTGTTCAAGTAAGGAAAACGTCGCCATTTTAAGTATTTAAAACAGTTCTCATTCTCACCGCTGGCGGTAAAATTCCATCTGCCGTACGGTGCTGGCATCTCTGGGACGTATTGACAATGAATGCGGCCTCATTTTAAAACAATGTGCACGTTTCTATCTCTTTCCAGTCCGGAGAAAAAAAATTGGAGGCCTTAGAACTTGAATGCACCTCGTAATGGAATGTTGTCTACTCCCGAGGCCTTGTTTCGACTTAGGTCTTTCAGTGCTCTGTCAAATTCTTCGCGCAGTATCATATCTCCTATTTCATCTTCATCTACATCCTCTTCCATTTCCATAATATTGTCCTCAAGTACATCACCCTTGTACAGACCCTCTATATACCCCTTCCACCTTTCTGCTTTCTCTTCTTTGCGTAGAACTGGGTTTCCATCTGAGCTCTTGATACTCATACAAGCGGTTCTCTTTTCTCCAAAAGTCTCTTTAATTTTCCTGTAGGCAGTAGCTTTCTTACCCCTAGTGAGATATGCCTCTACATCTTTACATTTGTCCTCTAGCCATCCATGTCCCATATGTGCTCGATTGCGGACAGTACTCGCGCTTGAGCAGCCCAAGGAATCACGTCGACACATTGTGGAGCAAGTTGGTATACAACAGAAGCACGTGGGCGAGTTTTACCCTGGTAGAAAATACCCTCTGGAATGCTGTTCACATGGCTCTGAGCACTATGGGACTCAACATCTTAGGTCATAAGTCCCCTAGAACTTAGAACTACTTAAGCCTAACTAACCTAAGGACATCACACACACACATGCCCGAGGCAGGATTCGAACTTGCGACCTTAGCAGTCCCGCGATTCCGGACTGCAGCGCCAGAACCGCACGGCCACCGCGGCCGGCGGAATGCTGTTCATGAATGGCAACACAACAGGTCGAATCACCAGACTGACAGACAAGTTTTCGGTCAGAGTGTGTGGGATAACCATGAGAGCGGCCTGCAGTCATACGAAATCTCACCCCAAACCATAACTCCAGCTGCAGGTCTAATGTGTCTCGGTCGGTTGGTTGCACACGCTCTGTTGGCCTCCTACTCAAGACACAGCCATCGTTGGCACCGAGGCGGAACCAGATTACATCAGAAGACACAAAAGCCTTCACCCTGCCCTCCAGTGAGCTCTCGTTTGATACCACTGAAGTCTCAAACGGCTTAGGTTTGGGGTCAGCGGAACAGTTCGTTGTGTCACTGTGGTGCCAACTGCTGTTCAAATTCCTGCTGCAGATGCAGTACGGTGCGCCAGAACCATACACCCATCACGATGGTCTTCCCTGGTGGTAGTGCCACGTGGCCGTCCGGTCTCCGTACATTCTCGTGACCACTGCTGCCAACAGTCATTTACAGTGGCTACGTTCCTCCCAAGCATTTTTGCAGTATCGTAGAAGGAACATCCAGTATCACGTACCCCTACCAACTTTCGCTTATACCACACAATTACTTCTTGGTGCTGTGATTTTTTTCCGTCGGAGTAGATGCAAATATATCTCTCCTACCTTGTGATCAAGAAGGTGTAATAAGGGTAGTTGGCACTACAAACTTACCGCCTTGGCTTTGAGGCCGGCACCTCATAATATTAACAAGACTACTGTCTGCGATTGCTTCATTTTCTTAATTTCCGTTGTGTGCACGCAACAGTTGTTCTAAATAGTAAATGTTACACTTCTTTCATGAATATCGCAGTTTCAGCAAGCCATTTTCAGATATTTTTCTGGCCTTAAATGAATATTTGATCTACATCTACATACATACCCCGCAATCCACCATACGGTGCGTGGCGGAGGGTACCTCAAACCACAACTAGCATCTTCTCTCCCTGTTCCACTCCCAAACAGAACGAGGGAAAAATGACTGCCTATATGCCTCTGTACGAGCCCTAATCTCTCTTATCTTATCTTTGTGGTCTTTCCGCGAAATATAAGTTGGCGGCAGTAAAATTGTGCTGCAGTCAGCCTCAAATGCTGGTTCTCTAAATTTCCTCAGTAGCGATTCACGAAAAGAACGCCTCCTTTCCTCCAGAGACTCCCACCCAAGTTCCTGAGCATTTCCGTAACACTGGCGTGGTGATCAAACCTACCAGTAACAAATCTAGCAGCCCGCCTCTGAATTGCTTCTATGTCCTCCCTCAATCCGGCCTGATAGGGATCCCAAACGCTCGAGCAGTACTCAAGAATAGGTCGTATTAGTGTTTTATAAGCGGTCTCCTTTACAGATCAACCACATCATCCCAAAATTCTACCAATGAACCGAAGACGACTCTCTGCCTTCCCCACAACTGCCATTACATGCTTGTCCCACATCATATCGCTCTGCAATGTTACGCCGAAATATTTAATCGACGTGACTGTGTCAAGTGCTACAATACTAATGGACTATTCAAACATTACGGGATTCTTTTTCCTATTCATCCGCATTAATTTACATTTATCTATATTTATAGTTAGCTGCCATTCTTTACACCAATCACAAATCCTGTCCAAGTCATCTTGTATCCTCCTACAGTCACTCAACGACGACACCTTCCCGTACACCACAGCATCATCAGCAAACAGCCGCACATTGCAATCCACCCTATCCAAAAGATCATTTATGTAGATAGAAAACAACAGCAGACCTACTACACTTCCCTGGGGCACTCCAGAAAAGATACCCTCACCTTCGATGGACACTCACCATCGAGACAGTAATACGAAGCATTTCACCCAGTTAACGTAACTAACTTTTTGTTATACGTTTCGAATAACCAAGAAGAGAAGTGTGTGGTATGAACAGGCTGCTTCCGTAATCCAGATTTTTCCTTAAGACGGACTGACGAAACTGACGTTCCGTCTATGTCCTTTTCCCGAAAATGCTGAGAACATATTATACTATATTTGGCCAGTTTCCCGTCTTCCCTTCTCACAGCGTACACACAGAGACTTTTTCGAGTTGGGATGATGGAATTCTAAATTCACATTACGGAAATAAAAACACTGCAGTAAAAGTGAGTTGCGCAACCAAAATTCATGTATATAAAAGGTAATATCGCTTGAACGAGTCCATTTACGAATAAAATGTGGTTCCCTTATATGTACTTTTGAGTATAATCCGAATGGTTAGTAGGCTACACCCGTTAATGAGGCACGTTGGCATTTTTTGACAAAACACTTCCAACAGAAGCTGAAGTTATGGGCAACTAATATGGAGGACGTAGGTTTCAATTTTCTGACGCCATGACAACTTCTCTTATTATACTTCCATGCTTGTGAAGTATGAAGACGGCGAGTGATGTAGAAGCCTCTGCTTTCGATGATTTTGCTGAAATGAAGTCGCACATTTCAGTATAAGAAAGGCGTTCAATAAGTAATGCAACACTTTTTTTCTGATAGCAGGTTGGTTTTAATTAGGTGACACTCACAATAAGAGTTGGGATAATTTTAAGGAAAAACACACGGAAGGTGGACCCACATACTTCGTCATTTGTCGTTTCATGGAATACACGTTATTGCTTGACAACAATTATTATGATTACAATTAAAACCTTGTCAGGATAATAACAACGCTCACAATAATTAAAAAAAAACTTAAGCAGAATCAGTTCTTTAATAACAAACTTTAACAATTTATTCCATGAAGAACAGGGTATGAAACCCGGACTATACATTTCCCAAATACAAGTAAGAAGTCGCACCAACTAGATGTGACCACAAGCTGGTTCAACAAACTGAGTTCTACCAGTAAAATGAATTACGAATGAGTGCCACTAAAGGTACTGATAATTCCCAAGCATGGATAACACCTTAAACAGATAGACAACGTCCACCCAAAACACAGAAGGGATAACAAGCTACACCAGTGACTGCGGCTGTTGGAAAGCCCTTAACGATTTATAAACCTTCATAAAATCCCTTAAGCAATTAAATACACAATCCCACAAAATACAAGAAAAACTGGGTAGGCATACAATTTAAATGTGACTTCCAGCCTGGTATACACCAGCAGAAACATTGACAATGACCCTTAAATAAATATACAATCCCCAAAAATACAAGATAAGCCGGCAAATACAGCAGACAGCTTGCGAAGCCAACAGGCAAAAAGCGGGCAAATTTTACAATGAGTAGAGTTAGCTAATGACTGTGGATAAAAAAAGGGAAAAGTCAACAGTTCATACTCATAAGTAAGGGGCTTTAAAACTTAACACGCTCGAGAACTAGTAATAAGGGTGCAAGGTTTAAACGAGTAGTTAAAGTGCCGTTAGAGGCGGCAGATTGCGAGCCAACCTAGACACCATGTGACGACTGAAGTGTCTCCACAGCAGAAGGAAAATGTGTCTCTGCTCTGGGCCGAGGAAACGGGAACACGTCGTCCACTGCCAAAACTACCCTACCAACGCACGTCAGAAGGGAACAGTAATCTCCCCAAAGAAGGCTACAAACGAGAATGTCTAGGATGTAGGCAATATTAACTTATTCCGGAAGTGACTGCACATACAAGTTGCAAGCTTAACACTCCTAAAAATTACTTGAAAATTACCAAAACGAAATATCAGCGCTCGCAAATCCAGTCGCTAGTGCATATTCATCTAAAAGAAGTGCCTTGCCTTCGACACAGACTATGTTACAATTTCAGTTTCATCAACTCAATTTACCACAGAGAATGCTCTTACTGTGGCACAGAATATTGCTTGGAACAACAAATCATTATGTGTTAGACTGACCAATGACCATCCACACTATCACTCGGAGGAGCATTAATAAGACAGGCTTGATTTCCACATTGGCACAGATGTGGCCTTACGATAGCAAGTACCAACGAAAAAAAAAAAAAAAAAAAAAACTACTTAACTCCACCCAAGTGTGGAGGAGCCATGACTTCCAGGTTTCCAAGCAGGGGGGGGGGGGGGGGGTGTTATTGCCTCCAATCTGCACAGGTCATCCTCCAGGTTCCATAAAATTTAAGCTTGCAGAGTTAGCTGGGAACTTGCTGGCCAGGTTGCACAGGGCCTCCGCTGCTCTTCCCGCAATTTGCCGCTATGAATCCTTAATCTAGCCGGCAAAGCTTGCCTCCGACCGATTTAACCACTCGCAGCTTCTCGAGGCACGTACCGGAGAGCAGAAGTCTCCCAAACCAACAGCTACGTGCCCTGCAGCTAACTACCTGTACTAGGGCCCGCCAAAAACCAACAGCACACGCCAAAGACTCTACCTGCCGACATGATCAAGATCGATATCGACAGCCCGAGTATTTAGTGGCGCCAGAGGGGCGCCATCCCCGCCAAAATTAAAGCCACCATCGCTCATTAGTAATCCAGAACACCATATTATTCCCCTATTTTGGTTAAAAAAACATCATCTCCCTTCAATGCGACGGCCTTGCACCACTTTACTGGGAGACCTTACATACCCGCATGGTACCACTTGTAATGGTACTTGAATTACTTCACCATTACGGCACCTCACCTCAACGTCTCGATACCAGCAATATTCTACTGTGTTTCTGTAAAATAGTTAACATATTTCTGTGACAACATTCAGATTTGATTTCATTGATGTAGAGGTACTTTGATACATCGATATGTATATATTGCAATGATATTATTCTTATGTGTATTTTTTCTTTTGTCACTATGATCTTTGACGTACTTGTAACTCTGATTTTTGGGCGCGTAAGCGGTTATTAGAGAGTCGAGCTTTGGTCGTCATGTTAAAAAGACGCAAATTGTAGTCAGTTTATGAAATGTGAACTTTAACAGTGAGGAAGATACTTTCAAGTATGTTTTATATTTTGAAGTGATGTTTTGGAACGAGTTCGTGCTATTGCAACAAAAGTAATAAAAAAGAAGGGTAACTTAAATTCGGAGTGCTGATTACTTTTTTACATCACCATTGTCCTAACTTGCAAAAGTTTAATCTTCAAGAATGGTTTATGAAACACATCTATAAAACTTTTGAATATCACAGAATAACACCTAGGCTTCTTTGCATCCGAGCTTGGAATCATCACTACCTAGATTTTCGACGATTGAGCCATGAGTACACAACGAGACCAGCGTTGGAAACACGAAAAGATGAGTGCCTAGTTTATCCATTATTTCAAGAAATGACTTTATTAACTGTGCTCTAATGACACCTGCCACATAATATAACTTTGTTGTTGCCCGAAAATGCAATATTTAGCAGCGTGAGCAACACTACAATCATAAATAATTTTTGACCTTTGTTGTGGCAGGGTTGTTAGACACTCTACTGGTCGATAACTTGGTGCATTAATAACATCCCCATCGTCCATTTACTGCTTCCTGTAGAGTGCATCTTTCACTGGGCCAAACAGATGAAAGTCAGAAGGTACGAGATCAGGGCTGTAGAATGGATGAAGAAGAAGACTCTAATGACGTATTGTGAGGTCCTGTCGGGTGTGCAGACTTGTGTAAGGCCTTGTGTTGTCATGAAGAATGAGAATTTCGTTTGTGACGATCACGCTGAAGTTGTTTCTTCAGTTTCCTGAGGGTAGCACAGTAGACATAAGTGTTGCTCGTTGCACTGTGAGGGAGAACATTAAACGGAATAAGCCTTCTGAGTTCCAGAAGACGCCGCCATGACTTGAGGGTGCGGCTTGGAACTTCTTCTTCGAAAAAGAGGTGGTGTGGCGCCATTCCATGGACTGCCATTTTGTTTCAGGTTCGAAATGATGAGCCAATGTCTCACTACCTGTACCATTGTTCGACAAAAATTGTTACGATCGGCCTCAGAAGGCACGAGCCGTTTCGCACAGATGGTCCGTCGCTGTTCTTCATGATCTTCTGTTAGGCTGCGGGGAATCCAGAGAGCGCACACCTTTGAGTTCCCCAGCTGGTGACGAGTGTGTCAGCTCTACCTACAGGGACATCCAGTTGCGCAGAGAAATGTTTGATTGTGGATCATTCGATCGCATCGGATGAGAGTGTCCGCACGTTCCAGCACTGCTGGAGTCGCAGTTGTGTGCAGCTGGCCGGCACGCAAGAGATCGAAAAGGTTTGTGTGATCAGGATGCTGGATGACAGATGCCTCGCCAAAAGACTCATCGTGCTGTTGTCCACTTCCAGGTCTACATAGACATTCTGCAAAGAGCCTATGAATATCTATGATGCTCTGGTTTCCAGCCAAAAGAAACTCAGCTACAGCTTTCTGCTTGGAACACAACTCCGTTACGTCAGTTTGAAAGCTACTTACACTGCTGCCGCCTAATGGAAATTCATGAAACTACAGGTGCTGAACCGGGAATATTTCACGATGTCTCACAGCAAATTACCCTTTTTTTTCAATCGAAATTGGCTGAGAAAAAGGTGTGTTGCATTACTTATCGATCAACCCTTGTACACTAAAAGCATTATTTTCAAAAATGGTTCAAATGGCTCTGAGCACTATGGGACTTAACATCTGAGGTCATCAGTCCCTTAGACTTAGAACTACTTAAACCTAACTAACCTAAGGACATCACACACATCCATGCCCGAGGCAGGATTCGAACCTGCTACCGTAGCGGTCGCGCAACTCCAGACTGTAGCGCCTAGAACCGCTCGGCCACTCCAGCCGGCAAGCATTATGTCATATTGGTTCGAATGAAATAGATTTTCTGAGAATGCAGATAAACTCGAACCAGTATGTGAAGGGATATTCAGTTGGGACTAACATTTTAAATTTACTCACAATCACCGATTTTTGAGTCATATTGATCACAATACATAACTGTAGGGACACGATATTTTACTCAAATGGTTCAAATGGCTCTAAGCACTATTGGACGTAACATCTGAGGTCATCAGTCCCCTAGACTTAGAGCTACCTAAACCTAACTAACCTAAAGACATGACACACATCCATGCCCGAAGCAGGATTCGAACCTGCGAACGTAGCAGCAGCCCTGTTCCAGACTGAAGCGCCTAGAACCGCTCGGCCACAGCGGCCAGCAATATTTTACTAAACAGGAAAGACACACAAAACAATTACGTGTGTTATGCCTTCGCAAAAGTGTTATTATTAATGATTCCTCAATGTACTTCAGTAAATGGCCGCATTCTCCCATCATCACCTCCCTTATCATAAATCGCTCGCTGAATCTCAAGAATTTTAATCACTTGGAATAACACGTTTTGTACTCCACGTTTATACTCCTTACTCCCTAACTGATAGCCCCTGCGTCGTTCCGTTCAAATCCTCATTTTCATACATTCGACGTTCAGGTGTACTCACGCTGTTTCTCTCTCTGTACTCACTGTCCATCAAGTGTTTATTTCGCTGATTTTACGCAGGTATTAATCTCTATGGGCGTAACACTCATATAACAGAAAATACACGTGTACAACACTTACACAAATTTACATACGCTACTGGCCATTAAAATTGCTACACCAAGAAGAAATGAAGATGATAGACGGGTATTCATTGGACAAATATATTATACTAGAACTGACATGTGATTAAATTTTCACGCAATTTGGGTGCATAGATCCTGAGAAATCATTACCCAGAATAACCACCTCTGGCCATAATAACGGCCTTGATACCACTGGGCATTAAGTCAAACAGAGCTTGGATAGCGTGTACAGGTAGAGCTGCCCATGCAGCTTCAACACGACACCACAGTTCATCAAGAGTAGTGACTAGCGTATTGTGACGAGCCAGTTGCTCGGCCACCATTGACCAGACGTTTTCAATTGGTCAGAGACTTGGAGAATGTGCTGGCCAGGGCAGCAGTCGAACATTTTCTGTATCCAGAAAGGCCCGTACAGGACCTAGAACATGCGGTCGTGCATTAACATGCTGAAATGTAGGGTTTCGCAGGGATCGAATGAAGGGTAGAGCCACGGGACGTAAAACATCTTAAATGTAACGTCCGCTGTTCAAAGTGCGGTCAATGCGAACAAGAGGTGACCGAGACGTGTAACCAATGACACCCCGTACCATCACGCCGGGTGATACGCCAGTATGGCGATGACGAATACACACTTCCAATATGCGTTCAAATGATTCAAATGGCTCTGAGCACTATGGGACTTAAGTTCTGAGGTTATCAGTCCCCTAGAACTTAGTACTACTTAAACCTAACTAACCTAAGGACATCACACACATCCATGCCCGAGGCAGGATTCGAACCTGCTACCGTAGCGGTCGCGTGGTTCCAGACTGTAGCACCTGGAACCGCTCGGCCACCCCGGCCGGCATGTGCGTTCACCGCGATGTCGCCAAACACCGATGCGACCATCATGATGCTGTAAACAGAACCTGTATTCATCCGAAAAAAAATTACGTTTTGCCATTCGTGCACCCAGGTTCTTCGTTGAGTACACCATCGCAGGCGCTCCTGTCTGTGATGCAGCGTCAAGGGTAGCCGCAGCCATGGTCTCCGAGCTGATAGTCCATGCTGCTGAAAATGTCGTCGAACTCTTCCTACAGATGGTTTTTGTCTTGCAAACTTACCCATCTGTTGACTCAGGAATCGAGACGTGGCTGCACGATCTGTTACAGGCATGCGGTTAAGATGCCTGCAATCTTGAGTGCTAGTGATACGAGGCCGTTGGGATCCAGCACGGCGTTTCTTATTACCCTCCTGAACCCACCGATTCCATATTCTGCTAACAGTCATTGGATCTCGTCCAACGCGAGCAGCAATGTCGCGATATGATAAACCACAATCGCGGTAGGCTACAATCCGACATTTATCAAACTCGGAAACGTGATGGTACGCATTTCTCCTCCTTACACGAGGCATCACAACAACGTTTCACCGGGCAACGGCGGTCAACTGCTGTTTGTGTATGAGAAATCGGTTGGAAACTTTCCTCATGTCAGCACGTTGTAGGTGTCACCACCGGCGCCAACCTTGTGTGAATGCTCTGAAAAGCTAATCATTTCCATATCACAGCATCTTCTTCCTGTCAGTTAAATTTCGCGTCTGTAGCACGTCATCTTCATGGTGTAGCAATTTTAATGGCCAGTAGTGTATTTCAGGTAACATAGAGAATATATACGTATAAAATGCATAATTAACCACCCCTGGGAAATCTTATCACTAGATTCTTCCATTTTCAGTTGTTTCGTTGTGAAATCCACAAAGCTACGTGTCGCAGGAATGAGCGCACTGGAATCGTGGTTGAGAGGGCGACGCTTCGCATCCCGGCCGACACATTGAGTCTGAACTTTCCGGTGAAGCTGAAGGTCCTGTGCAACTGCAGGGGACCACAGTTAAAAACGAGAAGAGAGACAGGCGTTTTCCACCTCCGACAGCCCCGTTCCTAGTAAAGCCGTTCGCTTTAGGACGGTTTTACGTAACGAGAGGTACACCTCTTGTATTTTCCGAAACTAACGAACGTAAATGCTGTGACGGTTTCTTTGGAAAGGACACGGCCATTTCCTTTTCGTAACTGAGCCGGCGCTCCGCCTGCAGTGATCATGTCGTCGACGGGTCGTTGAACCCTGGTCTTCCTCCTTTTTTCTGTCAGTGTAAAACAGCACGCGAGAGCAGCAGCCAATGGACACCACTCGAATGAAAGTGCCCTGCATTCGCTTTTTGTTAGCTATACTTTCGTACTTTTTATTGCCTTTCGACATTTCTGAAATGAAATACAAATGGTAACACTGTCGGAATGCACTGTAATATTTACTCTGTCACTGCCCGAGTACCGAGAACAGAATTGCTCTTAGGAGAACGCTGCAACGATTGTTTTTTTTTTTTTTTTTTTTTTTCTCGGGGACACGAGTGCAGCAGCCCTCCCTCCCACCCTGCGTTTTACTGTCGCGCTGCCTTTTTTGCAATTCCCACCCCCTTTCTCCGACCTGTTGTCTCTGGAGCCTCCGTCTGCCTCGCAGGTGGCACAGGCTGTTCCAGGAACAACGGCCGGGACCGAGCGTCGTCCTCCCATGGGAACTCTGAGAGCTGAGCTTCGCAGAGAACGCAAACGCAAGGGGTAGGGCAGGTGGGAAGGAGGGAGGAGGGGAAGGGGGGGAGGGGGCGGATCCTCCTTATTTTTTATGTGCCGGTGTTACACTATCATATTTCTTTGACAAAGAAAAGAAATATGATCAAATATTCGTCAAATTTCTTTGACAAAGATCTCTGACGTCAGATTTTTAAGCTGACGTACAGCAACTACTTGTTACTGTGCGCTGCAGTTGCTTGTATTACGATTGCATTGTATATGCATTTGGAAGAAAAGCGACGGAAAAAAAGAAAACATACTTGGGCGAAGCCTTGAGTGTTACTTCCAGATAATAAAAGCATTCAGCAAAACTAATTACGAGAGGTGCAAGTGGAGAATGCCAAGCCCTACATAAATTACTTACGAATGGATGGGAGTGCATTTCAACATTTGCTCAGTAAAGTGGCTTCTCATTTTACAAAACAGAATACTCAATTGAGAAATGCTGTTTGAGCAGAAGACAGGCAAACTGTGACACTGCGATTACCTGATACAGAAAGGAGCTACTCTGGTTTACAATACAGCTCTCGAATACCACAACGCACATTAACCAAAATAATTCCAGAAACGTGTGAAGCGATTTATAAAGCACTGAAATGGGAATATCTGAAGGTAAATAAAAAATGGTTCAAATGGCTCTGAGCACTATGGGACGTAACATCTGAGGTCATCAGTCCCCTAGAACTTAGAACCACTTAAACCTAACTAACCTAAGGACGACACACACATCCATTTCCGAGGTAGGATTCGAACCTGCGACCGTAGCGGTCGCGCGGATTCCAGACTGAAGCGCCTATAGCCTCTCGGCCACTCCGGCCGGCAAAGGTAAATAAATGTTTAGTACACTATATGGGCAATATGAACTATTTTTATTTTTGAATGATTTAATTAATAGGACTAGTGCTCCAACAGCTACAAAATTAATAACAAGTACGAAATAGATGAAACGCTTTTTAACTTGTGGCATGCAGAGTTCAAAAATAGACGAAACTGAATGGAAAGCTAAGAACAAAATTTTTATTTCAGAGTGTGACACCTCCTCTATTCCGGCTTGCTAAAAAGCTACCTGGATGTTTCCAGATGTAGAGGTGGATGGCAAAAGCTGTGATTGTGGATATAAAGTCGCCTGCAGCATACTTCACCTGCCCATCAGTACACGATTAATATCATCCACTGAGCCCTTTGCTCACCCCCCCCCCCCCACCCCAGTCAAAACAAGTATTTTTATTTTTTTTAATTTGTAATTTTTTTTAAGAAAGAGTCGAAGAAACACACCAACTTTGAAGCCATACACACTACGGAGACGTCGCTTTAGTCCGGAACCGCGGGACTGCTACGGTTGCAGGTTCGAATCCTGCCTCAGGCATGGATGTGTGTGATGTCCTTAGGTTAGTTAGGTTTAAATACTTGTAAGTTCTAGGGTACTGATGATTTAAGATGTTAAGTCCCATAGTGCTCAGAGCCATTTCAACCTTTTTTTTTTTTTTTTAGTGACGCCACCGCTCCAAGTGGTTACGTTTCACACTGCAGTGAACAGAAGACAAACGACTTTTATGAGCAAATGTACAGCGAGGGTGTGGATTCGATCACATGTCTTTGACGAAAGGCGAGGTTTGACAAAGTCCCCTATTACACTGTCAAACGTCTTTGACATAAATATTTGACATATCAACTTTGACAAAGAAATATGACAGTGCAATGCAGCCTAAGGCTCTCTGAAATGAGATCATGAATATGAGCTATAAAGCAGCTCTTAGACGGTCAGTGTTACTGTTGTACATACCCCTGAGATTCAGTTCACAACTTAGTTGAGATTCCACTAGTTGGTGTGTGGCATAAGAAGTGGGTACTGATTCCTCGAGAAACTGCACCAGTTTAGTTGTTGGGTAATCTGATTGGCTGTCACAACAGGAGATGTAGTGGTTACCCGTGGGCCAGTGTGCCAAAACTGTAATATTATGTTACTAATATTATTTTAAATACAACTCAGATTTAGTTGACAATCATATCACTTACCCTCCTAGTAGTAAACTATCATCCACTCACTTCAAGTTTCATTTTAATAACCATTTTAGTACCATAACAATAGAATAACGATATGCCAGTGAAGCACTTCTTGTTTTATAAGCTCCTGCCAGAAAAATGCACATCGAGCAAAGTAACTTGTGCTGCCCAAGGTAGTCGGTAAGAAACGAGCATATGACAAATTTCGGTATAGGGGATCAGTGGACTTGAGAAATCTCGACTCTGCGAGCAAAACAAAGAAGAACTTGTAAGATGTTGTGGTCTCCTGACATTCATTGCTTACATATTCCGTCCTCACAATCATATTCCGCACATCAAGACGCTTCATTCGAACCCAAACTCGATAAGATAAAATGAATGTTGTATGAATTCATATAGACGATACGCTATTAACAAGTAAACGGACCGTGGTTGAAATACTCGAGGCTGGCGTACAAGCATACATTCCAGACACGACGGTCACAGAAGCTTTTAGTTCAGGAAAGAAACAGCACAACAGGATGCTGGTCGCTTCAGAGGTCGACCCAGCCTATGTCGACCGGTGACCGCCCATGTAGCGGACAGCGTGGGCCTGAGTGAAAGGGAGGAACAACCTCGTGTTCGGCTTAAAAGCAAATTCCGCTACATTGTGTGGGAGCAGCCAGCCTACGCATTCTTTACACACAGCACGCAGTTTCAGAGATTTTCACAGGGAGACAGCAAACCCCAAACGCCAATGCTACAGATTTCCGGATTGGTCGCCTTAAACGAAACGTCATTCTCCCGTTTTAGAAGAGCAATGCCGATTGGCAGACGATATTTCTGACGCCTTGAGCTGAAGGAATAATGGAAGAGACTGAAAGATATACCCCTTCATGTCTGGTGTGGAGAGGCGCAGTTCCATTGTCGCTCTTGGAGCAAGGAACAAGTCTCTCCTCAGTACTTCACTGGGAGAGCACCTCTGTCGAGAGCGAATCGAAGTGCTACTCTATACTGAGTCCTTGCGATTAAGTGTTGTTCACTGTGTTGGCCGACACTTATTGTGCGGTGTGAATGGACAGAGTTATAGTTAAACGCCTGCGAGCGAATTTTGAGTGGCATCACAGTGGAATGGTTATCTGACCGGTGTACCACGCCAATAGTTAGACTAGGGGCGAATAGGAATCCTTGACTTCATCAAGGCATAGAGAGAGTTTGATTGGCGAAGGTCAATCCAGATAGAACGAGAGTTATCTTATTTGTCGGTAGCGAGCGGCACAGACAGCACTCATCGCAGCTGACGGTATTGTGCGCTACAGCTATTGCAAGCCCCATATTTCCTCCACAACAGTACAGTTCACTGCATTTCACACGCGACAGCCTCGACCGTACCTAGCAACATTCTAAAGGATAATTATTCAAGTTGCGTAGGCGCACCTCTCAGCCATTCTGCCAAGTCAACAACCATCTTAAACTTTGTGTAGAAATTTCATTAGCGAATCCTATCCTTGAGAGGTAACTTCACAATCCGAAAAGAACCAGGATATAAGTTGTTCAATTCATAAGTAAAACTGCCATTGCGATTTCTCAGAATTTTTGCAAAATAAATAATAATAACTTTCGTTAGTTTCATGTTTTTCCTACACTAACTAGCACTACTCCAGTACCCAAGTATCCCATTAGTTACATAAGAAATTTTGTGAATTTTTGTGTCATTTCCTTACAGAAGACGACTCCAGAAGATATTTATTGCTGAAAGTTTTTCAGGCATTTTTCTTTAGAACGTTAGGAGCGTCTGTCTGACTTCTGTAGTAGTGTGGGGGTGGAAATTGCTTCTTGCAGGAGCCACAGGGTAAAGGGTAAATCTCAGATTAATCCATGACTATAATTTGTACAGTGTGTTTAATGTGGCAGAATAATAAGCATTACACACATGAACTGTGTGATACGTGTGATCTTGTAGGTGTGTGTTTCTGAAGTATTTTGTAATCAGTTTATGGCTTCAGCTGCTCCTTGTGTTACAAACAAAGGAAAACCCATTGGCAGGCCTGTTAACTTTGGATACTCATGTATTAGCGTAGTGAGCATTAGCCATCTTACTAGTAAATTTCACAGCATCACATCAAGAATAAACAGATTTCCGACCTGAGCGCAATTTCTGTAAAAGGACATCTCTCTTTAGAACTGATTAGTTGGGCAGACAACTACAGAACCTCAGTGTTACGCTTCGATGTGGCAAAGCATGAACAGGCCCCTCACATGCTCTGCATTCCCAATAAAAATGGGAACAGCTGCACGTTATCTGTGGTAAAACAGAGGAGCTAATAGATACGCAGAGCGCATATTCCACTGTACACTGACTGTCGTCACATTCAGATGCAAAGCTGTTCAGTCGTTTCGTTCTATATCACCTGTAGATATTACTGAAGTTCTTCCTGGACAGCTCAATAAAAATCTGAAATACATATAAAGAAGGATCCTTTATTGTATGATTATATGAAAGGAAAGCGTTTCTGCAGAAGAGAAATTTGTAAACATCGAGTATTGATTCAAGTGCCAGGAAGTCGTTTCTGAAAGTATTTGTATGGAGTGTGGCCATGTATGGAAGTGAAACATGGACGATAAATAGTTTGGACAAGAAGAGAATAGAAGCTTCCGAAATGTGGTGCTACAGAAGAATGCTGAAGATTAGATGGGTATATCACATAACTACTGAGGAGTTATTGAAAACAATTGTGGAGGAGTTTGTGGCACAACTTGACTAGAAGAAGGGATCGGTTGGTAGGGCATATTCTGAGGCATCAAGGGATCACCAATTTAGTATTGGTGGGCAGCGTGGAGGGTAAAAATCGTAGAGGGAGACCAAGAGATGAATACACTAAGCAGGTTCAGAAGTATGTAGGCTGCAGTAGGTACTGGGAGATGAAGAAGCTTGCACAGGATAGAGTAGCATGGAGAGCTGCATCAAACCAGTCTCAGGACTGAAGACAAACAACAACAACATGATAGCGGAACAAACACTGGTAGCAGTTACTTCTGTAAAATATCTGGGAGTATGCGTACGGAACGGTTTGAAGTGGAATGATAATATAAAATTAATTGTTGGTTAGGCGGGTGCCAGGTTGAGATTCATTGGGAGAGTCCGTAGAAAATTTAGTCCATCAACGAAGGAGGTGGCTTGCAAAACACTCGTTCGACCTATACTTGAGTATTGTTCATCAGTGTGGGATTCGTACCAGGTCGGGTTGACAGAAGAGATAGAGAAGATCCAAGAAGAGTTGCGTGTTTCGTCACAGGGTTATTTGGTAAGCGTGATAGCGTTACGGAGATGTTTAGCAAACTCAAGTGGCAGACTCTGCAAGAGAGGCGCTCTGGATCGCGGTGTAGCTTGCTGTCCAGGTTTCGAGAGGGTGCGTTTCTGGATGAGGTTTCGAATATATTGCTTCCCCCTACTTATACCTCCCGAGGAGATCACGAATGTAAAATTTGAGAGATTTGAGCGCACACGAGCGCTTTCCGGCAGTCGTTCTTCCCGCGAACCATACGCGACTGGAACAGGACAGTTCAGAACCAATTTTATCGACATAACGAAATTCAGATAAAAGATGGAATAAGTGTCCTATGGCCCTATATAGCGTTTGTTTCGGCACTAGAAATAAATAACTAGTATCAGAAAGGTTACTGATGATAGAGTTTTTACATGTTGCCACTCCTGACTTTATTGTGGTTCAACCTAATGTCTACTTGGTAGAGAAAGAATATCATGATTAATATGAATTTCAGACCACAATGCCATTATACCTTCTTCACTTGGCGTAGCCAGAAGAGAATAGAGTCGTTGTCTCCCTATCAAAAATGATCGGCAGAAGTTGGAAGTGAACCCGACCATAAGGACCTATCATCAATCCAAAAGACCGCCAGATCCTCTTCTCTGTCATTCATTTATGTATCGTAACGCCGTTGCACCACACTGGATGAGAATTATGACACGCAGGCTCCTGGTAGTGGTTTGCAGCGTGTTCAGTACATTCATTTACTACAGACTGTTATAGATAACATCAGAGAATTCGCATATATCGTTGATGATTCATTTCTCTCTCATGTTTACTATTGTTTTAACAAAATTAAAAGAAACCTTACGAAAATTGTGCACTCTATTATAAGAAATGAAATAAAATAACCCACGATAACATTACGACGAAAGTCTGTTTAAATAAAACTGAGTATCTGTACACAAGTGTGCCTCTATTGGCAAGAATTAGTAAAGTACTACTCACTTAGATTTCTATTGGGTCTGTGTTTAATTGGTATGCTGTATCATACTCAAGAGGTGTGCAAATGTGACAGTTCATAAATAAAGTTATATATTCCTAGAAACCCAAAATGTGCTTGTCATCAGCGAAAAGAGGCGTTACCTGTTGCGCAGCGTTGTAAGTTTTTCACCATTGCACTAAGAGCCAGAAGTATTTTCTTGCGATTTCCTTATCGATGTTTGATCTGACCGCTTGTAGCGCTTTCACAGAAGGGATAAAAACGTTACAGTCAGTGAGACTGGAACAACAAACAGTAACAGACACTTTTTCGCAGGTCAGCATGTGACCACACAGCTAGCGAAGAGGTGCATTACCTATCTGACGTAATAATGAGAGTGGTAACATTTCAAGTATGTCATTTATTGTAATAAATGTGAGCTTACAAGCCTTAAGGATAGTCTTACCTGTGGTAAGGTATTCCCTGATATTTGTAGTATCGTGGTATTACTTTACATCTTGAATTATTGCGATACAGAGCAGAGTTTTCTAGTGGTGACTTGTTGGAACGATTTTCAATAGTCAGACGACTGTACCATGGGGCGATTAGAGGACCTGCTAGACAGCTGCGTTATGCGGGTTGCACGCGAATCAGGCGAAATGCAATTCAGGTTGTTCGGATACTTTTGAGCATGACTGTACATGAGGGCACCGCTGAGATTTGTGATTTTGGCTTACATCAGGCAATACCCATACACTCTTTTTTTGAACCTTACTCACTGCATACATATGTCACATGATGGCGGAAAGATCACAGTTCATATCCCAATTCTCGAGTACGCTGACGTGGATCATTGTGGTTTAATGTGTTTAAATGATCCTCATGAAACCCGAAAGGTCTTCTTGAACGTGGAGAGCCTTCAATATCAAAACGAACCTCCTTAAAAGGTTCATATGGCTCTAAGTACTATGGGACTTCATCTGAGGTCATCAGTCCCCTAGACTTAGATCTTCTTAAACCTAACTGACCTAAGGAAATCACACACATCCATTCCCGAGGCAGGATTCGAACAAGCGACCGTAGCATCTAGGGTCCACAGCTCCACTCACTATCTCCAAATGGCAAAATGACAGTACCTTAACTCTAATAGCGACAGTGAACTACAAATAAAAGATGACATCCGATAAATAAACCCTAGCAACCTGAGCACCATTGTTCAAAACAAAAACACTACGAACTTATTATGCGCCGACGTAGTACTATCTGAACAACGTTAGCCACTTCATTTTCACTTTGTACATTCAGAAGTTCGGATGAAATGCGATTTATAGATATCGCACCAGTCTCACGTACTTTTGTCAAAACACGAGTCGACCCTCTTCAAGCCTGTACTTGATCTGAGGTCATCAGTCCCCTAGAACTCAGAACTAGTTAAACCTAAGGACATCACACACATCCATGCCCGAGGCGGGATTCGAACCTACGACCGTAGCGGTCGCACGGTAAACAACAATAAATTTAGTTACAGTTATCCTCATTAAATTTTGACGAAAAATGTCATCCGGTTCCCTCTGAAATTCAAAACTTTATATGTAGCCCTCATGACCTAGTAACCTGGAGACTCCTCTAGATTATGGAAGCAAGTCGCGAAATTCGTCGAAGAGTAATGTGAGAAGCAGTGTGGAAAACGAGGATTTCTTGTCTGAGCTTGTCACAGAAGTGCAAAATTACGTTGATAGCGGCAGCTACATCTCAGAACAGTTTTTATTTGGTGTGTACAAACTCGACAGCTGATATTGGGAGGAAGGTAGGCAGACGAGCGGTCCTCGTAGTCTCGGCAGTGCAATGGGTAGAGGACGCCAGTAGTCCAGGAAAATTGCAGTCGACGTTTTACAGGCCCTGGGAGCCGGAGACAGAATTTCGCCGAACAGATGGAAAATGTCACGCGGGAAACGAGTTTCAGGCCTAGTAAGAGGTAGCTTATAAGCAGGAAAAATGTAGTCATTAATTTCAGAAAAGAAAATTCGAGAGCTAGAGAGGTAGATACAAGGAAGGGCATTGTCTGAAGGATTCTACTAATAACAGCAGAATCAGCCCGAGAGAGGGAGAGAGTGAGGTGTCACGAGTGCAAGTCTCGAAGATGTACACAAAAAATTATCGATCTACTATGAAAAAAGCGATAAGTAGAAGAAAGATGAGAACATCAGAGAGGCTTACTCGAGTTAATAATCGAAACTATAATGAGTGAAGTGACAGCTAATAGTGTAGTAAAAGTAGTGAAAATGAAACAAGTTATAGCGTTGCAGATGTACATGTGAAATGAGACAAATTTGAAGAATTGGCCGAATCCTTAAAAGGAGTGCATTTTTACTGATACGTATCGGGGCAAGGTTCTAAAACACACACACAAAAAAAAATCTTCCACATCCTTTCTGCTCCATTAGGTTGCAGTATTGAAATAGACTTTTGAATTACTTAAATTCGTGGGTGGCACATCTCTCATAAAATGGTCACTGCCACAAAAGTCGTCATGGACTCTCCACTGGATCGATGGTACAATCCCTGGGCTGCACAACGACAGATCTATGGCCGAGAACGTGCCATGCGCCACACTGAAATGTGTGGCGTCGCCAGTGTTTAAGAGGCAGGGGTCGAGTTGGGAGATGAGATTCTCGACATCTCTGCTTCGGCCAGTAATCTTCGTTCCACCCCACAGGGGATTGTGGGCGTTAAAATCCCCCAGGGGAAGAAAAGGCGTGGGGAGTTTGGTGACAAGTGCAGGCAATTCGGTCATGGAGACTGTACCACCTGGAGGGAGATAGACAATGCAGACGGTTATGTCTTGGGTAGTCCTTACTCTGACAGCCACAGCTTCCAATGATGTTTGAAGGGGCACAGGAGCACTATAGACAGAGGTAAGGACATACACGCAGGCTCCACCTGACACACTGTTGTAAGCACTACGGTTACAGTAATAGCCCCTGTATCAACGAAGGACAGGGGTCTGTACTGCTGGAAACCAGGTTTCCTGGAGGGCAATGCAGAAAGCAGGAGTCATGCTGACGTAGCACAGGTAGATGGTTAAAATAACCGCTGCTCTTCCACTGGAGGATTTTACAAAGCGTGTCCTGTAGGGCAAGAAGGCGCTGAAAAGGCAAATTACTTCGCAGGGTCACATGCTGCCACCGACTAAGTGACTGACGTCTCAACATCCATCGTTTCTAAGGAGATGGCGAGATCCAGGTCATCAAGGGACGCAAAGAGCACGACCTCATCCTCAGAGGCTGAGCAGACAGGAAGCGGTGGTGTGGGAACCACTGGGTCCTTATTCTTCTTAGAGAGCTTCCTCTTCTCTCTTTTGTCTTTGGGAGGAGGGTTCGCATGCTGGGAGGGCTTTCCTGACGTCAGCAACAGAGGAAGAGTGTGCAGCCCTTCGACCAGCAGCTGCCGGCTTCTTTAGCCACTGGCTAGTGTCTTGTGAGACACTGGTAAAGTCCTTGGAAGGGACTCCCCCAAGGGACCCCTTCCGAATGAGTGAGGCCGGAGGAGGCTGTTGCTTATCTGGTTGAGTAGCCAGAGAAGGCTGTCGCTTCTCTGGCTGAGAGGTGGGACTGACGTCCCCGGTTGTTCGCGGCGCACTGCTCCGAAACTGGGCGTTGCAGGAGTAGTGGAAGATGGAGTGGCCCCTACCAGCGGTGGGAAACGCGTAACTTGACTGCTCTGTGGGCCAACTGAGAAAGGATTCTTTGCAGGAACTGGGGGCGGCAGTGTTACAGCAGCATAACTACTCAACATAGGGGTGAGGTTGAGTCGTTCAAGTTTCTTCTTTGCCTCTTGGGAAGTTAAACTGTCCAGGGTCTTAATTTCTTGTATCTTCCGCTCTCGTTGGTAGACTGCACAGTCTGGCGAGCAGGGAGGATGATGCTCCCCAAAGTTAACGCAGGTGGGAGGCGGAGCACATGGAGCATTAGGATGCGAAGGTCGTCCACAATCGCGACACGTGGGGCTGGCAGTGCATCTGGAGGACATGTGTCCGAACGTCCAGCACTGGAAGCATCGCATAGGGGGCGGGACATAGGGCTTGACATCGCACCGGTAGATCATGACCTTGACCTTCTCGGGCAAGCAGTCGCCCTCAAAGGCCAGGATGAAAGCACCAGTAGCGATCCTATCATCCTTCGGCCCCCTAAAGACACGACGGACAAAGTGTACACCTCGTCGTACCCGTTTCTCCCGTAGCTCGTCATCAGAGTGTAGCAGAAGATCTATATGAAAAATAATCCCCTGGACCATATTTAAGGACTTATGAGGAGTGACGTTAACGGGTATGTCACCGAACCTATCACAGGCGAGTAATGCCCGTGACTGCACAGATGAAGCTGCTTGTATCAGGATGGCCCCACTCCTCATTTTGGAAAGAGACGCCACTTACCCAAGCTTATCTTCAATTCAAGATTGTTCACAAAGAAGAGAGGCTTTCTTTTTTTTTCCTTTTTTTTTTTTGGTCATCAGTCTACTGACTGGTTTGATGCGGGCCGCCACGAATTCCTTTCCTGTGCTAACCTCTTCATCTCAGAGTAGCACTTGCAACCTACGTCCTCTATTATTTGCTTGACGTATTCCAATCTCTGTCTTCCTCTACAGTTTTTGCCCTCTACAGCTCCCTCTAGTACCATGGTAGTCATTTCCTCATGTCTTAGCAGATGTCCTATCATCCTGTCCCTTCTCCTTATCAGTGTTTTCCACATATTCCTTTCCTCTCCGATTCTGCGTAGAACCTCCTCATTCCTTACCTTATCAGTCCACCTAATTTTCAACATTCGTCTATAGCACCACATCTCAAATGCTTCGATTCTCTTCCGGTTTTCCCACAGTCCATGTTTCACTACCATACAATGCTGTACTCCAGACGTACATCCTCAGAAATTTCTTCCTCAAATTAAGGCCGGTATTTGATATTAGTAAACTTCTCTTGGCCAGAAATGCCTTTTTTGCCATAGCGAGTCTGCTTTTGATGTCCTCCGTGCTCCGTCCGTCATTGGTTATTTTACTGCCTAGGTAGCAGAATTCCTTAACTTCATTGACTTCGTGACCATCAATACTGATGTTAAGTTTCTCGCTGTTCTCATTTCTACTACTTCTCATTACCTTCGTCTTTCTCCGATTTACTCTCAAACCATACTGTGTACTCATTAGACTGTTCATTCCGTTCAGCAGATCATTTAATTCTTCTTCACTTTCACTCAGGATAGCAATGTCATCAGCGAATCGTATCGTTGATATCCTTTCACCTTGTATTTTAATTCCACTCCTGAACCTTTCTTTTATTTCCATCATTGCTTCCTCGATGTACAGATTGAAGAGTAGGGGCGAAAGGCTACAGCCTTGTCTTACACCCTTCTTAATACGAGCACTTCGTTCTTGATCGTCCACTCTTATTATTCCCTCTTGGTTGTTGTACATATTGTATATGACCCGTCTCTCCCTATAGCTTACCCCTACTTAGGCTTAGTCTCCAAAAACGAATCCCCATCGGTTCTGCTGCACACAAGGTATCGCGGTGAATACGGCTCCTGTTTGTCTGCAGCCCTACGTCCCTCCCATGGCGTGGCTAGGGAAGGGAACGATTTGGGGTCATATGTCACAGCGTTATATTCTACCTTACCGTGCTTAGAGACGTTAGCGGTCGTTCGACCACCGGATTGAGACTTCATCCGCTTCATTGAGCGTCATCTGCCCCGATGCCACCCACTCCGACCAGGAGATCTCCACACGGGCGCCACCCAGCCGCAGCAAAGGCCACCTGGCAGGATGGCCGTTGCCGGGAGTCCCGATGCCCCAGATAGATGTGCATCTACTCCTCGGCTTACGTGGGGAGGTGTCAGCTCAGGCATTGCCAGTACGATCCCTGTGTTGTCAGGGGGCTACACCCTAGAGAATACATGAAGACCCCACCACAATGGGCTGGCTACCGTGCTGGATTTTCGGTGCCATGGGAAGTCCATAGTTATCGTGGGTGCAGATGGTGACGCACTAAGGGTGTAGCCTACGCCACCCATCAGGTGTGTATGCCCAAAATGATGGATGGTGGGTGCAGTTACGACGCCAAGACGATAAAGAGTGCCAAGGTCTCAGGGCACAGAGGTCTGATGGTGCACCACGTAAGGTGGTTCTTCCCCAAAAGGCTCGTACTTCTGTTGAATTTGGAAGAATGGAGGTCAAACCCTAATGGGGACCATCACATTAAAGGCCGAAACAGTTGAGACTCCTTTTAGTCGCCTCTTATGACAGGCAGGAATACTGAGGGGCCTATCTTACCCCCAAACCCACAGGGGGGGGGGGGGTGTCTAGAATGGACTATGCAGTACCAACATAAGGGAGATTCTGGCACATTTTGTTTCTACAGGGTGCATACATTCAGGGGCAAGCAGATATTCAGGGGGAAGCATACATTTGGGGGCAAATTATCTCTCCATACCTACCTTAACCGATTGTTATACTAATTGTGGCTTTCATGCTATCTATTTGTATGTCAGAAAATAAAACACAGTTGTTTTTATACCCTTCACCAAGCTACAATTCGCATTACCCTACCCTCCTAATTATTTCAAAACATCCAACTGAGTAAAACTACAAACTCGATCTACAGTACTGTTGTTGATGACAGAAGAGCAAACTTCTGAGTTTGGGGCTCTATAATGATACATCTGATACATATACACTATATGATCAAAGGTATCTGATCATCCCAAGAACATACTTTTTTAATATTAGGTGCATTGTGCTGCCACCTACTGCCAGGTACTCCATATCAGCGATCTCAGTAGTCACTACACATTGTGAGAGAGCAGAATGGGTGCTCCACGGAACTCACATACTTCCAATGTGATCAGGTGATTGGGTGTCACTTGTGTCATACATCTGTACACAAGATTTCCATACGCCTAAACATCCCTAGGTCCACTGTTTCCGATGTGATAGTGAAGAGGAAACATGAGGCGACACGTACAGCACAAAAGCATACAGGCTGACTGACAGAGACTGTCGACAGTTCAAGAGGGTCGTAATGTGTAACAGGCAGACATGTATCCAGACCATCACACAGGAATTGAAAACTGTATCAGGATCCAAAAAAGTACTATGACACTTAGGCAGGAGATGAGAAAACTTGGATTTCATGGTCGAGCGGCTGCTCATAAACCAAACATCACACCGGTAAATGCCAACAGAGGATAGTCAGAGGACACACAGAAATATATTGGTAAATTCACTTGCAGGTTATTTTGCCATATTTTCTGAAAGCCTGACAGATGCAACAGTGCAAATCAACCTTCAGAAAGAGACAGCCAACGTGACAGCCTTGATAGTCTCTACAGATAGAACGACACTTGTGATATATATTAAAAGTTATCCAAAATATCTGATAAAAGATGCTGGGCAAAGAAAAAAGATAAAAGAAAGAAAAAAACCTTAGGGGCAACTGTTCAAGAAAATAGTTTGGAAAAATCTGCTTCATAGGAAAACATATACAGGACAGAAAAAGGATATGATATAACTAGCATTACCTACAACAGAGAGTGGTTATCTATAAAACTTATAATAGAGAAGACGCAACGAGTCCCTGTATCCTATCGATAGTAACTGTATTGGTACTAATAAGTTTCATAAACTAGAATTCGCTCCGAGGCCGGCACGCCTACCCGAGTCCAGGAAGCAGCGCATTAGCGCTCTAGGCTAACCTGGGGGTTCTTTAAATATTGTCTGACTGGTCATAAACTAACAATATGAACAACAAGTGTCCCAACATCCTTCCCTGGGGCACCTGTTTAATCATCCTGAATATACTTCTGTGCAACAGAAGATTGTTGTAAGCTTTTTACTAATCCTTCCCAGAGCACACATACGCAAAGTGATTTGTGAACAGCTGCTTTCTCTGTGGCGGGACGAGGCATCTCGGGAGAAAGCAATATTCTTCATCCTCTTAGGTGATAGGATATATAGGTGAACTACGTTGTTCCTGCTATTTGACGCTCAGATTTTTAGAGTTCCAATCTTGAACTTTTACCTCCTATAAAACATTTGTTTCATAACTACAGGAACCACAGCCAGTATCTGAGATCCAATGTCAATAGGAATTTCCGACTTAACCTATTACGAGACGAAGCTGCATTACGCTACTGTTTCAAAATTCCCATTAGAAATGTATAAATAACGCTACTCAGTTCTTTAGGAAAAATTTCAGGTTACTGATGACAGTGCAGTTAATTTAAATTTTATCTCGAAGCAAATGTCACATTTTATTTAATTATACTTGAGATCAGCACTAGGTATCGCTCACAACTATCCCGTTTTCTACTTTAATATGTGGCTTAATGGGCCTGAAATATGCATTGATACAGTCAATCGGGGTAACTCGGCACCACTTTTTACCATTTTTGGGAAATACTGCAAAACAAATAAATTACACGTCGCAACAAACATTGTAACATTTTACATATATAGTTCCTGAGTGCTCCTAGAAGTAAAAATGTGTACTAACTATGCCCTAGTAGAGAAAATTTTCGATTTTAATGCTGGTGCAAAGTTACGCTGCCGCTCAGGGTAGCTTTCGACTATCCTTCAAAAAAAAACAAAGAATTTTTCCTATATTTAATGCTCTGAGTAAATGTAGATCGTGCCAGAAGGAAATCAGGCGCTTGTAAGAAGTCAAAGCAAACATTGTTAATTCGGTACTGCAGGTTTACTTTGAAATATGAAGAATTTTGTCTCGATCTGACACTGTTCAACTTAAAATGACTGTCACCGGAAGCTCTATTCACAACTAACGCAATTAAAAGGATAACGACAAGCGTCAGAGCTTTCAGGAAGTTGGAAGAACAACTGAAACACTAACCAGAAATGCCAGAGGTAACGAAACTGTCACTTTCAGTACAAAATAATGTAAGTAGGAGCCATTTTAAACAAAAGTGGTAAGCGGCACAAGGATACTCTGACTGGTAAAAAATTACCCTCGCGAACTGTAAGCCATTTTTCGTTACTGGATATCAGACAGCCGGTTCAGTAAAGCGTGTTTAGATAAGTGTTTCTTTCACAAAAGTCGTCATTGAGCGAACGAGGTTCCACAGTAGTAAAGATAATAGGTCCCACAGGGGATAAAGGAATTTCAGTTCTCAGTCTAGCAACTCGATTTTAAACTTAGCTTACTGAGGTGCCCCTAAATGACTTAAGGCGAGAGCCGAGATCGATCCTTTTAAAAGTTCGTGGCCGATTTATGTCGCCAGTCTTGGCCAGTTTGACGGTTTAACTCGTCGATAATGACTGTCCCTCGGACAGGACAACAAGAGTGCGTATTTTTTATTTTATACTTTTTTTGCAATGGACATCCCGTGAAAAGTATTATTCTCCATCTTTTGTGTGTATTTGATGAAAGTATCTCACATCGTAAGGTTTTTATCAAAATAGTCAAGCGTATGTATGTCATGTGTCATGCCCGCGCGAACCTCTTGGGCTAGGTACTGGCCGTTCGCCCTCTGATCGGAGGGGGAGAGGGAATACTATCCAGGGAGGCAGGATTTGAACCGTGGAGCGGATTTGTTCCCGGGACGTTCGGCAGTCAAGCTGATCGGCTGTAGATGTAGGACCACAGTTGGTTTGGTAGCTTATGCCGTAGAGGAGTTGAAAATGTATTTTTCCTTCCCTTCGCCTTTACTATTCTCTTCTGATACGATTTTTTGTTTGTGATTAGCTTTTCGAAAGGAAGTGATGGTGAAAATTATAAACGTGGCTCCCGTTATGAAACCCATGTGGCTTTAAGATGGATGAATGGTTAAACCTTCTGCAATTTAAACTCATAATTAATGCCAGGAATTGTAAAGTCACTGCTTGCACACAGGTCTGCAGAACTTAAAGGACGAACGTATCTTCCGCATAATGTGTAACTACTGAGTAACATACAGTAGCTAGATGAACGAAGGAACGGCTACAGAACTGTACAGCAGGTAACTGAAGGAAATATGCAATGAGACGAACACAAACGACACTTTTATTTAAAGACAATAATCAGACTGAAGACATTGCGATTCGTGGTGCTCCACTGGGGATATCAAATGCCGGAAAATGGTTCTTAATAGGGCGTGTGATCACCACAAACAGAAATACGCGCTCTACATCACTTCTTCCCGGTAATCCTGTTTATCATTCAACCAAAAAGTTATGCATTTTGAAGTATTTTGAATATCTCTATGCTTTACTTCTGCATTTAATCAGCAAAGAGTAAACCTGAAACTGACTCCATTTCGGGACACTGGTGCATGTTACTAGAGGACAGCACTGAATTGTTCATTGCATGTCCCAGTATAAACACGTGTGTGCGTCATTACCCTTTGCTTCAACTAGCGTTCACTGACGCGAGTGTTACAGTTACAATAATTGCAGTGAGTCTAGTAAAGATAGCAAACTGAATTAGGTGCGGAAGAAGGCATTTGAGTAGTATAGTTTCGTTACCGTAATGCATTCGTTCATGAAAAAATAATAATTGAATTTTATGGGAGTCAGTAATTCCTTCATGCTTCTATGAAGAAGGTGTTTTTCATACATACAAGATTACATTTTGTTAGATTCGTTATCTGCTAACCTCTGTTCTTTTGTTTATCTGAGGCAGCAGTACCATTAATTTCTTTTGGCTTAAAAACTTTACCAGTATGGTTCTTGATGTTGAGCGGGTTTGTTACAAGCTACACCTTAATAGCCAAGTATCTGATATTCAGTTGCGTAAAGTAATTCAGTGGAGAAAAGTGTAACTTTGTTTCATTTTCAAGTGTGGCCTAAATAACGACTACAGGAGCAGTCAAATCGCGAAGGTAATTTCTAGTACACTATGTGATCAAAAGTATCCGGACACCTCCAAAAACACACTTTTTCATATTAGGTGCAGTGTGCTGCCACCTACAGCCAGGTACTCCATATCAGTGACCTCAGTAGTCACTAGACATTGTGAGGGAGCAGAATGCGGCGCTGCGCGTAACTCACACACTTCGAACGTGGTTAGGTGATTGGGTGTCACTTGTGTCATACGTTTGTACGCGAGATTTCCACACTCCTAAACATCCCTAGGTCCACTGTTTCCGACGCGATAGTGAAGTGGAAACGTGAAGGGACACCTACAGCACAAAAGCGTACAGGCCGACCTCGTCTATTGACTGACAGAGACCGCTGACAGTTGAAGAGGGTCGTAATGCATAATAGGCAAACACGTATCCAGACCATTACACAAAATTCCAAACTACATGAGGATCCACTGCAAATACTATGACAATTAGGTGGGACGTGAGAAAACTTGGATTTCAAGGTCGAGCGGCTGCTCATAAGCCACACATAACACCGATAAATGCCAAACGACGCCTCGCTTGGGCCGGCCGGTGTGGCCGTGCGGTTCTAGGCGCTTCAGTCTGGAACCGCATGACCGCTACAGTCGCAGGTTCGAATCCTGCCTCGGGCATGGTTGTGTGATGTCCTTAGGTTAGTTAGGTTTAAGTAGTTCTAAGTTCTAGGGGACTGATGACCACAGATGTTAAGTCCCATAGTGCTTAGAGCCATTTGAACCAGCCTCGCTTGCTGTGAGGAGCGTAAACATGGGACGACTGAACAGTGAAAAAACGTTGTGTGGAGTGACGAATCACGGTACACAATGAGGTGATCCGATGGCAGGGTGTGGGTATGGCGAATACCCGGTGAACGTCATTTGTCAGCGTGTGTAGTGCCAACAGTAAAATTCGGGGAATGTGGTGTTACGGTGTGGTCGTGTTTTTCATGGAAGGGGCTTGCATCCCTTGTTGTTTTGCTTGGCACTATCACAGCACAAGTCTATATTGATGTTTGAAGCACTTTCTTGCTTCCCACTGTCGAAGAGAGATTTGAGGATGGCGACTGCATCTTTCAACACGATCGAGCACCTGTTCATAATGCACGGCCTGTGACGGAGTGGTTACACGACAAAAATATCCCTGTAATGAATTGGCCTGCACAGACTCCTCACCTCACTTCGTATAAAAACTTTTGGTAGGTTTAGAAACGTCTTAGTGCATCACTCAGTAGTCATTAGACATTATGAGAGAGCAGAATGCGGCGCTACGCGCAACTCAGTAACTTTGAACGTGGTCGGATGATTGGAGTTATTTGTCTGTACCCGGCAGCCATTCTCCAAGAAACCTTGTAACACCTGATTGCACAAATGCCTGCGAGAATGGAAGCTATCATCAAGGCTAAGAGGGGCCAACATCATATTGAAATCTAGGATTACCGATGGATGGCGCCACGAACTTGTAAGTCATTTTCAGCCAGGTGTCCGGATACTTTTGATCACATGGGGTATGTCCGTGGTGTGTATGTGTGTCTGTGACAGGGGGAGTGGAAGGAGGGGAGAGAGAGAGAGAGAGAGAGAGAGAGAGAGTCAATGGTCAATGAGTCACTCTGGTATACATATACGTTCTCAGAAAATCCTTTCTGAAATAAGGGTCTATGTTTGATACGAGGAAACTCGTTTAGACAGAAATTCCTTCTTTGCCTTTGCTAGCCTGCTACCTTATCCTCTTTCCTTCGTCTGACATGCGTTATTTGGCTTCGATGGTACCACAGATCATTCACTACATCTACTGCATGTTCAAAAGTTTTGATGATACGGGTATCGCTAATCTCATTTCTTCTGCGCGTCATTGCTTTCACCTTTGGTACACTTACTGTCCCTATTATGAACTCACTAAAATCATTCCATCCCCCATGTCCTCTATGTTTTCCTCACTTTCACCGAGGATAACAGTTTTATCAGGAAATCTCATCATTGCTATCCTTTTTCCCTGTATTTTAACACTACTCTTGAACCTTTCTTTTCATCCACCATGGCTTCTTCGATGTTTAGATTGAAGAGTGGGGTAGAAAGCCTGAATCTCGGTCTTGCACAATTTGTTCTTGTTCTTTCTTTCACTTTCGTTGTTTTCCTTGGTTTCTTTTTCTTATTGTGTTTTACCCGCCTTTCGCTGTGGCTTACATCAGTGTTTCTGAGAATTTCTAAGATTTTCGGCATTTTACGCTGTCACCAGCTTTTCGTAAGCAAAAAAAAACCTACGAGGGTGTTTTGTGTTTTCTGAAACCTTGTTTCCATTCTCACGTAAAAGGATAAAACTGTGCCGGCCGGAGTGGCCGAGCGGTTCTGGGCGCTACAGTCTGGAACCGCGCGACCGCTACGGTCGCAGGTTCGAATCCTGCCTCGGGCATGGATGTGTGTGATGACTTTAGGTTAGTTAGGTTTAAGTAGTTCTAAGTTCTAGGGGACTTATGACCACAGCAATTGAGTCCCATAGTGCTCAGAGCCATTTGATAAAACTGTGTCTTGGTGGCTTCACCTTTCCTAAAGCCACACTGTTCGTCATCTGACGAATCCTCAATTTTCTTGTCAGGTGGCACGCCACTCTCTCACTTAACAACGTTGTCAGTCAGATTAACATTCATATTTTACTACTTGATCTAGGTGTTCCCCAGTACTACATTTGCTATGTGTGGTTAATTACTTTTTCTACACGAGGAAATTGTGGGCAGAATGTTCTTGTAACTGCATGTGTAACTTGTAGAGAGCTTGTAGCCGAGAGGATACAAACTTGCGGAAGTAGCAATCGATTTCAGTGCTTACGAGAAGCGAAGCTCGTTTATATGGTGACAAAGGCTGCGGACTAATGACGTCCAAAATGGTACACGAGCCAGTCATTGATTCAGAACAAGATAGAACGGTGGCAGAAGTTCAAAAATGGTTCCAATGGCTCTGAGCACTATGGGACTCAACTGCTGTGGTCATCAGTCCCCTAGAACTTAGAACTACTTAAACCTAACTAACCTAAGGACATCACACACATCCATGCCCGAGGCAGGATTCGAACCTGCGACCGTAGCGGTCGTGCGGTTCCAGACTGTAGCGCCTTTAACCGCTCGGCCACTCCGGCAGGAGTTCATTTAAATCAGTCTGCAAATAGGGCGCTAATGTAATATGCGGCATACTCCGGACACGATGGTTCAGTTCACTCAGGAAATGAAAGTGAAAACGATACTAAGGCGGCAGGTCACGTAGGTTCTGCAAATACGGAAAGAAGTTCAGTCAAGGAACGTAACAGTCAGGGAAAGGCGTCACAGAGCAGTTGAGTCGTCTGCTTTTAGTGCACGGTACGTTACTGGAAGCAGGCAGTTAGAATCGACCGTTCAATTTATGCAAGAAGCAGGGAAGAGATGACAAGAGGAGGAAAAAGAGAGGAAGGAAAGCGAAGAAAAAAGACGGCAAGAAGAAGGCCAAAAACAGGAGATCCTCGTTAATGAAATTAGGGAAATTGAGAAACGGCAAGACAAGATGGATAAGAGACAGAACGAAATCATGAAAGAAATTAAGGAAATTCAAAGGAGAGCTGATGAGTTTGCCGAAAACGTAAATCAGGCCAGGAATGAAGTTAAGGGTTTAAAAGCAGAGGTTGAAGACATTAGGAAAAAGTCAGGTGAGATGCGAGAAGTAGCGGTAGAGTCCAAAAGTGAAGCTAAGGCAGCCAGATTAGCAGCACGAGATGCGCGCAAAAATGCCCAGAGTGCGCAAGATTAGGCACCATTGGGAAAGGTCGAAGTGAGCGCAATCAAGAAGGCTGTCTGCTTTTAAGAATCGTGGCCAGAAATTAGTTGAAAAGACACAGGAAGGAATGTTAGAAATCAAAGACGAGCAAATACGTCTCGTTACCCAGCAGAATGAGCTGGTGGATGAGATGAAACAAATGTGCGAACGGGTCGCTCGTGTATAGATTCAGCCAGAAGCAACAGCACTTCATCTTGGGTTCGTTAGTCACCAGGAATGTCAAAGACAAGATCACAACCGTGCGGTTCAGTCGTACGGAAACTTTGCTAAATGATGACACGAGAGGAGGTACAACGGCATTCAGTTATCAGTTGTCCATGAAGTGTTGGGTGCACGCGCGCCAGAAATTAAAGTCCAGAGGCTCAAAATTATGAATATTTCGGCTTAAAATATTTTCTCTCAGTTCAGAAATTTCATGTTCACAAAGAGAACCACAGTTCATTACATCCCAAGTCATGGATTGATCAGTATAACAGAGAACTACCCGAGCAATGACCACTAGTCTACAAACTGCAGTTTGGCTGTGGTTACCTGGAGGGTTCAGTAGCGGAGTACATATGTAGCGCTGCAACAAACTGCCGCAGCTATGGGGAATTCAGAGAGGCTTTCCTAAAGATCTACTGGTCACTGGACACCCAAGAGACGATTTAACAGGAGATTATGTTAGGAAAGGATTGCGAAGCATTGGGGTGTTGCAGTCCGGTAAAGTTTTTGAGACGCTTGTCGTCCGCACCCCGTTGTCCAGTAGCTAGCTTTGCTGCCTCTGGATCGTGGGGTCCTAGAACCACTCGGCCTATGTGCATCCACCAATTGACATTCTGGAACGAATAATTTATGGATAATTCCTTTGGAATGAAAACTGTTTGCCTTGATACGTTTCTGCATTCGCACGTTTTTCGGTTTCGGAGATTTTGGACGTTTCCATTCCGAGCTCCGACTCTTTGTAAGTGGCTGGTACTCAGAATACCATATTTCATCAGCTGTTATGATGAATGACAAGATGTCTGGATCCCCATCGCCCCATTGTTTCATGTCTCTATAGTGTTTCATTCTGCAATGTTTTTCATCGTCCGTGAGTGGGGCACGAAGCGACAACAGATCTTCTTTTTGCCCAAATTTTGAATCACAGTCCGATACACAAGTGTTTTATGAATTCCAGTGAGCTCCTCAATTACCCTGGTAGATGCTCAAGGATCATTTCGAAAAATTGTACCCACTTTTCGAACATTTTCTTCGGCTCTAACTGTCGCTAATGCTCCTGCACGTCTTCAATGCCCTCTCTGCAGTCACCAAATCTTGTAAACCGCTTATACACGTTTTTGTGGCTCATTGCTTCATTGCCGTAGCACACTGTATCATTTCAAAAGTTCCTGTGGCACTCTTAACCAATTTTAAACAAAACTTAATGTTTGCACGTTGCTCCATTGCTCTTTTCACGACCGAGGGTCAAAACCTACTGTTAAAGAGTTTTGTTTGCTACGAGCAGTCTGTGATGCCAGCGCTCTTCCTTTTAAAACGGCAGGTAGTCGGAACACAACGCTACTTACATCCTGCATCAGATCATAGATGGCAGTAATGTTTACGCGAATATAGAATCAGTCACCTTACCCGTGCGACGGACTTGTATCTAGCTGGTGCACCAACGTCCAAGGGTTTTTCCGGCGGCATTACGCCTGTGGTTCTCCCCTTCCAGCTGCAACGGTCGTTCGCTGCAGCACGGAAATCCAGGATCCGTTCACCTTGAGGCTGTCTTCTTTCTTGTTTGTGTATTTCTATAGCTTTTCCGAACAAGCGGGTGTGATAGCTCTCCTCTACAGCCTGACCTTCCGTGTCGGGGAATTTTACTACATGGTCTGTCTCACAGCGCATGTTCCGCCACGACGGATTTCTCCACCAGCCACTACCTCCAAATGCCGCTTACGTTCGATGATCCGTGTTCACTGATCGCCTAGTCACTCCAACATTGAGTTTTCCGCAAGTACTTTTCCTCATGTACGTTGTGTGCGGTGTATTCCCGACATTGTATGTAGGTCTCTTTCCTCCTTTGTTGATCTAAGGCACCGTTAGAACTGTTTTGTTGGTTTATAAAAAGTCCTTTCGCCGTGTTTGCGCGATATGCAGCCGATTATGACCGTCACTCTGGGAATGTCTGGCAGAAAGGCCGTAAGCGACATTTCTTTTTCCTATGTGTCACTTCGCCGAGTGTCTGTGACACTACTTACGCAATTGGTGGAGTAACCACTGCCCCTCATAACGAAAAATGTGTGTGAATTCCTAAGGTACCTGACTGCTGAGGTCATCGGTCCCTACACTTAACACCACGTAAACTAACTGAAACTAACCTATGCTAAGAACAACACGCACACCCATGCTCGAGGGAGGACTCGAACCTCCGGCGGGAGGGGCCGCACCATCCGTCACATGGCGCCTCTAACCACGCGGCCACTCCGCGCGGCTTCTCAGACCGTTTTCGAGGAGTTGCAACTCGCGTATGTTTTGCTGCGGCTCACATAGTCGTCTTGCTCGCGTTACGAGTGTATTAATCATGCCTTTTTTCTGACTCAGATGATCATTTGACAGTTTGTGCAGGTATCGGTCCGCGTGTGTCGGTTTCCGAAACATACTATCTCCCAGGTTTTTACCATCCCTCGTGACCAGGACATCTGAAAAGGGTAGCTGTCGGTCATTATCTACCGCCAGGATAACGTTTATTCGGCATCGAGCCTGCTGAGATATCTAACGAAGTCACAAAGCTGTTTTTCACCACTGCTGCACACAGCGAAGGTATCATACCTTAAGTTTCAATGTTCCAAGTCCAGTGCCTGTGCTTCGAAATGTTCCATGAAGGATTTGGCCACCACTGGACTAAATGGACTTTTCATGGAGACGCCTTCTAGCTATTCGTAGACCTTACCATTCCACATCAAACAGCTAATCGTGAGACATGCAAGAAAGAGCTTGGTGATGTCTTGCGGTAAAATGGAACCGATGTACTCCAGAGAGTCAGCGAGTGACACTTTGGGAAAAAAGAGAAACAACATTATAGCTGACCAACATGTCGTTTTGTTCAAGTTTTAGTTTCTTCACCTTCTCAATGAAATGTCCTTAGTCCTTTATGTATGTCAGTCTTTCCAAAGTCAGCAGGAGCAGAGATCCCAAGTGTTTTACCACATTATACACCGGTGAGCCAGGAGCGCTAACAATCGTTCTTAATGGAACGTTACTCTTATGGGCTTTTGCTAAGCCATACAGCCGACATAGTAGGGCATCTGTGTTTCGCAGGTTCCTCTGTATCTCCTCCGAGAGAGAACCGATTCGTATTCCGTGTTATCCGCTGCGTCTGATCTGCCTTAGTTTCCGGTACGTCGTCGTATCTAATAGGAACGTATGTTCAGTTTATAGGCCGGCCGCGGTGGCCGAGCGGCTCTAGGCTCTTCAGTCCGGAACCGCGCGACTGCTACGGTCGCAGGTTCGAATCCTGCCTCGGGCATGGATGTGTGTGATGTCCTTAGGTTGGTTAGGTTTAAGTAGTTCCAAGTTCTAGGGGACTGATGACCTCAGATGTTAAATCCCATAGTGCTCAGATCCATTTGAACCTTTTTTTTCAGTTTATAGTCTTCGGTCTTCATTATGACGATCGCAATTCCCCTATTGGCGGGCAGTACCATAATACTCGTGTCAGTGTTCAGGCACTTGATAGCTTGTAACTCTTCTATCTCCAGGTTGCAAGTTGGTCGTTTTGCTCGGCGCAGTATCTTAGCGGTTTCATTGCGGATTTCGTCAGTTTTTATACGAGGGAGGGTCCAAATGACCGCTTCGGTTTGTCCTCCACTTGTATAGTTCTCGGGATAATAGCAAAATTCTCGGCTATTTTATCAGCTGTCGTTCAGGATGAACACTATCCGTCATATGCCAGGAATCGCCATAACGTCTGCTTACGGTTACATTTTCCCGAAAGACATCACCAAGCTCTTTCATGCATGTCTCAGGACGAACTATTTCATGTGGAATGGGAACTTCTTAGGATTGCTGGAAGGAGTCTCCATGGGAGACCAACTTGCTCCCGTGGCGACCAACTTCTTCACTAGCACAGGCACTGAACAATGCACATTGAAACACAAAATTTACCGTGGAGGTAGAAAAGGACCAACAGCTACCCTTAGTACATGTGCTGGTCACGGGCGATTGTGAAAACATAGAATACGTCTGTATCGAAATCCGACAGACACTGTCTGATGCCTGCAAAAACTCTGAAACCACCAGCTGAACCAGAAAATGGTATGATTAATACCCTGGTGACGTGAGCAAGACGAATATGTGAACCACAACACCTCTTACGCGAGATGAACACTTGGAAAGCGTGGTGAGGAGCGGTGGTTACTCCACAGTTGCACGAGTAGTGTCACAGAGTCAGACACTCGACGAAGTGACACTTAGGAAAAAGAAAGGTCGGGTACCGCCTTTCCGCGCGACATTCCCAGAGTGACGGTCATAATCGGCTGTATATCGCGCAAACACGGCGAAATGACTTTTTATAAACCAACAAAGAAGTTCTAAGGGTGTCTTAGATCAACAAAGGAGGAAAGAGACCTACTTGCAGTGTCGGGAATATACCGCACACAATATACATGCGGAAAAGTCAATGTTGGAATGACTGGGCGATCTGTGAACACCGGGAGGTTGTGGCAGGCGGAGAAATCGCCTGTGGTGGAGCAAGCGCTGCTTGGCACAGACCATACAGTAAAATCAGCCTACACGGAAGTGATGGCTGTAGAGCAAAGCTATCACCCCCGCTTGTTCAGAGAAGCTATAGAAATACACATCTACATCTACATCTGCATGGATACTCTGCAAATCACATTTAAGTGCCTGGCAGAGGGTTCATCGAGCCACCTTCACAATTCTCTATTATTCCAATCTCGTATAGAGAGCGGAAAGAACGAATACCTATATCTTTCCGTACGAGCTCTGATTTCCCTTATTTTATCGTCGTGATCGTTCCTCCCTACGTAGGTCGGAGGAGGAAGTTGGTGATTGGAATTTCGTGAGAAGATTCCGTCGCAGCGAAAAACGCCTTTCTTTTAATGATGCCCAGCCCAAATCCTGTATCATTTCTGTGGCACTCTCTCCCATATTTCTTGAAAATACAAAACGTGTTGCCCTTCTTTGAACTTTTTCGATGTACTCCGTCAGTCCTATGGTAAGGATCCCACACCGTGCAGCAGTATTCTAAAAGAGGACGGACGAGCGTAGTGTAGGCAATCTCCTCAGTCGATCAAACAGCATAGCTTCAACAAGAGAAAAGGAAACCTCAGAGTGAACGAATCGTAGATTCCCATGGTGGATTGAATGAGGGTTTGAGCTAGCGAGGGAGAATCGCATCGGATATGTCCACTGAAGAACCCTTGGACGTTGGAGCTCCGGGTACATATTATCCGCGTCCGGTAGCTCGATTCCGGTAATTCGCTGCCGATCTGCCGACCCGAGTGGAACGATGCTCTCTGTATATGCCGCAACTCGCCGAGGATAGCTCTGCAGAGTGGTCGCAAATAAGTCAAAGTGTAAGTACCGGCCGTAAACTTCTACTGACACTCTCAATCACTCGGTGGATGAGGGTCTACGACTCGTAACTCTTGCAAACTTCCCCTGCCGGAACCTACCGTCCTTCCTTAGGGACGTCTGAGGCAGTATCAGGGACCCTTTCACCTCAGTCATTCCCGCGTGCTGCAGGCCTTCTTTATTCCTCCTCCGTTTCCTTTAAGCGCACTGCATTGCACTCTGTGCTTATAAGTCGTAGGAAAATCCCAGTTACAAAGGCACTTCTAACAAAATATATCGGACAGCCAAACTTCTACACTCGCCACTCAACCCCTCACCGTAACTACACTCATGCTCATAAATTAAGGATAATTGCAGAATGTGGTGCCACACAACGTGGCAGTACACAAACTGGCGCTAATAGCATAGGCACATAGGGAACACACACGATACATATTTTTAAGTCCACGGTATTGGTGATAAGTTGAGAAAACCGTCCCGAAACACATCTGCTACAAAACGCCTCTGTTGTCTGCGCATGTACCTCGACATCACTATGGGATATGATCACCATGCACACGTACACAGGCCGCACAACGGGTTGGCATACTCTGGATCAGGTGGTCAAGCAGCTGCTGGGGTACAGCCTCCCATTCTTGCACCAGTGCCTGTCGGAGCTCCTGAAGTGTCCAAGGGGTTTGAAGACGTGCAGCGATACGTCGACCGAGAGCATCCCAGACGTGTTCGATGGGGTTTAGGTCTGGAGAACAGGCAGGCCACTCCATTCGCCTGATATCTTCTGTTTCAAGGTACTCCTCCAGGATGGCACCTCCGTGGGGCCATGCGTTATCATCCATCAGGAGGAAGGGGGACCCACTGCACCCCTGAAAAGGCGGACATGCTGTTGCAAAATGACGTCCCGATACAACTGACCTGTTACAGTTCCTCTGTCAAAGACATCCAGGGGTGAACGTGCACCAATCATAAACCCACCCCACACCATCAAACCACGACCCCCATATAGGTCCGTTTCGAGGACATAAGAAGTTGCTATCTGGTTCCTGGTTCACGACAGAAAACCCGGCGAGAATCGCCGTTGCCGCGCGGGATTAGGCGAGCGGTCTCAGGCGCTGCAGTCATGAACTGTGCGGGTAATCCCAGCGAAGGTTCGAGTCCCCCCTCTGGCATGGATGTGTGTGTTTTGTCCTTAGGATAATTTAGGTTAAGTAGTGTGTAAGCTTAGGGACTGATGACCTTAGCAGTTAAGTTCTATAAGATTTCACACACATCTGAACATTTTTGAGAATCACTGTTCAGACTACACCTGGAGTCGTCCGTGAACATAACCTGGGACCACTGGTCGAATGACGATGTACCGTGTTCCTGACACCAGGCTTTGCGGGCTCCCCTGTGACCAGGGGTCAGTGGAATGCACCTTGCAGGTCTCTAGGCGAATAGACCATGTCTGTTTAGTCGTCTGTAGACTGTGTGTCTGGAGACAACCCCTCCAGTGGCTGCAGTAAGGTCCCGAGCAAGGTTACCTGCAGTACTCCGTGGCCGTCTGCGGGCACTGATGGTGAAATACCGGTCTTCTTGTGGTGTTGTACACTGTGGACATCCCGTACCGTAGCGCCTGGAGACGCTTCCTGTCTGCTGGAATCGTTGCCATAATTTTGAGATCACACGTTGTGGCACACGGAGGGCCCGTGCTACGACCTACTGTGTCTGACCAGCCTCCTGTTTCCCTAGTACTCTACCCCTCATAACGTCATCAATATGTGTTCTTTGAGCCATTTTCAACACACAGTCACCATTAGCACGTCTCAAAACGCACACTTACTCGATGCACCGTACTCTGACGCGCACCAACACACCTCTGCATATGTGGACTGCTGCCAGTGCCATTGTGCGAGGTCACAGGTCAAATGCACCGCATGGTCATACCCCGAGGTGATTTAAACCAGCAAACCGCCCACCAGAGCGTTGTTTCAACATGTATCAGCATTATCCTTAATTTATGAGCATGACTGTACAACACAGGCGCCCACAGCTGCTATAGCAACAAGTAACACGTAAGCCAGTCCATGCCCTGCACTTAGACGTCAACCAACGGCGGCCAACACTACCAGCAACACACAATCAGACAATAAAAGAAACAACACCCTCATTGGGAAAGTATTGGAAACTCTGTTCCCCCAAATCCCGATCATTGGATACCTCTTGCAGGCACTTCCAGTCATCACCTCTTTGATCACACAGTTCATGTCGGCCCAACCAGGTCACTACATGGCTCACACAGGAAACGCATATCACACGCTTGTAACTACTTTACATGGATAATACACCTCCACGACCCCGTCACCCAAAAAACCTGACACCATCATAGATCCCGTTCTGTTATAAAGACGGCATGGACGACAAAAGAGCTGAACTGACTGTGCTCATGGAACAAAGGGCCTGCCCCATCGCTCTGTGTGTGAGACTAAACACAAAACCACACCAAAATCTAACCTTCTCCAGTTATTGCGTCTGAACGGTTTAACAGTGGTGGTGGCGAAACTGCAATCATTGTACACAAAATATTGAATATACGAACATCGAGCTCTCTACACTTGAAAAAGTAGAGGCCACAGCCGGCAGGGTCAAGTTCAATGGAACTTGCAAGGCACTGATATCGCTCCAAAACAAGCCTGTAAACATCAGCACACGCGACATTAACACATTACTGAAGACAGCACCGGAAGCAATCGCTGCTGGAGATCTTAACGCAAAGCAACCGGAATGGAATTCATGATGACGCAACAGTAACGGCAATATACTATATGAAGATGCACTATACCGAAACTACACTCCTGGAAATTGAAATAAGAACACCGTGAATTCATTGTCCCAGGAAGGGGAAACTTTATTGACACATTCCTGGGGTCAGATACATCACATGATCACACTCACAGAACCACAGGCACATAGACACAGGCAACAGAGCATGCACAATGTCGGCACTAGTACAGTGTATATCAACCTTTCACAGCAATGCAGGCTGCTATTCTCCCATGGAGACGATCGTAGAGATGTTGGATGTAGTCCTGTGGAACGGCTTGCCATGCCATTTCCACCTGGCGCCTCAGTTGGACCAGCGTTCGTGCTGGACGTGCAGACCGCGTGAGACGACGCTTCATCCAGTCCCAAACATGCTCAATGGGGGACAGATCCGGAGATCTTGCTGGCCAGGGTAGTTGACTTACACCTTCTAGAGCACGTTGGGTGGCACGGGATACATGCGGACGTGCATTGTCCTGTTGGAACAGCAAGTTCCCTTGCCGGTCTAGGAATGGTAGAACGATGGGTTCGATGACGGTTTGGATGTACCGTGCACTATTCAGTGTCCCCTCGACGATCACCAGTGGTGTACAGCCAGTGTAGGAGATCGCTCCCCACACCATGATGCCGGGTGTTGGCCCTGTGTGACTCGGTCGTATGCAATCCTGATTGTGGCGCTCACCTGCATGGCGCCAAACACGCATACGACCATCATTGGCACCAAGGCAGAAGCGACTCTCATCGCTGAAGACGACACGTCTCCATTCGTCCCTCCATTCACGCCTGTCGCGACACCACTGGAGGCGGGCTGCACGATGTTGAGGCGTGAGCGGAAGACGGCCTAACGGTGTGCGGGACCGTAGCCCAGCTTCATGGAAACGGTTGCGAATGGTCCTCGCCGATACCCCAGGAGCAACAGTGTCCCTAATTTGCTGGGAAGTGGCGGTGCGGTCCCCTACGGCACTGCGTAGGATCCTACGGTCTTGGCGTGCATCCGTGCGTCGCTGCGGTCCGGTCCCAGGTCGACGGGCACGTGCACCTTCCGCCGACCACTGGCGACAACATCGATGTACTGTGGAGACCTCACGCCCCACGTGTTGAGCAATTCGGCGGTACGTCCACCCGGCCTCCCGCATGCCCACTATACGCCCTCGCTCAAAGTCCGTCAACTGCACATACGGTTCACGTCCACGCTGTCGCGGCATGCTACCAGTGTTAAAGACTGCGATGGAGCTCCGTATGCCACGGCAAACTGGCTGACACTGACGGCGGCGGTGCACAAATGCTGCGCAGCTAGCGCCATTCGACGGCCAACACCGCGGTTCCTGGTGTGTCCGCTGTGCCGTGCGTGTGATCATTGCTTGTACAGCCCTCTCGCAGTGTCCGGAGCAAGTATGGTGGGTCTGACACACCGGTGTCAATGTGTTCTTTTTTCCATTTCCAGGAGTGTACATCACACTTGGGTTGGTTGAACTGACTTATATTCCTTACCAAAGGAATCAGAGGTAGACTTGTTAGACATGGTCCTCATCAAGGGCATAACAATTACTCTAAACCTTGAGGTTGAAAACCATGTGTACTCAAACCACACACCTTTTACACTTCATACAGAAGAAACACTGCAGAAAATGAACCACACAGGTTTCTGAACTGCAAAAGCGCTAATCGGGCCCTTTACAAGGAATCACTTGGTAGTCGTATTCTTGAATACACGAAACTACACAACAGAACAAATCGCTGTAGCGGCTGAAGCTCTCACCATTACAGTCCAAGACGCAGCTGCTGACACCGTTCCACTTCACTCACTGCGAAACCACTCAGTGCCTCTGCCCCAGAGATTCTGGACTTTATCTCACTGAGAAACCGTCTCAGGAGATACTGGCGGAACACCAGAAGCCCGCTGTATAAACTGCATGTTAACAGGCGACAAGGTATCATAGGAACAAAATACGAACATTTAAAGGCACACAATTGGACCAAAACCTCGCTGGGCTGGATGTCATATGTCCTGGAGTGTGGCTGCTAGCCTGAAACTTCACTTGGGGAAAACACTAAACACCGACACTACAAGGTCTGGACAACCCCGGATACTCCACAGAGAAAGTGGAGCACATGGGCACCACACTAGCAGTGTCTTTCACACTGAATCTGGTTCCTTCTGATCCAGCATTCAGACAGGAAATTGACCACATTGTTATATGTCTTGCAGCCCAGCCAGTGCGCACAACAAACGAAATCACATGTGCTATTGGGCAATCCTCACTTAGTAAACCCCCAAATTCCTGATGTTTAGGATTCCCAGGAAAGACCACTCCCTCCCACAAAATAACCTTCCCATCAGCCTGCTGAGTGCGCTCAGCAAGGTTGTTGAAAAGGTAATACTAAAACAATTCACTCGTTTTTCTGTTGACAATAACACCTTGAGCCCAGAGAAATTTGGATTCATGAATCACCACTCAACAGCAAAACAACTCCTAAGAAAGGTAGAGTACATGACAAACAGCTACAACATGAACAAACTAACTGGGACTGTGTTACTGGACACCAAAAGTGCCTTCTGTCGTCTCTGGCACAATGGCATCATACGCAAACTCATAGACACTGGGTTTCCTGACAGACTCATGTGTTTTGGACACTCATACCTCACAAACAGGTGTTTCACTATGGACATTCAGCGCAAACAATCAGCACAATAAATTATCCAAGCAGAGGTATGTCAAGGTAGGACTCTGAGCTCCCCCTTGCTTAACATCCACGTTAATGATATCCCAACAACACGCAATATGATGGCCGGCTTCTACACAGCTGACACTGCCATCGTTGTACAACACTGGAAACCACTGCACATTAATAACAGACAGGAGACACCACTCAGAACTGTTGAGCCTCGATTGAAACTTCTGCACAAACACCAAGGTTGTAGACAGAAAACAACACATGCCCAGTATGCTTCTACTTGAAACTCAGCTACCTTGGCATCTGGCTGGACTGGAAGGCATACTTGGTGGGACCATATGCAATACATGACCAACATAGCTAATGCAAGGCTCAAAAAACTATACCCAATGCTCAGCAGGAATAGTACACTGAGTAGGAGCGTATCTAGGTCCATCTACACTGCACTGATTAGACTACCGATAACTTACGCAGCTCCTGTCTGAAGATATGTAGTAGCTAAACACCTAAACCACCTTCATAAAATGTAGAACAAAGTTCTTTGCGTCATAATCATCCAGACGTAGTCGTACAGTGGATCTTCACAATGAATACCACCTACTCTAAGAGGTATTCAAAAAGCATGCCACACGACTATACAAAAAAATCAGCCCACTCGATGAACCCCCACAAAAGCGCAGCTGGTGAACCATAGATAGAAACACAAGCGCCCAAAGACACTGCTCCTTAGGGACTAACCATCTATGGTATTTATGCAGTCACAGTAACGACACAATAAGGGCAGCCCCTGAATGTATATATACTGACTAGCACTGCTAGCTCAGCGTCAGCGGAACTGGTAATGACAGGGAGGTCGAACACAACAACAGTTCTTTCAAGGTCCATCACATTGACTAACATATGGCAACACTGCCATGTTACAGGAGCAGCCATAGCAGCTGGCCCAGGAGACTTTGTCAATGCCCAACAACAGCGGTGGCCCCCTCCTCAACAGAACTGATTCATTATATGACAAACATAGCTATGATATATGGTACCGATGCATGGTTTCCAACCAGTAACGCAATCCGATCATTGTATGATCTTCCACAGATTGCAGGAGACAGCTACTGCCCTTACTACCAGACCTGACTGTTGCAGAGACTTTTTTCCCTTGGCACCTTTTTCCTTCTGCCATTCAAACCTACTACCCTTCATTCGCTTTCGACCAGCTCTATCTCCCAGTTGGCCTATATTAATGGGCAATCCTACCCTGATGTATGGATAAAATCACAAACTGCATCCTGTGAACTCCTCTGTCAAACACTAAGACAAGCAGAAGCGACAGTAGAACTTCTGTGATAGTCACCACGCTGGTGTAGGCACGGAGGGGCTACACCCTAAGGGAAAAAAAATACTCGACTCCAGTCCACCACCAGTAATAAGTGAAGTTTGCCGGCCGGATTGGCCGTGCGGTACTAGGCGCTACAGTCTGGAGCCGAGCGACCACTACGATCGCAGGTTCGAATCCTGCCTCGGGCATGGATGTGTGTGATGTCCTTAGGTTAGTTAGGTTTAATTAGTTCTAAGTTCTAAGCGATTGATGACCTCAGAAGTTAAGTCGCATAATGCTCAGAGCCAATAAGTGAAGTTCTGACAGAGCCTCCAGTAGTCCTGGCGAAACTTCAGAAAAGTCATAAACATCAAACTAACTTCGGCCAAAGAACCCGAGACAGAAGCCAACAGCCAATTTGTCAACTCATGGCCACGAAAGCTTTAACAGTTATGTATCGGTGTTCAATGCTAGCGACAACACAATGAAATTTGACTATTGACCCTTTCATATACACGGTCCAGTCACATTAACGTGAGCACCACCTACGTACGATGTCAACGTGCGATAAGCACTCACAGACAGCAACTAGCAGCACTATCATCGGAGGGTATGTAAAGCATATCGGTGGTGACGCTGTAGACAGTGCAGTCGTTGTCGTAATGTGGAAATGGAACTATTTATCTGATACCCAAAAGTGGATGATCATTGGCTTTTGGGCCAATGGTTGAAGCATTCCGAAAACGGCTAAATCTGTAAACTGTTCGCGTGCCGCCGTGGTTAAGGTACACCACGTATGGCAGACTAGCATGGGCCACAGAGACAGGGGTCAATGACGGCTGCAGGGATATGTACAGGCGAGCAGAACCACAACTGTTGTGCAACCGACCGCTCAGATGAACGAAGAGTCTACCAACAGTGTTTCCTCAATGACTATTCCGTGAACATTACTGTGTATTGGCCTCTACTGCAGGCGCCTGGTTCATGCATCGATGCTGACTGCTGTGATGGCTGGAATTTCCACGCCAGAGCTGCGACTGGACGTCCACTGACTGCTGACAGGTGGCCTCTCCATATGAATCACGTTTTATACTCCATTAATTAATTAAAGAGACCTTTGGTGATAAGAGAACCACTTGTATGAACAACAAGAGCTCAGATGGAAACCCAGTTCTAAGCAAAGAAGGGAAAGCAGAAAGGTGGAAGGAGTATATAGAGGGTCTATACAAGGGCGATGTATTTGAGGACAATATTATGGAAATGGAAGAGGATGTGGATGAAGATGAAATGGGAGATACGATACTGCGTGAAGAGTTTGATAGAGCACTGAAAGACCTGAGTCGAAACAGGGCCCCCGGAGTAGACAACATTCCATTGGAACTACTGACGGCCTTGGGAGAGCCAGTCCTGACAAAACTCTACCATCTGGTGAGCAAGATGTATGAAACAGGCGAAATACCCTCAGACTTCAAGAAGAATATAATAATTCCAATCCCAAAGAAAGCAGGTGTTGACAGATGTGAGAATTACCGAACAATCAGTTTAATAAGCCACAGCTGCAAAATACTAACACGAATTCTTTACAGACGAATGGAAAAGCCGACCTCGGGGAAGATCAGTTTGGATTCCGTAGAAATACTGGAACACGTGAGGCAATACTGACCTTACGACTTATCTTAGAAGAAAGATTAAGGAAAGGCAAACCTACGTTTCTAGCATTTGTAGACTTATAGAAAGCTTTTGACAATGTTGACTGGAATACTCTCTTTCAAATTCTAAAGGTGGCAGGGGTAAAATACAGGGAGCGAAAGGCTATTTGCAATTTGTACAGAAACCAGATGGCAGTTATAAGAGTCGAGGGACATGAAAGGGAAGGAGTGGTTGGGAAGGGAGTAAGACAGGGTTGTAGCCTCTGCCCGATGTTATTCAATCTGTATATTGAGCAAGCAGTAAAGGAAACAAAAGAAAAATTCGGAGTAGGTATTAAAATTCATGGAGAAGAAATGAAAACTTTGAGGTTCGCCGATGACATTGTAATTCTGTCAGAGACAGCAAAGGACTTGGAAGAGCATTTGAACGGAATGGATGGTGTCTTGAAGGGAAGATATAAGATGAACATCAACAAAAGCAAAACGAGGATAATGGAATGTAGTCGAATTAAGTCGGGTGATGTTGAGGGTATTAGATTAGGAAATGAGACACTTAAAGTAGTAAAGGAGTTTTGCTATTTGGGGAGTAAAATAACTGATGATGGTCGAAGTAGAGAGGATATAAGATGTAGACTGGCAATGGCAAGGAAATCGTTTCTGAAGAAGAGAAATTTGTTAACATCGAGTATAGATTTAAGTGTCAGGAAGTCGTTTCTGAAAGTATTTGTATGGAGTGTAGCCATGTATGGAAGTGAAACATGGACGGTAAATAGTTTGGACAAGAAGAGAATAGAAGCTTTCGAAATGTGGTGCTACAGAAGAATGCTGAAGATTAGATGGGTAGATCACATAACTAATGAGGAGGTACTGAGTAGGATTGGGGAGAAGAGGAGTTTGTGGCACAACTTGACCAGAAGAAGGGATCGGTTGGTAGGGCATGTTCTGAGGCATCAAGGGATCACCAATTTAGTATTGGAGGGCAGCGTGGAGGGTAAAAATCGTAGGGGGAGACCAAGAGATGAATACACGAAGCAGATTCAGAAGGATGTAGGTTGCAGTAGGTACTGGGAGATGACGAAGCTTGCACAGGATAGAGTAGCATGGAGAGCTGCATCAAACCAGTCTCAGGACTGAAGACCACAACAACAACAACTCCATCAGACACATGGTCTTTGGCGTGTACAGCGTGAAACGTCTGAAATCTAATAGCCTGTAATAATCCCTGTAACGGGCAAGGCCAGATTTGGGAGCACTATGGTCTGCGGAATGTTTTCGTGGCATTTCCTTGGAGATCTACTCATTCTGTAAGGCACTGCGGATCAACACAAGCAAACACCCATCATTCAGAGCCACGTCCTCACATACGAGGGCAGTTCAATAAGTAATGCAACACTTTTTTTTCTCGGCCAATTTTGGTTGAAAAAACCGGAAATTTCTTGTGGCATATTTTCAAACATTCCCGCTTCGTCTCGTATAGTTTCATTGACTTTCGACAGGTGGCAGCGCTGTATGGAGCTGTTAAAATGGCGTCTGTAACGGATGTGCGTTGCAAACAACGGGCAGTGATCGAGTTTCTTTTGGCGGAAAACCAGGGCATCTCAGATATTCATAGGCGCTTGCAGAATGTCTACGGTGATCTGGCAGTGGACTAAAGCACGGTGAGTCTTTGGGCAAAGCGTGTGTCATCATCGCCGCAAGGTCAAGCAAGACTGTCTGATCTCCCGCGTGCGGGCCAGCCGTGCACAGCTGTGACTCCTGCAATGGCGGAGCGTGCGAACACACTCGTTGGAGATGATCGACGGATCACCATCAAACAACTCAGTGCTCAACTTGACATCTCTGTTGGTAGTGCTGTCACAATTGTTCACCAGTTGGGATATTCAAAGGTTTGTTCCTGCTGGGTCCCTCGTTGTCTAACCGAACACCATAAAGAGCAAAGGAGAACCATCTGTGCGGAATTGCTTGCTCGTCATGTGGCTGAGGGTGACAATTTCTTGTCAAAGATTGTTACAGGCGATGAAACATGGGTTCATCACTTCGAACCTGAAACAAAACGGCAATCAATGGAGTGGCGCCACACACACTCCCCTACCAAGAAAAAGTTTAAAGCCATACCCTCAGCCGGTAAAGTCATGGTTACAGTCTTCTGGGACGCTGAAGGGGTTATTCTGTTCGATGTCCTTCCCCATGGTCAAACGATCAACTCTGAAGTGCATTGTGCTACTCTTCAGAAATTGAAGAAACGACTTCAGCGTGTTCGTAGGCACAAAAATCAGAACGAATTTCTCCTTCTTCATGACAACGCAAGACCTCACACAAGTCTTCGCACCCGAGAGGAGCTCACAAAACTTCAGTAGACTGTTCTTCCTCATGCACCCTACAGCCCCGATCTCGCACCGTCGGATTTCCATATGTTTGGCCCAATGAAGGACGCCATCCGTGGGACGCACTACGCGGATGATGAAGAAGTTATTGATGCAGTACGACGTTGGCTCCGACATCGACCAGTGGAATGGTACCGTGCAGGCATACAGGCCCTCATGTCAAGGTGGCGTAAGGCCGTAGCATTGAATGGAGATTACGTTGAAAAATAGTGTTGTGTAGCTAAAAGATTGGGGAATAACCTGGTGTATTTCAATGCTGAATAAAACAACCCCTGTTTCGGAAAAAAAAGTGTTGCTTTACTTATTGAACTGCCCTCGTACATGCTGTTTGGTTTCCTTCGGCACAGTGGTATGTACCAGCAGGATAATGCAACGTGTCACACAGCTTGCACAGTACGTGCATGGTTCTAAGAGCACCAGGGTGAGTTTGTCGTACTCCCCTTGTCATCAGACCCCTCGGATTTAAACCGAGTCGTGAATCTGTGGGACCATCTCGATCGGATCGTTCGCGCCATGGGTCCTCAACCGAGAAACCTGGAAGGGCTGGACACGGGACTGGAGTCTGCATGGCTCCACATCCCCGTCGGTACCTTCAAGAATCTCACTGCCTGTCTTACTGCTCGTCTCACAGCAACCCGCACTGCAAACACTGGTTATTCAGACGTTTGACAGGTGGTCACATTACTGTGACTGGAGAGTGTAGATGTGTCCTCTGTGCCAATGATGCTGTAAAAAATCTGCAACGTTAAATTGTTGCCATGGAGGATACTGCACTAAAGCCATGTGGACAGGAGGTGGGGCATGTTGGCTGTTTTATTTCATTTAAGTTCCTTTATTCCTCATTCCATGTATGACTGAGTTGGGCCATTGTATAGTTAGCAGAGAATTCACGCGCCATGGTTCAAATGGTTCAAATGGCTCTGAGCACAATGGGACAATCTGAGGTCATCAGTCCCCTAGAACTTAGAACTACTTAAACCTAACTAACCTAAGTACATCACACACATCTACGCCCTGGCCGCGAGGGATTAGCCGAGCGGTCTCAGGCGCTGCAGTCATGGACTGTGCGGCTGGTCCCGGCGGGGGTTCGAGTCCTCCCTCGGGCATGGGTGTGTGTGTTTGTCCTTAGGATAATTTAGGTTAAGTAGTGTGTAAGCTTAGGGACTGATGACCTTTGCAGTCCCATAAGATTTCAAACACATTGGAACATCTACGCCCGAGGCAGGATTCGAATCTGCGACCGTAGCGGTCGCGCGGTTCCAGACTGAAGCGCCTAGAACCGCTCGGCCACACCGGCCGGCACGCGCCATGGTGGCAGTCGAAGTAAAATGACCAAACGAACTGTTACATCAAATATTACGACTAAATTCTTTTCCCATCAAAAGAGAACTTTACTTTGTGAATAACAAAGAGGCTCATTGCGCGAGGGAAATGGGAAAAGACGGAACCTCAAACGACGGAATTGCCGTGTTTAAATTTCAAGAAAAGCTTCTCCCTATCGTTTGAAACAGCGTGTTACTCTGAAAGTGAGACGGAGGTGCTTGCATGAGAGAGATTTCAAAACGACAAACCTCAAACGACAGGTAGATTGGCTGTTCAAATTTTAACGATAACTTCTCGCTACCACCCGATAGAGAGAGCGAGCTTTCAACGTAACACCGAAGTGCAGGACGCAAAAGGTACAGGAAAATGGGTAGCTTCAAATGGAACATGAAACGAGTGTTACAAATCGAATCGTCCTTCCCGCTCTGCACCTGTGACAGCTGTTTCGATGGCCACGAAGACGGCCAAGGAGCGAGAGAGACTGAGTGTCATCCCATGGGATGACCGGCCGTATTTAAAATTTGAGGTTGTACTCCCTCCCTCTTTAAGCTGGAGTGCCTGGGGGCGCAGATGACAGGGTAAGACACAGTTTCAGACGAGGATGAAAAAATACTACAAAAAGGAGAGAATTTGATATTTAACACATTTTGCTTTTCCCCACTCCTATAGGCAGTGGAATGACCCGACTAGCGGAGTGCTTCCAAAGGCAGTGGTGAGCTAGTGTGGAGTTAAGACGAACTGTGAGACGCGGGCGCTGGACGGCTTCCGGTTGGCGGCAGCTGGTGAGCTGACGCGACAGCGAGCGATGTTCGGTCGCGCTTCGATCGCTTTCGGTTTGGATACTTGATTTGATTAAATAAGCGAAACATCTAAGCTCGTTCTCACGTCTCGTAATGAGACAGGATTCGACGAAAGTTGTCCATCCTTCGCCAGGCTATATTGTTTCAAAATCTTAAATGTGGCTGCGAATCACCAACTGTATAAATCTGAAGAGGTTGGGAAAAATCAGCCAACCAGTTGCGAAATAAAAGTTTATCAGCCCTTGACTTAAGTTTTGATATTGCCAAAAATTATCTGCATCAGAAGGAGTGGGCCTTGTTACATCACACGGTGGTAACTCCCTGATCATGTTAGCAACTAAAGAAGTAACAAACAGAAATGCGAAACGCAGCCAGAATAAATGGTTAATGAATATTCCTCCCCCATCTGGTAAAAGCTCTTATCAACATAAAATTACAACAGGAGTCGTAGGATAAAATATTTGTTTAAGTTAAGTATATGTCATGTCAGAGACAAAGTTGGCCTTTGTCTCTGGCATATTCTTTACCAGTGGGCATTTACAAAAGCGTGTTTACCTGTGGGCATTTATTCTGAAGTACGCTGAATGTAATCTCGCTGCTGTCTAAAGCCAAGCCATGTGGTAATTCTAGTTTTATGTCAATTTTATATACATACATCAAAAAAAGGTTTGCATCATCCCAGTTCCCATAACTCCTGAAGATAGACGTTGACTGTGGATAATATATCACAGACATAGTCCCTCTGACTGTTCAGAGCCGGCCGGAGTGGTCGAGCGGTTCTAGGCACTTCAGCCTGGAACCGCGCTACCGCTACGGTCGCAGGTTCGAATCCTGCCTCGGGCATGGATGTGTGCGATGTCCTTAGGTTAGTTAGGTTTAAGTAGTTCTAAGTTCTAGTGGACTGATGACCTCAGCTGTTAAGTCCCATAGTGCTCAGAGCCGTTTGAACCATTTGAACTGTTCAGAGATGTTACTAAACCCTCCCAGAGATGTAAACAAATATGCATGAGCAGCGCCTATTAGACGGAGCCGACTCGACAGTCGATCACTTACAGTCCTTCCACCAGGAAGGAGGTACACGAATCGTGTTGTCTGTAGTGCCTAGACGGTCATTGCTGCGGTTCGACTGTGTCCGCATTGTTACATTGTGCCAGGAAGGGCTCTCAACAAGGGAAGTGCCCTGGCGTCTCGGAGTGAACCAAAGCGATGTTCTTCGGACATGGAGATACAGAGAGCCAGGAACTGTCGATGACATGTCTCGCTCAGGCCACCCAAAGGCCACTACTGCAGTGGATGACCACTACCTACGGATTATGGCTCGGAGTAATCCTGACAGCAACCCCACCATGTTGAATAATGCTTTACGTGCAGCCACAGGACGTCGTGTTATGGCTCACTGTCCGCAATATGCTGCATGATGCGCAACTTCACTCCCGGCGTCCATGGCGAGGTCCGTCTTTGCATCCACGACACCATGCAGCGTGGTACAGATGGGCCCAACAACGTGTCGAATAGACCGCTGAGGACTGACGTCACGTTCTCTTCATTGATGAATGCCTCATATGCCTTCAATCAGACAATCGTCAGAGACGTGTTTGGAGGCAACCCGGTCAGGCTGAACGCCTTAGACACACTGTCCAGCGAGTACAGCAAGGTGGAGGTTTCCTGCTGTTTTGGGGTGGCATTATGTGGGGCCGACGTACGCCGATGGTGGTCATAGAAGGCGCCATAATGGCTGTACGATACGTGAATGCCACCCTCCGACCGATTATGCAACCAAATCGGCAGCATATTGGCGAGGCATTCCTCTTCTTGGACGACAATTCGGGGCCCCATTGGGCACATCTTGTGAATGACATCCTTCAGGATAACGACATCGCTCGACTAGAGTGGCCAGCATGTTCTCCACACATGAACCCTATCGAACGTGCCTAGGGCAGATTGAAAAGGGCTCTTTATGGACGACGTGACCCACCAATCACTGTGAGGGATCTATGCCGAATCGCCGTTGAGGAGTGGGACAATCTGGACCAACAGTGCCTTGATGAACTTGTGGATGGTATGCCACGAGGAATTCATGCATGCACCAATGCAAGAGGACGTGTTACTGGGTATTAGAGGTACCGGTGTGTAGAGCAGTCTGGACCATTATCTCTGAAGGTCTCGCTTTATGGTGGTACAACATGCAATGTGTGGTCTTCATGAGCAATAAAAAAATGCGGAAATGATGTTTATGTTGATCTCTGTTCCAATTTTCTGTACAGGTCCCGGAACTCTCGGAACCGAGGTTACGAAAAACTTTTTCAGATGTGTGTGTGACAACAGCAGCTCAGCTTCAGCTAATGTAATGAACCAGCATGTGATGTTACAAGATCCACTTCTTCTGAAGAAGGGTTTTTAGAAATATCGAAACCTAAGTCAAAGGCTAATAAATCTTCGCTTTGCAAGTGGTTGGCTGATTCTTTTGAATCTCTCGATATTATTTCCTCAGTCTGTCACCATTCACTGCAATAGCGGGCAGTAGTTAGTAGAGAGACATGTTCGTCAGATGTGTTCGTAAGGATTGTGGGAGGATAAAATTTTCTCTCCTAATCTGTAACGACTTCCTAGTCTCCCCTTCCCATGAATGTACTTTAAATTTCTTTACAATAATTGCGTTAAGTGGACCATTCCTTATCCTGAAAGTTTCTTGGTAATCATCCATTATTTGTGATCTCGTCTTGCTGTTGTTCATGCGTGTTCGACCAGTTGTTCGGGGCTTTAGATGTAAAGATCATTTGCAACTCATGCAACTTTACCCTTTCTCATGCTAAAGCAGTCCACCAGTCTCCTAAAAGACATCTCCGTCATCTGTTCGCTAGAATTCGTTTCCATTGCATGGCTTTCGATTATTACTATCTCGGCCGCGATTTGATCGCTCATCTCAATTTCTAAAGAGGCAGGGAAGGAAGCTGGCGCTACGGTAAATGTAGAAGTGTAACATTTCATTTAGCAATTCGCACAAGAAGCATTTTAAACATGCTAGATAATCTACAAATATTCTGTTAGTTTTCCCACGGGACATGTGATAAAGACCTAACAGTAAGCTTCCATTAGCCAACGATGTCGACTTTATGGGAACATTTTGTGAAGCAGTAGGATTTTAGGATGATTTATCATAAGTAAATTCCTTCCAGGGAGCACGTTCTGATTGCGTCCGTCAGTTCGGTGTCGAGTAACAGCACGGTGACCGACACTTCACGTGATCTTTTGGGGGTTCTTAATTGCTCAAAGTGTTTGTGTTGTGTGAAATATAATCAATAGGTGTTCAGGTTAACTGCTAATAGACGTTTTTCTCTTTTTTTTGTTGCACTTAATAAATAATCATAAGTTGTCTAGAGACGATAGTGATTTATGAAATGTTTTGACACATCGAAATTAAACACATAACCAGTTTGTAGTTCCCACACACTTATTTGCTACAACTATATTGCTCTTATCAAATTAACAGTAGCAACAAATATTTTTCAAAATTGTCTCAACCAAATTTCATTAATTAAAACAATGTTCACTAAAGTATCGTTAATCAAATATGACTGAGTGAACTAAATCATACAAACTTCATGACTTGGATGGAACAGTTTTTCACATAACTCACATAAAAAATCTGACTACTTCCAACAGTTAAAGAATGCCTTAAGTCCAACAAATACAGATCTTTCAAAATTTGCTTAGCTAACTTTCATTAATTAAAACAATGGTCATAAAACCACAATTAATCAAATCTCTAACATGCTTCAACTAACATAGAAACTAGTTTTCATGTGACTCAGGACCCTGCTTAGAACATTAATCCACTTAACTCCAATAAGCTCAGATCTTTCCAAAGTTGGTCTTAAAAATTATGACAATTTAACAGGATTATAATACATTCAAGATAATAATAACGTATGAAATCATGTTAACATGGGACCCATTCAACGTTAAGGTAAATTGGTGATGGAAGCGAGCAAACCGAAAGGTTCTAACAGATGCAACAGATGCACCTACCAGAAGGTGACATAAAAATATACTCAACTTTGATCTACAAGTAAGCTTTCGGGAAACCATAACACTCCACCGGCAGACAAGATTCTGACGCCACATATACACAAGGATATTAACACAATCAATTATCAATAAACCTTTAATTCTACGCGGCGCAAATGAACTTTAAGCAGACTTAACACAAGTGACAGTGGGTCTTTGATTAGACAACTTCTAAAACAACAAAATAATAAAATAGAAAAAGAATTAGGGAAAATATTTCGGCCCGCTTCTGAACGCCAAGCAGAAACTTACGCACTACTTGGTATGCATTAAACAGGGCTTCATGTCTGTTGGTTGTGCGGCACTGGCGGCCGGGGTGGCCGAGCGGTTCTAGGCGCTACAGTCTGGAACCGCGCGACCGCTACAGTTGCAGGTTCGAATCCTGCCTCGGGCATGGATGTGTGTGATGTCCTTAGGTTAGTTAGGTTTAAGGGGCTCCGGAAAGGCTCAAAATCATGAAAAGTTCAATTTTTACTTTTTTGCGTTTTCTGAATCTGCAGACTATTACCTTTTAATAGATATATAATTTATTCAATTCCGAAGACTACAACTACTTTTAAATTTTTTTGAAATGTGTTCTACATGGGCGTGACCTACTGTGGCGCTGTTAAACTGCTGTCAAATGGTGTTATTATTAACGTCCGTGTTCATCAGGTACATTATAGTGATGTGAGATAAAGTATGTGTTGTGGCTAACCTGTGATGGTTCAATATATATCGCTGGTGTGATTGTCGATTGTTTCATGTTTATTTACTTTGTCGTTATCTCGAAAATATTCGTAATTAATTCTGTTTCTTGAGTCTCTGTTTTGTTGAAGTATAATAATGAGTAAAAGTAAAGTTATTATCCTCTGAAGGCTTTTAAGAAAAGGAGAAATGTTGGAAAGCCAAAGGTATGTGTTATTACTGTAAACAATAAAGACGATGAAAATCCCCAACAAAGCTTGTGTCCCAAAGAAGAAGACAGTTGCTGTAAATATAACAAAGGATTGCTAACTGGTGAAGTGTACACTCATAAGCATAGTCTGCCTCATGCAATAATGGAGGTGATAAAACCTATTTTCAGAGACTTAGCAGCACCTGAACTGTTGAAAACGTGTATTCACGGAAAAACTCAAAACCCCAATGAAAACCGAGCGAGGTGGCGCCGTGGTAAGACACTGGACTCGCATTCGGAAGGACGACGGTTCAATCCCGCCTCCGGCCATCCTGATTTAGGTTTTCTGTGATTTCCCTAAATCACTCCAGGCAAATGCCGGTATGGTTCCTCTGAAAGGGCACGGCCGACTTCCTTCCCCATCCTTCCCTAATCCGATGAGACCGATGACCAAGCTGTCTGGTCTTCCCCAAACCAACCAACCAACCAACCCCAATGAAAGTGTAAATAGTGTTATATGGTCGAGAATCCCCAGGACTGTATTTGTTGGAATAGAAACACTTCACTTTGGTGTGTATGATGCTGTTGCGACTTTCAGTGATGGCAACATTGTAAAGTGCATGGTATTTAGAAATATTGGAATGAAGATAGGTTCTAACATGGTACGAGCGATGCTTGCTTTAGACAAGGAACGCCTTCGGGCTGCAGACAGGGCTGTAAAGAGTCTAGAAATACAAGCAAGAGTAAACAGGAGGAGGAACAAGAGGAAGCTGGAGGAGGAGTTTACAGAGGATGAAGATAATCCATCCTATGGACCTGGAATGCGCTAAAAAGTTAATCCAATCTTTGTCGCTCGATTCCCAAAACTTTTATTTCCTCATACTAATTACATGTTTTCTAAGGATCTTCCAAACATATTTGTTTCAAACTTTCAGTAAATGTTACACAGTACCTTCTGCATTATTTAACACAGCCTTTTTCCAAAAAACTGTATATTTTTGAATATATAAATAAAAAATTGCAAAAAAAATGTTGTGAATTTTCATTACAATTGGAAAAAAAATCATCTTTAATAACTGAACTAAAATTTTGTAAAATCCCTGTGTTAAGTTGTAGCCCATATTCCAATAAATAATCTGTAAAAAGTTCAACTTCCTACCTCAAATACTTTGTGAGGAAAGATGTAATTTATAAGCGTTATTTTAACATTGCAAGTATAGGGCGTTCCGGAGCCCCTTAAGTCCCATAGTGCTCAGAGCCATTTGAACCATTTGTGCGTCACTAGCACTCCCGTAAATGCCGTCAACATATTAGGTAGCAAGATCAAAGGTAACAAACAGCCAAGATAGTTTTCAGTGCACAGGGGTGTTCAGTTATCACGAACAGAACCCACCAATGAACACTTTGACGACTCCGGTTCACTGACTTTGAATCACATGCAAGAGACACGAAGGAAAGGTGTCCTTCGCTTATCCCAGAAACCCCAATCACCGTCGGCAGCGGATCTGCATTACAACGCCACACGTGACTGTCGCTGATACAGCTGATACGCGAAATGACCCCTCAGAGAGCGCGCGCGCCTCTGTTAAACAGCCATCCGCCAAAGATACGAAGCCAAGTAGGCAACGAAAATCGACTCAGACGATCGTGATGGGAATCGATGGACACTGGCGCCAGGAGCGCACTAGCTAAGATAGCTGAAATGGATACTACTATGAGATCTAACGGGAAAATTTTGAACACGGACGAGGAGCTTTTAGCCGTGGGTAAAGCGAGCGCTGTGCTCTGAGAGACCGAAAATACTCGTAACAATAACGCTGATTTCGGAAGCTGCAGGGCAAACGAATTGCTGGCCCATGTAAGCGGGAGCCTGGGCCCTGATATAGGCAGTAGCGTAAAACTGTGACTCTGCTTTACAGCGGAGGCGAACAACCAAGAGAATTTTGTCACATTCATCAATGAGAACGTGGGTGTGGAACGGAAAATATCCGGTCAGTACGTCGATGAACAGAATAGTCGCGTTAATTTGGCAGAAATTGTATAAGCAGAATAGAACCCTTGCTACAGGACAACATGCTCAAGAAAAGAAAGCTTGACGAGACTAGTGCCGTTGGATGGTCTACGCATCAAGAAAACAATGCTTCAAATGGTTCTGAGCACTGTGGAATTTAACATCTGAGGTCATCAGTCCCCTAGACTTAGAACTACTTAAACCTAACTTACCTAAGGACATCACACTCATCCATGCCCGAAGCAGGATTCGAACCTGCGACCGTAGCAGCATCGCTGTTCCGGACTGAAGCGCACAGAACCGCTCGGCCACAGCGGCCGGCTACGCATCAAGAAATGACCAACGTAAGTGAGGAGTTAGCGTGTTCTCTAAAAATAAAGACAAGACCGATGCGAATGTTGATAGGGTTCAAGAGAAACAACGGGAGTTCCCAGAATACCTTGTGGGCCGCAAGTCGGCAATCGCAAATAAACTGGCAACGAGATCGCAGTTGGCGAGTACTGACTGCAGTAGGATTAGAGAAGTTTTTACGGACGTTTAAGGGGAACAAACAGGGACTGTCGAATGTATCCTGCCAGTGGCGAAGCCGAACGGACAATGTATAGCGTGCATGAAACACCAGACGAGCGTTGTAACACTGCGATAGGCAGAGCAGCTGACGGACGAAGTTCGTGAAAACTCTGTAGTAATCTTCGTAGTGTCGAAGGATACTCAGCCCGTAAGTGTGGACAGTACATGTGAGCTCGTTATTACGGAAAGGCGGGACTCCGCAGTTGCTCAGAATGAGGTTAAGGCAGGCGAGATGGTGATTCACGCAAAAGAGCGTAACGGGGGTGGAAAATAAAGTGCGAGAGGAACCTTCGCCGGAGGGGGCGTGCATGCAGACGGCTGCGAAGCCTCACTCTCAAAGTGTGGCCACTGTGAAACATCGAAAATGTGTTACGACACTACAGAAAACAGTGGCGCTGACGGACGAAATCCGAATCGGTTACACGGAAATCTTCGATGCTCTGAGTCTGCCCGCAGACGGCTACAACAACTTGCGAAACATGCAACCTTGGACGGCCTGAAGCCACATATTCGAGTTTGAGCTCCACCCATGTTTGATATCAAAACATTCTCCTGACTTGTACGCTGTTTTGCGATGTGCAGAAAAAGACGACAAGCAATGGGGAGCGGAAATACAAAGCATCGAGATCATGAAAGATGCGTAGACGCTGTTCCTGCAAGAACGACCGCTGCCGTCATAAGAAGGCGTCATATCCAAGGTGTGAGAGGTTCAGAAATAGGAGAAACAAACTTGACACTAAGTAGAAAGTCAGTCATAGGCTCTGCGACTAAGATGATGACATATACACAGAACTGACTAGTTGGTGACGATAATTTAGAGAGTGAAAGCTGTGCTGTAAGCTGTCGCCAGCACACCGGTCAGTAAAGACGTAGCAAGAAGACAGATAGTAGGCGCTGGATCAAGCACGCTATTAGGAGAGAAGCCAAAGACAGACTCACAAGCAACAAACCGCCAACGCCCTCTCGACCGCAACTATTTAGATCGCCGTTGCTGACTGGAGGGCTTAGTCTCTCAGTCACCAGGTCCGTCATTAGCTCAGTCACTCAGTCTGTGACGGATTCATTCACTGTCACTCGCATTCTAGTTTGGCATGTGTCAGCACATTGCGACCAGATTAGTGAACATAGCAGGACTTGTACTTTACCCATAGCGATACTATGTAATAGCCAGTATACCGATATTTTCTGCAGGAGGACTATCACAGAAGAGCTCGTACCACAACACATGGACTCTGTTAAAGATAATTAGCTTCCTGTTCATATAAATAAAGAACCCTGTTAATACATGTGTGCATCTGTGTTCTAGAGAGAGGATAGTGGCCACCAAACAACGTCCTCTCCCTTGATTCGTATGGTGTAAGACCCTACAGTGGCGATGAAGACGCTACAAAAGCTGGAAATATGACTTAAATATGTGTGGTTTTCTAACTTTTTTCTCTTGCTGCAGGTAGATGTTTCAAAGCCCAGAAACAGGTGCATGACGCCGGCCGGAGTGGCCGCGCGGTTAAAGGCGCTTCAGTCTGGAACCGCACGACCGCTACGGTCGCAGGTTCGAATCCTGTCGCATGGATGTGTGTGATGTCCTTAGGTTAGTTAGGTTTCAGTAGTTCTAAGTTCTAGGGGACTTATGACCACAGCAGTTGAGTCCCATAGTGCTCAGAGCCATTTGAAAGGTGCACGACGGTAAGGAGCATGTATGGACAGAGACATGTTTTCTAGATGGTAGGCGGTAGGGGTAGGTTTCTTTCCTGTTAAGTATTCGTTCAAATGGCTCTGAGCACTGTGGGACTTAACATCTGAGGTCATTAGTCCCCTAGAACTTAGAACTACTTAAATCGAACTAACCTAAGGACATCACATACATCCATGCCCGAGGCAAGATTCGGACCTGCGACCGTAGTGGTCGCGCGGTTCCAGACTGAAGCGCCTAGAACAGCTCGGTCACACCAGCCGGCAAGTGTTCGTTTCTGGTAATATGTTTGCTGCGACAGAGGCAGAGATATGTACAAAACAGACAAATGCTATCAGAGAGTGAGGATGCTGCTCAACACTGTTAGTATGCTTGTACGGGAGGTTCAAAAAGTCTCTCCGCAGTGCCGTATGACTGTTAGCCGCGCGTGCAGTATGCCGCAGTGAATATACCGAAATGAAACTCAGTGAAATACAAGTTATTAATTTATTGAATATTCATTTTTACTTACAAATTTTCACATTAAATGTTGGAAGTGTCCCCCCTGTTGTTGAATACACAATGGATTTACAATACTCCACATACGAGAATTTTGCGAGTTCATGTACCTGGATTAATGAAACCACGCCTCATCAGAGAAAAACGTTTCATTAAGAATATCCCTTCCATTTTGTTGAACGTAATTTTTGAACCATTGACAATAATGCGGTCTCTTGCCATGATCAGTATTTTTCAGTTCTTGCACGACTGTCACTTTGTATGGGAAAAGTTCTAATTTTTTCCTTACAGCTGCGTGAGGCGTTCCGACACCAACATCGATTTCCTGGGTGAGTTTTCTTACTGACTTGTTCGGACTCATGGGCACTTTATCGGAAATATCGAGTAGTTTATCCTAAGACAAAACGCTAGGACGACCACTTCTCGGTGCATCTGTCACTGAACCCGTACTTCGAAATTTGTTAATCAAATCTCGCACAGTATCGCGATGTGGGAGTGTTGTCTCCGAGAAAACTGAATTGAATGTTCGACGAAACTAAAACTACGTATTTACCGCCAACTTTGAACACTTGTTCGACTAAAAACACACGTTCTTCAATGGTTACTATTTAAATAGTGACAAAAACGAAACAAACAAACAAAGGAACTAAACTTAAACGTTCACGTCAACACGTAACGACACACACCAGCGATACTACTGACGTTGGCTGAGATAAACGAAACAGTGGAATGTTAGGAGAGTCCACTTGAAGGGAAGTTACCCAGGCAGGCGAACAATCATACGGCACACCCGGCTAACAATCATACGGCACTGTGAAGAGACTTTTTGAACACCCCGTAGTAAAAGTGCGTTAGAATAGCTGCGTTTTGAGACACAGAGCGTACAAATGTTTGTCGAAGGTAAGAAAATATAGTGGTTCGAGTCACAAATTGTTCAAGGGAAAGGAACAATTGCGAATTAGATTTGATGTAAATACTGTTCCCAGTGACATTTAATTACAATGAAAAGTGGTTTCCCCAAACTGTAGTGATGAGCTGCAAGATGAAATTCTGTTTGTCGTTGGATTAAGTGGTAGAGTGTGTGGCTGAGTATTCCCTTCAACGAAGAGGAAGAACAGTGAGACATTGGTCGATTCATGCCGTTTCAAGGCATAGTAGGAGACTTAATGATGATCTTTGGGTTCCCACTAATGGAGACTGCCAGAGAAAGATGCTCTTCTACACTCATGCTCATAAATTAAGGATAATGCTGATACATGGCGAAACAGCGCTCTGGTGGGCGGTTTGCTGGTTTAAATCACCTCGGGGTATGACCATGCAGTAAATTTGACCTGCGGTCATCGCACGTTGGCGCTGGCAGCAGTCCACATACGCAGAGGTGTGTTGGTGCATGTCAGAGTATGGTGCAGCGAGTAAGTGTGAAGACGTTTTCAGACGTGCTAATGGTGGCTGTGTGATGAAAATGGCTCAAAGAACACATATTGATGACGTTATGAGCGGTAGAATACTTGGGCGACTGGAGGTTGGTCAAACACAACATGTCGCAGCACGGGCTCTCTGTGTGCCACAAAGTATGATCTCAAGATTACGGCAACGATTCCAGCAGACAGGAAACGTGTCCAGGCGCTACAGTACTGGACGTCCACAGTGTACAACACCACAAGAAGACCGTTATCTCACCATCAGTGCCCACAGATGACCACGGAGTACTAAAAGTAACCTTGCTTGGGACCTTACCGCAGCCACTGGAACAGTTGTCTCCAGACACACAGTCTACAGACGACTGAACAGACATGGTTTATTCGCCCAGGGAACTGCAAGGTGGATTCCACTGACTCCTAGTCACTGGAAAGCCCGTAAAACTTGGTGTCAAGAACACAGTACACGGTCATAGGAACAGTGGTCATAGGTTATGTTCACGGACGAGTCCAGGTATGGTCTGAAGAGTGATTCTCGCCGGGTTTTCATCTGGCGTGAACCAGGAACCAGATACCAACCCATAAATGTCCTAGAGAGGGACCTGTATGGAGGTCGTGATTCGATTATGTGGGGTGGGGTTATGATTGGTGCACGTCCACCGTTCCATGTCTTTTACAGAGGAACTGTAACAGGTCATGTGTATCGAGACGTCGTTTTGAACCAGTATGTCCGCCTTTTCAGGGGTGCAGTGGGTCCCACCTTCCTCCTGATGGATGATAAACCACGGCCGCACCGAGCTGTCATCGTGGAGGAGTACCTTGAAACAGAAGATATCAGGCGAATGGAGTGGCCTGCCTGTTCTCCAGACCTAAGCCCCATCGAGCACGTCTGGGATGCTCTCGGTCGACGCATCGCTGCACGTCTTCAAACCCGTACGACACTTCAGGAGCTCCGACAGGCACTGGTGCAAGAATGGGAGGCTATACCCCAGCAGCTGCTCGACCACCTAATCCAGAGTATGCCAACCCGTTGTGCGGCTTGTGTACGTGTACGTGTGCATATCCCATATTGATGTCGGAGTACATGCGCAGAAAACAGTGGCGTTTTGTAGCACATGTGTTTCAGGACAGTTTTCTCAACTTATCACCAATACCGTGGACTTACAGATCTGTGTCGTGTGTGTTCCCTATGTGCCTATGCTATTAGCGTGTGTGGCACCACATTCTGCAATTATCCTTAATTTATGAGCGTGAGTGTAGTAGTTCGTAATTAGGTTGGGCTATAGTAGTGTTGTGTCGGCTAATGTGAGAGTCAGGAAGGACATAAACAATGAAGAATAGAAGTTACGATGGCCGGTGGCAGAAATCCAAAATCATCTGTACAAAACTCTTTCTAATTAGCAGGAAAGTTTGTATCTAAAAAGAAAATAAACGTAACTTATTGTGCCTGTGCCTCATGTGCAATTACGTTGGCACACTATTACTACTTGCAGAACGCAGACTACATATCGTCTTCCTATTGCTCAGTAATCCTACTCTTGAGGTCTGTGACCGATCTGGGCCGACCAACGATGGCCGGCTGGTTAAATCAGCGCCGACAGGGGGCACTAAACTCTGTCTTCCTGGAGGTGTGGCGCTGCCCGCTCTCTCCATTGGCGCGCGGGCCAGTGCGTTCTTGATATCGTTTCGCGGCGCTGCGCTGGTCAGTGTGTAGTCGATGCTTTAGGACTGCACAAGTAGTGCGGAAGTTCATTTTGCGCTTCGCCTTGCCTCAGAAAGCGATATTGAAGTGTTTCATTAATATCGAGGGCCCTAAAATTCTCGATATGTTGTAGAGGTTATTTGAGATTATTTTGTGGAAGTATTTAGCGGAGAGGCTATTTACGATGATTTTGTGGATGTAATTTGCTGAGATGTTACTGAAACTTGTTTCGCTCCAGTTGGTTGAGGATGATATCATAGATTGCTTATAAGCATAGTTAATCTATTAGGCACAGTAAATGTATTAAGGGCAAAACACCCCACTTGGCAATGAAACTCCATAAAGATTCAAATGCTGACCGAAGTGGCCGTGCGGTTCTAGGCGCTGCAATCTGGAACCGCGAGACTGCTATGGTCGCAGGTTCGAATCCTGCCTTGGGCATGGATGTGTGTGATGTCCTTAGGTTAGTTAGGTTTAACTAGTTCTAAGTTATAGGGAACTAATGACCTCAGAGGTTGAGTCCCATAGTGCTCAGAGCCATTTGAACCAAAGATTCAAATCTTTTACTTCAGCTGCCGTGATGTATGGGTAATGCCAAAGTACGTTATTGATAAACAGCTGATGACTGGATAAAGAGGTGGAACAAGGTACTAGAGTTTGTCGAGGTAATGACAACTGTTTAGAAAGATACTGTGTATAGTGCTTCAGCAAAAGACAATTCAGCGTACATTTTTGTACTGTCTGCCATGGGGTTCCCCTAAATGGCAGGCAGCACCGCATAACAGCCACGCTATGAGGGAAACAAACCAACAGCCAAACAGGGGAAGACATCAGGTAAACACGCCGAAGATTCCAGTCGATTAATAGGAATCTTTCCTTGCAGAGGTCGCCACGACATATCCGGCCACAGATTCCTATGCCGGGTTTCCGGGTTTCTATTGGCTCCAGCTCACTATATGGGCCCGGCCGCTCGAAGGCAGACCAGTCTTCGTCCGCTGCTAATGACAACCGCTGTAGCAGAGTCTCCGAGAAGATATCACCGAAGCTGCTGTACTGCACCGCCGATCGAAGTACCAGCCGACCGAGAGGAACCACATCTCCGGCTAGATCGACGGACGTCTACATCTATTGTACAGCCAGATATTGTATTGTAGAAGAAGTTACGTTCAATAAACTGTTGGAGAATACAATTTTAGTTTTAGAATTCAGATTCATGGCCACTTATTTCCCTATTGCAGTAGCGAATTGAGTGTACATTACGGATCCAGTGATGAGATCCTCCTTATTTTCAAAGTGCGGTGTGTTGTATGATGGATTGTGTATCTGAGATAGAGTGACTCTTTTTCTACTGGTGTGACGAAAGCTTCAGTGGACTTGAGATGCTGATGCTTTGACAGCAACGTTTCGTTCGTTCTAGCTTTTGTATGGATAGTTCATGGCTGTCTGTGAATTTCTATGTTGAAGTTTGGAAGTCCACTGAAAGAATTGACTTTTTGTGACCATTCTGTGTTTGGCCTGTACTGTTACGTGTCCATCTTGTACTGGTCACGGCCATTGTTTTACTCTCTATCTTACTCTTACGTTCTCGGGAACTTCTTTCTCTCTTGTTACGCTGTGTATAAGTTACATACTAACAAACAAGTTATGCAATGTATATTGTGATTGTGGGTAAAGAGACTGTGTTTATAGAGTCTGGATGATGTATCTCACGTTACTTGTAGCCGGTATGCTAGAGACGCCTTTGTAACAGAGTCGGTCAATGATACGCAAATTTCTGAAGCGCAGATTTTTTCTCAAGTTATCTGCTGTGCCTTTTTGCTTATGCGTGTTGTACACCCAAACATCGTGATCACTGGAGCACTGCGCATTGGTATATCACCAACCCACCGACAACGTGCGGACGTTACAGAGCGTGTGACCAATGCACGTAAAGCAGTCCGAAGGACGGCGGGTGTATTTGAAAGACTGCGTGATCTCGGCTAATACGGTCCATATCTCAACTTTTTTTTTCTGTACGCAGCATAACAGAAATTTTTTCTAGTTTTGACCAATACTACCTCCTGAGTTGTTGTTGTTATTGTGGTCTTCAGCCGAAAGACTGGTTCGATGCAGCTCTCCATCTCCTATATCCTGTGCAAGCCTCTTCATCTCCGAGTAACTGGTTCAAATGGCTCTGAGCACTATGGGACTCAACTGCTGAGGTCATTAGTCCCCTAGAACTTAGAACTAGTTAAACCTAACTAACCTAAGGACATCACAAACATCCATGCCCGAGGCAGGATTCGAACCTGCGACCGTAGTGGTCTTGCGGTTCCAGACTGCAGCGCCTTTAACCGCATGGCCACTTCGGCCGGCTCTCCGAGTAACTACTACAACTTACATCTTTCTGTATCTGCTTAGTGTATTCATCTCTTGGCCTCGCCGTACGATTTTTACCCTCCACACTTCCCTCCAATACTAAATTGATGATAGTTTGATGCTCAGAACGTGTCCTGCTACCGATCCCTTCTTCTAGTCAAGTTGCGCCACAAATTCCTCTTTAATTCTGTTCATTACCTCCTTCTTAGTTACGTGATTTACCCATCTAATCTTCAGAATTCTTCTGTAGGATCACTTTTGAAAAGCTGCTAATCTCTTCTTGTCTAAACTGTTCATCGTCCATGTTTCACTTCCATCGTAGCTACACTCCATAAAAATACTTTCAGAAAAGACTTCCTGACACTTAAATCTATACTCGATGATAGCAAATTTCTCTTCCTCAGAAACGCCTTTCTTCCCATTGCCAGTTTACATTTTATATCCTCTCTACTTCGACCATCATTAGTTATTTTGCTGCCCAAATAACAAAACTCATCTATTTCTATAAGTGTCTTATTTCCTAATCTAATTCCCCAGCGTCACCTGATTTAGTTCGACTACATTCCACTATCCTCGTTTCGCTTTTGTTTATATTCATCTTATATCCTCCTTCCAAGACACTGTCCATTCCGTTCAACTGAAGACACTGTCCATTCCGTTCAACTGTTCTTCCAAGTCCTTTGCTATCTCTCACCGAATTACAATGTCATCGGCAAAACTCAGGGTTCTTCTCCCACGATTTTAATTCCTACTTCAAATTTTTCTTTTGTTTCCTTTACTGCTTGCTCAATATACAGATTGAATAAAATAGACGCGCGGAGTGGCCGCGCGGTTTGAGGCGCCATGTCACGGACTGCGGGGCCCCTCCCGCCGGAGGTTCGAGTCCTCCCTCGGGTATGGGTGTGTGTGTTGTTCTCAGCATAAGTTACTTTAAGTAGTGTGTAAGTCTAGGGACCGATGACCTCAGCAGTTTGCTCCCTTAAGAATTCACAGATTTTAATAACATCGAGGACAGGCTACAACTCTGTCTCACTCACTTCTCAACCACTGCTTCCCTTTCGGGCCCCTAGACTCTTTTAACTGTTATCTGCTTTCAGTACACATGTAAATAGCCTTTCGTTCCTCGTATTTGAAAGAGAGTATTCCAGTCGACACCGTCAAAAGCCTTCTCTAAGTCTACAATTGCTGTAAACGTAGGTTTACCTTTCCTTAACCTAGCTTCTAAGATACGTCGTAGGGTCAGTATTTCCTCGCTTGTTCGAACAGTTCTAAGGAATCCAAACTGATCTTCCTCGAAGTTGGCTGATACTAGTTTTTCCACCGTGACTTATTAAAATGGTAGTTCGGTAATTCCCACAGCTGTCAACACCTGCTTTCTTTGGAATTGGAATCATTATATTCTTCTTGAAGTCTGAGGGTATTTCGCCTGCCTCATACCTCCTGGGTAGTGACACTTCATATTTAAGCATGTTGTATATGTTAGACTGTGGTTGTATACAAGGTATCCTCAGCCGCAAGCCATCAGGGGCTCACGGAGTACACATGTAGACGCAGAAGGACGAATATGGCACTTTTTTATTTTCAAACACACCATATGCATAACTTATTTGTTTTACTCCGACGCTCAGCGGTTTCCAAATATCCCCCGTGTCCAGTCATTATCATATATATGAAATATATCAACGCCTGTTTGCAGCTAGGGTGTCTATTTAATTATCATTTCATTTCTAGCAAAGCTGCATGGTCATCCACGGTATGTGTTCTTTCGGGAACAGATACTACCGTCATATATAGTTAAAATATGGCTTCCCGGCCATTGACCTTCTTGTGTGAACGCACACGCTATGCCCGAACTCGTACGGGACTTGGTAGATTAATCTGCCACGAGTAATGAGTATGCTGGGCAAACATCTATTAGGCGCACTACGAATGTAGTGGTGTGGACATGTTGGGAATGTGGATCTCACGGGGAGCGTGCAAGGGATAAGTCCCTGCAGACGCACTATCCTCTGTGCCCTCGGTGGCTCAGATGGATAGAGCGTCTGCCATGTAAGCAGGAGATCCCGGGTTCGAGTCCCGGTCGGGGCACACATTTTCAACATGTCCCCAGTGAAATATATCAACGCCTGTTTGCAGCTAGGGTGTCTATTTAACTATCATTTCATTTCTAGCAAAGCTGCACGGTCATCTACGGTATGTGTTCTTTCGGGAACAGATACTACCGTCATATATAACTATCATATATCGCTGTCAAAATTTCGGAAGGTCAGGAGATGTAGAGACATATCTTTATTTCATTCATGAAATTTGTAAGGATGTATCTTTCCTAGTGACGGAAAAGAGACGTGACATATGCGGCCGGCTTCCTCTGGCGCGCTCTTATCGAACCGCAGTCGTAACGCATTCTTCGGCCGTTGACGTGTGCAGTCACGCGGTGGACTGGGTGCTTGGAGCTATCGCCAGCGGCGCAGCCGGTATTTCTGGCGACAGCTGCGGAGGTCTGGCGCGTCACGTAAACCCGCGTGACGCCGGCGAGTGTACCAGCAGGGCTTCCGCTTGCATAACGCGCCTGGGGGCCCGGTTTAAAAATACGGCGCGCGTCGCCCCGTGGGTGATTACGCAGCTGGGCGGCCAGAATGGGCGGTAAGCGATGAATGGGCGACGCGACTGGGCGGCGGGAGGGCGAGCTGCCGCACAGTGGTTGCTCGCTGCGGACTCCCGCTTTGCTTCCGGTAGGCATTCGGTACGGATCCGTACTGTCGTCTAGAGAACGAAATACGAGCTCACTGAGTGATTGGGGACATCTTTGCGGATGGAACTCAGCACATCGTTCTTAATGATGCAAAACTGACAAATATAGGCTAAACGAACGTACGTATTAGGCCAATGAAAGACAGCGAACGAAGACCAATGATTTCGTCTGCCGAGATTTGATTAGTGTATGCGGGCTGTAAATGGGAGCCAACGAAGCGGTTGGCCTTGGTTTCAGTTCGGTCTGTTGGCGGTAACATCAAAGCTGTCATGGCGGGTTGGCTTTGGGTCCCATTTCCTGTACTGTGTTTATCATAAGAATAAACCTGATGTAAACAAACACAAACGCAGTTAATGTGTCAGCAGCCGTAGCTCTCGGTCACTGATGGTGTTCCGCTCTTGAAAGTAGGTCCAACTTATGTATTAGACGTTTTATTACTGTGTCACTGTAAATGAAACTTTAAGGCAGCCATAAACGTTTTTCTTAATCATACCGGGTGATCAAAAAGTCAGTATAAATTTGAAAACTTAATAAACCACGGAATAATGTAGATAGAGAGGTAAAAATTTACACACATGCTTGGAATGACATGGGGTTTTATTAGAACCAATAAAAAAAGACAAAGTATTGCTAGACGCGTGAAAGATCTCTTGCGCGCGTCGTTTGGTGATGATCGTGTGCTCAGCCGCCACTTTCGTCATGCTTGGCCTCCCGGGTCCTCCAGACCTCAGTCCGTGCGATTATTGGCTTTGGGGTTGCCTGAAGTCGCAAGTGTATCGTGATCGACCAACATCTCTTGGGATGCTGAAAGGCAACATCCGACGCCAATGCCTCACCGTAGCTCCGGACATGCTTTACAGTACTGTTCACAACATTATTCCTCGACTGCAGCTATTGTTGAGGAATGATAGTGGACGTATTGAGCATTTCCTGTAAAGAACATCTTCTTTGCTGTGTCTTACTTTGTTATGCTAATTATTGCTATTCTGATCAGATGAAGCGCCATCTGTCGGACATTTTTTGAACTTGTGTATTTTTTTGGTTCTAATAAAACCCCATGTCATTCCAAGCATGTGTGTCAATTTGTACCTCTCTATCTACATTATTCCGTGATTTATTCAGTTTTCAAATTTATACTGACTTTCTGATCACCCGGTACTTTGGCTATGTAATTTTTGGTTCAAAAATCGTGTAGAGTCACAGTCTCTGTAAGCGCTACTTCTGCTCTGATTGTCTCACTGTTCATACGCAGGTACCGCGGAAATGCTTCCTGTTTCGTAGTGAAACACGTGCCCGGAATACCGTTAAACGCTAGAAACAAGTAGTTCTTAAAGTTTTTTACAACTTTACAGAGAAAAATGAGCTTTGACGTTTGTTAAAAAACATGATGTACTAAATGGAAGGAACATAGTTGTAATTGTAATTGTGGCGTAGTAGGTAGCGACTTCTCGAGGTAACCAAAGGGGCTGGTTGGCTGCGGTTCGAAACCCGCTATAATCTGTAATTTCTTTGTTCCGTTTCAATACCTAAATCATTTAAGTATGAAATTTATCAATATGTGGTAATTAACCCATACTTAACCATCATTTTTTCAAGAAAAATTCACGTCCTCTGGTTTGTAATTACGTATCACACGCACAATTGTGGTTTTCATTGCAAATACACATTCTCACTTATCGATATATTATAAAAGATTGTTACAGATCTTGAAGTTAAGAAAACATAACACAATTAAATTTTTTGGAGGTAAATGAAAAATCAAATACTCTTCTTTTAATATGCCCACTGTTTTACAGGACAGATGTGGTCTCACACAAGCAAGAGTGATAAGCGTCGTAGAAACACTGAAAACAATTTTCGCGGTGTCGAGCACACTGTACAAATGCTGTATTTTTACAGTTGTCACCATAACAATGCAATGTGAACCCAATAGAATTGATCTGGAGCCAAGTTAAGGGATTTGTCGCGAGAATAACGAGACTTTTAAGCTGCCAAACTTACTGGAACTAATGTAAGACGTCACAGCCGAACAATGGCGAAATGCAGGACAGCACGTCATAAAAGAGGAGGAGAAGGAAACGTGGACTTTTTGGTGGCTTGGAATTTTGTTGTTGATCGCCTCGTTATCGGCCTAGCAGTACTGAAATGTACCGGTTTCCTCGGAGTCCAATATGGAAGAACTTCAGGGATTATAAGACGACTGACTGTAATGCCTTTAGTGACTTCAATATTTGACTACATGGTGAAATCCCAGCAGTGCAAAACAAATGGTTCAAATGGCTCTGAGCACTATAGGACTTCATTGCTGAGGTCATCAGTCAGCTAGAACTTAGAATTACTTAAACCTAACTAACCTAAGGACAGCACACACATCCATGCCCGAGGCAGGGTTCGAACCTGCGACCGTAGCGGCCGTGCGGTTCCAGACTGTAGCGGCTAGAACCTCTCGGCCACTCCGGCCGGCCCCAGCAGTGCAATTTTACGCCACACATAGCTCATGCAGAAAAATTTCCCTTGTTAAAGTCACAAATTTTCATCACTCTCGTTTTTAATTACATTACTATGTTACCTAAGATTGCCGCGCGTAGTGACCGTGCGGTCAAAGGCGCCATGTCTCTAATCCTGCGGCCCCTCACGCCGGACATTCCAGTCCTCCCTCGGGCATGGGTGTAAGTGTTGTCTTAAGCATTAAGTTAGTTTAAGTAGTGTGTGAGTCTAGGGACCGATGACCTCAGCAGTTTGGTCTCTTAGGAATTTACACACGTTTTTTACCTAAGATTGAGAACATGTTTTCCTTCAGATCACTTAAGAGGCGTATCGCCTAGTTTTACCATTTTTTCCTTCTATTCAAAAATTAAATGAGATTTACGTCATTACTACATCTGTTCATATCACGGCAGGTTAGTTGGACCAGGTGGCTGGTCAGTGTTTTCCATGTTAATGGCGCCAGTAAAGTTGTTGTCCTGTACTATCGCTGAGTCGATAAAGTCGCAACGCAAAGCATAAAACTATATTCGAGACAGATTGGCTTCTGCTCCACGTGAAACAAAATTCAGCAAATGCGGAACAACACTTAGTGTAATGTTTACATAAGGTTTATTCTTATTACGAACGGAGTATAGTGGCGGATCGAATCTACGTTGGTTCAGTAGCGGTTTTTACTGTGTCTGTTGGTGTGGATTTCTTGTGTTTAGAAATACTGGAGTATCGAGTTGAATACGGAGACAGCATTAATGCTGATAGGACTTTATCGTGAACTGGAGGCTACGAACTACAATTAGAGAAACAAAGTGAAAATATTAGACACTTGGACGGAAAAAAAGTAAGCTGATGGAAAGTAATGTGCTCGATGTAAAGAAGAACACGGAGCTTTTATTGGCAGTTTTCCGTAGAGAACGACAAAGAGAAACAAATAAATCTGGTAGTGGCGCTGATGAAATCTACAGATCAACAATGTTTGCTATTAGCAATTGGGCTTCCTGCAGGATAAACGGCAGTGAAAAAAATTATAGCTATAAAAACAGTGAACACATAGGTAATGGAAAACAAACTTCAGGTACAATCTCGCAGGAGAGCAGATTTGATATTTTCGAAGTGTACATTAACTTGGAATATGAATCTCCAGCAGCTGAATATCTCAGAGCGACCACGAATCTTTCTGTAGCAGGTACAGCTCTGCTAAACAGAAGGTTTAAATTTGGGAATTTTAGGGCCTACACAATTCCATAACAATTCGAAATCTGGAGGTTTCATCCGGAAAAAATTATGAAATAGCCGAGATTCCAATACAGCATTACGGCCAGACACTGAAAAGTCCCACCACACTCCACCCCAGCTTTTAAAATAAAGGTCGACCACGAGCGTCTTCTCCTTTTTCTTCCGACGGTCAGCTTCATGCAATAAAGCAAGTGCCGCGCATGCGACCACTGATGAATCCTCTTCTGCCACTACATCGACCGGTATGGCTGTCAGTTATCACAGATAGTTGCGATTCTACGTGGCCGAATCCTTTGGCCTCAACCCACACGTACTGTGAGAACGAGAGGCTGTCGTTTGTTGGACTTTGTTGGCCTAGTGTGTAGGCGGCTTGAAGTCAATTTCAGGAGCACTCCAAGAGTGAGTTACACGTCCGCTAGTATTTGTAGTTTATTTCAACTATGTTGTGGATAAACTTGCAGAAGACGGCCGTATTCTGAAATACCACCGGCAACTTGCAACGAAGCTCCGTAATAGTCAAATAAATTCAGTTGTCAATACTACGGTCGCAGATCAGAACGTGGTACAACTGAGAGTGATTATCAGGAAACGTTAATTTAAATCGTGAAATCATCAAGGGGCCTCACTTAAGTGTTTATCGCTGGAGGGTATGGACAACTTAATGTAACACCGATGTTAATACCTGAATCATAGACTTTGATCTGTTAATAACATACTTTTATTGATCCATGAATAACACATGACCATTATACTTTTCTGATATTGAGTAATAACAAAAATCAACGAAAAAATTATTTCGAAGAAACAGACGAGGGTCGCTACGAAAATATTGTTGTACAATACTGGCTGAATTAATGTTCAGTTACTTTCAGACCCAGCAATTTAATTCAGCCGTGGTATCTCCAAAATATTCAAGAAAACACAAAACCACTATGAAAATTAGAAGCAAATGATCATATCTAGCATAATCTCAAAGTAATTAGTCATCATTCCAAAGTCGATATATGAGTCATACTTAAATAAAATGTAGCATGACAGGAGCTGAAGGACGTACGAAAACAGTTGCGTGAAGCGCATGTTACGGAAAGAGATTAACGAACACTAAGTCATAGAAACGAAACTCTGTAGCTTCAAGCAGCTGGAATTCCTGTCATCGCGTGCTTGCTGCGTCTGCAGTGAATCTACGAGGTGTCGCCACACGCTGTGCTACTGTTAGCTAGCGCGAAGCAGACAGTTGCGGCTGCGGCCACGGGATGCACTCATGTTCCCAGACGCAATCGCCAGAAATTTATCCGAGTTCCGAGAACAGCAAAAATCAAACTTCAGCGATCTGTCCTAAGGTCGAAATCTAAATCTGCTTATCGAAATCGCGGCGGTCCTGTGAGTAGCGTCCAGAGCGAAGTCTCACAGAGCCTGCCTCCTTCCCAAAGTCTCTCCCCTCCAAACCTCGCTGTCTCCGCTCGGAGCACTGTATTTGGCTAACCAGCGAAAACGCCTAAGTGTCCCTCCAATGAGAGGCTGTCTCCCACCAACAATTTAGATACCAGAAAGCCAATCATAAACGTGCTTTTATGTCCGACAAAGGCCCGAAACCACGTTCTCACAGCAAGGAAGTTATTGTCAATTTAGGTATTTTTCGTACTACCCTTCCACACGGAAAACTGTAGTGGAAGTTTTCTCAGGCGCAGTTGCGGCATTGTATTAAGTACAGAGGGCTGTCTAGGTGCTTTGAACCAGTGGCCGCCCAGACTCTCTGTGGCAGGTTAGGAGCTTAAGACGCTTCCACCTCTCTCCATATTCCTAAGCCTTCCGTTTCGTATTGCCTGAACTGGACGATCAAACCTACCGTCCATCAGAACGGTTTTGTCCTGACCCAGACCCGGCCTAGGCTGGCAGGGGCCTGTGGTGTCACCGCCAGACACCACACTTGCTAGGTGGTAGCCTTTAAATCGGCCGCGGTCCATTAGTATACGCCGGAGCCGCGTGTCGCCACTGTCAGTGATAGCAGACCGAGCGCCACCATACGGCAGGTCTAGAGAGACGTCCTGGCACTCGCCCCAGTTGTACAGCCGACTTCGCTAGCGAAGCTACACTGACCATTACGCTCTCATTTGCCGAGACGATAGTTAGCATAGCCTTCAGCTAAGTCATTTGCTACGACCTAGCAAGGCGCCATTTATCTTTTGCTGGTTATCTTATAAAGCCTGTATCATCAAGAGCGATGTTCTACAATTATGAATTAAAGTTAAGTATTCCAGAAGCTATGTACTATTTTTCGCTACTATAATTCCTTGTCATTTTCCAGACCTCACGCCAGCCTGCGTGAGCTTAACAGCGTGCATTTCGGCCTCCTCAAGAAACACGGTGTTGGCACTTATGCCAACACCTCAGGGCCGATTGGTGTTTACTCCTGCCGCTGCGATGAATTGTGTTTCTGAGCTGCCGTAAGGGTGTCTGGCCCGTGGCAAAGGCTGAATATTACTCGGTGGTGGTGGTTCCTGTGAGCTAAAGGCAACAAGGTACGGAATGTATTGTAAATTTAAGTAATGTCTTGTTCCCAAGTATCAGAATATAGTTGAAATAAAACTGCACTGCTGCCTCTGACCACTCATACAATTATGTGCGAAAATAATGTGAGCAAGGAAAGCAAATATCGTCTGAATCGAAGGGGAGAATGAAGTTGATAGGCAAGAAACGTATCCAAATCACTGTATCAGTGGTAACAAAAATGTGAAAGGATGGCCTGGCGCAGGCTGAAGTCTCACAGAGTTTCCAAGAGGCTGTCTGTGGACGTAGATCTTGTATATAACAGCGGTGGGCTGTCAAAATACCGTAGTTAAGTGCAGAGAGACCTGCAGAGAAGCGACCCTTCATGTATGGCCTCGCACTTGAAGCTGAACTTAAATAAAATCAACGTATTCTGCAAGAAATGGCGGAGAGATCCACTACAGTTGGATTACACTGTTGGCGACGAATCACTGGGAGCTACACAAAATACGTAGGAGAAACCATCCATAGCGAGCTAAGTGGAATTATCATATAAAACAAACAGTAGGGACGGCAGATGCCAGACTGAGATTCGCTGTGACTCTCTTGAGGACATGTGATTATCTACGAATGAAGTGGCTCGATTCTGAAATAATATTAATTGGTCTGCGTCACTTACCAACTGTCTGTAAGTTCATCTTTATACAAGATGGTTGATAGACTATGCTTGTTCAATATAAAATGTCAAATCAAAAACACTTTCAGTCATCTGAATTTCCAATATTTATTTTGTTATCGCGACCAGTTTCGGCGTTTCAGTACATCTTCAGGCCCACTGCCCGACCTGTAGGAAGACTCCAACCGTCATATGCAATCGAAAAAGGGACCAATCAGAAACCGGTATCGGTAGACTTCTTTTCAAAAACTCGATTCCTTCGTTCATCAGTTGACAGTTCGTAACTGATGTACGAAAGGCTTTCATGTTAAAAATAAATCTGCTGATAAAAGTTACTGTGCTAGGTTCCGGGGTAGAGAAAAGTTTGTACCTCTTTAATTCTGGCGAATTTTGCATGAGAACTGGACATGCACTCGGCCTCCTCCTTAACTACTATCTAATTGATTATGTGCACAACGGTAACTGAAGGAACTGATGTTGGACCCTGCTAGTTGTTAAAATGAGGAGTACACACTCACATTAATTTCATAAAAATCATTATCTACTCAGTAACGAAAAAGGGAATATTATCATAATAAACGACAAGAAATGGGATTCTACATATATTTGTGAAATGATTTGCTATTAAATATTACAATGTGATTTATTATAAGTCAGAACACAAAGGTACTTGATTGTCAATAGAAATTGTAGTCTAAAGGGTAGGTCATACAGAACTATTATGAGAATAAGATTGGCTCGAGAACAAGGGGCTCCTACTCTTTGTGATGCAATAGATTGACAATAATGATTGGAGGTCCTAATGAATCAAATATTACTCCCCCAACTATATTGCTGTATCGCGATTAATAGTGAGAGTTCAAATGGGATCCCACGCAGAAACAAGCAAGGTGGACTTGTAGCAAAGCGAGAGCGCATGCTGCTCAAGACTTCAGTATAAAAATGGTAGGTCCTACAATGCCGGAGCCACAGAATACCTTACCAGTCCTGAAAGCTGCTGGACGTCGTCGGTAGGCAGCATTCTGATGATGCAGGCGCCGACTTCTGCTTTGCAGCAACTCTCTTTCAACCCCTGGCCTCGAAGGCTGCCCGAGTATTCTAACTTCTGCCGAAAAAGTGCGACTAAGTCGCAAGACCGTCCGACTCCGACGAAGATCAGATCCCGATCACCGTGTACCCGCTCAGTACAAGAGTGAAGCCAACGTTACTCAACGCCCCACTACCCTCGAAAAATGCTGATTCCACAATTCCCCCACTCTCTCTCACAAGGGAACCTCCCCATCGCACCCCCCTCAGATTTAGTTATAAGTTGGCACAGTGGATAGGCCTTGACAAACTAAACACATATCAATCGAGAAAACAGGAAGAAGTTGTGTGGAACTATGAAAAAACTAAGCAAAATATACAAACTGAGTAGTCCACGTGCAAGATAGGCAACATCTAGGAGAGTCCGAGTTCAGGAGCGCCGTGGTCCCGTGGTTAGCGTGAGCAACTGCGGAACGAGAGGTTCTTGGTTCAAATCTTCCCTAGAGTAAAAAGTTTACTTTCTTTATTTTTGCAAAGTTATGATCTGTCCGTTCGTTCATTGACGTCTCTGTTCAGTGTAATAAGTTTAGTGTCTGTGTTTTGCGACCGCACCGCAAAACCGTGCGATTAGTAGCCGAAAGGACGTGCCTGTCCAATGTAAACCGAAAACATTTGATTGCAAGGTCATAGGTCAACCGATTCCTCCACAGGAAAACACGTCTGATATATTCTATACGACACTGGTGACGGCATGTGCGTCACATGACAGGAATATGTTGTCGACCCACCTAACTTGTACACTTGGTGAATGGGTAAAAAGATTCTTCTACCTTGCCCAATTTAGGTTTTCTTGTGGATGTGATAATCACTCCCAAAAAAGTGTGAAAACATAAGAGTTTGTCACATTAACTGCAACAAATGAATGCAACAGTTTCACAGTCGCACAGTTTTCCCTGTGCTCTGTCAAAACATATGTTTTTAACGTTTTCAAATTTTTCCGTGTGCAGACCGTCAAATCCTGCATATGTCCAAGCAAATCTGAACATGTCCTGGAATTTTGGAGAGTGAAGTTGATTATATGTGAGTGCCTAAACTTTGATAATTGTCTGAAAATAAAAAATTAAAATTTTTTCCCGAGGGAAGACTTGAACCAAGGACCTCTCGTTCCGCAGCTGCACACGCTAACCACGGGACCACGGCGCGCATGCGTTCATACCCACCTGGATGTTGCCTATGTTACACATGGACTACACATTTGTATATTTTGCTTATTTTTTCGTAGTTCCACACAACTTCTTCTTGTTTTCTCCATTGATCTGTGTTCAGTTTTTCAAGGCCTATCCGCTGTACCAACTTATAACTAATTCTGAGGGGGGTGCGATGGGGAGGTTCCCTTGTCAGAACACCATTCGCGCCAATAGCGACCGTTCCCTCCAGTTTCGGGCAGGGCTTTGACGTCAACTGGCCTCAGTTTTAGTTGACCATTCATGCCTGTGCTATTCAGCTGAGGGCACTGAACTTGCCGTTTGACAGGTTACGAATACAACATGCCTAGACCACCGGCCATGCGGTGCCAGACAGTCGCACCCAGCAGGGCACGGTACACAAGTATTCTCAGAATCATGAGGACACTGCAGTCAGTTAGCGTCAGCAGTCTTCGTTCCAGACGCGCTGGAATGGTAGAGAGCTCGCCAGTGGTTCCGCCCTGCATACAGTAGGCAAAACTCAACCGACGTCAGTCGTCCTGCCAGGCGCTCAAGTCCACTGATGTATGACCCTCTCAGTATTCGCGGAAGTGCAGTCCTCCCCTCTCCCCCCCTCCCCACCCCCTCACCCACCGCCCCCGCCCCCCGGAAATGCAGTGTGCCGCGTCCTCCGGTGCTCGCCTCTCAACAGGCCAACCAGGCAAGTAGCAGAGAAAACTAAAAGCAAGACCACATACAGTTCCCAACTTGCATGGCAATCAAGTGAAAAGTCCTTTGAATTCTTACAAGGGGAGGCCGCCAATTGTGAAATTCAGATTCGATTCATATTGCGCATAATAAAAGCTCATAGCCAGAGGTGTAATGTGGCAAAGCACCAAGATGCACTTCTCAGCCGTTGTCGAGAAAATCGGCAGTTAAAAGAAACCGTTGAGGTGAAATACTCTCCACAATTTGTAACTTCCTACAGCGTCGTGGCGCAGCGGTAAGCGCTCGGGTTCGTAATCCGAAGGTCACCAGATCGATTCTCTCGCACCATGTAACTTTTTTTTTAGTATTTGTTATTTGTAATTAATATATATATATATATATATATATATATATATATATATATATATATATAAATTCACGGCAATCAGTTGCAACAATTATGCATATAATAAGTTGCTGAAAGTCGTTTGTCGTGGAAAAACTGGCGACTTCGAACATGATTATGTTTTCTGCAAACAAAGTTGTATTTCACAAATGTTATTAATTGTCTTCATAATGTTTACACGTGTAGTTAACGGAAGACGTAGAAACGATATTCCGAAACGAATACGTATAGTGTAAGTCAAACGTTCGAATTAGAGACCCCATGATATATATATATATATATATATATATATATATATATATATATATATATATGAATTACAAAAAACAAATACTAAAACAAAATTGCATGACGCCAGATTCGATCCGGCGACCTTAGATTTACAAACCCAAGCACTTACCGCTGCGCCACGACGCTATAGGAAGTTATACATCGTAGAGAGTATTTCACCGCAACGGTTTCTATGAACTGTCGATTTTCTCGACAACGGCTGAGAAGTGCATCTTGGTGCTTTGCCACATTACACCTCTGGCCATGAGCTTTTATTATGCGCAGTATAAATCGAATCTGAATTTCATAATTGGCGGCCTCCCCTTGTTAGTGCAAATATTTTCATTAGAATAACATTATTTGGCCTGTTACAACTGTGTAGTGACATAAAACATTAATAAAATTAAAACTTTGAACATAGCTGCTAAGGTTCAGTGACCGTGTCAGAATTATATTGTAACAAAAGATTCTCGTTCATGCAGTTTTTGGCATGTTTAACTTCTGCTACTACAATGTGCGAAAAAGTGTGTGACTATGTATATATCCCAGTATGTCCTGCTAAATTAAAGATGTGTATTGTCTATACCAACTGCACAACAGAAGCAGACATCATACAATGTTACACTGTAAGTTAGTTTCATATTACTAACGCTGTTTAACTTATATCTACAATATACCATGTTGTAACACAAAAACGTAATATCAACAGGCAAACAGCTAAAAAACCTGATGTAAATCACTAAAAAACACCTGAAGATGAGCCTCCAGGGCTCGAAATGCATAGTGCAATAAATAAACGCAACTTGTGACTGAAGGCGATTTGTTCTTCATTTTACGAAAATAAAACAGTCGCGGACGAAACACTGAAAAACAATGGATAAAATTAAGAAATATTCATTGGATTTAAATAAACACGACATGGAAGAGGATGAGATACTGATAAGGGGATATGCTAAGACCGAATTCTTAAGTTTGAAAATTGTATTCAAAATAAAGTTTCACCTTCACAGAATCTGATATGAAACATTTTACATTAACTTCAAAATCAGTGAACTTCTCAACTGTTCTATAGTTTTCTCTTACCGTCGTAATTAAAAACACTTCGATTGTTACATGAGAAAAAGTCTGACATCAGTTCACAAAATAGATTCCAAAATTTAAGTTCTCTGTTAAAGCACACAAAATATTACAAATCGTATATCCTAATCAACTTGTACATTATATCAGATGGAAAGTACTTGGTTCCTACATTAGAAGGTCAGTATTTTCATTACCTTACAAATTTGTTCCTGTTGCTTTCCCTTTGAGTTACAGTATAAATTCATTACTCTTCTATAATTGTGATGGACAATGGCCAATATTTATAAACGATCAGTATCACTTCAATTCTTGATAATCTTATACCCTCACAAATTAATAAAACACACTTTACAACTTTATGGAAATAACTACGACCTAACATTTACTGGCTCTGTTTGAGCACAAACAATATCAAAAAATGGTTCAAATGGCTCTGAGCACTATGGAACTTCACATCTGAGGTCATCAGTCCCCTAGAACTTAGAACTACTTGAACCTAACTAACCTAAGGGCATGACACACATCCATGCCCGAGGCAAGATTCGAACCTGCGACCGTAGCATTCGCGCGGTTCCGGACAGAAGCGACTAGAACCGACGAACAATATCATTCATCAATTAATTTTGTAAAAACTGTATTATGCTGCGTCCACAGACCAACAACTAAATTCTCACAGCTAGCCACTAGCTTTAAGTCTTAAATCCTACTTATAACAGAGTGCAACAGCAACTGCTACTGCGCTACGATCGCTGCTACTTATAATCGATTCTGCCACTCAGTAAACGTCTTTGGTTCAGTGGTGTCAAAGACGCATTCTCTTCTACATATGAAAACTGTTTCATGTCATTTCTCATGAATTATATTACAAAATAGAGCTCCACGTACAAGTGGACCTCTCACAACATTTGTACTTGTGATGAGAAAGAGAGAGAGAGAGAGAGACTATCGAACGAATGGCGGTGACTTCCGTACCGGGCTTGCTTATTCGGGAGGAAGTATAGCGTTTAACATACCTTCAACATCGACGTTTTTAGAGACGGATCACAAACTCGGTAGGTTTCTAGGATGGGAAAGGAAGTCAGTTGTACCCTTCAAAAGCAAACATCCGGCAATTTGGCTAAAGCGGTTTAGGAAAATTACGGAAAACATAAATGGCCGGACGCGGGTTTGGGCTGTTGTCCTCCCGAATGTGAGTTCACAGTGCTGATCACTGCGCCACCTCGCTGGGTTGTTTACTCCGCGTGGGAGCATTACGACGACGCCCAACAAACTCCAGTGCCAGACACTGGCAAGAAAGGCGTTCTGTGTCCTGGACAGGTTTGCTGTTGAAATTTCTTGAGCTTACCTTCCAAGAAGAGTGAAGTAACATACACTACACCCGCATTTGTCCCGCGAAACGACCACGGCGACAAAATTAAAGGTATTACGGCTCATACGGTGCATTTTTTTCACGCTTCATTCGTGAAGGGAATAGAAAGGAGAGGATCAAGAGTACCCTCCGCCCCGCATTACTAAGGGAGTACAGATATAGATGAGGGGGCCTCTAAAATTGGCAAGGAAAAGTGAATACTTGCATCCTGTTGCACTTTCAATTTTTCACTCTTTGTAACTAGTAAAACTCCAGCAAAATGTAGCAACACGCGGGGCTGTACTGGCCCTATGTGTTAAAGAACTGTCAATCTGCTTTTATAGGACTTACAGATTTAGAGAAAAAAATTCTGATGATAACAGGGATAAAACACAGGGAGCTAGAGATTTTCTACAGCTTTTATCGAAACCCGACTGCAGTTATAAGGGTCGAAGTCCACGTAAGAAACAGGTTTGACGGCTATACCGCATGTTATTTAATCTGTACATTGACCAAGCAGTAAAGGAAACCAAGGAGGAATTTGGAAACGGGACAAAAATTAAGAGAGGAGAAATAAAAACACTGACAAGGAAACTCTTGAGCTTGAGGTCGCAAAAGGCCAATGATGTTTACGTCATTCGATGCCCCACATATTGCCTACCGTGCAACCACAATACTTTCTGCTAATGGCAAAAGCGGGCGGGACTGGAGGTATCCAGTGGTGAGCACAGCATCTCAAGTGCTTAGTCGACAGGCAACTGGAATATCATAAGTTTGAATGTCGTAGGGAAGTTAGATAATCTGAGAAGGGAAATGCTAAGGCTCAATCTAGATATTGTGGGAGCCATTGAAGTGAAATGGAAGGAAGGCAAGGATTTCTGGTCAGACAAATAGAGGACAATATCGACGTCTGCAGAAAATGGTATAATGGGAGTAGGATTCTTTATGAATAGAAAGGTAGGACAGACAATGAATTACTGTGAATAGTTCAGTAATAGGGTTGTTCTCATAAGAATTGACAGCAAACCTACACCGACAACAATAGTTCACGCAAACTTGCCAACATCGCAAACAGAGAATGAAGAGATTGAGAAAGTATATGAGGATATTATACGGGTAATTTAGTACGTAAAGGGAGATGAAAATTTAATAGTCATGGGGGACTGGAATGCGGTTGCAAGGGCGGGATTTGAAGAAAGGGTTACGGGAAAATATGATTTTGGTACTAAAAACGAAAGAGTCGAAAGACTACTTGAGTTCAGCAATAAATATCGGTTAGTAACAGCGAATCACAGGAACAAGAGGTGTAGTGTCGGCACACTTGCCAACACTACGCACACTAATTGAAAGAGGCGGCCAAGATGCACGCGCTAACTCACGAAGGATGGAGTGAGGTCTGAAACAGGATACGTAATGAATGCTATAAAGAAAAGTACGTAGCTTCGGGAATACTTAACTTTAATCCATCCTTTGTATACATCGTTCTTGATGAGACATCTGGAGATTGTGGCGATACAAGTGAGACTCTTTAGATACAAGCTATCTAAGGCTAATGGAGCCTTGCTAGGTCGTAGCCATGGACTTAGCTGAAGGCTATTCTAACTGTCTCTCGGCAAATGAGAGAAAGGCTTCGTCAGTGTAGTCGCTAGCAAAGTCGTCGTACAACTGGGGCGAGTGCTCGTAAGTCTCTCGAGACCTGCCGTGTGGTGGCGCTCGGTCTGCGATCACTGCCAGTGGCGACACGCGGGTCCGACATGTACTAATGGACCGCGGCCGATTTAAGCTACCACCTAGCAAGTGTGGTGTCTGGCGGTGACACCACAGGAGGTATACTTGGAAACGGCCGGGAGATACGGGAAGATTTCCATTACATTAAATGGCCAAGCAGAGATTTATGTATCAGATGTTGGATTGTAAGGCGTACGCAGGAACAATTAGAGACACAGATCACAATTTAGTAGTGATGAAGAGTATGCTGAAGTTTAAGAGAGTAGTCAGGAAGAATCAGTGCGCAAAGAAGTGGGATACGGAAGAATTAAAGAAGGAGAAGGTAAGCTTGAAGTTCTCTGAGACTATACACACTGCGATTCTAAATAGCTCAGCAGGCAGGACATTTGAAGAGAAGTGGACATTTCTACAGAGGGCAATCACAGAAGTTGGAAATAAAACCGTAGGAAAAAGGAAGGCAACTGCGAAGAAACCATGTATAACAGATGAAATACCTCAGCTGATGGACGAAAGAACAAAAATATGTAGCGAGATTAATGAGTACAGATATAAAGTCACTTAGGAACAAATAAATAGGAAGCGCAGGCAATCAAAGGAAAAATGGCTGCATGAAAACGGTAAAGAATACGAAAAAGAAATTATCTTTCAACGGACGGATTCAACATAGAAAAGTCAAAACAACCTTCGGTGAAATTAAAAACGAGGGAGGTAACATTAAGAGTTCAGTGGGAACTCCACTGATAATGCAGAGAACAGAGTGGGTAGATGGAGAGAGTGTGCTGATGGCCTATATGAGGGGTACGAGTAGTCTGATGACGTGATGGAGTAAGAAACAGAGGTTGACAGAGAAGTGATAAGGGGTCAGTATTAGAATCAGAATTGAAAAGAGCTTTCGAAGACTTAAGATTAAATAAGGCGGAAGGGGTAGACCAATTTCCATCGGAATTTCTAAACTCATTGGGTTAAGTGGCAACAAAACGACTATTCACGTTGGTGTTTGTAATGTATGAGACTCGCGATATACCATCAGGCTTACGGAAAAATATCATCCACCAATACGGAAGATAGCAAAACCGACAAGTGTGATAATTATCGCACAATCAGCTTAACAGCTCATACATCCAAGTTGCTGACAAGGAGAATGTGCAGAAAAATGGAAAGGAAAATTGAGGATGTGTTAGATGACGATCAGTTCGACTTTAGGAAAGGTACCAGAAAACAATGAAAATTTGATGCGCATCGGGACTCGAACCCAGATTTCCCTCTTATCGCGAGCGCTCGTCTTACCATTTGGCTATCCGTGCACGACTCGCGGCCACACCCAGGCTTCCATATGTCGTCAACCATCATATTCTCAGCCATTGTTTTTGGGAATGTATTTTACATAAAAGCTGGCTTAACAACTGCAAATACGTACTCAATAAAATAAAAATAACTCCACTGTATTAGTATGAGTACAATGAAGTTATTTAGAGGACTGGACGGGAAATTCCGTGGAGGTTTAGTCTGACTGTAAACATAAAAGCGAGCAGCACTTGTGATGGGGGAAGTTGCATTTGCCAGCAGAACACAATAACTGCCGCACAAGATGAAAAAATGGTTCAAATGGCTCTGAGCACTACGGGACTTAACATCTGAAGTCATTAGTCCCCTAGACTTGGCACTATTTAAACCTAACTAACCTAAGGACAGCACACACATCCATGCACGAGGCAGGATTCGAACCTGCGACCGTAGCAGCAGCGCGGTTCCAGACTGAAGCGCCTAGAGCCGCTCGGCCACAGCGGCCGGCCGTACAGGATGATCGAGAATAAATTTTCGTATGGCGGTACAGAACAGTGTGCAGAGATTTACGTAGATCCTGTCCATATGGATTTGTTGCGTCTGTATTAACGGAAATTTGTCTCCGTATCCCACGCAGTGCCAATGCGCTTTATGTTATAACTCCAGGGCGTGTCTGCGCACTGCGTCACCAGTGATTTGCAAGGAGGGCCGCAAAGCGGTCGGTATATCTTTCTGAAACTGTCTGTGTTTGCTTCTTGTGACGTAGCAGGGTAGAGAGCGTGGGAAATCGCCTGCTCACTCTTGAGTTAGCAGACGTATATTGTAAGAGGTATGCGCTGCCTGCGATATAGAATCGCTGACCAGAGAGCAGTGTTGACTGCAGTACGAACTGTGTAACTGTAGCAGTTAGTTGTGGCTAGTCGCGTGTCTGAGGTTGTCTGCGCTTGTCTGCAGTCTGCTCTGGTCGGGAATCTGGAGATGGAGTATTATTGTATAAGGTAAAGAAGCAGCGTCGCGCATATCTAGTAATGTATCTGAACTGTCATCCAAATGTTCTAAAAATGTCCTAATAATAATTTTAGTAATATATAGTAATTTTTTAAAAAAAAAGCAATCATTTCAAAAAAAATCAGTTGCTTCCTTCCACAAATCACAAATGTATAAGCCAGCATTCCACGGAGCTGTGCCGAAAAATTTTTTAGGTAAGCGCAGATATATTCGCCGTTTTTTTTATTGAGGTAAGAATTTTTGCTTTTTATTCAGAATGATCTTACAGGGCCACGACGCAGCACTGCTGTCGTCCAAATTTTACCAGGTTACTGAATTTATTTTTTATTATGAGGTTTAGGAATTTTTCTGTTTCGAGCTTACATTAAATGAGAAAAGAATTTTGTGGGTACATTAAATGTGAATGCATTTGTGCACGGAGATTATAAATGGGAACCAATTTTGTTCTGAGGTCACACAAAAAATAGAATCGCTATCCGTAATAATTATAGTAATTTCAATTTAAATTTTTGTTGGGGGAGGTTACACTTGGTGACATCCGGCCAGGATCGTATTTCTTTGTGAATCTCTGATAAGTAGTCATACATCTGCTCTTATTTACTTAAACGTAGTTTGCATCTGCACAACGCATTTACTAATTTGTCACTCTTGCTTTCACACATCATCGGCAATTTATTGCTCTTTGTTGTAATTGTGTTTGTTCCATTTTTGCTTTGTCTTTGTTTCATTTCTGTGCTTAATTTTGATTTGTGAAAAATGCCGCGAAAAACTGTTAACAGTACATCGCGATGTGCAATGAGTGAAATAGCCGATTATAATAATTTGACCGATAATACTAGCGACACTCAGTGTCTTAATGATAATCCTCCATTTACAGACGATCAGTGCGTACCGAGCACTAGTAATGATCCTAATGCTAATGATGAACAAACAAATTCAATTGTGTTCTCTGTTAATTTAACGACAATTGATGACGCGGCACGTTCCATTACAATGAACGCTGCCCAGTTTGACACACCCGGTTTGCAAAATTTACGTAACGAACAGACAAATTTTTCTAACGAAAATGAACAGTGTAATCAGAATACGTCAGATTTATTTGATTCCGGTATAGTGACTAACAGTGCACATCCAATTGGCGAACCTTTTCAAGAATCAGAAAATGACCGAATGGTTACACAAAACGTGACAATTGCAGGTACGCCATTAAACAGCACAGAGAATAGAGTAGGCAATATTGGAATGGATCAAGTTATGGCATTATTGCTACAACTTCATGAATCAAACAAACAAAATAATGAAAATCTCAAACAACAACTTAGTGAAAATTTCAAACAACAACTGAATGAAAATTCCAAACAACAGAATGAAAGACAAGATAACAACTTCAAACAACTTAATGAAACTTACAAGCAACTTAATGAAAAACTTGACAACAATTCCAAACAGCTTAGTGAACAGATTACAGCCGTTGCCGTGCAATGTCATGATAATAAAGAAGAATTACATGAGGAGATTAAGGTTAGTGCTAGGAATAGTAGTGAAGAAATTAGATCTGTGGCCAAGAATTAAATAATAAGCAAGCAGCTACTACTAAATTACTTAGAGACGAAATTAGTGCAGTCACTAAACAATGCTCTGAAAACGCAACACAGTTACGCGACGAGTTTAAATTAATGTCAGCAGAACTTTCGCGCACACTGGATGCAAAAGTAGACGCGAAATTTGACCAACAGAACAGCCAAATTGACGAACGTTTTAATCACCACCTACAAAACAATGAAACGCGTTACCGTAAATTTATACAGGAACAGAATAAAGTAAAGCGACAAGTAATGGAAACAATTACTGCACAGAGACAGGAAGATAAGCGTAAATTGTTTACGAAAGCGAAAACATACGTAGACAACAATATTGCTACAGTATCAGACGAAATTAATGCTATCAAACAGTTGAACACCGAATTACATGATGAAATCTCTGATCTTAAAGCAAAAACAGACACACACATAGTAGACTTTCAGACAGTGACCGACAGACTTGAACAATTAGAACTAATACACGATCCCGATGCCATCAAAGCAGACGTTAAAAAATTGAACGAAACCACACGTAAAATACAAAAACAAATTAATGCTTGTGATAATAAAAACGATGATCAGGTAAAAATACTGACCGAAAAATATGATGAATTGGCCAGTCGTATTGACGTTATCGAAAGTAATAATGACACCAAATCGGACGATACGTCACCAGTTTCGTTTAATCAAACACCCGAATTCCAAAATTTACAGCAGACAATCAGTGAGATAGGTTCGTTCAATAATACATTACGTAGAAAATTGTCAACTTTACAGCAAGAAGTGACAGAGATGAAAAATGTTTCAGCCTTTAACACATCACAGCATACGCCACTTTGTGAACATTTGTCAGACTCACACAGCCAGTATAATTTAGGTAATTTACAGAGAGTATGTGACTTAGATTCCGAACAGTCACAGACAAATAGATTCTCATACAATCCTGAACCTGTTCAGACATATAGAGACGATAATTTTGATTACAAGCACTTTCTATCAGTGAGAAAATTTAAAGTATTTAAAAATGACAGAACACAGAGTCACCCCTTGGATTAGATACAACAATTTAGCTTTGCTTTTCCACCAACTTGGCCTGTAACACACAAACTTGAATTTATTTGCAGTTTTTTGGAAGGCAAACCGGTAACTCGTATGAGACCGATCGCGAGACAATGCTATTCGGTAGAAGAATTTCAGAATGCTTTTCTGTCAGCGTATTGGTCGAAGACGACACAGCGCGAAATCAAGGATCAACTAATTAGTTTACCGAATTATGAGAACTCAAATTTTCCCACTGTCACGCAATTTTTTGAACACATGGTGCAACAAAACCAGTACTTAAGTGAACCATACAGTGAATCTGCACTTATTCAATTATGTATTTCTAAATTACCACGATCATTAAGAGTATCACTTTTAACAGGTCAGCGGAAAGAAAATACTTCGGCATTCAGAGATCTGTTACAGCTTTTGGAATTTCAGCAATCAGACTATTCTTTCATAAACAAAAATTTTTCACATCATAACCAAAGCCAACAAACATATAGTAATTACGATCAGCCACGCTATTTCAATAGCAAAGCTAATAGACGCTTCAGGAACGACAACCACCAGAACTTTAATAACAGACAGAATTTTAATTATCAGAATCGTCAAAATTATCAGCAACAGGAACCACATTTTGGCAACAATAGAGGTTTTTCCCAACAACAGCAACGAAACCAACCGGTTAGCATACCTGACCAACAATGCAGTCTGCAAGGTCAACCGAGCTTTAATGTTTCGCCGCCTGCACGTATAGCGTCGGCTCCGCCAAATAGTAACGCACAGCAACAAAGAAATAACCACGTACAGAAAACACACCATTTCAACTCATATCACAACGCGCCAAATAGCAATGACTATCATGACAGTCGTAAAAATAATGCTCACAATTTTCAGCGTACGTTTAATAACAGTCGGTCTTATCAGCAGCAAAATCATCCGCAACAACATATTATCATGAATGAACCAGACAGTAGATATCATCCCGAACGTAATACGTCAGGAAGAAATAATAGAACAGTACAAATAGTGGAAATGCCACAGCATCCTCCCGCAAATGATAACACGTCAGATAGAATTTGACTAGATACAGTACAGGTTGCATCTTCCAGCAACGCAAGCAATACTTTTGACACGCAGAATCTCGTTCACGAAAATGTTATTACTTTTGACGACATCCGAGACACTCTTTTGCAGGAAAGGCCAGTTATTCAAAAAACCATTTCACACCCTGTCATTGAGGTAAAGATTGGATCATCCAAATTTTCAGCAGTAATCGATTCTGGATCACCTATGTCAGTTATAAATGAGGAAACTTTCAACGAATGTAACAAAGAGAATACCTATCCTACGTTACCATTAGGCAAAACTAAAGTAAAAGGAGCAGTATCTGGTAAAGGAGTAGATGTAAAAATACAGACACATTTATCATTTTGTATTGCAGGTCATACATTTCACTCAAATTTTTGGATTGTTCCCTTATTGACGGAAGACGTTATTTTAGGTCCGAATTTTCTGGTACAACACGACGCAATTATTGACTTTCAAAACTCCTATTTAATGTTAAAGGATGAAAATGTACAACTGGCTTTAGAATTTCAGCACTCTTTATCTGCAGAAGAACAAACAATTAATCGTACAGAGGTCATTTCCGCATCAGTAACATAGACTGTCATTCCACATTGTTCACAGATACGTACGTACACAACTATAATACTCCAGACGAAGCTGACTATGATGTTATACCGATGATTTCTGATAAAGTTAAACAGAGCAGTGCAAATACAGACGACGAACGCACGCAACTACGCAAAATTCTTTTACAGCAAGCTACAGTTTTTGACAACGTTCCTGATACAATGTCCGGTTTTATGTATGAATTTCAAGTTAAACAGCACGACACATTTAAAGCCAAACATTATCCCATTCCGTATATTCACAGAGAACAAGTTAAGAAAGAATTGCAAGCTATGCTTGACCAAGGAATTTTTGAACCGGCAGTTAGTCCGTACATAAACTCGCTCCATATTGTTAAGAAAAAGGATGGTTCACTTCGCCTCGTACTTGATTCGCGTCACATCAACGACATTATTATTAATGAAACAGATCGCCCACAGACACTAGAAGACCTTCTACAGAAATTTCATGGTACTGCTATTTATTCCACATTAGATTTGAAATCGGGATTTTGGCAAATTCAACTCCATCCGAACTGCAGAAAGTACACGGCTTTTCTCTGTTTTGGTGACTGTTATCAATTTTGTAAATTACCGTTCGGTTTAACTATTTCTTCAGCAGCATTTATTCGCGGTTTGAATAGTATACATCCGACAGAACTTAAAGACAGAATCACAACGTACGTAGACGACATTCTTATTGCAGAAGCTAACTGGTCTGAACACAATCTGATTCTTGAACAACTGTTACGAACTTTTCGTGCACAAGGACTCACAGTTAATCTCAGTAAATCGCACTTTGGCAAAACTTCTATACAATTTTTTGGACATGTAATTTCAGCAGAGGGCATTGCACCTGACCCGGAAAAACTTCAAGCTTTACGTAACATTACTGTTCCTACGACGAAGAAACAACTACGCAGCTTTTTGTGTTTAATTAACTTTTTTCGTAAATTTATTCATTACTCTGCTTTAGACACCCCTAGATTATGTCAATTGACGGGTAAAAACACTATTTGGTCCTGGGATAGCCAAGCACATTCTGAATTTATGAACCTGAAACAAGCTTTGTTGAATGCACCACTTTTATCACATCCAGATCTTACTACAAATTTTTCCATTGCCACCGACAGTTCTAACACCGCTTTAGGCGTACACATTTTTCAGGAAATTGAAGAAGATGGCACTACAGTAATTAAAAACATCGCCTTTGCGAGTCGCATTCTGTCACCTGCTGAACGAAATTATTCTGTTACAGAACTTGAAACATTATGTGTTGTTTGGGCATTTACGAGATTTCGGCATTTTCTTCATGGAAGACACACTACCGTTTACACAGATCATAGAGCTATGCAGTTTTTACTTTCAGCAAAATTTACACACGACAGATTAAGCAGATGGAAACTTTATTTACAGGAATTTAATTTTACAATTGTTCACATTCCCGGCACACAAAATATTGTAGCAGACGCACTATCCCGTTCTCTCGGCAACAATCAGCAAGACATCGCAACCAACTTCTGCAAAGCAAATTTCAGCGTCATGTACATTCAACAAGTTGCATTTGAAAATTTCATTTCGTCGTCATTACAAGACATAACACAAGAGCAGAGTAAAGACAACGTGTGGAAAGAAATTAAACACCTTTCGCAAGATAGGAATAATGTTACCATTAGAAACCATTACATTGTACGGAATAATATTCTGTTTCGCCGCTCTCACCCTGCAGCAACAATTGGTTATTATGTATTCCTGACGAGCTTGTTAACAAATTAATTTGGTATACTCACTTATGTTACGCACATTACGGAGCCAGAAAATGTTTTCTTATACTGAGACAGAACTGTTATTTTACCAACATGGAGAAACGTATTCGACGAGTTTTAGTGTCATGTAAAACCTGCCAGAAAGCAAAGTCAGGTACGACTTCACGTATTCCTCCGTTACATCCCATTGTACCTGTTAAATTGAGACACATGGCTGCTGTAGACATTTTTGGTCCGATTCCCAGAACTAATAGAGGTTTTTGCTACATCTTTGTCGCTGTTGAACTCACTTCAAAATTTGTTACCTTCACTCCGTTACGCCGAGCTACTGCTAAATCTGTTTCGAAAGCATTTATAAAACATTTTCTATTCCATGTAGGGCATGTATTGAAAGTAATTTCCGACAATGGATCACAGTTTCGATCTGCTATATGGACACATGTTACGAGCTAGAAACATTTCTCCGACCTATATATCCAGGTACCATGCTTCTTCGAACCCTTGTGAACGACTAATGAAAGAAATTGGTAAACTGTGTAGAATATACCGCCATAAAAAACATATTGATTGGGACACACACATACTCTCATTCCAAGATGTAATTAATTCCATACCAAATGAATCTACTATGCTATCTCCGACTGTTATACTGAAAAATGTTGAACCACCTATCAAAATTAAAGAATTAGTAACCTTTCCTACATCTCGTCGACTACGACACCATGAAATAATTGACATTGCGCTCAACAACATCAAACGTGCCGCAGAGCGCCGGAGAAGCCAGCAAAAACAGGTTTGTACACGCCGTGACTTTCACATTGGACTGGAGATATTAGTACGTACACACTATTTATCCAACGGAGGAAAGAGTAGATGTAGTAAATTTGAGCTTCTATACGCAGCTCTATATCGAATTCGCAGAATTCCTCACCCCAATGTAGTACACGTCGAAACTTTGAGAACCAGAAAAAGTAAAGGCAATCACCATGTCCCCAATATTAAACCCTTTATTAAATGAATATACTTTATGATTTATCACACTGTAATGCCATTTCCTGATTTTTATATGACCAATGATGCAATTACATTTATGTGACTACTTACTGATGATTATCGTATTTTTCCTTGGCAAGTGCCCGGCAAGGTAAGGTTAGCAGGTCGGTTTTCTTGTCGTTACACATCAGACCGTGCACATTTTCCATTCTTCATGTATGTATGATTGTTTTCCTGTTTTGTTTGTATGCACTATGAAATCTTTAAGATATAACAAACACCAGTTGACTTTGACATTTTGCCTTATGATATCTCAACATCGTGACAATTTTACATTTTTTGCTGCTACATTGTGATACACTGTGTACATTTTTTGCACCTGCACACTGTCTATGTTTTTGACATATTACGTTTTCTGTCATGCTATGCTGTATGCTCAATTATATCACTAGAAACCAGTTTTTATTTAATAGGTATATGATTTAAATGCAAGACATTAATCATTGTTCATCATTTTCAGAAAGCAATAACATGTAAAAGAAATAAATTAAACAAACCACAGAGGATTACTATGAAATGGGAATATCACCTTTGGAATGAACGACAGAAGATGCAATACCTCGTCACGAAGAGTAAATGGATCAGAATTAACAAGCATTAACAAGAATATACTATACACATCGTATGATAGCGGTCTTAACTAATTTTTCTTTCAGAATACGAGGCGATTGATGCAGGCTTTCAGACAGAACTACACATCTTAGTTTTAGTGATGAAATATGCTAGAAATAAGAAACTCTGTACTATGAATAGTTGTATGAAGTAAATGGTAATATGAATAATGAAGTGTCTTTTTGCAGATGATAATGAATAGTGATGAAGAATATGGTAATATGAATAATGAAGTTTTTCTTTACAGGTGATGATAATAATGAAGTTATGGTGAAGTTTATATATTTACTGTTTGTTAAGAAATGCTATGTAGTTATTTAAGTATTTGTTGCAGTTCGTTTTGACAGTATGTCTTATGACGCATGGTATGATGACTGAAGGTTTTGAAAAGGACAGCTAGAGAAAATATATATTTAATTCACAGTTCATTACCTGTTAATTCGAAGTTCACTACTTTTCAGCATAATATGCGTTTCTTCTTTCAGCTTAATAGTCCATTTTGTATTTTTTTTCCAGGAGAAGCTATTCATGAAATTAATGTGCTATAAGCAGTTGGTCATTAAACCTGTTCTAGTACTTGCACTTTTTTTTACCCATTTGTGTGTGTCATTCATGAATGTGATCACATATATTCTATTTGTTTCATAACCTTGCTACAGCTGACTCATGACGAATGATGTTACCTATCCTCATTTGCAGCAATAAGTCAAGAGTAAATATTGTTATGCCCCAGCAATTAATTATCGATTCCAACGCTAGCAAAAAAAAAAAAAAAAAAAAAATATGTATTACCAGTGCCAAATAATACTACCAGTTTAAGAGAGTTCTGAGTAACACTGAATGATGTTTTCTAATCACAGACCTTGAGTAATAGTTACAGTGTGTTACATTTTAAATATGTCGAATGTCACTTGAATGATGCAAAATGTTTTGTAATATTCAATACTTGCTATATGTTTAGTAACTGGGCAATGAATGCCACTGTTTCTTATATTAGTATTATGTCACTTACATGCTATATATATGAATACTAGTAGCTTGATGCTACGCTCATTAGCTCCTGTTTTGAAGGATGACTTCTGATGATTTGTAACTGGCCAATGAGTGCCAATAATTATTTTAAATGTGTCGTATGTCACTTGAATGATGAAAAATGTTTTGTAATATTCAATACTTGCTATATGTTTAGTAACTGGCCAATGAATGCCACTGTTTCTTATATTTGTATTATGTCACTTACATGCTATATATATGAATACTAGTAGCTTGATGCTACACTCATTAGCTCCTGTTTTGAAGGATGACTTCTGATGTTTTGTAACTGGTCAATGAGTGCCAATGATTACTATAACGAGCCGAATTATGTAAATAGTATGCCCTTAATTAACTCTTGTTTTGAATGATCACTTCTGAATAATGCATAAAAATGGTTTGTAACTGGGCAATGAGTGCCAATGTTCACTATAATCAAATGACTTATGAATATTATTCTGTAATACTTCATACATAGTACAGAAATGTTCAGTAACTAGGCGATGAGTGCCACCAATTACTCAAATCAGTTGATAGACTAGTGTAATTCTCGATGATGACTGGCATAAGACTTAATGTCCTTTACCTTCTGACCTAATTACCAGCAATTACTGCAATATCCGTTTGTCCTGTCTATCCTCATGATCATGGAGCACTATATTTGTTTTTTGCACTAATTCTACGTTGGTATACCTTACAAGAACGTGGTGTTGACACATCATGGTGTCCACCACCTTGAACAATGGAGATGTTATTATGGTCCCACTGTTTGGTGTACCTAATGTACTACCAAAATGATAACATTGAATATTAATACGACATTTCAGTGTCTTGGCTACACTGATTAATACTTCAGGGAAGAGAACTTCAGATTGTCTCACTTGGTGTTGTGCTTCTGTAGAAAGATATGGACTTTCAGTCCAGCTACGTGCAACCTACTGTGCTACAACCATGATGCAATCCTTCCCTTTCCTATACTAATTCTTGTAAAATGGTAAAAAAAATACTACAGTGCGTGTGCACTGTATATTATTTGTTAATATGTTTTGTACTCATTGCGTATACATTTTGTAATTTCTTGATATGTTCTGTACTACAGTGCGTGTGCACTGTATATCATTTGTTAATATGTTTTGTACACATTCTGTATACATTTTGTGATTTCTTGATATGTTCTGTACTACAGTGCGTGTGCACTTTATATCATTTGTTAATATGTTTTGTACTCATTGCGTATACATTTTGTCATTGCTTGATATGTTCTGTACTCAGTGCATGTGCACTATATTTTATTTCATGTTCTGCACTTATATATATGTATATATTCTGTGACTGTAAACTTAGTTAATTAAGAAAAATTTGTTGCTCATGGCAAGTCCAATTGACTCACCATCGTTGCCAAATTTTTGCCCCCCCCCTCCCCAGTGGAGGGTTACGTAAGAGGTATGCGCTGCCTGCGATATAGAATCGCTGACCAGAGAGCAGTGTTGACTGCAGTACGAACTGTGTAACTGTAGCAGTTAGTTGTGGCTAGTCGCGTGTCTGAGGTTGTCTGCGCTTGTCTGCAGTCTGCTCTGGTCGGGAATCTGGAGATGGAGTATTATTGTATAAGGTAAAGAAGCAGCGTCGCGCATATCTAGTAATGTATCTGAACTGTCATCCAAATGTTTTAAATGTCCTAATAATAATTTTAGTAATATATAGTAATTTTTTTTAAAAAAAGCATTCATTTCAAAAAAATCAGTTGCTTCCTTTCACAAATCACAAATGTATAAGCCAGCATTCCACGGAGCTGTGCCGCAAAAATTATTAGGTAAGAGCAGATATATTCGCCGTTTTTTTTTTATTGAGGTAAGAATTTTTGCTTTTTATTCAGAATGATCTTACAGGGCCACTGACCAGAGAGCAGTGTTGACTGCAGTACGAACTGTGTAACTGTAGCAGTTAGTTGTGGCTAGTCGCGTGTCTGAGGTTGTCTGCGCTTGTCTGCAGTCTGCTCTGGTCGGGAATCTGGAGATGGAGTATTATTGTATAAGGTAAAGAAGCAGCGTCGCGCATATCTAGTAATGTATCTGAACTGTCATCCAAATGTTCTAAAAATGTCCTAATAATAATTTTAGTAATATAAAGTAATTTTTTTAAAAAAAAGCAATCATTTCAAAAAAAATCAGTTGCTTCCTTCCACAAATGTATAAGCCAGCATTCCACGGAGCTGTGCCGAAAAATTTTTTAGGTAAGCGCAGATATATTCGCCGTTTTTTTTATTGAGGTAAGAATTTTTGCTTTTTATTCAGAATGATCTTACAGGGCCACGACGCAGCACTGCTGTCGTCCAAATTTTACCAGGTTACTGAATTTATTTTTTATTTTGAGGTTTAGGAATTTTTCTGTTTCTAGCTTACATTAAATGAGAAAAGAATTTTGTGGGTACATTAAATGTGAATGCATTTGTGCACAGAGATTATAAATGGGAACCAATTTTGTTCTGAGGTCACACAAATGGTTCAAATGGCTCTGAGCACTATGGGACTTAACATCTGTGGTCATCAGTCCCCTAGAACATAGAACTACTTAAACCTAACTAACCTAAAGACAACACGCACATCCATGCCCGAGGCAGGATTTGAACCTGCGACCGTAGCAGTCGCGCGGTTCCTGAGGTCACACAAAAAATAGAATCGCTATCCATAATAATTATAGTAATTTCAATTTAAATTTTTGTTGGGGGAGGTTACAATATATGGCAGGGAAGTGCATGGCCACATTGCGGCGACCTGCCTTCCCCCACGCGTTTGCCCGTCCCCTCTCCAACCCATCACAGCCTCTGAACACAATTTTTCCCTTAATACGGTTAAAGTGCACTTTGATGTGCTACATGCGTTTAATACCAGGTGCTTTCAATTACACAGAGGATCAACCTGGGCTGCAATTATCGTATGGCAGCGAAAGTTGATGGTATGGTAATGCGTTAAGTGTATCGTAATGCCTGCACGCTATCCTCCTTGCACAACTAATCCTGTTTTGAAAGAGCTCAGCTTGTTGAAACCGCTGTTTTCATGAATGGTAGGGCAACACCTCATGTCGCTTGCCTAGTGAAAGATCTGTTTAGTGCAGCCTTCCACCAACGTATTATATGCGTGGCGTGCACGGTCACCTGGCCTGAATCCGTGTGGCTTTTGGCTCTGGGGATACCTAAATGAACGCGCTTGCCAGGGACATGTAAGGCTGCTGCCTGGTCTGAAAGCCAGTATACAGCGACACGTTGTTCACATCCCATTGGAACTGCTGCGAGCAACTGTTCATCACACCGTTTTACGGATGCAGCATCTCGTCGAAGTCTCCGGTGCCCATATCGAACAAATTGTGTAAGCGATGGTTAATAATAAAATCAACATCATGCCTTCCTCACTTGTTCGATATTTTCTGCCCACATTCTGTTCCTAATCCCCTACATATGGAAATATTTCTATACGTCCTTCTTGCATTCACAGTGTCGGACTTGCACGTGGGGGCCAAAATTGTAACAATTTTTTTCTGCAGGGTAAATCTGTCCCTCATTTACTCAGTTGAGTATCTACCACGTTTCGCAGCCTTGTGATAATTACAACCAACCCTGAACATCTGTGAACAGCTGAACTTTAATACCATACGGTATTGGTTCTTATCCCACTTCGTCTAAGCATAAACATTAATTTTATTCCATTAAAGCTCTATTTTTAGTAATCTGTAATTTTGCCATCCCCTGCAATGTGGAAACTATCAATCCTAGAGAAAAAAGTGAAAAGAACGATTTTGTAGCAAATTTAAAGTAGTTTAATTTTTTATTATGGGGAATATGCTTGAAGCCACGGTTTTCGAATTATTCAAGAAAAGCATAGAAAATGGACCTTTAAACGCCCCTCCCCAAAGGCTCAACAACGCCCCCCCCCCTCCCCCCATCCGATGAGAATTTTCAGTACGATTTAATGACACTCCCTCGTACCACTGTACGAAAATTTGCGACTACACGAAGTTTTATCCCTATTCGAACTTCTTTTGATATTCATTGAGTGGGCTAAAGGGGACGTGGAGTTTATTGTGGAATCAGAACCACGAATCGTTCCTGGCACATCTTCACATCACAGAGTAGTGAGGGTTAACGTACAGGCAGACTGAAAAGTAACAATGAAATGAATACCCTTATCTGCATACAGGCGTTGATATAAGTCAACGGGGACAGTTGAGAATGTGTGCGCTGACCGGGACTCGAACCCAAGATCTCCTGCTTACAGGGCGGATGCTCTATCCATCTCAGCTACCGAGTACGCAGAGGATAGTGGGACTGCAGGGACTTATCACTGGCACGCCTTCATTGAAACCCACATTCGCAACTTATTGTTCCGCACTATATTCATAGTGCCCCTGCTCATCATATTCACTACTCGCGGCTTTACTGCCGATTCCCGTAAGAGTTCGGGCACTGTTTGTGCATCCGCACCGAAGAAGATGGTCAAATGGTCGGTGAGCCTTAAGTATATGTCCGAAAGAGCAGATACCATCTTCATATATAGATTGATAAGTTCTGGTGCCTGACCAGAATTCGATACTGCGACCTTGTCTCTAGGTTGGCACTGCACTACTAGCCCTCTAAGCTCGACAATAATTACATGAGTTACTGAAAATTAAATTTTGGTGCCCCTGCAAGCTCTTAGATTGGCTGCCTGCAACTGAAACATCCCATCGTTTTCGCCGTTAGTTATTTAGATACACCAATAAATTTGTTTTAGTTCTGACTATGTTCATCTTATAACCCTTTAAAGAAAATATCCACTCCTTTCAACTTATGTTACATATTCCTAGCGGTCGAAAGGAATATTTCCGCGGAAAAAGACTTAACTATGGTCTAGGAGTTTTCTGTAGAGTGAATATTTCAGTCTGCGCCAGTATGTGCGCTGTTTTCAAACATCCTGATAAGTTATGTTCTCCGTTAGGAATCGCATTTACGAGCCGTTCGTCGCAGTTTCAAGTTTCATAATTTTTCGCATTTGTCTCGAAACTCTACCGCAGTTTAAAGGATCGTTCGACTATTCGTACTGGCCTACTTATCCTGACAAAGATGTTGGTGTTAGCAGTCGAAATCTCTAGTTTCACACGAATATGACGCAGCGAGATTACCGAGAATATTTGTTTGACGAAAGTAGGCTACGCCAACGCAAAACACGTTGCTTTTGTGGAGGACGCACGTTTTTGGTCAGCAATTCGCGGTACTTCTTTCCTCCGAAATGGCGTAATTAATTGTAAACATTTCACTCGAATTCTAATGCGATGTATACATTGTAAACTCAGTGAAATCTGTCTTCCTCGTACCTAAAAGCAAGTAATTACATTTTAAACACAATACACTAAATTAATTGCATTGAATGTTTACTCTAGGTTTGAATTTAACCACCCAGTGCAGGCAGACACGGGACACTTAACTGGAAATGCGTGATAACGAGTTAATGCGAAAGGGCTGTTTACAGAGTACCGACAGAAATGATGAAATAATTAAACTACTATTGCTTTGTTTGTATTTGTTTATGACAGAAGGGTTGATACAGTCTGGTCTCATATGCCCCGTGGCTAACGGTAAAAATGCAGATCATATTGACAAGACTGTGGGATCCAACCTTTGTACCCAGAACTCCGTCAAAGTCTGCGAATGTTTGTTTCTCATACAACTTTAAACACCATATCTACGCGTGGTAATCGCTTCTGGATATTTGCTGATGGATAAATTCCGATATGCGTCATATGAGCAATAAAGTCATTCCTCGCCTGATGTTTGAATGTGAGCTAGTCAGCCTGAATGCACAACTCCTTACTGATTGTTTCAATTTCAAGTTTGACGTCGGATAAGGAAAATTAGAAAAGAATTTTTTTTTCTTACTTGTACTGAAACACCTTGCCTTTTTCCGAGTTTCATGATTGTAGATCAACGGGAAGCGCCCTATAGGTTTTGATGCGTGTGGTAGCGAGTATCAAAACATGTCACCTAAATGGCCGTATCTTTTAACTACATTGTAGTGCGTGATATGAATGTCAACCTGATACGTCTACCAGTTCTTGAGAAAAAAAAGGGTTTTTCACAATGGGAGACAGACTGGCGGATAGACGAACAGCAAACAGATCCTATACGGACTGAGGCACAGAACCCCAAAAAACCAAAGAAACCAACACAAGTATTGAAACAAGTGCGACAATTATATGTACACTACTGGCCATTAAAATTGCTACACCACGAAGATGACGTGCTACAGACGCGAAATTTAACTGACAGGAAAGAGATGCTGTGATATGCAAATGATTAGCTTTTCAGACCATTCACACAAGGTTGGCGCCGGTGGCGACACCTACAACGTGCTGACATGAGGAAAGTTTCCAACCGATTTCTCATACACAAACAGCAGTTGACCGGCGTTGCCTGGTGAAACGTTGGTGTGATGCCTCCTGTAAGGAGGAGAAATGCGTACCATCACGTTTCCAACTTTGATAAAGGTAGGATTGTAGCCAATCGCGATTGCGATTTATCGCATCGCGACACTGCTGCTCGCGTTGGTCGAGATCCAATGACTGTTAGCAGAATATGGACTCGGTAGGTTCAGGAGGGTAATACGGAACGCTGTGCTGGGTCCCAATGGCCTCGTATCTCTAGCAGTCGAGATGACAGGCATCTTATCCACATGGCTATAACGAACGGATCGTGGAGCCACGTCTCGATCCCTGAGTCAACAGATGGGGACGTTTGCAAGACAACAACCATCTGCACGAACAGTTCGACGACGTTTGAAGCAGCATGGACTAGCAGCTTGGAGACCATGGCTGCGGATACCCTTGACGCTGCATCACACACAGGAGCGCCTGCGATGGTGTACTCAACGACGAACCTGGGTGCACGAATGGCAAAACGTCATTTTTTCGGATGAATCCAGGTTCTGTTTACAGGATCATGATGGTCGCATCCGTGTTTGGTGACTCTGTGAACGCGCATTGGAAGCGTGTATTCGTCATCGCCATAGTGGCGTATCACCCGGCGTGATGGCATGGGGTGCCGTTGGTTACACGTATCGGTCACCTCTTGTTCGCATTGACGGCACTTTGAATAGTGGACGTTACATTTCAGACGTGTTAAGACCCGTGACTCTACCCTTCATTCGATCCCTGCGAAACCCTACATTTCAGCAGGATAATGTATGGGCCTTTCTGGATACAGGAAATGTTCGACTGCGGCACTGGCCAGCACATTCTCAAGATCTCTCACCAATTGAAAATGTCTGGTCAATGGTGGCCTAGCAACTGGCTCGTCACAATACGCCAGTCACTACTCTTGATGAACTGTGGTATCGTGTTGAAGCTGCATCCAAGCTCTGTTTGACTTAATGCCCAGGCGCATCAAGGCCGTTATTACGGCCAGAGGTGGTTGTTCTGGGTACTGATTTCTCAGGATCTATGCACTCAAACTACGTGAAAATGTAATCACATATCAGTTCTAGTAAAATCTATTTGTCCAATGAATACCCGTTTATCAACTGCATTTCTTCTTGGTGCAGCAATTTTAATGGTTAGTAGTGTATATACGAGGTGCTTTTAATAAGTAGTACAACACCTTTTTTCCGACCAATTTCGGTTGCAAAAAATGTCGAAATTTGTTGTGGGACGTCTTGGAATATTCCCGCTTCAAATCCTATAGTTTCATGAAATCCCGGCAGGGGGCCGGCGCTAAACGTAGTCTTCAAATTGCGTCTGTAACGTAGGTGCGTTCCAAGCAGACAGAGGTCATTCAGCTTCTTTCGGCGGAAACCAGAGCGTCGCAGATATAGGCGCTTGTAGAATGCCTACGCATGGAGACCTCGTAGTGAACAAAAGCACCGGCGCGTCGTTTGGCGAGGCGTCTGTGCGAACTCCCGCGTACCGGCCGGACGCACACAGCTGTAACTCCTGCAATGTTGGAAAGCGCGGACGCTCTCGTTCGAGATAAACAACGGATCTCAAGAAATGTCTCGCTGCACAAGTGGACGTCTCCGTTGTTAGTGCTGACACACTCGTCCACCAGTTTGTGTACTCAGAGGTGTGAGCTCGTTCAGTCCCTCCCTGTCTGACAGAAGACCATAAAGAGCAACGAAGGACCTTCTGTGTGGAATTCCTTTTACGTTACTAGCCTGATAGTGACAATTTTCTGTTGAACGGCGTCACAGGCGATGAAACTTGGGTTCACCACTTCCAACCGGAAACAAAACGGCAATCTGTGGAGTGGCGCTGCACACCCTCTCCTCAAAAGAAAAAGTTCAAAGGCTCGCCGTCAACCGGTAAAGTTATGACAACCGTCTTCTGGGACTCTGAAGGGGTTATTCTGTTGGATGGCCACCCTCATCGTGCAACGATCAACTCCGAAGTGTACTTTGCTACCCTCATGAAATGGAAGAAACGACTTCATGGCGTTCGTCACCACAAAAATACAAATGAACCTCTTCTTCTGCATGACAGAGCACGGCTGAACCAAATCTGCTCACAAATCTTCATTAGGCCGTCTTCCTCATCCACTCTACATGGCGTGTTTCGAATTTCGAAACTTCCATCTGTTTGGCACAGCGAGGGATGAACCCTGCGGGAATAAGTACGTGGATGATAGGGAGATTATGGTTGCAGAAAGACGTTGGCTCCGGCATCGACCATTAGAGTGGTACGATACGTGCATGCGGGATCTCCCAGTGAGGTGATGTAAGGCCGTCCCATTGAACGGAGATAATGCTGAAAAATAGGGTTTAGAAGTTAGCATATACACTCCTGGAAATGGAAAAAAGAACACATTGACACCGGTGTGTCAGACCCACCATACTTGCTCCGGACGCTGCGAGAGGGCTGTACAAGCAATGATCACACGCACGGCACAGCGGACACACCAGGAACCGCGGTGTTGGCCGTCGAATGGCGCTAGCTGCGCAGCATTTGTGCACCGCCGCCGTCAGTGTCAGCCAGTTTGCCGTGGCATACGGAGCTCCATCGCAGTCTTTAACACTGGTAGCATGCCGCGACAGCGTGGACGTGAACCGTATGTGCAGTTGACGGACTTTGAGCGAGGGCGTATAGTGGGCATGCGGGAGGCCGGGTGGACGTACCGCCGAATTGCTCAACACGTGGGGCGTGAGGTCTCCACAGTACATCGATGTTGTCGCCAGTGGTCGGCGGAAGGTGCACGTGCCCGTCGACCTGGGACCGGACCGCAGCGACGCACGGATGCACGCCAAGACCGTAGGATCCTACGCAGTGCCGTAGGGGACCGCACCGCCACTTCCCAGCAAATTAGGGACACTGTTGCTCCTGGGGTATCGGCGAGGACCATTCGCAACCGTCTCCATGAAGCTGGGCTACGGTCCCGCACACCGTTAGGCCGTCTTCCGCTCACGCCCCAACATCGTGCAGCCCGCCTCCAGTGGTGTCGCGACAGGCGTGAATGGAGGGACGAATGGAGACGTGTCGTCTTCAGCGATGAGAGTCGCTTCTGCCTTGGTGCCAATGATGGCCGTATGCGTGTTTGGCGCGGTGCAGGTGAGCGCCACAATCAGGACTGCATACGACCGAGGCACACAGGGCCAACACCCGGCATCATGGTGTGGGGAGCGATCTCCTACACTGGCCGTACACCACTGGTGATCGTCGAGGGGACACTGAATAGTGCACGGTACATCCAAACCGTCATCGAACCCATCGTTCTACCATTCCTAGACCGGCAAGGGAACTTGCTGTTCCAACAGGACAATGCACGTCCGCATGTATCCCGTGCCACCCAACGTGCTCTAGAAGGTGTAAGTCAACTACCCTGGCCAGCAAGATCTCCGGATCTGTCCCCCATTTGCATGTTTGGGACTGGATGAAGCGTCGTCTCACGCGGTCTGCACGTCCAGCACGAACGCTGGTCCAACTGAGGCGCCAGGTGGAAATGGCATGGCAAGCCGTTCCACAGGACTACATCCAGCATCTCTACGATCGTCTCCATGGGAGAATAGCAGCCTGCATTGCTGCGAAAGGTGGATATACACTGTACTAGTGCCGACATTGTGCATGCTCTGTTGCCTGTGTCTATGTGCCTGTGGTTCTGTCAGTGTGATCATGTGATGTATCTGACCCCAGGAATGTGTCAATAAAGTTTCCCCTTCCTGGGACAATGAATTCACGGTGTTCTTATTTCAATTTCCAGGAGTGTAGTTCCATTTACAACAATTTTAACTGACTTCGTATCTTTGTTTTGTAAAGCAGGGCCAAGAGAAAATTATTGTTATCTTAGTAACTTAGGCCTACCCCGATAGCTGAGTGGTCAGCGCGGCGGTGTGTCACGCCAAGGGGCCCGGGTTCGATTCCCGGCTGAGTCTCAGATTTTCTCCGCTCAGAGACTGGGCGTTGTGTTGTCCTCATTATCATTTCATCACCACAAGTGGAAGGCAACGGGAAACCACCATTGGAATCACTTCCCTAGACGCTCATGCGGTGGACCTCTCTGACGAGGCTTCCCCCATGACAAGACCCGCCGTTAGGCAGAACACAAAGTTTTTTAGTAGCTTAGGCTAGTCATCTTGTTGCATATAACGACAAAGCTGCATGAGCGCCTGATTGGACTGTTTACACTGCAACAGGTGATTCTGGTTCCCATGTCTTTCGGTATTAACACGTGCTATACTTATTTCCGTAGATACAAGAGCTATGAAGATAAAAGAGGTGCATGTTGTACGCTTCTAGCTTGTGTTTTTCGCCTAAGTGACACATGGCTACCTCCGAAGTAAGCTTTTAGGAGTTATCTTCAATCTTAAGATTACGTGTCCGTTAAACAGTGAAATAATAATTAATTATGTAGGAAAGGTCGTTTGGTTAGTTCTGCCGTTTAATTTTTGCTATACAATTCCTTTATACGTTCTTGATGAGAGATGGTGCTATGCTTGTTGCCTCTAAGGGCAATAACAAGAGGAAGAGAGATTTATTGTTTTTTAAGTCCAATATATCGCACTTCTCAAAGAAAAAGAATTGTTGACATAAATAAATGTAGATACATCTCTATTTAAATGAAACAGAGAAACGTTGTGCAAAATGTCTCCACACTGACAAACCCGATTCTTCTCACTTGACATCCATGTTCATTATCACAGACATACGCAGACATATGCGGACACACACGGCACAGGAAGCATATTTTTATTTTTATTTATTGCTAATTATGCTCGTCAGATGCATGCAGTCTTCTTCAGATATTCATTTCCCTGATTACAACACACTTAGGGTACACTCAGCATCACCTTAACACAAAGGAAGCACTCTGTGTTGACGTTGATGTTTTACATCTTGCACGTATTACTATCATAGCAATGAGACAAAATAGTAATAAATCAGACGTGACCAGTGCGAGACTGTCTGTGAACTAATTTCTAAGGTTCACACTACCCCTACAGGCAATGCTTGTGCCGTGTAAATACTTACTGGCTCTGAGCACTATGCGACTTAATTTCTGAGGTCATCAGTCACCTAGAACTTAGAACTACTTAAACCTAACTAACCTAAGGACATCACACACATCCATGCCCGAGGCAGGATTCGAACCTGCGACCGTAGCAGTCGCTCGGTTCCAGACTGCAGCGCCTAGAACGGCACGGCCACTCCGGCCGGCGTAAATACTTACTACCGGATGTAACTCATAGAGCACAAACGAGCTGATGCTGCTTGTTTTGTAAAAAACACGAAAATGAAAAAAGAAACTGTGGCAACAAGTAAAATACGCAAAGAGAAACGTAGCCCACCTGGCCCGTGAAGAGCACAGAACTGGCAGAGTGCTTAACACTTACGCTGCTGACTCGTTCCACGACAGATTTGCTTTCACAAACATGAATTACTGAATAATTAACATTAATTCAATAATAGTAGTCTAGTAATCATTATCATCACTAGCCGTTTGACAGCGACCGTAAAACGTTGCCTCTAGAGTTTTCCACACACTCTCTCGGACGCAAAAAAGAACGATGCACCACGAAAGCATTAACCGCATAGGAAGGAAATGGCTAGATGTGATGTATGTGAACAGATAAACAAATGATTACAATTTCAGAATAACTAGATAATTTATTCACGAGAACGAATTTCACAAATTCAGCAAGTCAAGAACGCGTTGGCCCGTCCCTGGCCCACAATGCTCTGTACATTCTCAATTGGAAAGAGATCCGGCGATGTTGTTGGCCAAAGTATGGTTTGGCAACCACGGAGACAAGCAGTAGCAACTTTTGCCAAGTGCGGGCGGGCATTATCTTGCTGAAATGTAAGCCCAGGGTGGCTTTCCTTGATGAAAACAGAACACGGCGTATCTCTGCAGAGTAAGGGTGCCATGGACGACAACCGAAGGCTGAGAGGTTCCATGGCCTCTTTTTCATGCCGCCTCTCATTTTCATCCATTTTATTAATGTTATATGTCATTGTACGGTTTTTGTAATGAGGGTATTTGTACTGGGAGCTCAAAAATACTTTTCACTTGATTCCTATACATGTTGGGTTACTTCCCTGTGTGGCCTGTGCGAGGGGAGCATCGGAGGACGGCACACTGCGTTTCCGGTTGGGGGCTGCACTTCCCCGAATTCTGAGGGGTTCGTACAATGGGCTTAAGCGCCTGGCGGAAAGACGGACGTCGGTCGAGTTTCGCCTTCTGTATGCAGGGCGAAACGACCTGCGAGACGTCTGAGTGTCGCCACAGTTTATGTGTTTACCGTTCCGGCGCATCCGGAACGAAGACTCCTGGCACCAAAAAAAATGGCTCTGAGCACTATGGGACTTAACATCTATGGTCATCTGTCCCCTAGAACTTAGAACTACTTAAACCTAACTAACCTAAGGGCATCACACAACACCCAGTCATGACGAGGCAGAGAAAATCCTTGATCCCGCCGGGAATCGAACCCGGGAACCCGGGCGCGGGAAGCGAGAACGCTACCGCACGACCACGAACTGCGGACACTCCTGGCACCGACAGATTGCATTGTCTTCTTGATTCTGAGAATACTTGTGGACCATGCCCTGGTGGGTGCGACTGTCTGGCGCCAGATGGCCGGTGGTCAAGGCATGTTGTTTTAGTAGCCGGTCAAACGACAAATTCAGTGTCCTCAGCTGAATAGCAGAGGCATGATTGGTCAACTTAAACTGAGGCTAGTTGACGCCATAAATCACTGCTCGAAATTGGAGGGAACACTCGCTATTGGCGTGAATGATATTCTGAGACAGTGTGGGTGAATTTTGGAATCAGCACTGAATGCTGATTCGCGGCTTTCGAGGAGAGTTGGGAGTTAAGCAATGTTGGCTTCACTCTTGCGTTGTGCAGGCGCAGGGATTCGGGATCTGATCTTCGTTGGAGTCGGACGATCTTGAGACTTAGTAGCCGAAAAAGGCGGAACTTAGAATTCTCGGACAGCCTTCGAGGCCACGGGTTGAAACAGAGTTGCTGCATCCCAGAAGTCGGTGCCTGCATCATCAGAAATCTGCCTACCACGACCTGCTACAAATTTCAGGATTAGCAACGTATTTTACAGCTCTGGCATTGTAGGACCTATTAATTTTACACTGAAGTCCTCATCAACACGGGCACTCGTTTTGCCTCAAGTCCACCCTGCTGGTTTCTCTATGTGATCCCATGTGAGCTCCCACTACTAATCGCGATACCGCAATACAGTCAGAAGATTAATATTTTATTGATTAGGGCCTCCAGTCATTATCGTCAAGCTATTGCATCACAGAGAGCAGGAGCACTTGTTCTCGAGCCAACTCTTATTCACATAATAGTTCAGAATACCCTATCCTTTAACCTGCCGTTTGTGTCGATAATCATGTGCCTTTATGTTCTGAAGTATAATAAATCTCATTGTAGTATTTAAGCCGCATACCATTTCGTAGACATATGCAGAATCCCATTTCCTGTTGTTTATTATGATAAAGTTCTCTTCTTTTTTTTTTTTCTCTGAGTAGATTACGATTTTCACTACATTATTGTGAGTGTGCACTCCTTACTTTACCAACTAGCAGGGTCCACCATCATTTCCCTTCGTTACCTTTGTGCGCGTAATTAATTAGGTAGTAGTTAAGGAGGGGGTCGAGTGCATGTCAGTTCTCATGCAAAATTCGTCAGAATTAAAGAGGTACAAACTTCTCCACCCCGGAACCTCGCAAGGGCTCCAGTCTCGTTGGTGTCCCACCATGCAGGGGCGTCTTCAGACACGTCTTCACTGGTCATCGATACTCAGTTCGAAGCGGGACTCATGACTGAGGACAACTCTATTTCATCAATGAAATTCCAGGCAACAATGACAAGCGACGACGTGTTCGCAGACGCGCCAGTCAGAGGTGGGACACCAACACCCGCCATAAAGTCCGACAACCATGGGTAATCGTCTGGGGCGTCATGTCATTTCACAGCAGGACCGCTTCTGTTGTCATCAGACTAGTAACCGAAATCGGACACGACCGGGAGACGCAGGCCGACCGCGTCGATGGTGAGTCGCCAAAAACCACACAAAGACAACAGCCACGGACAACACTGAAGACGAGAACAGTAACTACGAACGGACATGGCAGACTGCACGACCGAAGAGTGAACCAAAACAAGAGCCTAGACGTAGCAAAATCAGAAAGCGACGACGATGCGCACGACCTACAACACAAGACCGAAGTCAGAACCCGACTCACTTCGAACTGCTGCTGTCTATATGTGTTTCAGGCAGCACAGGGCTTTGCCCGTCCGACTTCTAGCATGGCTAAATGAGTGTTTGATAACAGATTTTATTTATTTGTCGAAATGATTGTATGTATGGATGACTGTATCACTGTATGTTATTCCCTAAATTGTCTAGTTATTGTGGATACTGGTCTATTATTTGAAGCGTTGGGGTATTGTATGCCTAGATGGTGAATTAGTAGATGGGGCGAAGTTGAAGTCTTTTCATATACATTTACCGACTTTCTTTTAATGTGTCTGAGTATGGATGGTTCGCCTAATAATTCTTTGATATGTGTGTTGGGCGTATATCTACCGGCATGTGCTATGGTACGGAGGATACGGTTTTGCAGAGTATGAAATTTGTGCAGATAGATGTGTGCCGTCATTGACCAAACTTGTGATGCATATAATATAGTAGGGAAGATAACAGCTCTGTACAGTCGCAGCTTCTTTTCTACTGGCAACCCCCCACCCTTAAGGAGCGGGTACAGACGATTAAATACTGTACTGCCTTCGTTCCGAGCCCTATTTATTTGTTTACCAAATGTCAGCTCTAAATCTATCTCTAGTCCTAGGTAGGTTGCCGAGCCGCTCCAGTCGATGTCTCTGCCTGTAACCGAAATCTGCCTGCTTGGGGGAGTTAACTTCCTTGTGGACATTATCGCTACTGTTTTTCCTCGATTTATTTTAATCTTCCATGTGTTACACCAGCTTACTGTTTCGTCCAGGTGATCTTGTAGTTTCCTCACTGTAAAGTCGAGGTTGATACTTCCTTTATATACCGCTATATCATCAGCGTAAAGCGCCAGTTCATTGCCTGCTAGTTTCGGTATGTCATTTGTATACAGCGAGTATAGTATGGGGCCCAGAACTGAACCCTGCGGTACCCCGGCCACAGCATCACTGAGAGCACTAACATGATTGCCCCACCTAACAGAGGACTGACTCCCTGTCAGAAACGAGTCAGTTATGCGTATTGTGTGTCTTGGAATGTCTGACTGGAGTAACTTATATATTAAGCCATCATGCCAGATCTTGTCGAACGCTTTCTCGATGTCGAGAAATACCGCTCCAGTGCCGTGTTTTATATCTCTCTCCTTGGATATGTATTCCACCAGACATAGGTATTGATGGACAGTGCTGTGTTCAGGACGGAATAATCGGGCGAGTGGCCCAGTGGAGGCAAGAGAGGATTGAAACAGAATTTACACCTGTTTCTGATCGCCTTGTATCTGCCTTCATCAGACAACTAGGGAACACAAATCCCCCGGTCCTGGCAAGGTCCATGTCCCTTACCTAAAACACCTTCCTCCTACCGCAATCACTCACCTCACCGCGATATTCAACGTGCCTTTCCCTAACCTACTTCCCAACTGACTTCGGAGCTCCTGCGCTATCGACTTCATAGGCCCCCGTGAGTGCCGACAGATGACAGCAGCGCTCGCAGGTTATAGGGACGCTGCCTAGCGGCTATCGTCTACGTTCGTGCCGTCTGGCGGGCTGTCCAAATCGTCAGACCGGGTGACCAGAATCAGTGGCACCCCTTACATAACAGCAATGCATCGACGATATCCTATGCCCCGTTTTCTTGCCCTTCATGGCAATTCACCCTGACCTTACATTTCAGCAAAACAATGCCTGACCACACATGGCGAGAGTTTCTACTTCGTGCTTGCCAACTCCTACCTCGGCCAGCAAGGTTGCCGGATCTCTCGCCAATTAAGAACATTTGGAACATTGTAGGCAGGGCCCTCCAACCAGCAAGGATTTTGACGATCTCTTTCTCTTGAATAAACCATGCTGTTTTTCTGAACTTTTAATAGTTTGTTTGTCTGTATGTGTACATCATATCTACCAATTTCCATCCTGTTGCGATAATTCCTTCGCTGTGCGTCGCTTTTTTGTCTTAGAGTATACCCTGAAACATCCTTACAACATGTTACTATATCACATCAGCTACATTTTTATTCTTATTCAAAGTGGGCAGTAGGGACTTTTGGGTAGTGGCTGGAAGTTTCTCACACGAAGTTGTGGATTCCAGAACATCCCATGTCTATTGTAAAGTGTGTAATGTAACGGACTACTGAAACTACCGATACCACCGGCTGGCGAGGTGTGCGGTACCGTCAATCAACTTGAAGGAGCAAGTGAACTTTAACTACGTAAACAAAAAATGAAATATTATTATTTTGTTACAAAACTATTAATATGAGGACAATCATGAGGTATATTGCCACAGAACTACATTATAAACACTTTTCATTTTTCATACTATGTTTTTTATATATGTATACGTGCGATGTGTAAAATATTGATATACAAGCAAGGTTGGCAGTACTGCACAGTTTGTAAACTCTGTGAAGGGGGGCCGGTTGTTCGCTGGTGTAGAGACAATGGGCAATTGGTGTTGAGACGTCTTGTAATACGCTTGCTTTGAAAAGGCCAAGGATAGAGGGAACGAAATGATGTATTGGAAAAGCTGTTACACTGAAAATTATTGAATATCGTCACGATCAGCATTTATAAAATAAAAGTTGGAAGTTTAAATATGTGTCAGTTCTTACGCAGCAGAATACACACCCTGGACCTCAATTTGATTTAACAGACAGCGGATGGTGAGATTCATCACTGCACCACGAGCGTGCAACAACGACCAATAAAGGTAAGAAAGTTATATTACTCTAAATTCAAATTATGATGATACCTTTCTTTCTCCATGTCTTCAACCCTGTATGTACTCTGTTCTACATCTACATCTACATCCATACTCCGCAAGCCACCTGACGGTGTGTGGCGGAGGGTACCCTGAGTACCTCTATCGGTTCTCCCTTCTATTCCAGTCTCGTATTGTTCGCGGAAAGAAGGATTGTCGGTATGCTTCTGTGTGGGCTCTAATCTCTCTGATTGTATCCTCATGGTCTCTTCGCGAGATATACGTAGGAGGGAGCAATATACTGCTTGACTCTTCGGAGAAGGTATGTTCTCGAAACTTTAACTGTGGTGTCACCGCCAGACACCACACTTGCTAGGTGGTAGCCTTTAAATCGGCCGCGGTCCATTAGTATACGTCAGACCCGCGTGTCACCACTGTCAGTGATAGCAGACCGAGCGCCACCACACGGCAGGTCTAGAGAGACGTCCTGGCACTCGCCCCAGTTGTCCAGCCGACTTTGCAAGGAAAGGTTCACTGACAAATACGCTCTCATTTGCCGAGACGATAGTTAGCATAGCCTTCAGCTACATTTGCTACGACCTAGCAAGGCGCCGTATTCAATTGATATTGAGATTCTGTTAATGTATCATCAAGAGCGATGTTCTACAAATGTGGATTAAAGTTAAGTATTCCAGAAGCTACGTACTTTTCTTTATAGCATTCATTACGTATCCTGTTTCAGACCTCACGCCAGCCTGCGTGAGTTTAAGCGCGTGCCTTTTCGGCTTCCTCTCATTGTGTCTAGGCTGTCTTGTCTAGACACAACATTAACAAAAGCCCGTACCGAGCTACTGAGCGTCTCTCCTGCAGAGTCTTCCACTGGAGTTTATCTATCATCTCCGTAACGCTTTCGCGATTACTAAATGATCCTGTAACAAAGTGCGCTGCTCTCTGTTGGATCTTCTCTATCTCTTCTATCAACCCTATCTGGTACGGATCCCACACTGTTGATCAGTATTCAAGCAGTGGACGAACAAGCGTACTGTAAGCTACTTCCTTTGTTTTCGGATTGCATTTCCTTAGGATTCTTCCAATGAATCTCAGTCTGGCATCTGCTTTACCAACGATCAACTTTATATGGTCATTCCATTTTAAATCACTCCTAATGCGTACTCCCAGATAATTTATGGAATTAACTGCTTCCAGTTGCTGACCTGCTATTTTGTAGCTAAATGATAAGGGATCTATCTTTCTATGTATTCGCAGCACATTACACGTGTGTACATTGAGATTTAATTGCCATTCCCTGCACCATGCGTCAATTCGCTGCAGATCCTCCTGCATTTCAGTACAATTTTCCATTCTTACAACCTCTCGATACACCACAGCATCATCTGCAAAAAGCCTCAGTGAACTTCCGATGTTGGTAGAGTGAACAGCGTGACGGGGAGTTGTGGTCGACTAGGCACACCAGGGAGACCACACATGTTTAAAATGATAATTTGAAGCTTAATATACTACTACTGATAATAATTAATATTTGTCCCCAGGAGAAAGAGGTGCATTGCAAGTGGCAACAAGAAGGCTTTGTTGTAGTTGGGCAGCTGTTCTGGAGCTGTGTTGTAAGGTACCCCTTATTTCTTGATAAGAGCGCATTTTACTTTATTTCTAGTTTCACTATTGCACATACGTGAAATGAATGTATCGGCACCGCAGTACGTAGCAGTAAGGACCGACGGTAGATTCCCACTCTGGCTAGAATGGCCGCTGACCATCTGACGCTTTCAGAGCCAGTGGGATGAGGTGCCGATGCAGAAATCGTTCGTGGCGTCAGCGAACCGATACGTAGGGAAAGTATATTTATTTATTTAATAAAAATTTGCTAACAAAAGTTACCGTTTCCTCTCAGATAGTAGCTTTTGCAATGCCAGGAAACGTTGATATCAATAAATAAACGAATAACTTCGGAATAACCAAAGATGTACAGTACGATCTTATACGAACTAGACCGATTGTACGCTCAAGTTACGGACTGTGCGCCATAGTCGGCAGCCGCCGATAGGATTCCTTTCGATCTAGTCATGCAGTAGACCATCCTCTCGTACCGTTATTAGTTGGCTTGTGTAATCAGTGTCAACAAGTTCATTTTACTGTCTGTCTAGAATAAACGCACCATAAAGGCATCCTGTGTAAAACGTTATTTGCACAAAATTCATTACGTAAAATATAGATAGAAGTATTATACTTTTAGAATCCGACGGCGCTGCTACGGCTGTCCAAGGGGACATAAACTGCATGAAAGGTATGAGCAATTTCTACGCGGCGGCTCACTAAGTCAGTTCAAGGACGGACCGGCTTAATCATCGTAAAACTCGGATGGGAAAGCCCAACTAGTTATACTGTACGCACTTTATAGCGCTGTCTACGGACTCACCTGCTAAACTGAGACATTTCTGGAGGTTTTAGTACGAGTGGGGGGTTCTTGCACTATCCAGGGCGTTCTCGACGCACGATGAAGTTGCAGTTTCGTGGAGTTAATCCCAGAGGCGCAGCTGCAACGGTGCCTTAGCCTCCATTTGCCCACCTGACAATTATGAAGTACCTTTCCAGCACGGACGTCAACGATATATCTGTTCGAAAATCCTGTGCAATGCTTTCCCTTCTAGACACTGTGAATGCTATGTCCCCGAAAAGCAGAAGAATGTTCAAACTTGGTAACAACTAAGTAAATTGTTTATCGCATTTGTACGCCATGTCAGCAAACCTATGCTGTGTTCCCCTCTGTTCTTATGTTCTGAGGCACATTCACGTTCGTCAGATTCACTCCAAGCGTTGCTGCCGCGTCTCCAGCGGGCTTCGGGGCTGAGAACAGAGAACACGGAATTCTCGTCATCCTTTTCTAGGAGTCGTCTCAAGCCGACTATCACTCACTTCCTGGCTGTTGTCGCACGCTAATAGAGAAGTTTGAAGACGGAAGTGTCGCTTTTTGCTTTAGTATGAGGTGTTAGTTTCGTATCTCAGAGCCGGCACGCTGGACACGGCGAATTTCTCAGGCTGTTTGCGTATCTTGGCTGTGGGGTTCTGTGGGTTATTTGTCTCGTTAATTTGAAAGTACGTGTTGTGCAGATCACCAGCTGTGATTTTTCTCTTCTTTCACTCTTCATAACGGTGCCAGTGAAAGTGCTACACTATTAGCTTCAGTTTTTCGAGCTAATCATCTGTGTCTCTGTTTTGTAAGACTAATGATGGAATAAGATTCCATGTGGTTTTTAAATTTGAATAAAAATTTAGTAATTCATGAAATCGACTTCCATTTATGAACCCGACCTCCTACAACTTCTGTTGGGATTAAGAGACTCTTATGTAACAAAAACAGTCAGGAACGCACTAAAGTGTTTTTTCAATATGACAGACTTTCCGTTGTGCACAGTGCCCAAATTATTAAATGAATGTGGCATAACAGGCAAAGCTGTTTATTGAGGTGGCATTTGGAAATTTGTGGTAGGTTCCTATGGGACCGCCGGCCGGTGTGGCCGAGCGGTTCTAGGCGTTTCAGTCTGGAACCGCGCGACCGCCACGGTCGCAGGTTCGAATCCTGCCTCGGGCATGGATGTGTGTGATGTCCTTAGGTTAATATAATTGCGTAGGCTTCCGCGGCCAGAGTCAGTCGACATAAAAGTTTTCTAGGTTTCGTACCGCGTCATAATGTAAAAACTACTCCTGCTGGAGAAAAACCAACGTTTCGGCAACGATTGCAGCGGACTTCTACTGGGTCTAATGGCCCAGCAGCAGTAGTTTTTACATTATGACGCGGTACGAAACCCAGAAAACTTTTATGTCGTCCTTAGGTTGGTTAGGTTTAAGTAGTTCTAAGTTCTAGGGGACTGATGACTTCAGATGTTAAGTCCCATAGTGCTCAGAGCCATTTGAACCTATGGGACCAAGCTGCGCAGGTGATCCTAGGCTAACTTACGCTAAGGACAACACACACACCCATGCCCGAGGGAGGACTCGAACCTCCGACGGGGGCAGCCGCGAACTGTGCCAAGGCGCCTCATATCAGCCCGCATCTCGTGGTCGTGCGGTAGCGTTCTCGCTTCCCACGCCCGGGTTCCCGGGTTCGATTCCCGGCGGGGTCAGGGATTTTCTCTGCCTCGTGATGGCTGGGTGTTGTGTGCTGTCCTTCGGTTAGTTAGGTTTAAGTAGCTCTAAGTTCTAGGGGACTGATGACCATAGATGTTAAGTCCCATAGTGCTCAGAGCCATTTGAACCATTTTGAGCCTCATATCACGCGGCTATCCCGCACGTCTTATTGTGGTGACGAATGGGTAATCCTCAAAGGTTTTTATTTTGGAGCTCAAACCGTTACTAATGCAGATTAGTTTTACCCTGTATAATCCTTTGTTTCATTTAACTTTTCCTACCGAATGGCCAGCATTACATATGTAAAGAGGAATTATTTTGGGAATGTTATTATTTTGATTAACGACTACTCCTGTAACTGGTTGGTCCGTTGAGTTATAAAAGTACGAGGGGACTTCAAAAATCTAAGCTAAACTTTAATTATTTATTTCTAATTTTTATTTTATGTTTGATCTAACATAATACAATGCGTTTCGAACATGTTCTGTCCATCTTCAGGCGTTTATACATACATACATACATGCATACATACAGAGAAATGTTACGCAAAAATATTTTTAAGTAACATTTCTCTGTATGTATGTATGTATGTATAAACGCCTGAAGATGAACAAAGCATGATGATGATGATGATTATTATTAGTGTTTTAGGGCGCACAACAGCGAGGTTATCAGCGCCCGTTCCCAAAAGTTCAATTCAGAGCCGAATTGTGAGAGAATGGGTATTGTTCAAATTGCAAGATTGGACACAGCACATCAAAACAGGGAGATAAAACTAAAAATAAAATAGCAGTACAAACAGGTAAAAATAATTAACGGTGGCTGAGTGACCACTTACAAATAATGGGTGACCAAACCACTGGACAGCACATTAAGACTTCAATCCCAATATTTTGGGAAGAAGGCCAGACATCACACAAAAACGTAAAACTCTAGCGACACTCGCCTCATTATTAGTTAAAAGAGAGGGTAGGTCTGGTGGGAAACTGAAATCTTCCCTCAAACCCGCATATAAAACACACTCAGTTAAAATATGTCGTATCGACAGCTGTGTCCCACATGTCTGACATGTTGGTGGCTCCTCACGACGTAACAGAAAACCATGTGTCAAAGGACAATGTCCTATTCTAAGCCGTGTAAGGGCTACTTCCAAGCGCGTCGTTGTCGGAAGGAGGTGAGCCACGGTCGGACAGAATCCTTCACCGCTCGCAACTTATTATCCCTCACGTCCAGCCACTGAGCCTCCCACCAACGCATGACCTTCCGAGTCACGAAAGACGTAATGGCCTGCAGGGGGACGGAACAGCGAGCAGGAGGTGGGATGGAGCAAGCCTCCTTGGCAGCCGCATCTGCAAGTTCATTTCCAGGAATCCCTATGTGCCCTGGAACCCAGCAGAAAATTACATCCTTACCCTGCTGTTGCAAGAGCAGGAGTGCGTCCTGCACCTCTTGCACCATCCGATCTGCTGGGTACATCTGCTCAAGAGCGTGTAGAGCACTTTGGGAATCGGAGCAGATGATGAATTTCGTGCCACGATGTCGGCGCATATGCTCTAATGCTTGCAGAATGGCAAACAGTTCTGCATAGTAAACTGAGAACTGCTCTGGGAGCCCTATCCGATGGACAGTATCGGGAAACACAGCAGAGCAGCCCATAAAATCCCCCTGTTTAGACCCATCCGTGTAAACAGTAATAAAATCGGAATGACGTTCTAAAATCTCAGTAAGTTTAATTTTAAAAAAGTGGTCCGGGTTACAATACTTCCTGTAAGCAGCCAGATCCACAAGTAATCTTGGCCTTTGTAGTCGCCAGGGAGCCCCTACTCCATCCCTGGTGGAGTACCTTAATGCCCTCCAGGTGTACTGACTCGAGACTCTCCTTTGCATGGATGCCAAACGGCTTTGTTGCCGCCGGACGGTGGCGGAAGAGACGTGCCAGTGCCAGCTGGGAAAAACTGTTGGACGCCAATGAAAGAGGAGTGGACTTGGCCCTGTACGCGTGCCGTACCACGAGGAGAAGACGCCGAATGGACAGCAGAGGCTCTCCCGCCTCGACACACAGACTAGCAACTGGACTCGTGCGATAAGCCCCCGTTGAAAGCCTAATACCCTCATGGTAAATCACATCCAACATTTTGAGGTAGGAAGGTCTTGCAGAGCCATAAGCTTGACATCCGTATTCCAGTCGAGGTCGCACAAAGGCCTTATAAAGTTGGAGCAGACGTGCCCTGTCAGCGCCCCAGGATCTATGACTGACGCATTTAAGGACGTTTAAAGCCTTTAAACAGCGAACTTTTAGATCCTTTAAGTGTGGCAACCATGTGAGCTTCTCATCAAAAATAAGCCCGAGATATTTCACTTTTTCCATAAAGCATGTTCGAAACGCGTTGTATTATGTTATATTAAACATAAAATAAAAAAGTGACTGGTAGCAGAAATAAGAAATAAATAATTATCCCATACAGTCACGGTTCACAAACATAGCCATTATGGCCGAGAATAAACTACTTTATTACGGCAGGCCAAGTACTTTTTATTGATTGCTGCTCTACAAATGGTAGTGGCACAGATACATGACATAATTTTTTCAGCAAAGTCAGCAATTCTCTCTAAGCTACCGTGGGACTGTTCTATCAGTCGTTCGGTTTCTCGATGATAGAAAACCGTTCCTTTGTCGCGGAACAATTCATGTGGACATCTTCGTCGTAGGGAAATCTATTTCCCCGATATGTTCCTTCAGGGTACTAAAAAAGTGGAAACCGCATCTGCGAGGTCTGAACTTTTCCGATTAGCTTAAGCGAACTGTGCGCTGCCTTAGTCAAGGTGTTGGTACCATTTCATTATAATTAGACTGTGCCATAGCGTTCGTTCTGTACAACGCCGGAATTTCATCGCGAATAACTGATGCATTACTAGTTGCCGCATCATTTAACTCGCATGCTGTTAGTCGTACCACAGCAAAAATGTTTCTGCATGAAACCGGAAAATGCACTCCCTTCTGAAAATGTGCCACTCTTTTGGGCAAATGAGTTAGCATGGAACGACATGTATAAGTGCCTTTCTCAAGTCCCTACGTACGCTTGCGCAGTTTCCTCCCTGATGTTTGTTAGTTTGCGTCTGCCACCTTAACTGATGGAATGTGCAATTGCCCCACCTAGCGTTTTTTTCAGACTCTTGTCACTATGAGTTTTTTCTATTACTTCCTTTTTTGTATACTTCAGTTCTTGTCGATTATATCTTTCTTTTTCTAAGATGCCTAGGATATTGCTTAACATAATACGGTATCCTCTCTATCCTTAATTAATTTCACGTAGTTTCTATTTCTGATTAACAGCCTCGAGTGCGTAGTTCTTTCTCACTTTGTATCTGGTTTTACTTTGCTAAAAAAAGTTTATGTGTACTTGAAAATCTAAAGTGGTCTGTGAATGTCGTATCCCACACAATTTCTTAACTGCATGATTTTTTGTTCCATATGATCCCTGTCAAACCCACTTTCTGTTTATTTGCTTGTATTTTGGAAGAATACACTAAGGTCAAAATTTATATCTTTTCGATAAATTCCACTTACAGGTCAGAACTAGCAAGTATATTGGCAATTATTTTAGGCATATCTTGTTTTACTTTTATTGCCTGTGGACTTTAGTGTCCCGAACTGCGTACTTGTCTGTAGGACGTGGACAAGCTCAGTAACTGGATGAGGAAGTAAACACACAGTGGGTCGTCGGAGGACGCTGGGAGGATACTAAATGGTTGGAAATGAAACTAGGAAATTAGAAGTCTATTTACTGTATTATCTCCAAGATGAACACAGACGCACCCTGTTACAATGGTAATCCTGCAAAGTTAAGACAAAGGCACAGATCTCTATCGAGCTATTCAGAAGGCACTGGTGAAAATTACAAATTACACATTACGAAACTGGACATTCAAACATCGGCGCCTCAACAACCCAGAGGATGTTTTGATTCCACACTTTAAAGCGCCGCCTCACACAAGTTGGAGCACTTCTGAACAGAACAAGAAACGGTGTTGAACAGCGTTACTCCATTTGCCCTACAGCTGCGTCTTGGCTTCGTCGAACTCTCACTTGTTTGCGCGATTAAAAGTACGGCATTCGTGGAAGACACTTTGAGGACGACGAGGTGGTCATTTGTGGCAAAACATACACACCGTTGTGTCTCTCTGATGGGAAGCCACAGCGCTCGAAGGTTAACTGGAAGGAGATTACAAGGAAAAATAGGGTGTTCTGGTAACGCATAATCCTTTCATGTGTGTAATTTTAAGGTTTGGAAGAAATAACAGCTGAAGAAAAAAATGTGGGTCATTACCTTCTGGGCCAACCTCGTACGACTCTGCGTGATGTGCTCACATAGTTTCAACATTAAACATCAGTCCTTAAGCCCATGGCACATCCATGCACATGGATTTTTTCTTTGCTGACGCTGCGTGGTTCTGACCGTTCCCAAGTCACTGTACATAAAGGAGCAGGGTGTTAAATTTAACACAGTTCAGGAAGATGCTCTGTATAAGATTTATACTGCTATATAACGGGATGAAAGCAGCAAAATGCAACAAATGAACTAGGGGCCGAGCGGTTCTAGGCGCTACAGTCTGGAACCGCGCGATCGCTACGTTCGCAGGTTCTAATCCTGCCTCGTGCATGGATGTGTGTGATGTCCTTAGGTTAGTTAGGTTTAATTAGTTCTAAGTTCTAGGGGAATGATGACGTCAGATGTTAAGTCCGATAGTGCTGAGACCCATTTTTTGAACTAGCTTTATGCTGGATCCATGCGACTGCATGGCACTTCGCGGCTGTGCATGCTCTCTCTGGAACTCCAGAACCAGACTGGAGTCTGCTCCCACATCGTTAAAGGCTGGAAGCGAAATTTCCAAAGAGCACTTCACAACTGGAAATGACTCTCACATCACAGAACGTAATGCGGCAGCGCGCGAGTGATCTAGTTGCCACTGACTTTGTGAGACAGGAGAGAGAAGTTCTCTGAGCGTCAATTCGTACAGCATAGAACGGTGTGAGGATTGGTAAAAGGAAGGAAGCTCAAACAATCTCTTTTCAGTAAGATCTCTCTCGTTCCTAATATCACATCTGACATTACCCGCTGAACAAATTAGTACTGCGCACAAATAACTAATAAAAATGTCAGCAGCATAAGCACAATTAATTTTCTTTTACAATAATGCGAATGGGTACAGGTTTAAACCCAGCACCAGTTCACAGTACTGGAGGAGCCAATCTTCAGGATCTGGCCAAATACAGTCCTCACTGGTACTTCAAATAATACACAATTAACAAACACAGAATGACCAGTTCACAAAAGTGGACAGTTCTTTCAAGTTTTCCAAATTACGCATTGCATTGCCCACAGCCAGATATATTTTTAAAATAATCTTTCAAGATACTAGCAAATAATTTAAACGCCATAAATAAGAACTGGAACAAGTAAAAAAAAAAAAAAATGGTTCGAATGGCTCTGAGCACTATGGGACTTAACATCTATGGTCATCAGTCCCCTAGAACTTAGAACTAGTTAAACCTAACTAACCTGAGGACATCACACAACATCCAGTCATGACGAGGCAGAGAAAATCCCTGACCCCGACGGGAATCGAACCCGGGAACTCGGGCGCGGGAAGCGAGAACGCGGACAAGTAAAAACTATTGGGCTTGTGCCTGATGGCAATATCTGTTAAACATTGAATAATTAACCAGCAACAACAAGTTATGGTAAATCTGGCACAAGCATAATACAGCTAGGCTGAAACTCACAATAGACAGTGTCGATGAGTGACGCTTAATCAGACATATTTAAGCAAAGATAGAGCGGCAAAAAGGCCAGTTACATGGAATCACATTAAAGAAAAAAAATCTGAAAGCCAGACGCACTCAGTATGCAATATCAGACCAGCTGTACCACACAAAACTATCTTCCAAATCCACCCCACTACACAAACAAATAAACGAACAATTCAAACGTTTAGACAAAACATTTTATTCTGAACCGCGATCAGAGCAAGAAATTAACAGGCAGAACTAATTTAATCTGAAATCATAAACATAACTTCTAAATGTGCTGGAAACAGTAACAAACGCCAAACAGAAACGGTGTGCAACTCAGTAGAGAACAAAGTCCAGAAAATAGCACTAAGCAGGGTAGACTGTATGTTAACGTTACCTCCACGGCACAAGCTCACGCCATGGTCTATGTTCTGAAATGTGCTCACCAAGTTCAGATCTTCCAGCTAAACAGGGGCTGTCCCAAGTCGCCACTATTACAATAAACTTCTGGTCGCAGACCGCAACCCGGAGGTTTCTCCACTCGATGTACATCTACCCACTTCACTTCCTGTCTGCACGCTCAAAAAGTGGCTCTGAGCACTATGGGACTCAACTTCTGAGGTCATTAGTCCCCTAGAACTTAGAACTAGTTAAACCGAACTAACCTAAGGACATCACAAACATCCATGCCCGAGGCAGGATTCGAACCTGCGACCGTAGCGGTCTTGCGGTTCCAGACTGCAGCGCCTTTAACCGCACGGCCACTTCGGCCGGCTTCTGCACGCTCCCCCAGGCCCTGACGCCAACACTGCAGTATGGAGAGGTTTGCTGTTAACGATCGCAGTTACATAGCGCTCTAAGTCACATACAGAACACACAGTTGTATACGAATCGAACGCAGGCTGCACCATGCAACTGACATATCCTGAGAGAGCAACGGAAAAAAATCTGTGATAAATGATCTGCTGCAACATCTCCCATCTCTAGAAAGTATCATAATTTTTTCATTAAATCAGTTTTTCATTGGGACAGCCCTCTCAACCGATCACTCCCTCTGCTTTCTGTCAACCTTTCACTCAGATCCATGTCAATTTAAAGGCAGATGGTTCTCTTTACCAGGAAAGCATCTAAGATAACAGTCAACTTGTATGTACCCTATTACCTTAATAAACATTCATCTGTAATCATACACTGCTTGGACGTTTTACAGCAGAAAAACAAAAGCGACTTTAATCACTGGCTCCAATGGACTGATACATGTATATTGAAGAAGCTCAATGTCAGCACGTAGTCAGAATTTGTTTTTCGATGTATTGGGAGAGAGAGACGCGATAATATCTTATCTATTTCTATATAAGGGGACATTAGTGAAGTTATTATAGTTCATAGATTTACTCCGTTGGAAATTATCAAAGTAATGAGGAGGGATATGGAGACAGAGAGAGGCTATGCTGTCAATGAAGTCTCTGACTCCATTACACTGTCGTATTTCTAAGGCAATAATCATAGGATACGATAATGGAGGAGATATAGAGGGTGACATTTGTAGACCATCATTCGATATGGATGAATTGTAGGTATTCTGCTTCTGAATGTCTTTGTGCAGTCCGCTTGTATTCTGCCTGATGTAAATTTCCTCCTGCACGTTATTGTGCTATTTTTGTCATTGTGTTTGACGTCTACCTAGTCAGTGGTGGCTGGAGGACTAGACATCTTTCTAAGTTATGTAATAGTGCTATCGGAATGTGATGGGATTTCGAAAGAATCAGCAGTGGTCTTTGACTCTTCGGGGGTATTTCTTATTCATGGAAATTATATGGATTCAGATGCTATAAATCGAAGACTGGAAAACGTGACAGGTAAGCTATACTTTGACAAAAAGGAGTTAAGAGGTAAGGTCTATACCACTTCCTCTAAGTGTTTTGGGAAAACATATCACAATCTCTCACATATGTCTCACAAATCGACTGGAGCTAATATGACTATTTTTACCTACTGACAGTCAACGACAGAAGATCCGTCTTTTCTTTTCTCGATGAATAAGAGGCAGCATTCCTCTGTGAGCTTTTTGTGTGTCTATAATTGGCTGGAGTGACATATCAATAGACAGATTAGATTTACATTTATGTCTGTATGCTTACTTCCCATGCCAGCGTATAGTGTGTGGTGGAGGGTACTCTATACCACTACTAGTAATTCCCTTTCCTGTTACACCCACAAATAGAGAGAATGGGAAGGACTGCCTGTATGCCGCCTTATGAGCGCTAATTTTTCCTATCTTACACTCCTGGAAATGGAAAAAAGAACACATTGACACCGGTGTGTCAGACCCACCATACTTGCTCCGGACACTGCGAGAGGGCTGTACAAGCAATGATCACACGCACGGCACAGCGGACACACCAGGAACCGCGGTGTTGGCCGTCGAATGGCGCTAGCTGCGCAGCATTTGTGCACCGCCGCCGTCAGTGTCAGCCAGTTTGCCGTGGCATACGGAGCTCCATCGCAGTCTTTAACACTGGTAGCATGCCGCGACAGCGTGGACGTGAACCGTATGTGCAGTTGACGGACTTTGAGCGAGGGCGTATAGTGGGCATGCGGGAGGCCGGGTGGACGTACCGCCGAATTGCTCAACAGGTGGGGCGTGAGGTCTCTACAGTACATCGATGTTGTCGCCAGTGGTCGGCGGAAGGTACACGTGCCCGTCGACCTGGGACCGGACCGCAGCGACGCACGGATGCACGCCAAGACCGTAGGATCCTACGCAGTGCCGTAGGGGACCGCACTGCCACTTCCCAGCAAATTAGGGACACTGTTGCTCCTGGGGTATCGGCGAGGACCATTCGCAACCGTCTCCATGAAGCTGGGCTACGGTCCCGCACACCGTTAGGCCGTCTTCCGCTCACGCCCCAACATCGTGCAGCCCGCCTCCAGTGGTGTCGCGACAGGCGTGAATGGAGGGACGAATGGAGACGTGTCGTCTACAGCGATGAGAGTCGCTTCTGCCTTGGTGCCAATGATGGTCGTATGCGTGTTTGGCGCCGTGCAGGTGAGCGCCACAATCAGGACTGCATACGACCGTGGCACACAGGGCCAACACCCGGCATCATGGTGTGGGGAGCGATCTCCTACACTGGCCGTACACCACTGGTGATCGTCGAGGGGACACTGAATAGTGCACGGTACATCCAAACCGTCATCGAACCCATCGTTCTACCATTCCTAGACCGGCAAGGGAACTTGCTGTTCCAACAGGACAATGCACGTCCGCATGTATCCCGTGCCACCCAACGTGCTCTAGAAGGTGTAAGTCAACTACCCTGCCCAGCAAGATCTCCGGATCTGTCCCCCATTGAGCATGTTTGGGACTGGATGAAGCGTCGTCTCACGCGGTCTGCACGTCCAGCACGAACGCTGGTCCAACTGAGGCGCCAGGTGGAAATGGCATGGCAAGCCGTTCCACAGGACTACATCCAGCATCTCTACGATCATGGGAGAATAGCAGCCTGCATTGCTGCGAAAGGTGGATATACACTGTACTAGTGCCGACATTGTGCATGCTCTGTTGCCTGTGTCTATGTGCCTGTGGTTCTGTCAGTGTGATCATGTGATGTATCTGACCCCAGGAATGTGTCAATAAAGTTTCCCCTTCCCGGGACAATGAATTCACGGTGTTCTTATTTCAATTTCCAGGAGTGTATCTTCATAGCCCTTATGCGAAATGTATGTTTGCGGTGGTACAATCTTTCTGTGGTCGGCTTCAAATGTTGGCATTCAATAGTGTTCCTCGAAAAGAACAGCATCTTCCTTCCAGGGACTAACATTTGAGCTATCGAGCGAGTTTAATCTGACTGCTGGAAAAAAAATTACATTCCATGCAAAGTCACTGTCGTGGCCAATTAAATTAATTAGCCTACCAAACTGATATCTACGAAGTGCTGCTGGGCCAGTGGAAGTGAGTGCCAGAGTACCACGGATATAACTCAGGAGTTAGAGCATTAATGAGGAATTTTTCTGTCATGACGATATATTTTAACGAAATTTCAATTTCCCTCCTGCACAAGGTGAGATTACAATAAAATCAGCTATATCACCAAATTTATAAAGTGATATGTAGTATAAACCTGGTACAGACAACTTCTCTGTGCTGTCACCTTAAGAGAGTTTGTATGTGACGAAGCTTTTGGTTACTTTAAGAGAGTTCGGAAGTGAGGAGGCATCTTGTAATAAAGGTAAGTCTTAGCACTTGGTCATGAGCCAAAAACTAGTTTAGTATTCTAGCCCTGTCATTCATGAAGTAGAAAATAGCTGATTGGAACAGATCTTTTTACTTGATGAGAGAATACTTAGAGGAAATATAGCTGATGCCATACAGTTACAGGGTAATGACACTTTAGCGATGTGAGAACACGTCTAATGTCTGATTTCTCCAAAAGTAACTCATACAAAAGGTAGGAATCTCCATTTCAAGACTAATTCGAGGTGTATGGTCTACAGCATCCCTCACTCAGATGGTGTAAAGTGTTGTTGTTGTTATTTTTAGAAAAAAAAAACTGGGGATAGACTGTGGTGTTGCGCCTGCATGTCTTGCAGTGCAAGGTTCTGGGTTGCACGAATGAGTAGATGGCTTCATTCAACCAGAAATCACAGATTAACTTAGCCTTCAGCGACTGGCATATACAAGGAAAAGATTTCGGTCACTGGCTAGTTGGCTCCCGCCCGTAGCTGTGGGGACAAGTCGTCAGGGCAGCACCCACTGCACCTTCTGGGTAGCTGAATAGTAAACTTGCCAGTATGCTCGCAGAAGGCGACAGAAGCATACATGCGTGTTGTGTGACAATATTGAATGTGGTGAATGTTTACACTGGAAATATATACCCTGTCATGTAAAGTGATCGGCAACGGCCTTGCCGCAGTGGATACACCGGTTCCCGTGAGATCACCGAAGTTAAGCGCTGTCGGGCGTGGCCGGCACTTGCATGGGTGACCATCCTGCCACCATGCGCTGTTCCCATTTTTCGGGGTGCACTCAGCCTCGTGATGCCAAATGGGGAGCTACTCGACCGAATAGTAGCGGCTCCGGTCAAAGAAAACCATCATAACGACCGGGAGAGCGGTGTGCTGACCACATGCCCCTCCTATCCACATCCTCAACTGAGGATGACAGGGCGGTCGGATGGTCCCGCTGGGCCACTTGCGACCTGAAGACGGAGTGCATGTAAATTGATCAATTCATTGCTGGGTGGCCATGGTGACACTCTCCCTGATCGCTGATCCTCGGGTACTGCAGACATGCGAATACTATGAGATTGGTGCTTAACTGTCAGTGTGGTTGACACGTCCAGTGCACCTGTTTCTCCATGGTGCGGTGCGGTTGCTAGTCTGGCGGAGGAAGTTGTGCTCCTCGTGATCTTGAGCGTTTGTGATTGGTAGGATTTGTGCAACAGATATGTTTAGTGAAAACGTTGTGGTAGAGAAGGGTTCTTGTGTTGTCAAATGTCGGTGCATACAAGACCTCGAATATATTTAGCACTATAATCTAGATGCAATTTTGATATAAAAAATAAAAGGAAGGGCAGAATGAGACAACATGAACACAGTATACTGAGGAGAGATTGAAACCCCCTTCTGCATGTTTGGAGACTATAGTTCACATGCAAAAACAGGAGGTAGCCTTTTGAGAGACACAGAGTTAGGAAGCGAGTCTGGAATTTCCCTGTCAACGGAATGCCGCCACTTGATGCTCTATGTGGGGCCACTAGGTCAAAGGAGGCCGACATTTGGTCCGTAGTCTGTGGTATTTAGTATCATGACCTGTAACTAGGAGATCGGGCGGGTCTAGACATCCGCAGCACTACCCGGACGGCAGACACACGCGTGGGAGATTCCAAATGGCGGCTACTATACCCCATTTCATCCCATTCCTCAGTGTTTACAGTTATTGTGTCTTAGGAAATGCGGGTGGGGGTGCAGATGTGTCCCACAAACAGATGAAATAAGTAATTTGCATCATTATATTATTGACATAGATTTGAATTTCGTGTTGTCAGATATTTCCTCTCCAGCATGGACTGGACTTTTTCCCGGCAGTTCCTTCTGGGAGGGGCTGAGAGGGAGGTGGCAAGGGTGGGGGTTGGGATGTCCTCTGGTGGTGGCATTGTGCGCTGTCTCAGTCGATCTCTGCATGGAAAGGTTAGCACACACACGAAAATTTTCCAGCAACAAAACACCCCCAATCTGCAGCAGTGTAATTATGTAATTAGGCCATGTAGTTGCTGGACGTGAGCTTTTCCTACCATATAAAGGGAGCCAACCGCTGAAAACTGAATTTTAAAAATAAACATTGTATCCTTTGGTATGTAGTTCAAGCTGGCTTCAATTTCTTGTTATGAGATCTTTCTTGTGCAGCACAGTCTGAGTCTTTTTCGCACCAATTTCGTGATAAGGAGGCATGGGAAGTGGGGGTGGGCAGTGGGGGGCTGGGGGATTTCCCAGTAGCGGTGGTGGTAACTAACTGATCAATTTAATTAATAGTCATGTAATTTGGTATTAAAGATGAGCTTGTATCGGCGATGGGGAGAAGAGAGGTGTTGAGGATTTCCTAGAGGTATGACTGAGTAGAAGGGGGTTGCGAAGGGAGAGGGGTTTCTCATATGGATGGATTATCCCCAGGTGGTCATAAATCAACCCTCAAGTAGTCATAAATCAATTAGCATAACAATAGGTTAAGGCTAGAGGGAGGAGTCATAAGTTAATCAAGTTTGCCCCTGAATGTATACTTGCCTCTGAATGTACGCAACCCACAATGGGGGTGATACCCCCCACATCCCACTAGTGTCGAATCATGGGCAGTTTCAACCTTTACAATACTCCCTGACAGTTTCTACTGGTTCCACAGGCTTCCATAACACATTAATGAAGACTTTCTGCATCTGCCTAGTCTGCTGCATGGCCAAATGTTTAAGGTGCCGCCATAGATAATAATAAAAAGGGTTGAGATTGGCGGAATGTGTAGGCCATAGAACCGGTCCTCCTCTACCTACCTATCTGTAGTCGCAGATACTAACCAGGGCATCTCGAAAACTGAGACTGAAATATGCTGTAGCTCGATCATGCATAAACTACATATATCTTTGTATTTGCAAGTGCACATCTTCCAGTAAGTCTTGGAGTGTATTCTGAATAACGTCCCTGTACAAAGCAACAGTACGACATGCTGACACTATGTGACAGTCACCTTCAGTTCCAGCCCACACATTAATCTTAAACTGAGGCTGATGTCTATTCTGGAACACGAGGCCTGCCATCGGAACGTGTGTGTTGTTTGTGGAAATTTGTTATTCCACCTCTTCCAAATGTTGTCTCACCTGTAAACAAAACTGAGGAGATAAACAACAGACTAGCAGTTTGTGCAACAATTCATTGATGAAATTTTCCTGTGTTGGGTGATGGCAGGCAAAAGACCCTGCACAAACTGAAGGTGATAAGGCTACATGAGTTGAAGTATCTCCACATGAGCTAGGAGATGTTGAAAGGTGGCTACACTGAGCCACAGCGCCAGAGATCGCGCTAGAGAGTATTGTTCCGCCGCCTCCACTGGCAGTGATTATTGAGAACTCGTAGTGGGCAGTGCTTTGGGAGAACTCGTAGTAGTCAGTGCTGAGATGTCGTAGTGAGGAGTGTTTGTTGAGATAAGCTAGTAGGCAGTGCTTGCTGAGATGTGATACTGAAAAGTTCTTGTTGAGATGTGATAGTAGCGAGTCGGTGTGGAGAGATTGTAATGTCTAGAGTGCTTTTCATCAATATAAATTAAGGTAACAAACTACTTTTCTTTTCTTTCTCATTATTTCAATGTCCTGAATAATGCGTCATTACAGGTTCAGTCAACAAAGCATCTGGCTTGTGTTCTTGTATTAGAGTGTAATTCTGGTTTTCTTGAGTAATTATGGTATTTCTATTTTCTTTAATTAATTCAGTATAAATGATATTTAAAATTTCTTGTGTTGTTGAAGAAGAACCGTGCCAGATGCGTACGTTGAGTCATACTTCCACACACAGAGCAGTTACACTTGTACTTTGGTTTCGTAGGTTTTATAGTTGCTGGGGACTTAATTAATTAATTGTGTTAATGAAAATTTCCATTTCATTCTTTGTTGTTGTTCTATGCAGTCAGATTGCGTAATAATACTAGTCAGGGCCAACCGTTACGAGACATCGTAATCGGACAGACAGCTACTAAAGCAATTCTGTTTTAATTAAGCCCCCATGCACGTGGCGACCGCTGCTTCGGATCGTCCCTTGCAATTCTTCTGATTGTAAAAATAGTAGACAGTAGTATTGTTGCAGTACTTTGTAGTTTAGTAATTGTAGTCTATTTTGCATGTGTAGATTTGGTAATTGTCACTCTTCTAATGGTATTTTTTTGCAGAATTTAATTTTGTTATCTTGTATACGGGTTTGACAATTTTGTGCAGTTAGGAAGATTTCAATTGTTCGTTAATCGTGGTTGAGGGAAGCATTTCGTGTGAATGGTATTGTTGGAAATAAAGAGGCATTGTGTGTAATTTTCGTACAGTAACGAGTTTTGTATGTTTTGTAAATGATTACGCGATCAATGAAAAAGGCGAAAATGATGAATAGTGAGAATGACGAAATTGTCGACATGGCGAACTCGCCAACACAGGACAACAGTATGATGAATAATGGAGTTGAAAACAATTTAATAAGTCGGGAAGACAGTCCGGAACCATTTCAAAATTTTTCTCAATCAGGAAATTCACAGAATACGAGATTAACGATAGAAAATTCTGGAATAGCATCGAACACAGATAGCTTTACAGCTATGACGAATGAAACTGGTTTTGCGGGAAATGTTAGGGGCGAAAGGAATTTCCAACCGGCTATTATGGAGCAGTTGATGGGTGCAATATTAAATTTGGGATCACAAATAGGAACAATTAAAACAGAGATAGGAACTTTGGCAACACGGTTAGACTCACAAGGATCTGAATTAAAAACAGAAATAGGAACAATTAAAACCGAGATGGGAACTTTGGGATCTGAATTAAAAACTGATATGGGAACACTGGAAACACGGTTAGATTTACGAATAGGGACATGTTTCAAAAATATGAAAGATGAATTAAAGAAAGAAATTAGGGAAGAAGTACAACCGATTTTGAATTCTCACAATAATAGATTAATTGCAGTGGAGATTAGACAAATGGAACAAGATAGAGAACAGCAAGAAAGAGATCGCGTGGTAGTACAAAATTTTTCAGAGTTAAATTTACAACGTGCACACGATAAGGAAGAAGTATTTGAAAGAATCGAGGAATCCTTACCAAATGACTTAACGCAACAGTGTGAACAGTTAACTACTAAATGTGACAATACCGAAACCCGAGTCGCGACACTTACGGAAGACGTAAACTTATTGGAAAGAGATGAGGAGATTTCAGATAAATTGACAAGTCTTAGTTTAAAGGGGGACAGAGATTCGGATGATACAGCTCCATTGCCATTTGCGGAAACTGAAGAGTACCAGAACATAAATAAACATGTTGAAAATCAAGGAAAATTTAATGAACGCGTTAAAAGGGAAGTTGAGGCATTACGAATGCAAGTCAAACATATTGAAGGCGAAATCGTAGGAAAAGACAGCAAAGGAAATTTAGAATCACAGATAGCAGAGGGCTTTGAAGAAAATAATTTGTTCCATTTACGGGATGCAACAAGAGAGCGCCAGGCGCGCGAACTTGACAATAATCGACATTCAAACTGGGACAGACGCGGTAGGTCTTTTTCGCCACGAGGCGAAAACTTTGACTATAAACACTTTTTGACTGTTCGGAAATTTAAGATCTTCCGCAATTCTAAGAATGACATACATCCATGTGCATGGTTAGATCAATTTACGTACGCACTTCCAGCAAATTGGCCACTAATTCACAAACTGAAATTTATGTGCAGCTATTAAAGTCCTCAGGGGATTCACTATACTAAGTGAATATGTGCAGTAGCGTTCACAGGGCCCCGAGCTGTAGTGGTGCTATTTCCCTGTTAGTTTTCTGCACCGCTACCTACTCTTTTACTATTCTTTGCATCTATAAAAACAACTCTTCTACTATCCATCTATCTAGACAGTAGGTAAAGATTAACCGGATTTGACTGTTTTACCCAAAAGTGACTTTGGAAATTACCGTTTGGACTTACTATATTTTCTGCAGCATTCATTCGTAGTTTAAACGAAATCTTACCTGTTTATCTTCGTGACAATATTACTTCATATGTTGACGATATTCTTATTGCTAAACGTTCTTGGAGTGAGCATAACAAAATTTTGGATTCATTATTACGTATTTTTGCAAGAGTTGGCAATACAGTGAACATGGAAAAATCTGAATTTGGTCGTTCTCAGGTGAAATTTCTCGGTCACATTATTTCTACAGAAGGTATTCTTCCTGATCCAGAGAAACTAGACGCTATTCGTAATTATGCTGTACCTACCACAAAACGTGATGTTCGTAGTTTCCTTGGTGTGTGTAATTTTCTTAGACGCTTTGTTAGATTGAATGATTTGGCCACACCTCGTTTACACATTTCAGTTATGCACATTTTGGTCCCAGAAAATGCTTTCATAAATTACGAGAAAATTGCTACTTCAGTAATATGGAAAAACGTATTCGATCTGTTCTTGCTAAATGCAAATTATGTCAAAAGGCTAAGCCGCCAACAATTTCTCACAGAGCACCGTTGTTTCCTATCATTCCAGAGAAATTAAAGGACATGGCTGCAGTCGATTTGTTCGGCCCAGTGGTTCGTTCTACTAATGGTTTTGCGTACATTTTCGTAGCAGTGGAATTGACATCAAAATATGTGTGTTTTACACCTTTACGCAAAGCAACAGCTCGTTCAGTATCTAATGCTTTCATCAAACATTTTCTTAAAGAAGTTGGTCATGTTGATAAGGTTATATCAGATAATGGCTCACAGTTTCGTTCTAACATCTGGCTTCGTACTCTACGGCGTCGTAAAAGTAAACCAATCTTCATTTCACTTTTTTGCCCTCAATCTAACGCTTCAGAAAGATGGATGAAGGAAATCAATAAATTGTGCCGTCTTTATTGTCATCAGAATCACAGAACTTGGGATCAGTATCTTCATATTTTTCAAAACATTCTGAATGAACTTCCTAATGACTCAACTTCTTTACCGCCTCTATTGATATTAAAAAATAAAGTACCAACAAATCGCATTTCTGAAATAGTTCCTTTTCCGCCTTCACGGAAACTGCGGCATTCTGAAGTTGTGAACCTGGCTCTGCAAAATATTGCATCTGCGGCTGCTAGAAGAGAGAAATCAGCTAAGCGTCCTGGTCGTTTAAAAACTTTGTCAGTTGGTCAGAAGGTATTAATTAAGTCCCACCGTTTGTCTCATAAAGGAAAAGGCTTGTGTCACAAATTTTTTCTGCTTTATAACGGTCCATATAGGGTTCGCAAAATCATTCATGATAACACTGTTGAAGTAGAAACTCTTAAATCTCGACGCTCCAAGGGAATACATCACATATCGAACGTAAAAATTTTTGTGGAATGACATACTTTTGAGAAACCAACAGTTATACTTAAACATGCGGAGAATACAAGGATACCGTGCTGTGTTTTGGCGGCGGCACATACTCAAAGCAACAGTCAGTTTGCGCGCCGCACAGGGCAGTCGTTGACCGCAATCACTTTCTACGTCACGCGTCTACAGCTGATCGAGCGCTCAGTGCGAATGCACTGACAGACGTAAGCAAATACACAGTCTAATTTCTCCGACTATATTCTGTATAAAGCTATTGTGACTTTATAAATTATGTTATTAACGTTCAGTATTTTTCAGGATACGGTTGTGTAAAATATTTAAGACCTTCAGGTAAATTCTGTGCGTGTCCGACGTTAAGACGACTTGCTATGGAGAAAATTTCAGGAAGAATGTAATTTAAAAAAAAAAAAAAAGTAATAAACTAAAAAAGGGTAACTATTAATTGAGTTTATTTTTCAGGTAACATAATTCCACTTAGGTACGTATTTTAGACGTAGTTTGCTGCTTGCGATTACGTGATTCATACTTTGTGCTAATTTCATGTTCTATGAATTTACTAGTGAAGCGACGTGCTTGTGTACATTTACTGATTTTGACAATTATTGATTAATGAACAGTGTTATTACTTATGTATATTGTGCAGCGCTTGGCTGCTATGCTTTTTCACTGATGTCATATTTTTTTTATTATGTGCCTGCTGTGCTTATTTATTTAAATTGTAATTGACAACTGATTAATTGTGCTGACTGTGGTTATGTATGTAAGATATACTTTGTGATTTATCTGCTTGCGCCTTCATATTTACTTATTAAGGTTACGTATGAACATTTATTTGCTTATTCTGATATGATGCTAATGACCTGCTTATTATGTTAGATAACATATTTGCTGCCTTTCGTATGGATTGCATATTTACACATTTCTGTTTTGTTGTCATAACTACTCTTTAATTTAGAATATAGAAATGCTGATATACTGTGTACGGACATAGAGTTTAGGTTACACTGTGGTATTAATTATAGATTGTTTGCTTGGCAGAGCCTCGTTGTAGGAATTGTGCTGCATCCACTTGTTGACATTCTGTTCTCTACTGGTATATTTACTCGCTATTGCATGTTTTGCTTACGCTCAGTGCTTTATATATTTAAGATAAGAAAATGAACTGCTATAATTCGACGAACGACATTAGTACGAGAAACTTCATAGAAGTCACATGAGCTGGAGGTTTTATGGAAGCTGTATAAATTTATGCTAATAGGAAGGAAGCTAACGACGTGACATACCAACACTAGGTTTAGACCATTGACAGTTATTACACTGCATTCTTCGTGAGCAATTGAAATAGGAAGTGACACTTGACACAAGAAATACTCCACATGTTTGCTTCTGCCATGATTCTTGAAGTGGTGTACACACTGTGAAATATTATGATCATTCACACTCCGTAATCGTAATTAATTACTGAGAGTTATTCGAACTAAGTCTGTTAGAGGTCATGTACGCATTTCTTTTATTTAATGATGGACAAGGGAAACAAAATGTATCTTATAATTTATAAAGAGTAGCAGATTTGGATCAGATGGATTACACGAGAGGTTGTGTGTTGACATTGTGTCTTCGGATTGTATGAGATGATGAATTGAGGTTTGCATTAGGATTTTGTCTGCACTTGTTCGAGGAGACTGACTAGAGGAAAGAGTTGTTATGGAAGTGAAATGATATTGGTGCTGAGGTTTATATATATCGACGTATTGAAGAGGTATGATTGAGGTATTGAGATTATGTGAAGTTGATGATTATTGGAGTTTTCGTGGACAAGAGGTAAGGTAAATGATATTGATGATCGACGTATTGAAGAGATATTATTGAAGTATTGAGATTATGTGATGCTGATGTTTATTGGAGTTTTGGTGGATAAGAGGTGAAGTAAGTGAGGAGCATATTTTTTTTTCTTCGTTGGTCTATATGGAACAAGGAGGATAAAGATGGCAGACTAGAACACTCAAGTAGAAGGAAGATTGTCTACACACACACTTTGTCAAATCACTAAGCAGTATATACTTTTTTTTGAGAGAGGAAGTATTTGCATATCTTGGCTCACTGACAGTTGTTCAGCAACAGTACATTTGATCTGGCTTGGCAAACATTGGTCTTGACATGATGACTATGACGTTGACTAACTATTATTGACTGTTATACATTGCTGCCACTACTACTTGATACACATGATGAACATAAAATTTTGACAGAATTACATTTACACAGTTAACACTATTCAACTACACAGGAGCACTAAATGTGGATGAAAGATGAGTGAGTGTGTTTTGTGTGTTTTCCTTTCCCTATCCCAAATTGGTACCAACCTATCTCCTAAATATTATTTTGCTTGTTTGTTGTGGCTTCCACTGACACCCATAAATATTATAGGTTTACTGCTATTTGTGTATTGTAATAGTTAATAGGACAATTATCTGATATCATTTGTGTGTTTGTTATGATTTGTAAGTTTAGTGTAAAAGCATTGTATGTGTATTCAAACTATTGTTCATGCCTGAACTGTCTGATTAGTGATGGTGCTGCACTTTTCAACATGATGTGTGACATTTAGTCATGTTTAATTTCTGCTGATGAACAGTGTGATTAGTGAAAGTGAATATTATGGACTGCGGTCAGCACCTGTTCAACATTGCTGGGTGCCACTGATGGACTGTTTCTACTGAAAAGATGTCACCTGTTGCTGTCTGCACCTGCTCAACATTGCTGGGTGCCACTGATGGACTGCTTCTACTGAAAAGATGTCACCTGTTGATGTTTGCACCTGCACAACAATGCTGGGTGCCACTGATGGACTGCTTCTACTGAAAAGATGTCACCTGTTGCAGTGTGCACCTGCTCAACATTGCTGGTGCCACTAATGGAACTGCTTATACTGAAATGGTGTTACTTGTTGGTGTCTGCACCTGCTCAACATTGCTGGGTGCCACTGATGGACTGCTTCTACCGAAATGATGTCACTTGTTGGTGTCGGCACCTGCTCAACATTGCTGGGTGCCACTGATGGACTGCTTCTACTGAAAAGATGTCACCTGTTGCTGTGTGCACCTGCTCAACATTGCTGGTGCCACTAATGGAACTGCTTATACTGAAATGGTGTTACTTGTTGGTGTCTGCACCTATTCATCATTACTGGGTGCCACTGATGGACTGTTTCTACTGAAAAAATGTCACTTGTTGGTTTTTGCACCTGTTGACCATTGCTGGATGCTACTGCTGGAACTGTCAACTACTTGTTTCTTGGGCTATGGAAAGCGTTTATGTGAATATTTGTATAAACTGATTTTTTGTGTATTACTGTTTGTGAAAAGTTATGAGACTCTTACCTGCACATATTCGTCATTGCTGACGCTATTGATTGAACTGTTTAACCACATAATATTGTGTAAACTATTATGTAAAGTCACATGTATGAAAGAATTTGTATTGCTTACTGTATTCTATATATTAGGTTATTGAAAGGTCAGTGCAAAGCCAAAATTTTAGCTAATATGTGATATTTACGTATTAATATTGTCTTTTATTATTGTCTGTATTTTTTTGTGACGAATTTGGTGGTATTTTCACCACCAATGCTGGCAAAAATACCATCAAATTCTAGCCTGTGGAGGAAGGGCATATGAAAGGTGGCTACACTGAGCCACAGCGCCAGAGATCGCGCTAGAGAGTATTGTTCCGCCGCCTCCACTGGCAGTGATTATTGAGAACTCGTAGTGGGCAGTGCTTTGGGAGAACTCGTAGTAGTCAGTGCTGAGATGTCGTAGTGAGGAGTGTTTGTTGAGATAAGCTAGTAGGCAGTGCTTGCTGAGATGTGATACTGAAAAGTTCTTGTTGAGATGTGATAGTAGCGAGTCGGTGTGGAGAGATTGTAATGTCTAGAGTGCTTTTCATCAATATAAATTAAGGTAACAAACTACTTTTCTTTTCTTTCTCATTATTTCAATGTCCTGAATAATGCGTCATTACAGGTTCAGTCAACAAAGCATCTGGCTTGCGTTCTTGTATTAGATTGTAATTCTGGTTTTCTTGAGTAATTATGGTATTTCTATTTTCTTTAATTAATTCAGTATAAATGATATTTAAAATTTCTTGTGTTGTTGAAGAAGAACCGTGCCAGATGCGTACGTTGAGTCATACTTCCACACACAGAGCAGTTACACTTGTGCTTTGGTTTCGTAGGTTTTATAGTTGCTGGGGACTTAATTAATTAATTGTGTTAATGAAAATTTCCATTTCATTCTTTGTTGTTGTTCTATGCAGTCAGATTGCGTAATAATACTAGTCAGGGCCAACCGTTACGAGACTTCGTAATCGGACAGACTGCTACTAAAGCAAAAAATTAAAATTATTTGCATTATATTTTAATTAAGCCCCCATGCAATGTACCGCATGCCAAGGCAGCATGTCTGTCTAGTTTTCGACAGGGCGTACAACGTGCTCTTCCTAGTCTGGCATATGAGCAACATGTGGTCTTCCTCAGCCAATAGTCTGTGCTGCAACAGTTCCTGTCTAGGCGATGCGTCGATACACTACAACAAAGGATGGATGACTCGACTGTCTTCGTTCTCATACAGCTGTGCATTCACGCAGGTGTACAAGAAAATCATTTCTACCTGCCCACAAAATGAATAGCCTGCCTTGTTTGGATGGAGCTCTCTCAAAAATAATTCAAATAGCTCTGAGCACTATAGGACTTAACTTCTGAGGTCATCAGTCCCCTAGAACTTAGAACTACTTAAACCTAACTAACGTAAGGACATCACACACATCCATGCCCGAGGCAGGATTGGAACCTGCGACCGTAGCGGTCGCGCGGTTCCAGACTATAGCGCCTAGAACCGCTCGGCCACCCCGGCCGGCTGCTCTCTCAATTAACTCACTACCTATAGTACACGTACACAGCATATCCAGACACTCCGGGATGATGATGGCATTGAAACAGAGGATGACACGCGTAAAGCTGAAATACTAAACACCTTTTTCCAAAGCTGTTTCACAGGGGAAGACCGCACTGCAGTTCCTTCTCTAAATCCTCGCACAAACGAAAAAATGGCTGACATCGAAATAAGTGTCCAAGGAATAGAAAACAACTGGAATCACTCAACAGAGGAAAGTCCACTGGACCTGACGGAATACCAATTCGATTCTACACAGATTACGCGAAAGAACTTGCCCCCCTTCTGACAGCCGTGTACCGCAAGTCTCTAGAGGAAGAGAAGGTTCCAAATGATTGGAAAAGAGCACAGGTAGTCCCAGTCTTCAAGAAGGGTCGTCGAGCAGATGCGCAAAACTATAGACCTATATCTCTGACGTCGATCTGTTGTAGAATTTTAGAACATGTTTTTTGCTCGAGTATCATGTCGTTTTTGGAAACCAAGAATCTACTCTGTAGGAATCAACATGGATTCCGGAAACAGCGATCGTGTGAGACCCAACTCGCTTTACTTGTTCATGAGACCCAGAAAATATTAGATACAGGCTCCCAGGTAGGTGCTATTTTCCTTGACTTCCGGAAGGCTTTCGATACAGTCCGCACTGTCGCCTGATAAACAAAGTAAGAGCCTACGGAATATCAGACCAGCTGTGTGGCTGGATTGAAGAGTTTTTAGCAAACAGAACACAGCATGTTGTTATCAATGGAGAGACGTCTACAGACGTTAAAGTAACCTCTGGCGTGCCACAGGGGAGTGTTATGGGACCATTGCTTTTCACAATATATATAAATGACCTAGTAGATAGTGACGGAAGTTCCATACGGCTTTTCGCGGATGATGCTGTAGTATACAGAGAAGTTGCAGCATTAGAAAATTGTAGCGAAATGCAGGAAGATCTGCAGCGGATAGGCACTTGGTGCAGGGAGTGGCAACTGACCCTTAACATAGACAAATGTAATGTATTGCGAATACATAGAAAGAAGGATCCTTTATTGTATGATTATATGATAGCGGAACAAACACTGGTAGCAGTTACTTCTGTAATATATCTGGGAGTATGCGTGTGGAACGATTTGAAGAGGAATGATCATATAAAATTAATTGTTGGTAAGGCGGGTACCAGGCTGATATTCATTGGGAGAGTCCTTAGAAAATGTAGTCCATCAACAAAGGAGGTGGCTTACAAAACACTCGTTCGACCTATACTTGAGTATTGCTCAACAGTGTGGGATCCGTACCAGATCGGGTTGACGGAGGAGATAGAGAAGATCCGAAGAAGAGCGGCGCGTTTAATCACAGGCTTATTTGGTAAGCGTGATAGCGTTACGGAGATGTTTAGCAAACTCAAGTGGCAGACTCTGCAAGAGAGGCGCTCTGCATCGCTGTGTAGCTTGCTCGCCAGGTTTTGAGAGGGTGCGTTTCTGGATGAGGTATCGAATATATTGCTTCCCCTACTTATACCTCCCGAGGAGATCAAGAATGTAAAATTAGAGAGATTCGAGCGCGCACGGAGGCTTTCAGACAGTCGTTCTTCCCGCGAACCATACGCGACTGGAACAGAAAAGGGAGGTAATGACAGTGGCACGTAAAGTGCCCTCCGCCACACACCGTTGGGTGGCTTGCGGAGTATAAATGTAGATGTAGATGTAGATGCAGACACGTTTAAGACAGAGGAATGGCGAATGAAAACAAGAGTCTCTGGTAATACAACACGATATAGGATACAATTGGTCAAACGGGTGATTAGATAAGTGAAGTTATTGGGTTGTACGTGGAAAACCGTTGGTCACCGGTAACAACAAGAAAGGTTGTCGTACATATGCTCATATCAACTTTTCTTCTTGTTTTGGTGTTGACTCAGGGATCGAGAGGGGGCTGCACGATCCGTTACAGCCATGCGAAGATGCCTGTCATCTCGACTGCTAGTGATACGAGGCCGTTGGGATCCAGCACGGCGTTCCGTATTACCCTCCTGAACCCACCGATTCCATATTCTGCTAACAGTCATTGGATCTCGACCAACGCGAGCAGCAATGTCGCGATACGATAAACCGCAATCGCGATAGGCTACAATCCGACCTTTATCAAAGTCGGAAACGTGATGGTACGCATTTCTCCTGCTTACACGAGGCATCACAACAACGTTTCACCAGGCAACGCCGGTCAACTGCTGTTTGTGCATGGGAAATTGGTTGGAAACTTTCCTCATGTCAGCACGTTGTAGTTGTCGCCACCATCGCCAGCATTGTGTGAATGCTCTGAAAAGCTAATCATTTGCATATCACAGCATCTTCTTCGTGTCGGTTAAATTTTGCGTCTGTAGCACGTCATCTTCGTGGTGTAGCAATTTTAATGGCCAGTAGTGTACATGAATTGTATTCGCAGTTGTGAATATGGGCAACCAGAAGCTGTTTAACGGAATGACGGCAATGAAAATTTACAGCTGACCGTGACTCGAACCCGGATTTCCCTCCTATCGCCAGCGTTCCCCTTACAATTAGGCTATCCGAGCAAGACCCACGGCTAGACTCAAACACCTAGATGTCGTCGTCAGTGTGTCTACAGCCTGTACACGTATATCCATTATGAATGTTCCCGCACAGGAGAGAGATTTTAGTTGAAAATCGTCTGCTCGGTGACGACGGATGAATAAGATAATGCAGTTCTTGTGTTGTTCGGAAATACGGTGCAATGTCCCATACTACAGCAACTACCGCCGTTATGAAACACATGAAATGTATGCCGACTTGCGAATATGGGCAAGCGTCAGCTTCGTAATGGGATGACGATGAAGATTTGCTTCTGACTGGATAACTAAGCTGGATTTGCAGCTTATCGCAAGCTGTCGCCTTACCATTAGGCTATCCGATCACAACCCACAACTACAATTAAGCATCTACATGTCGTCAACAATCTGTCTACAACCTCTACTCATACATCTACGAGGGCGGTTCAGAAAGTAACCTCCGATTGCTCACAGTGCGGGTTGTGGGGGGAGTAGCGACGCCATCTGTGCGTTCACGCACTCAACAGGTCAGTCGGCATCAAGCCGTGGTCGAGTGAACGTCGTACCTGCGCTAGTTTAGTTTTTGTGGCAGTTTGAAATGTGTGCTGCAATAGAAAACCCCGCCAAATGTGAAGTGCGTGCTGTCATAAGGTTTTTTACAGCCAAAGGATATTCTGCAGCAGCTATTCATCGTGAGCTTTGTGCCGTGTACGGACCAAGAGTTATGAGTGAAGGAGTTGTCCATGAATGGGTACGTTTATTTAAAAGTGGACGAGAAAACGTTCATGATGAAGAGAGGAGTGGTAGACCATCATTGGTGACTGACGAACTCGTTCAGACAGTTGATGCAAAAGTTCGTGAAAATCGACGTTTCTCAATGTCGGAGTTGTCTACTGGTTTTCCACAGATTTCTAAGACTCTCTTGTACGAGATAGTGACAGCAAGATTGGGTTACCGTAAGTTCTGTGCACGATGAGTGCCCAAAATTCTTACCGACCACCACAAATCTCAAAGAATGGCCTCTGCATTAGACTTTCTGTCACGTTATGAGGACGAAGGAGAACCATTGTTAAACAGAATCGCGACCGGTGACGAAACCTGGATTAAGTACGTGAACCCTGAGACAAAAGAACAATCAAAGATGTGGGCACATTCAAATTCGCCTACCAAACCAAGAAAAGCCTCGCAAGATTTTTCTGCCAGAAAAACTGATGGAAACGGTGTTTTGGGATGCCAAAGGGGTGTTGTTGGTTGAATTCATGGAACGTGGTACGACCATTAATCAAGACGTGTACTGTGAAACAATAAAAAAGTTACGACGGGCTATACAGAACAAACGCCGTGGTATGCTGACTTCCGGTATCGTTTTTTTGCACGATAACGCTCGTCCTCACTCTGCTCGCAGAACAACGGCCCTTCTTGAGTCCTTCAAGTGGGACGTTATCAACCATCCACCTTACAGCCCAGACCTGGCGCCAAGTGATTATCACCTCTTCATGCATTTGAAGAAATGGCTCGGGTCACAGCGGTTTGATGACGTCGAAGAGCTCAAAGAAGCGGTCACAGGCTGGCTCCAGGCACAAGCGGGTGATTTTTATGCAGAAGGAATTTCAAAGCTTGTGAAGAGATACGATAAGTGCCTCAATCGCTATGGAGACTATGTAGAAAAATAGTGCAAAGATGTAGTTGTAAGATGTATATATTAAAATATTTTTATTTAAATTGGTGTATTTTTTTAAATCAACCGGAGGTTACTTTCTGAACGGCCCTCGTATTATGTTATATTCATGTACGGGGAAGACTTTGTACTTGAAAGTCTCTTGTTCGGTGTCGGTGACGAGCGGGAAATCAGGGTTCGAGTCCCTGTCCAGAACTTATTTCCATTCTCATCATTCCATCGTACAGTTGATGGTATGTGTGTAAAGTGTATATTACGGGAAATTTTGCTACGCGGCCGAGCGCGGCCAGCGATAATACAGAAGTGGCTGCAGGAGTCGGCTATATTCTCTCTGGATCGAGCAACGCTTACTCAATTGGAAAGCTTTATGAACTCAAAAGATTTTCTTCAGATTACTTCCACTTCTACATCTACATCTACATCTACATCTACATGATTACTCTGCTATTCACATTTAAGTGCTTGGCAGAGGGTTCATCGAACCACAATCATACTATCTCTCTACCATTCCACTCCCGAACAGCGCGCGGGAAAAACGAACACCTAAACCTTTCTGTTCGAGCTCTGATTTCTCTTATTTTATTTTGATGATCATTCCTACCTATGTAGGTTGGGCTTAACAAAATATTTTCGCATTCGGAAGAGAAAGTTGGTGACTGAAATTTCGTAAATAGATCTCGCCGCGACGAAAAACGTCTTTGCTTTAATGACTTCCATCCCAACTCGCGTATCATATCTGACACACTCTCTCCCCTATTACTTGATAATACAAAACGAGCTGCCCTTTTTTGCACCCTTTCGATGTCCTCCGTCAACTACACCTGGTAAGGATCCCACACCGCGCAGCAATATTCTAACAGAGGACGAACGAGTGTGGTGTAAGCCGTCTCTTTAGTGGACTTGTTGCATCTTCTAAGTGTTCTGCCAATGAAACGCAACCTTTGGCTCGCCTTCCCCACAATATTATCTATGTGGTCTTTCCAACTGAAGTTGTTCGTAATTTTAACACACAGGTACTTAGTTGAATTGACAGCCTTGAGAATTGTACTATTTATCGAGTAATCGAATTCCAACGGATATCTTTTGGAACTCATGTGGATCACCTCACACTTTTCGTTATTTAACGTCAACTGCCACCTGCCACACCATACAGCAATCTTTTCTAAATCGCTTTGCAACTAATACTGGTCTTCGGATGACCTTACTAGACGGTAAATTACAGCATCATCTGCAAACAACCTAAGAGAACTGCTCAGATTGTCACCCAGGTCATTTATATAGATAAGGAACAGCAGAGGTCCCAGAACGCTACCCTGGGGAACACCTGATATCACTGCGGTTTTACTCGATGACTTTCCGTCTATTACTACGAACTGCAACCTTCCTGACAGGAAATCACGAATCCAGTCGCACAACTGAGACGATACCCCATAGGCCCGCAGCTTGATTAGAAGTCGCTTGTGAGGAACGGTGTCAAAAGCTTTCCGGAAATCTAGAAATACGGAATCAATTTGAGATCCCCTGTCGATAGCGGCCATTACTTCGTGCGAATAAAGAGCTAGCTGCGTTTCACAAGAACGATGTTTTCTGAAACCATACTGATTACGTATCAATAGATCGTTCCCTTCGAGGTGATTCATAATGTTTGAATACAGTATATGCTCCAAAACCCTACTGCAAACCGACGTCAATGATATAGGTCTGTAGTTCGATGGATTACTCCTACTATCCTTCTTAAACACTGGTGCGACCTGCGCAATTTTTCAATCTGTAGGTACAGATCTATCGGTGAGCGAGCGGTTGTATATAATTGCTAAGTAGGGAGCTATTGTATCAGCGTAATCTGAAAGGCACCTAATCGGTATACAATCTGGACCTCAAGACTTGCCCGTATCAAGCGATTTGAGTTGCTTCGCAACCCCTAAGGTATCTACTTCTAAGAAACTCATGCTAGCAGCGGTTCGTGTTTCAAATTCTGGAATATTCCATTCGTATTCCCTGGTGAAGGAATTTCGGAAAACTGCGTTCAGTAACTTCGCTTTAGAGTCACAGTCGTCGGTAACAGTACCATCGGCACTGCGCAGCGGAAGTATTTACTGCGTTTTGCCGCTTGTGTACTTTACATACGACCAGAATTTCTTCGGATTTTCTACCAAATTTCGAGACAATGTTTCGTTGTGGAACCTATTAAAGGCATCTCGCATTGAAGTCCGCACCAAATTTCGCGCGTCTGTAAATTTTAGCCAATCTTCGGGATTTCGCGTTCTTCTGAACTTCGCATGCTTTTTCCGTTACCTCTGCAACAGCGTTCGGACCTGTTTTGTGTACCATGGGGGATCAGTTCCATCTCTTACCAATTTATGAGGTATGAATCTCTCAATTGCTGTTGCTACTCTATCTTTGAATTTGAGTCACATCTCGTCTACATTTGCATAGTCAGTTCGGAAGGAATGGAAAATGGTTCAAATGGCTCTGAGCACTATGGGACACGACTGGTGTGGTCATCAGTCCCCTAGAACTTAAACTACTTAAACCTAACTAACCTAAGGACATCATTCACACCCATGCCCGAGGCAGGATTCGAACCTGCGACCGTAGCAGCAGCGCAGCTCCGGACTGGAGCGCCTAGAACCGCACGGCCACCGCGGCCGGCGGAAGGAATGGAGATCGTCTTAAAGAAGAAGTTCTAATTTATCAATTACGGGGCGAGAATCTACTCGTTGTGTTAAACGATACTAAAGTCGTGAACTGTGGAAATTCTTAAAATATGTAAGTATCTACAAAATGGTTCAAATGGCTCTGAGCACTATGGGACGTAATATGTGAGGGCATCAGTCCCTTAGAGCTTAGAACTATTTAAACCTAATTAACCTAAGGACATCACACACATCCATGTCCGAAGCAGGATTCGAACATGCGACCGTAGCTGTCGCGCGGTTCCAGACCGAAGCGCCTAGAACCGCTCGGCCACGCCGGCCGTCAAGTATCTACATCAACACAGGTACTTTCAGTGAATTTCTCGATAATTATTGAGCCGTATTTCACGTACAAGGAACATTCTCGACGTCAGATACAGCGAGCTATGAAGGCTGACTGACTGGTCGAATCCTGCAAGGCGGTCCCAGCGCTTCACATAAACTTTTTAAAAAAGGAATTGCATTTTAATGTACAAAATAGCCAGATTACCCGATAATCCTACACGCTGAGCTTCGTCACAGCGCATTAGGCGAAATTCCTAATTCTTAAATCACACGCAGCATTTCACCCTATGGGGAGCCATTCACCGAGAAATGATATTAGCAAGGTTTTGGAGATTCTTTGGCAGATACGTTATGCAGTTTTGCTGTTTACAGGATTATAAGACCTAACGACATTCACATTTGTCTGGTCTTCAAGACACAGATTCAGCAGCAGGTGGAAGACGAAGACATTGAATTGCTTGCGAAAAAATTGAGAAATCTAGTCAAAGTTAACTAACATTATTAATTCAACTTAATCTGCTTCTCATCTGATATACTATAATCACAGATGCCAACTGTACCACCAACCTTTACAGACATTCAGTTGTTTTTTTCTTTTTTTTAACTTGTCAGCAAGCATTCAATTACAGGGAGATTTTTTCCACCGTATACAAACTCTTGGGATTGATCGATGAGAGGACACGGAACAAAAAAGGCCAATGTACTTATGTCCGGAAATTCATGGTTTCCATGCTAGTGACAATTTATTCAGTCATACATTGTTATAGACACTGCGGTCTAATACGCACCGTACAATGCAGCCGCATTACAGTGTTGTTGTGGTCTTCAGTCCAGAGACTGGTTTGATGCAGCTCTCCATGCTACTCTGTCCTGTGCAAGATTCTTCATCTCCAAGTAACTACTGAACCTATATCCTTCTGAATCTGTTTAGTGTATTCATCTCTTGGTCTCCCTCTACGATTTTTACCGTCCATGCTTCCCTCCAGTACTAAATTGGTGATCCCTTGATGCCTCAGAACATGTCTTACCAATCGATCCCTTCTTCTAGTCAAGTTGTGCCACAAATTGCTTTTCTCTCGAATTCTCTTCAGTACCTCCTCATTAGTTACGTAATCTACCCATTTGATCTTGAGCATTCTTCTGTAGCACCACATTTCGAAAGCTTCTATTCTCTTCTTGTCCAAACTATTTATCGTCCATGTTTCACTTGCATACGTGGTTACACTCCACACAAATACTTTCGGAAAAGACTTCCTGACACTTAAATTTATACTCGATGTTAACAAATTTTTCTTCTTCAGAAACACTTCCTTGCCATTGCCAGTCTACATTTTATATCCTCGCTACTACGATCATCATGATCTAAATCCCTCAGCATCAACTAATTTAATTCGACTACATTTCATTATCCTCATTTTGCTTTTGTTGATGTTCATCTTTCATCCTCCTTTCAAGACCCTGTCCATTCCGTTCAACTGATCTTCCAGGTCCTTTTCTGTCTCCGACAGAACTACAGCGTCATCGGCAAACCTCAAAGTTTTTATTTCTTCTCCTTGGATTTTAATTCCTACTCCAAATTTTTCTTTTGTTTCCTTTACTGCTTGCTCAATACACAAATTAAATAACATCAGTGATAGGCTACAACCCTGTTTCACTCCCTTTCCAAACACTGTTTCCCTTTCATGCCCCTCGACTATTATAACTGCCATCTGGATTCTCTACAAATTGTAAACATCCTTTCGCCCCCAGTATTTTACCCCTGCCACCTTCACAATTTCAAAGTGAGTATTCCAGTCAACATTGTGAAAAGCTTTTTCTAAGTCTACAAATCATAGAAACGTAGGTTTGCCTTTCCTTAATCTATCTTCCAACATTTCTACGAAATCCAAAGTGATCTTCCACGAGGTCGGCTTCTACTAGTTTTTCCATTTGTCTATAAAGAATTCGTGTTAGTATTTTGCAGCCGTGACTTATTAAACTGATTCTTCGGTAATTTTCACACCTGTCAACACCTGCTTTCTTTGGGATTGGAATTATTACATTCTTCTTGAATATGAGGGTACTTCGTATGTCTCATACATCTTGCTCACCAGATGGTAGAGTTTTGTCATGACTGGCTCTCCCAAGGCCATCAGTAGTTCTAATGGAATGTTGTCTACTCCCAGGGCCTTGTTTCGACTTAGGTCTCTCAGTGCTCTGTCAAATTCTTCACGCAGTATCATATCTCCCACTTCATCTTCCTCTACATCCTCTTCCATTTAAATAATATTGTCCTCAAGTACATCGCCATTGTATAGACCCCCTAAATACTTCTTCCACCTTTCTGCTTTCCGTTCTTTGCTTAGAACTGCTTTTCCAGATGAGCTCTTGATATTCATACAAGCGGTTCTCTTTCCTCCAAAGGTCTCTTTAATTTTCCTTTAGGCAGTATCTATCTTACCCATAGTAATATGCGCCTCTGCTTCCTTACATTTGTCCTCTAGCCATCCCTGCTTTGCCATTTTGCACTTCCTGACGATCTCATTTTTGAGACGTTTGTTTTCCTTTCTGACTGCTTCATTTACTGCATTTTTATATTTTCTCCTTTCATCAATTAAATTCAATATCTCTTCCGTTACCCAAGGATATCTATTAGTCCTCGTCTTTTTACCTACTTGATCCTCTGCTCCCTTCACGATTTCATGACTCAGAGCTACACATTCTTCTTCTACTGTATTTCTTTCCCCCGTTCTTGTCAATCTTTCGCTAATGCTCTCTGTGAAACTCTCTACAATCTCTGGTTCTCTCAGTTTATCCAGGTCCCATCTCCTTAAATTAACACCTTAAATTCCCAAGTTTTTGCAGTTGCTTCAGTTTTAGTCTACAGTTCATAACCAATAGATTGTGGTCAGAGTCCACAACTGCCCCTGGAAATGTCTTGCAGTTTAAAACCTGGTTCCTAAATCTCTGGCTTACCATTATACAATCTACCTGAAATCTTCCATTGTCTCCAGGCCTCTTCCACGTATACAACCTTTTTCATGATTCTTAAACGAAGTGTTAGCTATGATTAAGTTATTCTCTGTGCAAAATTCTACCCGGAGGCATCGTCTTTCATTCCTTACCCCCATTCCATATTCACCTACTACTTTTCCTACTATCGAATTCCAATCCCCCATTACTGTTAAAGTTTTGTCTCCCTATGTGAATAATTTCTTTTATCTCATCGTATCTTCTTCATCTGTGGAGCTAGTTGGCATGTAACTTGTACTACTGAGGTAGGCGTAGGCTTCGTGTCTATCTTGGCTACACTAATGCGTTCACTATGCTATTCGTAGTAGCTTATCCTCGCTCCTATTTTCTTATTCATTATTAAACCTACTGCTGCATTACCCCATTTGATTTTGTGTTTATAACCCTGTATTCAGCAGACCAGAAGTTTTGTTCCTCCTGACACCGAACTTCACTAATTCCCACTGTATGTAACTTTAATCTATCCATTTCTCTTTTTAAATTTTCTAACCTAACTGCATGATTAAGGGAGCTGACATTCCATGCTCAGATCCGTAGAGCGCCAGTTTTCTTTCTCCTGATAACGCCCGGAGATATGCATCGGGGACTATTTTACCTCAGGAATATTTTACCCAAGAGGACCAATCATCATTTAACCATACAGTAAAGTTGCATGCCCTCGGGAAAAATGACGGCTGTGGTTTCCCCTTGCTTTCAGCCGTTCGCAGTACCAGCACAGCAAGGCCGTTTTGGTTAATGTTACAATGCCAGATCAGTCAATCATCCAGACTGTTGCCCCTGCAACTACATAAAGCTTCAGGAACCACACGTTTGTCTGGCCTCTCAACAGATACCCCTCCGTTATGGCTGCACCTACGGTATGGCTATCTGTATCGCTGAGGGACGCCTTCCCACCAACGGCAAAGGTCAATTGTTCATGGGGTGGGAGGGGGGGTGGGGAGGAGGGGAGGGACAGTTACTGTACGTATTGAAAATGGTTTCCATGTGCCTGAACGTTTGCGTGTACGCGCCGTAGCATGTTCTTTCTCACAGTCACATCGGCCAGGCTGCATCTAAACAGTGTCAAAGGCAGCATCAATGCGCTGTTCCAGTGTCTCCAAATCTGGAAAGGGCTCTGCATTCAGGACACTTTTGGGATGGCCCCATAACCAGAAATCACATGGGGGTTCTGCATGCTATCGCCGGCCGTGGTGGCCGTGCGGTTCTAGGCGCTCCAGTCCGGAGCCGCGCTACTGCTACGGTCGCCGGTTCGAATCCTGCCTCGGGCATTTATGTGTATGATGTCCTTAGGGTAGTTAGGTTTAAGTAGTTCTAAGTTCTAGGGGACTGATGACCACAGCAGTCGAGTCCCATAGTGCTCAGAGCCATTTGTACCATTTGCATGCTATCGTCAGATGACTGTTATGAAAGCTGGAGACTCCACTCCGCATAAAGGTGACCTCGTTTGTGAATAGGATGGATGTCACGAATCCCAGAATCGTGGTTGCAGGGTGAAGAAACCAGTGAGAAAACTGCTCCCGACGTGGAAAGTATATCATCAGTAAGCCCTGCAACGGCTGTAAGTGATAAATTTAGTAACAATTGTCATGGAGAATGTTGCGCACTGTCGTCTGGCTTACCGTGTACTGGTGAGCCAACTGCCTGGTACTGTCATGGTAGTCGCCGTCTGCAGCGTTAAGCCCGGTCCACACGCAACGATCTGTCTGCGCAGACATCGGCGCAGATGTCTGTACATGCAAAAGATCGCTGCAAATGTGGTGTGTTCACACGACACAAACCCCAATCTACTACTCGCCCGCCATCTATCGGTGTAGAAAAGAAATATCAGTAGCAAGCGACTACGCTCCCCGTAAACGTCAAAAATTTAATTCAGTTATTTTGAACTATAGAAATGGAGGAAGTTCTGTTGTGGTCTGTGTTCGCAACTTGTGTTGCAAAAAACATTCAGACCAACCGCAGGAAACAGAGAAAGCGGTCAAAATGGTGTAGACAGTGGCTGCTAAAGCGAAAGCAGTTTTCTCACGTAAATTTACTGCGAGAGTTGCAGGGCGAATCTAACGACTGGCGAAATTATTTGCGGATGGATGTCGAAACTTATAATTATCTCTTAAAGCTTGTAACCCCTCATATTATGAGAAAAAATACTTGTATAGAGAAGGGCAACTTCTCCTCATGAACGGCTGGCGGTAACATTAAGATTCCTAGCAACAGCAAGGAGCCACAAGGATTTGGAATTTTCAACTGCAATATCGAAACAAGAGTTGAGTGAAGTAATACCCGCAATTTTTCAATTAGAACATTGTATGCTGCTGTCTTTTTGTCTCAGTCACTATATTCTTTACTTTAATCTTCCACAAACATGGGTGGTTTGTATATATTTCAATGAATTCACTTACAAACTCTCGAGAACACTGACGAGTATCAGCCATTTTAATGCCCTGTGCGCACAAATACAAACACTAGACTGAACAAACAGCTGCTTCGCGCCAGATTTGCGGCGATCTCCTGTCCACACGCTACAACTTGTCTGCGCAGATGTGGTTTGAACCCACAGATTTGAGAGGTATCGCTCAAACCTCCAACTCCAACTTCCAGGTTTGCACACACCTCATGTTGGTGCAAATCTTCTGTCTACACGCAACGATCTGTCTGCGCAGATGTGATGTGCGCAGACATTTGCGCAGACAGATCGTTGCGTGTGGACGGGCCTTTAATCACATCTTCCTCCAAGTCTGTTGTCCGAACGTTTCGGGTGCGTTCTTTATGATTTTCTGCTTTCTGAAACGGCCTGTGTCAGACAGACACCGAAACACTGTTGCAGACATTGAATGCTGTGACTGTTATCGGTGCGGATAGGTCTCCTGACACAACTTTACTGCCTGCCGCCAGTTGCAAATTGCCTTTCCGTCAGTAAACACCTTGTCGCCAAGGTCTCGATTCGAATACGGAACCATTGTGTACAACACTGTATCACATCCATTACAACGTGACTCAGCAAGTGAAGTGATTCGGAAACAACGTTACCAGTGACTAAGGTAAAAGAGGACGCTAGGACATTGCGTATGGCTCTAAGCACTATGGGACTTAACATATGAGGTGATCAGTCCCCTAGGCTTAGAAATACTTAAAACTAACTAACCTTAGCACATCACACACATCCATGCCCGAGGCAGGATTCGAACCTGCGACCGTAGCAGCAGCGCGGTTCGGGACTGAAGGGCCTAGAACCGATCGGCCACAGCGGCCCATTGCGTATGAGGAACAGTACGGCCCTCTTAGGAGGAAACCAAGCATACTGCATCTGTGGCTGCATGGTACAGCGCGTAGTACACCACAGTCTCTCTAACAATGTATGATTGAATAAATGGTTTCCAGCATGAAAACCATGCCTTTCCGGACATAAGTCCATTAGATGTCTTTTGTTCTGTATCGTCTCATCGATCAATCGCTAGAGTTTGTGCACTGAGGAAAAAATCATCCTGCATAGATATTGTTCAAATATTCTGGTTAGATTTAGTATAATACATATTGTATATTGTTATTTATTATCTGTGTCGTTCAGAACACTGTCGGGTTCACACGTGTACCCATGTACAACATTTAGTAAATATTACAAGACGCGTTTTATAAAGTATCAGTTGGAAAATACGTATGCCCGATACATTGACCTCTAAGAATCATCGTGTACGTCATATGACAGCTGTTGTAGAGTTCATGATAACTGCTCCAACATCTCTCCGTCATCTCCAATGCATTTGTGCAGTGTTCGGCAAACACGTCATGCTGCTTGTCTGAGTATCTATCCCGCTGAGTCCAGCAGCGTCAATAATGCGACCGAGCAGTTCATCTCAAGTGTTAACCTTTCGTTTGTGCACGTCAGACTCCAGCCAAACAAAAATTAAATAGCGTAAAGCCTGGAAATCTTCGCGGCCAGCTAATTGTACTACCACAACCCATTTAGTGATTACGGTACGTGTGGCTGCTCACATGTCCTGTAAAGTGTGGAGGGCCTCCGTCGTACTGGAATTACATTACAGTCTGCGTGGCTAAAGGAACGTCCTCAAAATGTTCAACAAACGAATTTTCCAAAAAAGTGCAAGTAATTGTGTCTCATCATTCATGCTTCTAAAATGACTGGACTTATCAACATGTTACCAATCGCGATACACCAAACACTGGTCAGAAAACGAACCTGGAATTTGGTTTCACGTGTCGCATGTGCATTTTCCTGCGACCATCGGTAATTATCACGTGTGTTGTTAATTGCATTCCGTGTTAACGTATCTACGAGTACATTAATGAATAGTGTTAATGGAAGCAAATGACTGTTGTCGTTTACCTAGCCACAGAATTCAAGTCATGTGGCATTGTCACCAATGTGAATATTGTGGACGACCTGTATGTTGAAATGGGTACAAGTCCTCCACATGCAATGTATGGCGAATTCGTGTTCTTGGGACATTGATACAAGCAGAAAGTCGCAGTGTGCTTTAAGTAGGAGTACGCTGCGCCATTTCGATAATGTGTTCCTGTTGTTGGACTTTAGAAGAGAAAAAGATACTTGGAAGAATACCTGTTCCACGCAACTTGCTGAAAACTGTGGTAAACACCCTACGATCACGAATTCGACATGTCGGAAAGACGCGATGGCAGCCTGCTCTACGAGAGCAGCATGAACACTTCCGTCACAAAAGTCGTAAACGAACGCCATGTCTGCATATTTCCCGTTAGTGTAGATGTGTGAGCAATTTCTACATCACATGGGTACTCTGCAAATCACATTTAAGTGCCTGGCAGAGGGTTCATCGAATCACCTTCACAATAATTTTCTATTGTTCCAGTCTCATACAGAGGGCGGAAAAAAACGAACACCTATATCTTAGCTTGCGAGCTCTGATTTGCTTATTTTATTATGGTGATCGTTTCTCTCTATCTAGGTCGGCGTCAAAAAAGTATTTCCGCATTCAGAGGAGAAAGTTGGTGATTGAAATTTAGTGAGAAGATTCCGCCGCAACGAGAAACGCCTTTGTTTTAATGATGTCAGCCCAAATCCTGTATCATTTCAGTGTCACTCTCACCCCTAATTCGCGATACTACAAAACGTGTTGCCCTTCTTTGAACTTCTCGATGCAGTCCGTCAACCCTTCCTGGTACGGATCCTGTACCGCGCAGCTGTATTCTAAAAGAGAACGGACAAGTGTAGTGTAGACAGTCTCTTTAGTAGATCTATTACATTTTCTAAGTGTCCTACCATTAAAAGTAATCTTTCGTTAGTTTTTCTCACAACATTTTCTGTGTGTTCCTTCCTATTTAAGTTGTTCTTAATTGTAATCCCTAGGCATTTAGTTGAATTTACGGCCTTTAGATTTGACTGATTTATCGTGGAACCGAAGTTTAACCGATTCCTTTTAGTACTGATGTAGATGACATCATACTTTTTATTATTTAAGATTAATTACCGATTTTCGCACTATTCAGATATCTTTTCTAAATCGTTTTGCAATTTGTTTTGATCTTCTGACGACTTTACAAGTCGATAAACGATAGCGTCATCGGCAAGCAACCTAAGACGGCTGCTCAGGTTATCTGCCAAATCGTTTATATAGATAAGCAATAGCGAAGGGTCTATAACACTACTTTGGGGAGCGCCAGAAATCACTTCTGTTCTCTTCGATGACTTTCCGTCAGTTATTACGAACTGTGACTTCTCTGACAGAAAACCACGAATCGAGTCACGTAACTGAGACGATATTCCATAAGCGCGCAATTTCACTACAAGCCCCTTGTGTGGTACAGTGTCAAAACTCTTCAGGAAATCTAGAAACACGGAATAAATTTGAAATCCCTTGTCAATAGCACTTAACACTTCGTGTGAGTAAAGAGGTAATTGTGTTTCACAAGAAAGATTTTTTCTAATTCCGTGTTGACTGTGTGTCAATAGGCCGTTTTCTTCGAGGTAATTCATAATGTTCGAACAAAAATGATTCAAATGGCTCTGAGCACTATGGGACTTAATATCTGAGGTCATCAGTCCCCTAGAACTTGGAACTACTTAAACCTAACAAACCTAAGGACATCACACAGATCCCTGCCCGAGGCAGGATTCGAACCTGGAACCGTGCAACCACTACGGTCGCAGACTGAAGAGCCTAGAACCGCTCGTCCACACCGGTCGGCCGTTCGAACACAATATATGTTCTTAAATCCTGCTGCATATCGACGTTAACGATATGGGCCTGTAATTTAGTGGATTACTCCTACTACCTTTCTTGAATATTGGTGTGATCTGTGCAACTTTCCAGTCTTTGGGTACGGATCTTTCGTCGAGCGAACGATTGTACATGATTGTTAAGTATGGAGCTAATGCATCATCATACTCCGAAAGGAACCTAATTGGTATACAGTCTGGACCAGAAGACTTGCTTTTATTAAGTGATTTAAGTTGCTTCACTACTCCGAGGATATTTACTTCTACGTTACTCATGTTGTTAGGTGTTCTCGATTCGAATTCTGGAATATTTCCTTCGTCTTCTTTTGTGAAGGCATTTCGGAAGGCTGTGTTTACTAACTCTGTTTTAGCAGCACCGTCATCGGCAGTATTTCTATTGCTATCGCGCAGAGAAGGCATCGATTGTGTGTTGCCACTGGCATACTTTATGTACGACCAGAATCTCTTTGGATTTTCTGCCTGGTTTCGAGACAAAGTTTCGTTGTGAAAACTATTATAAGCATATCGCATTGAAGTCTGCGCTAAAAAACGCATTAAGTCCCTCGAAGACTTTGACCGTTGTTTTGTCAGAAATGGTACCTACGGATAAGCCGAAACACGCGTTCGCTTATTTTGGCCACTCTTCTACTGAACAAAGTTTCTGGGAAATCTGATTTTGACACCTGTTAGGTTCTCCTCGTCTGTAGTGGCACAATTCCGTGTTTTCCAGTGAGTCCCCCGTCTGCGTACTTCACCACAATGGATGTATCCGTGTGTTGACATTTCCAGGAGAATAAAAGTTGTCAGATTCCATTAGGCGTCTGGCGTGGCGAGATGTTGTGCCACTAGATACAAAACAAGAACGTCTCTGCGTCTCATAGCCTATAGTTTGAACATTATCCGCTACATTTTTGACGTGTCAGTGCTGGCGCATGTACTGTATCTTCGCGTTAGAAATACTATTGCTGTTAGAGGTGACAGAACTGAGGTCTAAATTTCTAATCGTGTACACCCCCAACTCATTCACCAGTTTAATCGTGTACTCATGCTGCAGTAGTGTACACACGCAATAACTAAAATCACGCTATTTTATCTTCCCAGTGTGACAACTTTAATACACAACAGTGTATAATGTGCGACGTACCGGAGATGCCCAAAAATTTGGAGGCATGACGAGAACTGCATGCTTGAAGATGAATGCAGATACTAGCCAAAGGCAGAGCCGTGGCTGGCTCATGTTACGCGTTGGATTAATCCTCGGTTTCTATTCTGTGTTTAGTCTCCCGCGGTTATCGCGATTATGCTGTTCTCCTCTCTCTCCGCGAGTGGCAGCAGCGGGGTGTATCGATATTCGCACCTTGTACTACCTTTGGCCTGGCGATTATAGTTTCCGGCTGTGCAGTGTGCGAGCAGCGAGGAAGTCTCCGTGGCGCGTAGTTTGGCCGAGGCCGCTGGCGGCGTCCACTCGCGGTCGGAGTGTGCGGTGTGTCCCCATTGCTACGAGGTCTGTGGTTCACCGACCCTAGACACAAAAGTTGAGTTTTGACTTAATCTACCAGCAAGTCACAACTGTTCACACTGTGTCGTTTGGAGTTCGATGGTGGCTGTTGGGATATTCCCGCGATCAACAACGTGTGTTTTCAAGTTGGCAAACTTTAGCCACCCTCTGGTGGAGTATAATTCTACTTGGTTATCTCCAATTGAAGTGCCTTGTAGCCGTTAACGTTCCGGTTACCTGCCCTGGACGTTGACGTAAATTCAGGCAGTGTATTTACCTCATCGTGTTGTCGCTGTCTAGCACGGTGTGTAGTTTGACAGCTCAATGTATAATTGGTTGTGGGTGCCACTACCTTCTACGTTGTTCCATTGAACTCCATATTGTGTGCTGGTCGGGTGGAGCGAAAGTTATCTTGTCGGTGGGTCCGTTGACTGTCTGTCGGTTGGGTTGACGTCGGATCGAAAATGGTTGGGCCGACTGCCTGTCTCACGTAAGCGAGCGTTAGTGTTAGAATTCCAGGCCGACCCTCGGAAACTTCTGAGCGCCGTTGGGTGTACTGCCTTTTCTTATTTGTTCTTGTATGGCTTCTAGCTGATTTTTAAATTAAGGTTGCTTTACCCTTAAGGCGTAAGATTGTTTGGGCCTTCAGCCTAATTTACACAACTGTTTTAAGGTAAGGCCTGTGGCTTTTTCAAAATTTATTTTGGTTTCAGCCTTAAGTGGTGGGCCTTCAGCTGATTTTTAAATTAAAGTTGTTTGCTCTTAAGATGTCAGATTGTTTGAGCCTTCAGCCTAATTGAAAGAACTGATTTAAGGTAAGACCTTCTGCCTTTTAAATTTCTGATTTCGGTTTGAGTCTTAAGTTACTGGCTTTTAGCCGATTTTAAATTAAGGTGGTCTTGCCCTTAAGGCATGAGATTGTATGGCGCATCCAGCCAGTAATTAAGTTCCAGGAATTAATGCTGTGTTTTTTTTTTGTTTTTTGTTGTTTTTTTTAATTTTCTTGGGTCTTGTAATGTTTGGTCAAATAAATAAAGTTGTATGTTCGAGTGTAACTGACAGCCGCTTATTTTGGCTCCTTTCCACAATTTAAACGACCTATCCTGTGCTGTGGGTTTATCAGGGCGTTCCAGGCTACTTACGCTATTATATTTAGCAATGAACGGCACATGTGCAATGGCCTCAACACGTTGTACCAACTTTCCAATGCCCTCGTCACAGAAGACGCCCACCTCTGCTTTCCGCCAAATCTATAGTCTACAGCTCGCTGTCTGTGCCATAAGTATCAGTCGTGGTCAGAACAGTGTTCTGTGTAACTCTGAGTGCTTTATATCGCAGCTACATGGAGTCGAACGTGCGGAAATTGTGGACGCTCGTTCTGTGAGTGCTTCCGGAACCAACGGGTCAAAGCGTTTTGTATCTCAAAATGCACCGTACTGAAGATCTATGCCCCATACAGGGAAGGTGGAAGAACAGCGTTCGGTAAATCGCAATACGGATGAAAGTGTGAGTTTAGAGCCGGCCGGTGTGGACGAGCAGTTCTAGGCGCTACAGTCTGGAACCGCACGACCGCTACGGTCGCAGGTTCGAATCCTGCCTCGGGCATGGATGTGTCTGATGTCCTTAGGTTAGTTAGGCTTAAGTAGTTCTATGTTCTAGGGGACTGATAACCTTAGAAGTTAAGTCCCATAGTTCTCAGAGCCATTTCAATCTTCTTTGTTTTGTGAGTTTAGTGACCACGACAGATGGTCGCTGAAGAGAATTGTGACGAAAAGTAAGAGCAGGACAGCTGCGAAAGTCACAACACAACTGAATATCTTGCTCGCGAACCCTGTCGGCATCAAAACGACGCGAAGGGAGCTCCATAACCAGGGAATTCATGGGGAGCTGGAACTCTAAAATGACTCATCAGTGATGAAAATGCCCGCAACAGGAAACCTGGTACCGGAGCTGTATAAATAGATATCGAAATAGACGACAGAGGGATAGAGAGAGGATTAATATCGCTCAAAAGAGGAATGGCCGCTGGACCTGATGGGATACCAGTTCGATTTTACACAGAGTACGCGAAGGAATTTGCCCCCTTCTTGCAGCGGTGTACCGTAGGTTTCTAGAAGAGCGTAGCGTTCCAAAAGATTGGAAAAGGGCACAGGTCATCCCCGTTTTCAAGAAGGGACGTCGAACAGATGTGCAGAACTATAGACCTATATCACTAACGTCGATCAGTTGTAGAATTTTGGAACACGTATTATGTTCGAGTATAATGAATTTTCTGGAGACTAGAAATTAACTCCGTAGGAATCAGCATGGGTTTCGAAAAAGACGATCGTGTGAAACCCAGGTCACGCTATTCGTCCACGAGACTCAGAGGGCGTTCGATACATTTCCCCACAGTCGTTTAATGAGCAAAGTAAGAGCATATGGACTATCAGACCAATTGTGTGATTGGATTGAAGAGTTCCAAGATAACAGAACGCAGCATGTCATTCTCAATGGAGAGAAGTCTTCCGAAGTAAGAGTGATTTCAGGTGTGCCGCAGGGGAGTGACGTAGGACCGTTGCTATTCACAATATACATAAATGACCTTGTTGATAACATCGGAAGTTCACTGAGGCTTTTTGCAGATGATGCTGTAGTATATCGAGAGCTTATAACAATGGAAAATTGTACTGAAGTGCATTAGGATCTGCAACGAACTGACGCATGGTGCAGGAATGGCAATTGGATCTCAATGTAGACAAGTGTAATTTGCTGCGAATACACAGAAAGAAAGATCCTTTATCATTTAGCTACGATATAGCACGTCAGCAACTGGAAGCAGTACATTCCATAAATTTTCTGGTAGTACGCATTCGGAGTGATTTAAAATGGAATAATCATATAAAGTTGATTGTCGGTAAAGCAGATGCCAGACTGAGTTTCATTGGAAGAATCCTAAGGAAATACAATCCGAAAACAAAGTAAGTAGGTTACAGTACACTTGTTCGCCCAGTGCTTGAATATTGCTCAGCAGTGTGGGATCCGTACCAGATAGGGTTGATAGAAGAAATAGAGAAGATGCAACGGAGAGCAGCGCGCTTCGTTACGGAATCATTTAGTAAACGCGAAAGCGTTACGGAGATGATAAACTCCAGTGGAAGACTCTGCAGGAGAGACGCTCAGTAGCTCGGTACGGGCTTTTGTTGCAGTTTCTGGAACATACCTTCACCGACGAGTCAAGCAGGATATTGCTCCCTCCTACGTATATCTCGCGAAGAGACCATGAGGATAAAATCAGAGAGATTAGAGCCCACACGGAGTCATACGGACAATCTTTCTTTCCACGAACAATGCGAGACTGGAATAGAAGGGAGAACCGATAGAGGTACTCAAAGTACCCTCCGCCACTCACCGTCGGGTGGCTTGGGGAGTATCGACTTAGATGTAGATGTAGAAATCTGGACTATGGAGCAACGGAAGAATATCATTTGGTCTGATGACTCTTGTTTCACACTGTTCGCAACTTCTGCCTCAGTTTACGCCACAAGAGTGGAATATGGCATGGGTTCTGCGATGATTTCGGCAGGCATACCTAGTATTCCTATGTTTCTCAAGAGTACTGTGCCAATGATTAAGTGACCATTTTGGCTGATACAGTTCATGCGATGGTACAGTGTTTGTTCCCCAGTGACTATGCTGCGTTCCAAGACGACATGGCTGCTGTTCATAGATCTCGCTCACAACATCCAGGACTGGTTTTGCGAGCACGAAGACGAACCGTCGCCTCTATCCTGGCCGCCGCAGTCACCACATCTCTGCATTATTCGTCCTTTGTGGTCTGCTTTGGAGAAAGGTATGTGATCGCTATCTACCTGCATCATCGTGATCTGAACTTGCTACCGTTTTGCAGAAGTATTGGTATAAGGTTACAATAGCTCCAAATTTAGCAATTACATACAACCGCTCTCTCACAGAAAGATCCGTACCTAAAGACTGGAAAATTGCTCAAGTCACACCAATACCTAAAAAATGGAAGTAGGAGTAATCCCCTGAATTACAGGCCCATATCACTAACGTCGATTTGCAGTAGGGTTTTGTAACATATACTGGTTTCGTACATTATGAGTTACCTCGAAGAAAACGATTTATTGACACATATTCAGCACTTGTTCAGAAAACGTCGTTCTTGTGAAACACAAGAAAGAAGGATCATTTATTGTATGATTATATGATAGCGGAACAAACACTCGTAGCAGTTACTTCTGTAAAATAACTGGGAGTATGCGTGCGGAACGATTTGAAGTGGAATGATCATATAAAATTAATTGTTGGTAAGGCGGGTGCCAGGTTGAGATTCATTGGGAGAGTCTTAAGAAAATGTAGTCCATCAACAAAGGAGGTGGCTTACAAAACACTTGTTCGACCCATACTTGAGTATTGCTCATCAGTGTGGGATCCGTACCAGTTCGGGTTGACAGAGGAGACACAGAAGATCCAAAGAAGAGCGGCGCGTTTCGTCACAGAGTTATTTGGAGATGTTTAGCAAACTCAAGTGGCAGACTCTGCAAGAGAGGCGCTCTGGATCGCGGTGTAGCTTGCTTTCCAGGTTTCGAGAGGGTGCCTTTTTTGATGAGGTATCGAATACATTGCTTCCCCCTACTTATACCTCCCGAGGAGAACACGAATGTAAAATTAGGGAGATTCGAGTGCGCACGGAGGCTTTCCGGCAGTCGTTCTTCCCGCGAACCATACGCGACTGGAACAGGAGAGGGAGGTAATGACAGTGGCACGTAAAGTGCCCTCCGCCACACACCGTTGGGTGGCTTGCGGAGCATAAATGTAGATGAAATAGCTCTTTAGACTCATACAGTAATGAGTGCTATCGACAGGGGATGTCAAATTGATTCCACATTTCCAGATTTCCCGAAGGCTTTCGACACCGTTCCTCACAAGCGTCTGCCAACCACACTGCGTGGCTATGAAATATCGCCTCAGTCGCGCGACTGGATTAGTGATTTCCTGTCAGATCGGTCACAGTTGGTAGTAATAGACGGAAACTCATCGAGTCAAAAAGAAGTAATAGGGCCCCTACTGTTCCTGATCTATATTAACGACATGTGAGACAAGCTGAGTAGACCTCTCGGACTGTTTGCAGATGATGCTGTCATTTACCGTCTTGTAAAGTCATCAGATGATCAAAACGAACTGTAAAATGATTTAGATAAGATATCTGTATGGTGCGAAAAGTGGCAATTGACCCTGAATAAAGTGTGAAGTTATTCACACGAGTACTAAAGAAAAACCGCTAAATTTAGATTACGCGGTACGTCACACAAATCTTCAGGCTGCAAATTCAACTAAACACTTAGGGATTACCATTACAAATAGCTAAATTGGAGCGATCAAACAAACAATGTTGTGGGTAGAGCAAACCAAAGACTTCGATTCATTGGCAGAACACTTAGAAGGTGCAACAGGTCTACTAAAGAGATTGCTTACACCACGCTTGTCCGCCCTATTCTGGAGTGCTGTGCAGTGTGGGATCCGTATCACGTGGTACTGACGGATGACATCGAAAAAGTACAAAGAAGGGCAGCTCGTTTTGTATTATGGCAAAATAGGGGAGATAGTGCCACAGACATGATACGTGAATTGGAGTGGCAATCATTAAAATAAAAGCGTTTTTCGTTAGGGCGGGATCTTCTCATGAAATTTCAATCACCAGTTTTTTCCTCCGATTGCGAAGACATTCTATTGGCACCCACCCACATAGGGAGAAATGATCATCGCGATAAAATAAGAGAAATCACAGCTCGCACAGAAAAATTTAAGTGCTCGTTTTCCCGCGTGTCGTTGGAGAGTGGAATGGTAGAGAGACAGCTTGAAGGTGGTTCATTGAACTCTCTGCCAGCCACTTCGTTGTAAATAGCAGACCAATCACATAGATGTAGATGTAGATGAAAACAATACAGGACCTGTATTTATCCATCCCGAGATGACTGGTAGCTGTTTTGAATGCCAATGGTTTTCCTACCCAGTATTAGGCACGACAATGCGTTGTGTTTTTGGTGTTTCCATATTTCTGTGCATCGCCTAAAAGCAGAGAACTAATCTGAAAGGTTTATGTTTAGTGCCTAAGGTGGGATATGGTGTTCCAGACTCTTTGGGAATTGGCAACAACAGGTGTAGTACGTTCTGTTATGAGGTTTGTTGACAATGAGTGACAGTTCAGAGGCAAAAGATACGTTCATAATGAAATGGTACAGTACCGCCCGACATTGAAAATAGGTACAACATACTTCATTATTTTTGTAGCAGTGCGGCAGGAAGTAGCCGTCGACCATGGGTTAATGAGCGAAAACGGCAAACACTCGGAAGGGGCCGAATTGTTCAGCGGACCGCGGCTAGGTGATCCTTTAAGTGGCGGGCTTTGTCCAGAATCGGGGGCTTTTCCCGACGACGCAGGCGAGCCGGGACTACGTCAGGTATGCAGTGAAAGTGCAGCTACCCTTAGCGAAGCTACGGTTTCTCAGGCGAACGAGGTGAGTGTACCGAAAGTAGCAAATGACAATGTGCTACTGCAGTTTTTACAGAGGATGGATAGAGATAATAAGGAAAGATTGGAAGTGATGGATAGAGATAATAAGGAAAGATTGGAAGCGATGAATAGAGATAATAAGGAAAGATTGGAGGCAAATAAGGAAAGATTGGAAGCGATGGATAGGGAAACTAAGGAAAGATTGGAGGCAAATAAGGAAAGATTGGAAGCTATGGATAGAGATAATAAGGAGAGAGATAGGGAAAGGTTGGAAGCAAATAAGGAAAGATTGGAGGCAATGGATAAGGGAAATAAAGAGGCAATGAGGAAGCTACACACAGTTATCGATGAGCGTCTGTCTGCAGTTAATAATCGGTTAGATGAGGGGGAGAAGAATCTGGATGCGTTGAAGCAAGTATGTGATGCCGTGAAAAAAAAAAGCCAATAATTTGGAGGTACGAATAAGTGCAATAGAGAGCGATATTACAGAACGTAGGGACGTGTTGCCGGATGAGCGAATCAAAGAGATAATGGAGGACTTACTTGCAGATTAACAAGGGGCATTAGACAGCGTGGAAGCTCAAGTCACCCGGCAGGAAGTGGCGCTAAATAAACACAGGGATGAAGTTGCAGAGGTAGTGGTCAGAATGAATACGATTAGCGCAGGTATAGAAAAGATCAGTATAAGAGGCGAAACAGGCTCTGACAGTACGCAGCGAGAGGTTTATGCCGACCAGGAGGAGATACAATCACTATTACAGTTTAAAGAGACACAATTAGAAACAAATAGGAAACATAGGGAAGAACGAGCACAGTTGCAATTAGCGTGCAGAAGCGAAGGTGAAACACCACCAGGTAGACTGCAGAGGGAGATTGAGATAAATTCAAAAAACGAAAATAGGCAGAAAGAGGAAGACGAACTCAGAGAGTTAGAAGAACGGTTGTGTCGGATAAAACAGGTAGCAAACCCAACTGGGTATAGTCCAAGATCGGAAGACATAAATGCGGAAGAAGAATGTAGGAGGCACTTCGTGTCGGTACAAACGTACACTTGTTTTCCGGATCCTGATAATTATCAACATCCATGCCTGTGGCTGTCTCAATTTCAAGATTCATTACCTTCATCGTGGGGACCGCTCCTCAAAATGAAGTTTGTGTGTAACCATTTGAGGGACGAGGCTAGAGCGAAAATGCAGGACGTTATTAAAGACTGTAGTAGCTACAAGAATTTTTGTGACAAGTTTTTAAATGAATTCTGGTCGAAAAGTAAGCAGGACCAGGTTAAGCAAAGCATATTGATGATGCCAAATTGTAACGAAGGTGGTATAAGAGATCCAGTGTCGTGCTATCAGGAAATGCTGAGACAAAATAGGTATTTGGATGTGCCATACGAAACTGGGGAGCTCATTAGGATCTGTATAACGAAGTTGCCAGTGAGATTGCGCAGAGATATAGTGATAGCAGGCAGAGGCTTAGACGATTCCGCGTCATTTCAGCACTTGTTACAGGAACTGGGTAATGAGAGCAACATTGTGAATGGCGACACGACTCATAGGTCAGATAGTGTCGAGGATAGGAACGGCAGAAACTATCAGAATGACAGGAGAGCATGGAATCCTGGCATTTCATTCTTGACACAATGGATTGAAGGATAGGAGAAACTAATCCAACATATCAGCCCTTAACATCTTGCTTCAAAACACATGCAGCTGGCACTGAAAATTGTCTATGTAGCAGACATACTCTACTGATATGTAGGAATGCAAATACCATACTTCCGATCAGAGAATAAAACACCAGTAATGGAATCTGTTAGGCTGGTCTCTCAGAGCAAAATTTGCAAATTTTTATTTCGAACACTAAAGTAAAAGGACTGTTTCCTCAAAACAAAGAAACCAGTTGCTAAAATGTTATGTAATAGTGCCAATGAGTCCAGTTTAATTACAGTGATTTTACTATTGCAGGTACTTAACACGTAATGTAAAAAGTCAACATTGTGACCAAAGTTTTTAGATTAGCTGCCATCTGATCGGTAGTATGTCATTGTCATAGTGACAGTTATGAGGTGCTGCGTATGGTTGTTCGGAATCTGGTGTTAGGGAAAGAGGCCACTAGCACCAAAGCTTCTAACACTTGGGCTGTCCCATTTCTCCCAGCTTGTATATTCTCTGCACACATTTAATTTTCATGTAAGCACAGATTCGTAACTAGCAAATTCTTTATGGTGTATAGTGGACCATTCAGAGTGAGGCGTATTGTTCATGAAAATGCTGTACTGATTGAGACGATCAAGGGAAAACAATCTCGTAGGCTTCATCACATTTCTAACATCGAATTATGGAAAAGTTATGGATAGATCGAAAGTAGGCAATTTATGGTAGATAGTCAGTGTATTTATTTGTGGTGTGTAACGTTGTGCAGGGGCAAATCGAACATAAGAATTTTCAGGCGGGATGTCAGGAAGTATGACGGAATAGACTGGTCGAATGAGTCATGAACAGGAGTCGACAGAGTGGTGTATGTACGTATTTTTTGTCATATGAATAAGGATCAAGCAGAAACGACGTGATGATTAATGAGTGGGTAAAGATGGTAGATAGAGAAGCGACGTGATAAATAGTAGTGGATAAAGGTGATATTTAAAGAGAGAAGCGACGTGAAGCAGTGTGATTAATAAAGAGAGATTCGACGTGATGAAACAGTGGTAAATAAAGGTGAGTAGAACTAATAACGTGGACATGTCTTAGAGGTATGTTACAGAGAGGCCTGTGTATGCTGCAATCGAGATTGATGCCAATGGCGAAGGAAGACCAGGAAATGATGGAGTAATCGACGGACAGAGAGCCGAAATACGAATGAAGAGATGAGGACAACTGCGCAACGTGAAAGGACATGAAGGGAGTGTGAGATCCAGATGGTGAACGTTGTGGAATACTGACGTAAGATGTAATATAAGTGTAAATCTAATTCTTACCATAACATTTGCTGTATGAAAAAAATAATTTATGTTGTTGTTGTTGTTGAAGCCTGGTACCAGTATAACTAATCAAAACGGTACCAAGAATGTGTACAGTTATTTTGCAGGATGAATAATTTGTGTATTTTTTGTTCTTAGATGAAATGTCGCAATTATAAGTTGATATTTAGCAGGATGAATAATCGGTAAAGTGAATGCAGAGGTAAGCCGATGGAGAGAGGTGCCAGAGTGAAAGGACGAATTCGGAGACTGGAAAGCTATCTCCGAAACAGCTTCATCTGTTATGTGGTTGAGTATAAGGGAGCAAAGGTATGGTATGTTGTCGTGAGTGTGGTGGTGTTAAGGTTAGCTGACTTCTAGACCTATTCTGTTAGTGTATTAATGGGTTGAATGAGAAGGAAAATGTGATGTCTGGTGAGTGAGAGTCGTAGAGTAGTGTGATCAATGCGCACACTCCTGTAAAGGGGATGCTACCGATCCATAACTAAAACATTATTGTGTTTTATTGTTTGATTGGGATGAACCTCGATGGCAGGTCAGGATCTGACATGTGGATGGTACATACGTGTCCTAGAAATGTTGTTATATATAATAAAATGTAAAATATATAAAGAGATACTAATCTCAGTCTGTCACAAGCACAAAGGTGCATTGTATGTTGTAGATTTAGAGTCATCAGTTTCTAAAATGTTTATGGTGTTAGGATGTTAAAGTAGTTTACTATTTAATAACATGTGGTGGGTAATTGTGAGCTGTGTAGATTATTTCTTATTTTTTTGTTAGAACGCTTTCAAGGGGTATTAATTTCAGTCTGTCACAAGCACAAAGTTTCACTGTATATTGTAGTTTTTAGAATAAACAGTTTCTAATATTTTCACTGTGTTAGGATGTTAGAGTAGTCTACTATTTGATATTGTAATTATGAGCTGTATAGATTGTTTCATATTCCTTTTGGTTTTTTTTTACACTTTCATGTTTTGTATGAGGGACGACAGGTACAATCAATAGCACAAGTGTGGGCTGTATATAGAAAAGGGATAAATGTTGATGTTGTATGTGTAGAAAACTAGGGTGTATGATTTTATGTTTTTTAGAACAAAGATTCTTTTATTACCAATGTATCTAATAGATCATACATGTAATCAATGAGTATTTAAATACTGTAAGAATATCCTTTTGTCTCTAATGTTGCGAGATGCACGGAAGGGTCTGACTGATTGGGTGTCATAGCGCTGAGGTGCTCATGCAGAACGCGCCCGTACCTGCATAAGAAGGCGGGAGGCTGAGCTGACGTCGCCATGGGAGAGGCGACAGAACCGCGGCACTCCCCACTCCGCTGCCGGTTGGGGTACACTCCACGCGCCCGCTATAGCAGGTCAACGGCCTGGGGCGACACGCACGTACCACTGGCCATTCATGAGTTCCGCCACCCTTACGACTGGAGAAAGTACCCCGCAGAGGCAACAGCGGGTGGTTTCTTCTGCTCAACGGCTCACGCGGTGGCGCCACGGCAGAATGAATGACGTGGGGAAGAGTCCGGCGGGCATTTGTTACCAGCAACTATTAACTAGTACTGGACTGTGGAGCCGTGAAGCAAGATGACTGCTCGTATGTCTCCATAAGGTGGAAAGTGAAGGACTGGTGTTTCCACGTTGTGAGTGGTGGAAAAGATTTTGTCTTTAGCCGACAGGACGATTGTTTTGTTTTGTCTTGACCACTGATCGGTGGGATCCATAAACGTTTGGCAGTGACTTGTTAAGTGTGCTTTGTGAATTGCATGTGGGACGCTTGGTATACTTAAAGAGGACAGTTGTCGTTTGGTGACTAATTACTGTATGAACGCAAGAAACTAAAGTGGGACATTGACATTTGCATTTGTAGTAGGAGACATTTCTTTAATTGGGGCGGGAATAAGTGCCGGTTGTTGGAACGTACGACTTTTAATTACACCATGAACTGAAAGGACAGAACCGTAGGTAATAGTAGTTGTAGGGCCATTTTTGGACGACCAGATTCGTGTGGATGGTACTCTGAGAGTGACTATGACATTTGTGTTTAATGTGAGATACAGTTTACTGTTCAGTGCGTGTTCAAAATGCCGATTTGAGTGACTTAAAGACTTTCGTCCGGGTAACCATGGGAGAGCTTTGACACCGAGACAGTGTTTCTGGGGAACCTGTCAGCAACTTTTTTGACCCCAACAAAATCACAGAATGAATTGATTCTGTGTGACTCGCAATATAGGGAATAATGTATTTGTACTTGTAATTGTGTAAATTTTTTTTATATGTTTCATTCCTGAAGGGACAGCAAGTGTAATTGTATTTCATTAACATTTGTGTTTAGAATAGTTAGTGTTTTTTTTTTTTTGTTTGTTCAGGGCTACCAGTTCATGTAGCATGTTTATTAGAAAATTTGGTACAATGATGCTTTAATTATTAGCCAGTGGCATAATACTAAATGAGCAGTAGAGTAAGACACGAGAGCTACTGGTGGATTCAAGCACTTATTGCTGAACTATTTACTGCGTGTATTGATCAAAGTTGATGGACTGACTGGCTCAGCAGCAGGTGTTTGTACTGGTGGACAAGGATAAGGTTAAACTCACAGTCGAGTAGTGGTGGCAATTGCTTGAGTGATGATAGTTAATGAGGTATGACATGACGTCTTAGGTTGACTATATTACGTAACCAGTATGTAACTTGTGGTATATTTCATTGTTTTTCTTCTCAGTTTTATTTCTCTGTAGGTTTGATGTATGTTTTAGAGTACTGATATGGAGCCTGAGTTCTACATGTAACTAGTGTATGCAATTTTTTTTCTTTTGTTGATTTTGTTTTGTATTTAGACATTGCCGTGTAAAGATTATTACAACGCAATTTATGAATGTCAGATTACTTGTTCTGTGTTTGGACGGTGAGCTATTTAAAATTTCGTGAGTACAATTAGTATTTTTTTTAATTTGTCATAGAATTAGTGAAGCTTGGATTACTCATAAAAATAACGCAGATCCCAGTAACTAAGCAAATGTTTACCTCAAAATTATTTTTATTTGTATGATGTAATGTTTTATTTGTCATTTCGACTGATGTAAATTTGTATGTGTTCGTTACTCCAGATTGTGGAGAGTACAATAATGCAACAACTGTGTCAATAATTTGGTAAAGTTACAGCATTTGGTCTATTTGAGGTCATCAGGGGCTAAGGTCTCCTCCTGGTTATTTTGATGACTTGCTACGTTTGTTCTAATACAGTTTTCTTAAAAAAATGTTCGGAACTACCCTCGCATTGCAAGGGTAGTACCGTGCCATCTTTTTCTGCATGGGTAGCCGGTGGTGAAAGGGTACTGTATCGCCCGACATTGAAAATAGGTACAACACACTTCATTATCTTTGTCAGAACAACACATTTTTTTTGTAAAATAACTAAATTTCAATTAATACAGCGAAGCCGGATACCAGTGTGGGAAAGAATGACAATTTATTTATTTAATTGATCATATGTGCACTCCCACAAAGTAAATCCCTACATCCAGTTTGGTGAGATCTGTGAAATGAATGAATGTATGGTCGTCTGCTAACCGCAGATAGTCAATGTGAATATATGATCATCATTGAGACGATCCTTTGGCCACCTTTGGTGGGACCAAAGAGATGAAATTTACCTGAGCTTTGAGCGCCTGAAATGTGGCTGACCAATACGGTAGCAAGGTGCTCCCCCACTTCAGCAGAGATGCGAGAGGACCTGAAGAACGGCCATGTTTCAGCACTCTGCCGCTGGATCTTGTGCTGTTAAGACCTGTTTTAGTTGTGCTCCATAAAGACAAAAGAGTGGAGACATGGTATGTATGTGGAATATTTAAGAGTAGTTTGAAATAATAATTTCTCTATTTCAGGAACTTTTGTGGGGAGAATTAAATGTCAGGCAGGTAATATTAATGGGATCGTAGTAATCTTCAGAAGTGACCAACGGTCACAATAAAACCACGTGTAGCAATAAGTTGAAATACTTCCGTGTGCTTAAGTTAAGCTGAATTACTAGCGTGTCTGCAATAAGTTGAAATATTTAAGAAATAGCGTGTGTACCATAAGTTGAAATATTTAAGAAATGGCGTGTGCAGGACTTGAAATTAGAGACGAGTACTTCCACATGGTGAGTACTGTGTGAGTCTCAATCTGTGTATGAGACAAAGGATAAAGAGAAGTACTCGTCCATGGTATCAGTTGAGGACTCGCGTGTGTGATGAATATGTTCTTAATATTACTTTGCGTGATATGATTCCGTGTGACGCTAGATTCAAACTCTGAGAGAGAAGCAAGGTGAGTCGGCCGTCTATCCAGCAACGCCACTTGGCTTGCATTGCACAGGAAGACGTGCATATATCTCCAGAGTTCATAGTAGGAAAGTAGAATTACAAAGTGGGGCAGTGTCGTGTGAAACTGGGATAAATACTAATTGAAGCGGGAAAGCTGAAAGTGATAGTGTTGTGACTATTTATTGTATTGTATTCCATGTTGTAGTGTGGTGTATGTCATGTAATTTGGGTATGTGTGGTTTGCATGGGAGAGTAGCAAGGTAGTTTCAAAAGATTAGTTGGTTATGCTTGTTCCTTCTGTACCGCTCGATCTCGAGGAAAGTTTCGTGATGATGATTGTGAGAGTCGAAGTGTGAGATATAATAAAAGATCCACCATCCTATCCAGAAAGTGCACTGTAGCGTTAAATAATTACGAGACCATAAGATAGAGAATCACCAATGTAAAGCCGTGCCCACTGGGCGGAATTTCTCATGTGTTATTGTTGTAGGTTATAGAATTTGTGTGTTTAGGTTATAGAATTTATCGGAATAAATAAGATAGTGAAAAGAAAAAGATTGGTGGACTTTTCCTTCGAATTGTATGTTGTCATGATGTCCCGAATTTATAATGTGTGCGCCATTTATATTCAGTGCGGTGGCCACGTGTTGATAAAAGCCGTTAAATAAAAGACAAAAAGAAAATGTGATATTGCCAGTGCGTAGTGACCAGTCAGAGTTCTGTAAATCACTGATAGTCAGATGTGCGTTTCCGTTGCGTATTATTCATACAGGAGGATAATTTTTAACTTAATTGTGAGTACGAGAGTTCATGTTACTCGATAAATAAGAATGAATCCACTCGCTTGGCAGACCACTCATCTTGCAGGCCTGACTGCTTGATGCCACAGTATGAGCAAGGCATGTGGGTGCCTCTCAATAAGTAAAACACCGAAAGGAAAACAAAATGAGCTTTTCAATGCCGAGTAAGGTCCGGTCAGTCGTGAAACGGAAACCACTGTGCAAATCAAAAATGTTTTATTTGCAACAGTTAGCTACACCTTCCCGTTACTTCTCCCCAAAGTCGCCGCTCAGACATTTGTCGTAGCGTTGTACCAACTTTCCAATGCCCTCGTCACAGAAGGCATCCGCCTGTGCTTTCGGCTAAATCTCTATGCTGGTAACCGAGCAAGGTGGCGCAGTGGTTAGCACAGTGGACTCGCGTTCGGGAGGACGACGGTTCAAACCCGCATCTGGCCATCCTGATTTAAGTTTTCCGTTATTTCCCTAAATAGCTACAGGCAAATGCCGGGATGGTTCCTTTCAAAGGGCACGACCAACTTCCTTCCCCATCCTTCCCCAATCCGATGAGACCGAAGACCTTGCTGTCTGGTCTCCTGCTCCAACAGAACCCAACACAACCCTCTGCGTTGGTTTACAGCTCGTTGTCTGTGTCAAAATGTCGTCACAGCCAGCGGTTGAGGTGAGCAGAAACTAAACTCAGTGGGAGCCGATTACGGTCAGTATTGTGAGTAAACAAACACTTTCCATCGAAAACGCTGCAGCAGCATCTTCGTTGCGGGCGAGAATTGTCATGCTGAAGGAAAAGCATGACAGTTATGTTATGTTGGCTGCGTGATATCAGGCGAAATCTCTCACCTGGCCCCTACACTTGCTAGGGGTACTTTTTAGGCATCTTTACATGCTCACTGTAGGCTCAATACTGAAAAGAGCGATGTGATGCGATCTAAGGGCATACAGGAGGTATACTGGAGGCTTACTGGAGGCAGTGCCCAACACATCTGTGCAAAGTTTCCATTCAGTGATCGGTCGGACCTTAACTTTCCGAATGGCCCGCGTACTTAGCATGGCAACCATTAATCCTCTGATCTTTTCTAACAAATAATACAAGTAGCATTAAAAAAATTGAAACATGGCGATCCCGTGTAGTCCACAGAAGTTGCTGACAGGTGTGTGTGTGTGTGTGTGTGTTTGTTTCCTATTCGCTATGTTGAATTAGAAGCTAAATTCATCTAGCATAATCTTTGGATGGATCTTATTAAGACTGGCTACGTTAACGGAAAGCACGTTGCGAGTAAAGCAAGTAAATCATGTATTCGAAACAGTGACACGTTCCACGTCGTAAAGGATACAGTTTGCATTGGCGCCATCGCACACTGTCTGGTCCCCAGAGGATTTAATTAACAAAATGACATAGCTATTCATAATGTAAAGGTTTAGCCAGTATTTCTTACGCTGACGCCGCGCAGTACCGCAGACTCGGAAGGGAAAGTGTCATAGCCGGCCGGAGTGGCCGTGCGGTTCTAGGCGCTACAGTCTGGAACCGAGCGACCGCTACGGTCGCAGGTTCGAATCCTGCCTCGGGCATGGATGTGTGTGGTGTCCTTAGGTTAGTTAGGTTTAATTAGTTCTAAGTTCTAGGCGACTGATGATCTCAGAAGTTAAGTCGCCTAGTGCTCAGAGCCATTTGAACCATTTTGAAAGTGTGACACAGTACAAATAGCCTGAGCTAGTAAGCACATCGAGGATACGAACAGCGCGTCTCTCGGACCTTGGAGGGTGAGAAGGGACTTTCCGCCCGGGACTCTGCCAGACATATCGAAACCAATGTAGGTCCACAGCGGCGCAATGTCCGGGAAGACCGAAAAATAAGTTAGAGAATGCGGATGCGAGGGCTGCGTCCGAGCAGGGCAGACCTTCACAATGGGTATTTAAGGGCATTCACGAGCAGCAAGAAGCAGAGTCGTCGCAGGAGTCGAAGAGGGCACAAGCAGCGCCCAAGGCCCGGCAGCATCGAGAAGGTAGCAGCCGCTACTGATGAGTCTATAGGAACTGCAACTACGAGAAGACGGTGATGCCCTGGTGGAATCAACTACAAGTGTCAGTTAAGTAGAAGTTTTACACTGGATTAGTTTTGAACAGGGAAAGTTTGTCTCTGTCTCAAGTAGCCTCTACAGCTAGTTGCAGCAATAGAAGGAACAAGCCACGGGCTGGTGCTTGCTCCTGTGAGATAGGACAAGGGTCCTTTATTTAAACGAAGAATGAAGTGGAGGTTCTGGCTGAATCTATAGAAGTGTACAGAGAAAGGGGAAGGGTCTGACACCTCACATGTTCTTTGTGATATTAGTTTAATAAATTACGTTAAAGGAGAAATCTCACCTTACCGTTTTTTCAGTGCTGCCAATTCCCCCCCATTGCACCCGCTACCTGTAGAAAGTATTGTCTGATGTATCTACACCTCCTACACGCCCTTAGACAGTCCAGGAGATTCTACTCCCTCTCACATCCTTAATAAAGACTAGTTAAAGGCAACCACAAACCCATAATTGTCGTCAACGACCCGATTGCGCCACGCAGGCTCGACCAACTGTATATTGGTATCCGCGACCTGTGCCGGGACGCGACAACACACACACTCTTCCTAATAGTGTGTGACTTGTCTCAAATTCTCGTGTTCTGAGGACAGAGCTGGCTCCCGTTGACGAGAACAGGATACTGCATTTCCCGCTATTCGAGCCGGCTACAAACTTGTCCCCCTCCTCGGAATCGCGGCGACCAGCACGAAGAATTTCCGGGCGACGCGGCCAGCAGGAAATTCCCTCAGCGACCCTGGAGGAAGACGGCGCCCTCTGCAACGAGCTGGCGCGAGTCGGCGTGGGCGTTGGGCGGCGGGCGGGGGTTCCCCGTAGCTCTGCAGCCGCCCCAGCCGCAGATAAAGACTCGCCTGTCAGCCGCTGCTGTGCTGCCGGCTTCCCTGAAGCAGAAACGGGAATTCCTTTGTGAGAACAGTGGACAAGATCCAGGAAACAACCTGTGCGGGGGAGAAAAAGATGATGACATAAATTCGAAGCACCTGCTTACTCTCACCATCTCGATCCTTCTGTCATTTTGTAACGTAACGCCGGAAATGCATATCCTCCTATTTCCATCTATTCTACTATAAATTTTTTCCTTATTTTGTTACCTGATGATTTATGTGTCTTTATATATTGTAATTGCTCTATATACACTCCTGGAAATTGAAATAAGAACACCGTGAATCCATTGTCCCAGGAAGGGGAAACTTTATTGACACATTCCTGGGGTCAGATACATCACATGATCACACTGACAGAACCACAGGCACATAGACACAGGCAACAGAGCATGCACAATGTCGGCACTAGTACAGTGTATATCCACCTTTCGCAGCAATGCAGGCTGCTATTCTCCCATGGAGACGATCGTAGAGATGCTGGATGTAGTCCTGTGGAACGGCTTGCCATGCCATTTCCACCTGGCGCCTCAGTTGGACCAGCGGTCGTGCTGGACGTGCAGACCGCGTGAGACGACGCTTCATCCAGTCCCAAACATGCTCAATGGGGGACAGATCCGGAGATCTTGCTGGCCAGGGTAGTTGACTTACACCTTCTAGAGCACGTTGGGTGGCACGGGATACATGCGGACGTGCATTGTCCTGTTGGAACAGCAAGTTCCCTTGCCGGTCTAGGAATGGTAGAACGATGGGTTCGATGACGGTTTGGATGTACCGTGCACTATTCAGTGTCCCCTCGACGATCACCAGTGGTGTACGGCCAGTGTAGGAGATCGCTCCCCACACCATGATGCCCGGGTGTTGGCCCTGTGTGCCTCGGTCGTATGCAGTCCTGATTGTGGCGCTCACCTGCACGGCGCCAAACACGCATACGACCATCATTGGCACCAAGGCAGAAGCGACTCTCATCGCTGATGACGACACGTCTCCATTCGTCCCTCCATTCACGCCTGTCGCGACACCACTGGAGGCGGGCTGCACGATGTTGGGGCGTGAGCGGAAGACGGCCTAACGGTGTGCGGGACCGTAGCCCAGCTTCATGGAGACGGTTGCGAATGGTCCTCGCCGATACCCCAGGAGCAACAGTGTCCCTAATTTGCTGGGAAGTGGCGGTGCGGTCCCCTACGGCACTGCGTAGGATCCTACGGTCTTGGCGTGCATCCGTGCGTCGCTGCGGTCCGGTCCCAGGTCGACGGGCACGTGCACCTTCCGCCGACCACTGGCGACAACATCGATGTACTGTGGAGACCTCACGCCCCACGTGTTGAGCAATTCGGCGGTACGTCCACCGGGCCTCCCGCATGCCCACTGTACGCCCTCGCTCAAAGTCCGTCAACTGCACTTACGGTTCACGTCCACGCTGTCGCGGCATGCTACCAGTGTTAAAGACTGCGATGGAGCTCCGTATGCCACGGCAAACTGGCTGACACTGACGGCGGCGGTGCACAAATGCTGCGCAGCTAGCGCCATTCGACGGCCAACACCGCGGTTCCTGGTGTGTCCGCTGTGCCGTGCGTGTGATCATTGCTTGTACAGCCCTCTCGCAGTGTCCGGAGCAAGTATGGTGGGTCTGACACACCGGTGTCAATGTGTTCTTTTTTCCATTTCCAGGAGTGTATATATATATATATATATATATATATATATATATATATATATATATATATATATATATATATGTGTGTGTGTGTGTGTGTGTGTGTGTGTGTGTGTCGATGTATAATTGTTTTGTTTTGTAAATATTATTTGTATTTTTACGCTAGGTCTTGCCTAGGGAAAACTATGCTATCAAACGATTACATCGATAGGTCGTGTGGAGAACCAAAGTGTTGTTTAGGATCTTTGGTAGTGTTAACTCTGCCGCGTGGAGCGCGGGCAGAGCAGATTCTGGCTGGAGTAGTGCGGTGGAGCAGGTGTGTTGTGTGACGCTCCCGCGAGTTGCCGCACTTTCGCGGTTTGGCAGCATGTAATTGCGCTCGACTTGCTATGTTAGTTTCTCATATGGTGTCACGGACGGGAAGCATTAGATGGCACACATCAAGAGCCCGTTTCGCCTGGAGACCGTATCGAGAAAAAGGCACGCCAACATCTAGCTTCTGCATCAGCTACGGCCGACAATGAGTGATTGTCGCCACCTCCTCGATCGACGACTTCAAGCCTTCAATGAACCAACAAGGAAGACTGAAAGCACGTAAAGTTTTAGAACTGTATGGCAGACCTCAGCTTTTCAAACTATTCCATTAGCACTACTAAAATACAGCAACCTTTGTTGCTCATTGTCCCAATTGCTTTACCAAGCAGGGTCCATTTCTTTTCGGAAATGAACTCAAGTGTCGTTGAAATTCAAACGCACGCATTAAAGTAATATCATTCGATTTCACTGCTTTAATTTCAAAGTTCAGTTAAGGTATTCATAGCTGGCTACAATATTTAAATTACACAAGCACAAATTAAGAGTGCTAGTTTTGTTATCATATTTTAACTTACCTGTGACTGCAGCTCAGCTTGGTAGGTACTAAATTTTACTATTGTTAATTGTTCAGAATCATTTAATTCAAGTTCAAAGTTAAATCTCTTATTTCTAAATTACGTAGATTCAAGTAGCTTTTGAAATGATTGCTGAGGTAGCCCAAGACTAACCCTATTTTATTTTATTTCGTAGTGCTTCAGGAACAAAGTTCAATATTAATTTCAGTCACTAAATTAACTTTCAATTTTCCGTATTTATTAATTCTTTTGCTAAATTAAGTCAGAGTGTAGCGAAATTTATCACTTCTGACAAACATTCAGTTTTCACACAACACGTGACAACCTTCAGTTGCCACGCTTTTAGTGCTAATTATATGTGCAATAACCTTTCTTTATCAGTTATTATAGTAGTTTTCCATAGGACTGGCGACCGTCATTTTCCCAAATCTTAAATATCTAATTGACGCCAGTTAATTGTTAACGTAACGACCGCATATTTACTTTCTTTATTAACTTTACCCTTTTTCAAAATTAATTTCCACCAATTTCATTTGCATTTTTCCTTTCATTTAGATGTAACCCTTTCCTCCCTCTTTCCCGACAGATTAACTTCGGTGACGATTGCTTTTCCCAAATCTCCATTAGGTACACGCAGTTTAATTTTTACTGTCATTAAGGTCGATAAGTGAGGGGGAGGTTACAATTTCCATAATCAAGGAACGGGCTGAGCTTCTGCGCTCGAATTTAATCGCGCAACTTGATAGTGGGCAAAGACCACAGAGTGGCACTTTCACAAACCTCCTCCCTTCCACCCTTCCACCTCCCTGTATCCGGCAGCCAAAGTTCATTTAGAATTACTGATAAAACTCGCCACATAAAATAATAGCCATCCCACTGGTCGCTTCGGAGAGGTGTAGTTACCTAGGACTGGTAACAGGAAGTCATACTCTATCGCCGGAATAAGTTATGGCAATGAAATGATGTGAGTCTGTCAGTCGGTGGAGTCAGCGCAGCTAGATGGGTTCGACATAGAAATCTGACAGATTGGCAGGAAGGGCCAATCGTGTTTGGACGTGCCCGTGACCACAGCGTGGATGAAATTGCCCGACTTCTTGATGTATCAACGTGGACTTTCCAGCTCGTCTGGAAGGAAGTGTGTACTACTCGCAGCCATGTAGCGGTGTCTAAGAAGCGTCGCTGCACCTAGTGCCCAGACGAAAGGTAGTACGAGTAGAAACCAGCGCTACGCCTCTCCACCCCGACGGAGACTGCTGCTGTAGGTGAATCAAGGTCAATCTCAAGCGGTTTATGAGTGAACGTTGGGAACGAAAGTGCATGAAATTGGACATTTAGATTCGGAACATCAGCTGAAAACCCGACGACGTGGGAATTTGCTTATTTCCAAATGGTAAAAATAAATGTGTTGGGACTAGGGCCTCCCGTCGGGTAGACCGTTCGCTGGGTGCAAGTCTTTCGATTTGACGCCACTTCGGCGACGTGCGTGTCAAAACACAAACGTGTGTGAAATCTTATGAGACTTAACTCCTAAGGTCATCAGTCCCTAAGCTTACACACTACTTAACCTAAATTATCCTAAGGACAAACACACACACCCATGCCCGAGGGAGGTCTCGAACCTCCACCGGGACCAGCCACACAGTCCATGACTGCAGCGCCCCTGACCGCTCGGCTAATCCCGCGCGGCATTTGCGCATCGATGGGGATGAAATGATGATGATTAGGACAACACAACTCCCGGTCCCTGAGCGGAGAAAATCTCCGACCCAGCCAGAATTTGAATCCGGGCCCTTAGGATTGACATTCCGTCGCGCTGACCACTCAGCTACCGGGGTCGGACATTTCTAAATGGTGAAAGGCATCGATTGCATCGACAGCCCATTGAGACGTTTAATTCGCAGTAAGTGGAGGATGTAATTCAGTCCAGTAGTTTCGTGACGTCTTGAGGGTGTCACTCGTACATGAGTTGGATTCACACATTCAGGTCACGGTGAACATGAGCAAGGATGTTTACTGCAACATTCTCGGTGACAAAGTGTTAACCTTCATTCAGTATATTCATACTGTCTGTGCTGTGGACACAGCTGTCTCCCAAGATGGCAACAGCCGTATTCAGAGGGCTGCCTGAACACGTTCCAGCTTTCACAAACGCTGTGTTACCCTTTCGTACCTAGACCGTCCGGCTAACTCATCCGACCTTAATCTCTTATGCAATGTTCGAGGTTGTACAGAACAGAGGGTGACATGTATACAGTCATTCCTGGAATTTGAAAAGTCTGCGGGACCTAATCACTCAGTGGCTTCAGCTGTGTATGGCACTTAATAATTATACTAATCTGTACACGTTCGTGCTTCTCACATTGAGGCCTTTATCAAGGACAGATTGCGTGTTAACGGCTTTAACTTGGCTTGTTCTGGGTTGCCTAATTTTTTTGATGGCGTTAGCAATCGTGACCTGTTGGAGGAACAAAAAAATATTATTTGCAGATACTAAAATGCAGCAGGTATTGTTTGATTAGGTTTTTGCGGTCGATCATATAAATCAGACAAATCGGAAATTTATGGTAGATCGGTATCACGGCCATAGGTATGGAAAACGTTTTCAGACTTCCGTACTCGTAACACTGCAGTCCGTACGATTACTGTTAGTTAGCACGGGATCCATTTGCAGTTACAATAACGCAAAATATTAAGAGAATAAGACAACAACGGTGTTATCCGGCACTAGACGACACAAGAGAGTTCCTAGAGATTTCAATAAGCTTCTGTGAAACGCGCTGCATGATGGCATTCTGTATCACGGAAAACGAACCTTCAGAATTGTTATAGCCAATCCCTGACTCGTAAATATCCGCACAGAGAGGAGGAGACTTGTTTTTTCCCACCGTCACTTTAGGCAGCATGTTTTGAGTTTCAGCTTCTGCCTAAACACATACATCACAGAGATCATTATCTGCACGGGCCGAATGTTACAGCCGAGGTTTTATGGAAAAGAAGGTGCGGAGGAACTGGATCTTCAGATTCGTACTTAAGTCTGGAGAGGGTTTTGGTCTTCACTCTTGTTATGAGTGGGTTGCGCTTGGGACACTCGTCCTGAGCTTGACTTCGCACTGGCGCTGGTCTTGACTGAGGAGCCTGTCGTGAGGACTTAGTTCAGACCTCAGTCATCTGTTACAACTTGCTGTGCCGAGGGCAATCTTACTCGTACCAGATATTATAAGCGGGTCAAATTGGTCCATGTTATGACCGGCGAACTGCAGTGTCAGACGCTGGAATTTCAGGGCTCCGTTAGAGAGTAATTGCGATACGTCGAACAGATTACCAGCCGCGACTTTGCATGTGTCGTGCCCGCGATAACGGATTACAGGAGCCGCACAATGCTGCTCTGCAGACGCTGGAATCACGACCGTCATCTGGGACAGCACGAGACGTCGAGGAGGGGGCGTAGTACTGCTGCTCCGGCTTGTTAGGGCAAACAAAATCACAGTCTCCCCATTTGTTCACAGCTGCTGCAACGTAGTATACCTTCTGTGTAGAATAAATCCACCAAAATCTATTCAGCGTTAGATAGTTTCAGATTGCGTTATCCACGTTTTGTGACAAATAGATTAATCAGACAGACCTCGGTCTTTGCAAACCAATCGCCACCCAGTGGAGGGTTAACTATTTTTTGCGTCTGTTTGTGTTGCCAACAGTTCATGATTATTAGGCACCTCGCTGGGCTTGAGTTATTTGTCCTATTGCAACCTCTCCTTAGAAAAATTTATGAATCACTGTGCTGGTAAACCCCTTACGTTATTTGATTTTCAAACAGCTGAGCTGAACTGAACGTACTCAGACATTTCTCTCTTTACTTACTCTGATTAACACTAAACTGACACACAATATTTTTAGCACAACGCAATATGACTTTCAATAATCCCTACAAAAGAGTGGCCCTGACTAACAATAACCTATACCTTTCATAAATCACTTACCTAACAAAAATATTCGTTACTCCAACTACTGCAATACAGCGAGCGCCAATACTGCCAGCTAAATAAAAGATTCTAACTATTGAAGGCACCAACTACTGATAGGCATAGTTAGTAAATGAAAGATTTTGACGGAGAACAAACAATGTATTTACGTTAACAGTGTCATAATATATATATCAGTTCATGACATCCGGTCTTACAAATTTCTTTTTTCTGGCGGACACACGTCCAGATCGTCCACTCTCAAAATTCTGCCATCTCTCCCCACATCCACCATAGCTGGCTGCTCACCTGCAACTGCGCAACGCTACGCGCTGCTAAACACTTAGTCCACATAGTTCTTGTATAAAATCTTGCTGGTCCGTCGGTTCTGCTCTGCATAATTTTTACTTTAATCTGCATACAACATAAAGTTTGTAAAATGGATCGAAAAAAATGCAGAAAGGTAGTTTTACAGGTAGGGATTTGGGATGGTGGAGGATGGCAGGGCCCCACACCGATTTCGTAGTTCTGCTCGGAGCGCACAATCTTCTCAGTACGTCACTAGATACACTACTGGCCATTAAAATTGCTACAGCCAAGAAGAAATACAGATGACAAACGGGTATTCATTGGACAAATATATTATACTAGAACTGACATGTGCTTACATTTTCACGCAATTGGGGTGCGTAGATCCTGAGAAATCAGTACCCAGAACAACCACCTCTGGCCGTAATAACGTCCTTGATACGCCTGGGCATTGAGTCAAATAGAGCTTGGATAGCGTGTACAGGTACAGCCGCCCATGCAGCTTCAACACGATACCACAGTTCATCAAGAGTAGTGACTGGCGTATTGGGGCGAACCAGTTGCTAGGCCACCATTTACCAGACGTTTTCAAATGGTGAGAGATCTGGAGAATGTACTGGCCAAGGCAGCAGTCGAAAATTTTCTGTATCCAGAAAGTCCCGTACAGGATCTGCAGCATGCGGTCGTGCATTATCCTTCTGAAATGTAGGGTTTCGCAGGGATCGAATGAAGGGTAGAGCCACGGGTCGTAACACATCTGAAATGTAACGTCGATTGTTCAAAGTCCAGTCAATGCGAACATGAGGTCACCGAGACGTGTAACCAATGGCACCCCACACCATCACGCGGGTGATACGCTAGTATGGCGGTGACGAATACACGCTTCCAATGTGCGTTAACCACCATGTCGCAAAACACGGATGCGACCATCTTGATGCTGTAAACAGAACCTGGATTCATCCGAAAAAATGACGTTTTGCCATTCGTGCACCCAGGTTCGTCGAGGAGTACACTATCGCAGGCGCTCCTGTCTGTGATGCAGCGTCAAGGGTAACCGCAGTCATGGTCTTCGAGCTGATAGTCCAAGCTGCTGCTAACGCCGTCGAAATGTTCATGCAGATGGTTGTTGTCTTGCAAACGTCCCCATCTGTTGACTCAGGGATCGACACGTGGCTGCACGATCCGTTATAGCCATGTGGATAAGATGTCTGTCATCTCGACTGCTAGTCATACGAGGCCGTTGGGATCCAGCACGGCGTTCCGTATTACCCTCCTGAACCTACCGATTCCATATTCTGCTAACAGTCATTGGATCTCGACCAACGCGAGCAGCAATGTCGCTATACGACAAAACGCAAACGTGATAGGCTACAATACGACCTTTATCAAAGTCGGAAACGTGATGGTACGCATTTCTCCTCCTTACATGAGGCATTACAACAACGTTTCACCAGGCAACGCCTGTCAACTGCTGTTTGTGTATGAGAAATCGGATGGATCTTTCCTCATGTCAGCGCGTTGTAGGTGTCGCCACCGGCGCCAACCTTGTGTGAATGCTCTGAAAAGCTAATCATTTGCATATCACAGCATCTTCTTCCCGTCGGTTAAATTTTTCGTCTGAAGCACGTCATCTTCGTGCTGTAGCAATTTTAATGGCCAGTAGTGTATTACTACGTCGTTAGTATATAAAAATCTGTTAGTCTCGCAGCTGACTGGAATTAAAGTTTTCCTTTTTCCTCCAATTTGCGAACGATGTGTGTCCCGAATCCAACACCACTCCTGATGTGGTCCTTGCCTCTCCAAACCTCCTTGGGCGCATCACCGTGGATGTCCTTGACCTCATTGGCAGTGACCATGCTCCTGTCCTCCTCACTATCTCTAACGGTCGCCATCCCCGCCACACTCCTCGCCCTGCCGTCCCTCCTAAACTTGTCCATGATTACTCCCGTGCCAACTGGGATGCCTACCGGGATTCCATTCACACCCAGGTTGACGGCCACGACCTTACCCTCCAGTCTCCTGATGACATCTCTCGCACTGCTGCCTTCCTGCACCAGACCTTGTCTGACGCCGTCGCCACCCATATCCCCACCAAAGCCATCCACCCTCACCGCCCCGCCCTGCCTCCACAGGCCGTCCTTCTCCTTCGAGAGTCCCGCCGCCTCTACCGCTCTTTTCTCCGCACTCGTGACCGGGATACACTTACCCGCCACCGGCAATTACAGCGACACATCCGCAACCTGCTTGTTGCGAAGAAACGCCGAGCCTGGCGCCAGACATGTACACAACTCAACACCACGCTCCCCATCAACTCTTCCAAGTATTTGTCTGCTTTCCACCGCCTTACTGGGAACCGCCCCACCCCCCAGTACCCTCTCCTCCTTAATGACCGTCCCTTTCCTGACAACCTCAGTAAGGCCAACCACTTTGCCTCCCACCTCTCTGATGTTTTTTCCATCCCAGATGATCCCCACTTTGATTATTCCCTCTTCCCTGATGTCATGGACCGTACGAATACCTCTGTTCCTCCCCTTGCTCCTAGCTTCCAGTACTTGGGCCACACCCCACCTTCTGCACTTAACACTCCCATCACTACACAGGACATCAGCCTCACACTCCGCACTAAACGCAACACTGCTCCCGGCCATGACTGCGTTACCTACCGCCACCTCAAACACTGCCCTCCCTCCTTCCTTTCCCTCCTTGCCACCCTCTACAATGTCATCCTTGCCACTGGCTTCTATCCCGACCTGTGGAAAACCTCCCGTGTCCTGATGTTCTCCAAACCCAATAAGCCTCCATCTGATGCCTCTTCCTATCGTCCTATCTGTCTCACATCGGTGTTCAGCAAGCTCTTGGAATCCATCCTTTCCCAGCGCATCCATCTCCACCTCCACCAAAACCACCTCCTCCCAAACACCCAATGTGGCTTTCGACCTTCCTTCTCTGCTGATGACCAACTCCTCCGCCTCACTCATCTCCTCTCCCTCCAGCTTAACTCCCGTCGCTCCGCCATTTTTGTCTCACTTGACCTCGAAAAGGCCTACGACCGTGTCTGGCATCCTGGTCTCCTGTTTAAACTCCAAACCTACGCCCTTCCTATCAACTACATCCGTCTGGTGGCCTCCTTCCTCTCCCACCGCCCCTCCTATGTTACCATCCATCATGCCAATTCCCACACCTTCTACCCCTCTGCCGGTGTGCCCCAGGGCTCTGTCCTCTCCCCTCTCCTCTACCTCCTGTACATGGCAGATATGCCCCAACCCCCCCCTCCAGTACACCTCTTGCAATATGCTGATGACACCGCATTCCTCGCCCTCGCTCCTACCCTCCAACGGTCCCAACGCCTTCTCCAGAATCACCTTGACCTTTTTGCTGCATGGTGTAACCAATGGCTCCTGAAACTCAATCCTTCCAAGACCCAGGCAATCATCGTAGGTCATACCACTCGCTCCTTCCGGCTCCTGGATTTCTCCCTTACTGTCTGCGCACGTCCTGTCCGCCTCACCCCCACCCTCACCTACCTTGGCCTCACCATTGACCGTCACCTCACCTGGATGCCTCATCTCCGCTCCATCCAATCCAAAGCCCGCAACCGTCTCCGACTCCTCAAACTCCTCTCTGGCCGGACATGGGGTTTGCACCCCTCTACCATCCTCCACACCTACAAATCCTTAATCCGTCCCATCCTCTGTTATGCCAGTCCCACCTGGATATCTGCTCCCACCAAATTCTATAATTCCCTCCAGATCCTTGAGCGTCATGCACTCCGCCTCGCCTTCCGTATCCGCCTCCCGTCCCCCACGCGGATCCTCTATGATCTCATTCCTTTCCCCCATCTGCTCCTATTCCTCGAACATGTCCGCATCCTCTACACCTCCCGCCGTCTTGAACCCCCTCACCCCCTGGTTGCTCCTCTCCTCTCCCATCCCCGCCCCCTGCCACGTCTTCACCGTTGTGTCCCCCCTACCCTCCATCTCTACACCCTCCATCTCCTTTCCCAAGGTGGCTTCCGTCAACTCCCCCTCCCGGATGATGCCCCCTCTCCCTCCATTTATCCTTCCTATCTACTCTGATCCTCACTCCCCCTCCTTTCCTCTGTCCTTTCCCTGGGCTCCCTCTTCCCCCCCCCCCTTCCGTCCTGTTTTCTCCCCACTAAACCTCTCCCTACCTCCCTTCTCCCCCCCAGTCCTTTCGTATTCCCCTCCTCTGCCTACCCCACTCCCTGTCGCATCTGCCCCCCACCCCTCTTCTGGATCCTCATCCTCCATCAGCTCCTTTCCCGGTTCCCCCCTTCGCTTTTACTCTCCTTTCCCCCCTTTCTTTTGTTTTCACATCTTCTGTCCAGTTTTCCCCCACCTGCTCTCGACTGTGGTGTCACATTTGCCAACTTTTTAGTGCAGTGTTCCAGTGACTATTCAGTGTTGTTTGTCTTTCTCGTGTTGCGAACAGAAACCATGCTGTCGCTAGGTGTGAATTTTATGTCTTTTGCGAACAGAATCCAGACTGTCGCCGTGTTTTTTAATTGTCTATTGTTTTCCCTGTCTGCTTCGTATGTATTTTTATTAGCATCATCATCCCTCTGTTGTTGTTTTAAATTCCACGATTTCTTTTCGCCTTGTTACTCTCTAAGCCTCCGATTTTATCGCCTGTTTTGTTATTATTTGTTCTCTTGATCTTTGTCACAAAATCTGTCGGCTGAAGAGCGGCATACTAAGCTGCTGCCAGCCCGCCCCCTTCGGGGGGAATTGAAATTCAATAAAGGAAAAAAAAAAAAACCATGTGTGTGACAGACCGACAATACACCGAGTAACGTGAGTACGAATAATGTTTGATGAGTCGTTTACAGTATGGAAACAGTGTTTCGTCCTGTGACAAAGCACACTATTTAGATGCTGAGATACTGAAATGTGCATTTCTTCACTAAAACTGACACAGTCTCGTATTTACCACATTTACCGATTCTTTCTGTGAATAGTTTCACTGCAAATATTTCAGGAGGAATCTATCACCGAAAAAACTGCGCCGTTTTGTTACAGAAACCACTGATTCACATGAGTGTCTCGCCTTGAACGAAATTGGCGTTGGATAAAATAATGTACGGTCTTCTCCGTGGAATTTTTAGCAATATTTTAAACTGTTTGTGAAATAATTCGATCGTCCACGTTTTACAGGACCTACTGAACATTTCAGCAATCGTTAGACTTTGTATGACTCCTTTATTGATTGCTTGACGTACTTGGATTATATCCTTTGTTTCTGAGGTGATCCAGGACAGCCGTTTCCCTGATGTTGGGGACTTCGAAGTTACTATATTCCGATTAGGGAATGTCAACTTCTTTCCACTGAGACACCCACGTTTCGATCGCAGAAATAATCGCGCTACTTCTCGGAACTAACTCTCAAAAACTTTCGACACGGGAAAAAGAGACACACACAAAACGAACGATTCTGTGAACACATACCTGAAGCACCCGCTTGATATTAACGCCAGACTGAAATATTTACGGCCTCTCTCTGTGAAGAGACAACGCTCAAGACCTCGTCTTCTCATAAACGTTAAAGCTACTCTTAATGGCGAATCACTGTTGCGGATGCGTGTGGTGCTGTATTCTTGTACGCTCGAACGAGATAATCTTTATGACTTTTCGCGGAAAACGAGAAGCGTCTTCGGATGAGATTTCTTGCCGCCATCCACTTATAAGGGTGGGGGGGAAAAATGCTGTGGTTGGGATGGGGAGAGAGCGAGGGGTGTGGGGAAGAATAGTAGATGGAGAAAAAAGAGACGGTTCTCGTGTAGGGCGAGCGAGAACATGGTCGTTTTCGTCTCCGTCCTTTCTTCTCGCAATGACGACGGCTTCTGAGAAGCCATAGCCCCAGCTGTATAAGGAGGCGCGGTACCACGCTGTACCCGGGCGTCTCGCGGCGGCTCCTGCGACTTGTCCAGCGTTCCTCCTCCCCCCCCCCCCCCGGCCGCCACCCCTCGTGGCTCTTGCTGAGCTCCACATCCACCATGTCCCATATATCACTTAGTGCGTGGGTGAGTGCGCTTGCGAGGTGTGGGGTGGGGGCTCTGGGGGGGGGGGGGTTCTGGCTCGTGGAACTGTGACGAGGACAAGAAATGGGCAGTGCTTGACCGTGGCAGCAGCACTGACGACAAAGGAGTGTGTGTGTGTGTGTGTGTGTGTGTGTAGGTTCGTTTGAGCAGTTACCAGACAGCGCCAGACAACAGGCTGTACTGCGCATACGCAGCTACGATGACGTAGGCAGCCCGTGCTTGGTGCTTGCTCTGCTCATACGCTTTTCGTCGCATTTCTGGTGGAATTTCGTACGTGGTGGGGCATCACGTGACCATGTGCAGCCCTGCGGCATGTTGTTGAGAGGACATACAGAGTTGTACTTAGAGCAAATGTTTTATCATATCCCACCCAGATAAATTAATAGAAGGAAATTTCTCTACAAAACTGACAGAAATAACCTGATTAAGACATTAATGGTTGATTGCTAATAACGTGGAAATAATATAAAATCAGAAAATTGAAACTGCTAACTTATTTTGGTCTTTCATGGTTATGAGAATTGATGTTAATTCACTTGATGGCTCCCGGCCACAGAAATCTGTTTTGTTTTCAGGGAGCGCTGGGCGCGCATAGTCATCGTCTGCATACCGGTTCGTGTCCACACGTGTAAAGCGGCAGTCAGGATTTGCTGTTTAATTGCCATCTCTAAACCAATGTGATCATCGGACTCCCAAAGCCGTGTTACAACAGAAATTTTAAGTACACACGCTAATAATACACCAGCTGATTAGAATTATCTGGACACTTAACAGTGGACATTAATATGGTTTGTGCCCACCCTTCGCCTTCGTCTTTATGACGACTTGACCTTGCTGGGAATACTAGTACGCTTTCTCTAAAAGTTAATCTATAAATGACAATAATGAATATCCTTTTTTTTTTTTCAAAAACTTTCTCCTTGTGTGCGTTCAACTGCTGCGCAATAGACACTGTTGGAAGACCCTGTGGTGCGCAAGTGAATAGTGTCATAGAACAAAACTTCTTAACTCAGTGAATCGCTGATGTGTAATTAATATGTGTAATTAAATCCTGAAAGAAAGTAACAGAGCACTTAGCGAAAAATGTTGAACTGTGACTCAATACTGAAGTACGTTACGAAAGTTCGCCAACGGCCTTGCCGCACTGGTAACACGAGTTCCCGTCAGACCACTGAAGTTTAGTGCTGTCGGGCTTGTCTAGCACTTGGATAGGTCACTGTCAGGGCCTGCCGAGCGCTGTTGGCAAGAGGGGTGCACTCAGACCTTCTGAGGCCAACTGAGGAGCAACTTCATGGAAAAGGAGTGGCTTCGGTCACGAAAACAGACAATGGTAAGCAGAGCGATGTGCTGACTACGTGCCCCTACATATCCGCATCCAGTGGAGTCTTTCCGCTGAGGATGACACGGCTGTCGGCCGGTACAGTTGCACCTTCCCAGGCATGTTCAGACTGAGGCTTTTCTGAAAGTTGCGTAACATGAAGTGCAAAGTTTGAATAGAAACACCCACAAAAATAATACACTACTGGCCATTAAAATTGCTGCACCACGAAGATGACGTGCTACAGACGCAAAATTTAACCGACAGGAAGAAGATGCTGTGATATGCAAATGACTAACTTTTCAGAGCAGTCACACAAGGTTCGCGCCGGTGGCGACACCTACAACGTGCTGACATGAGGATAGTTTCCAACCGATTTCTCATACACAAACAGCAGTTGACCGTCGTTGCCTGGTGAAACGTTGTTGTGATGCCTCGTGTAAGGAGAAGAAATGCGTACCATCACGTTTCCGACTTTGATAAAGGTCGGATTGTAGCTTACTGCAATTGCGGTTTATTGTATCGCGACATTGCTGCTCGCGTTGGTCGAGATCCAATAACTGTTAGCAGAATATGGAATAGGTGGGTTCAGGAGGGTAATACGGAACGCCGTGCTGGATCCCAACGGATTCGTATCACTAGCAGTCGAGATGACAGGCACCTTATCCGCATGGCTGTAACGGATCGTGCAGCCACGTGTCGATCCCTGAGTCAACAGATGGGGACGTTTGCAAGACAACAAACATCTGCACGAACAGTTCGACGACGTTTGCAGCAGCATGGACTATCAGCTTGGAGACCATGGCTGCGATTACCCTTGACGCTATATCACAGACAGGATCGCCTGCGATCAACGACTAACCTGGGTGCACGAATGGCAAAACGTAATTTTTTTCGGATAAATCCATTTTCTGTTTACAGCATCATGACGGTCGCAACCGTGTTTGGCGACATCGCTGTGAACGCACATTGGAAGCGTGTATTTGTCATCGGCATACTGGCGTATCACCCGGCGTGATGGTATGGGGTGCCATTGGTTACACGTCTCGGTCACCTCTTGTTCGCATTGACGGCACTTTGAACAGTGGACGTTTACATTTCAGATGTGTTACGACCCGTGGCTCTACCCTTCATTCGATCCCTGCGAAACCCTACATTTCAGCAGGATAATGCACGACCGCATGTTGCATGTCCTGTACGGGCCTTTCTGGATACAGAAAATGTTCGACTGCTGCCCTGTGCAGCACATTCTCCAGACCTCTCACCAATTGAAAACGGCTGGTCAATGGTGGCCGAGCAACTGGCTCCTCACAATACGCCACTCACTACTCTTGATGAACTGTGGTATCGTGTTGAAGCTACACGGGAAGCTGTACCTGTACTCACCATCCAAGCTCTGTTTGACTCAATGCCCGGGCGTATCAAGGCCGTTATTACGGCCAGAGGTGGTTGTTCTGGGTACTGATTTCTCAGGATCTATGCATCCAAATTGCGTGAAAATGAAATCACATGTCAGTTCTAGTATAATGTATTTGTCCATTGAATACCCGTTTATTCGTGGTGTAGCAGTTTTAATGGCCAGTAGTGTATATTGCTCTGCTCAGAAGAAAAATAGCTGTTTGAGATTACCTACACTGTTCACTGTAAATTAATCTGCTTGCATAGCACTCCACCTGATAATTCTGACTGTGCGCAGTTTCCTCACAAGAATGCAAAGTGAGATGTGCACCGAAATAAAAACAACTTACCTCACGCTCAGCACGCTTTTTTCTTTCCAATGTACAGACGTTCTCGAAAGAAAATTGAAATCACGAAATGCAGCAACTACAGAAAAATAATCTACTCACTACAAAATTTATTTGTACTTTGTCAGCAACAGTCCGTGGCTTTGTGTGGCATAAGATGCAGTGCACATGCGACAAAATATTGGAAACTTTACTAAGAATCATGGAGAAGTGTTTTACTTTAGAGAATCTGGAAGCAGTCCTACACGCTCGTACCTTCATTAGCAGTCAGCATTGTGGCACTGTATCAAATACCTCCCGGAACGTTGGGAACATGGATTCTTCCTGCTGCACTTCATCCGCGGTTCACATTATATGGCGTGAGAAAAGGACAAGGTGAGTTTCACAAGGGTGCTGCATTCCAAATCGGTGCTGTTTTGAAGACGGAAGCTTTCCTGCTTCGAGAAAATTTATTATATTCTAATCTAAAGTTCGAGTATATCGAAGAAAACGATGTTGGTTCAGCTGCTCACTTCTAAATATTTTGTACTCTTCGTTGCAGACAACCTCTTGCCACTTTTTTCTTTTGTCTCTCTTCCTCCCCCACTCACACTTGTCGTTCTTTAAGCCAACTCATGCAACAGACACAGTGTACAGGTCACTCCAGTGCTTGTTGGTAAAGTTATTTATGTGCTCGATACAAACGTTGTCTGTTCTTCGCCTTACCAGTTTTACAGCCACTTTGATACGAATAGGTTGACCAGCAAACTCCTATAAAGGAAGAACGAGACGCATGTGACGAATGTACATCGATTCTAGCGATTCTATACCGTCTTCTTAATGAATTACCACGCACGACATGGTGAGTTTCTTGTCTTACACACGACATGGTGGATATCTTGTGTTACAGCTGAGGTGAAACAATTAGCACAATGGCTGATAGGCTGCATACCGTTCGAGCTGAGCCCAAATACTCATTTAACTACCTAAATTGAAATTCATTTATTTTTCTTAAATCAGTTTAGAATAACGTCCGAATCGCTTATCTGAGAGGGACGTAGCCAATATGCCTCCACGCAATTATTTGTTTAGAAAGTCCGTGAATTTTAAATCCCCTGTTTTCATTTGTCCACGAGGATGATTTCACGTGTAGGTTTTGTATGAACAAATATCTAGAAACGTTTGCAATTTAGTACCAATGTTTCGAACCGTAATCGTTTGCTGCATAGTAGCTGTTATTACAGTGGTTTATATTCCGTTCGCTCGTGAATCTTCCAGGTAGTAATGGTGTAACATTTGGAGATTAAGATGGAAACAAATGAAAATAGTAATTATTGCAATTCTTTGATTTATATCCACATCATCCTTCAGCACTTGCATCTACCGATAACCAGAAGAAATCTTTATACTTCATTGCTGGAGCAACGAGATGCTGAACGAAATTTCAGATCGCGCTAAGTTTGAACACGATTTCTTTATTTCCCACTCCTAAAAAATTTTAGTACCAATTTAAAATATTTTAGAATGAATCTCAATTCACATGCGAAGCTCAATAGATATAAATTTTTGAAACAGTTTAAGAAAATAATAAAATTAATTTAACCTCCCAAATCCACAGATAATCATGTTATTGAATTCTGTGACACACTATATACGTATGGTTCCTCTAAGTAGTGGACAAACGAGATGATTATATTTTGATGGAATAAGGCAAAATGGTTTCACTGTAAAAAGACACAAGTTATTTGTGTAATCAATCGCTTGTCACAGGAACATTCCCAGACTGGCTTAAATATGCTGAAGTTATACCTCTCCACAAGAAAGGGGACAAACAAATGCCGTCAAATTGCCGACCGATCTCACTTTTGCCAGCTTTTTCAAAAATCTTTGAAAAGGTTATGTTCAAGCGTCTACTTAAGCACCTTAGTGAAAATAACATACTGTCAGAGTCACAGTTTGGGTTTCTTAAGGGTTCTGATATTGAGAAAGCTATTTACATTTACAGCGAAAATGACCTTAATTCATTGGACAACAAATTACAGGCAACTGGCATATCCTGTGACCTGTCAAAGGCGTTTGACTGTGTGATTCACAGCATTCTCTTAAGTAAATTAAAATATTATGACATCACTGGCAGTGCTGCAAAGTGGTTTCAGTCATATCTTACCAATAGAAACCAAAGGGTGTCATTAAGTAACACTTCAGCAGTAGACAATCAGACATCATCTGACTGCGAAGAAATTACATGTGGTGTTCCCCAAGGTTCCATACTAGGTCCAGTACTGTTTCTTGTGTATATTAATGACCTATCATCTGTTACATTACCAGATGCCAAGTTTGTCTTATTTGCAGATGATACAAACATTGCAATAAATAGTAAATCAAATATAAATTTAGAAAGGACAGCTAATCAACTTTTTACTCACATTAATAAGTGGTTCACAGCCAATTCACTGTCATTAAACTTTGAAAAGACCCACTATATGCAGTTCAGAACTTCCAAGAGATTTCATTCTGGTGTATGTATAAAATATGAACATGGAAACAGGAGAATTTGAGAGTGTAAAATTATTGGGATTACAACTCAATAATAAGTTCAGTTGGGAGCAACATACTGACGAACTGCTGAAGCACCTAAACAAGTCTGTGTTTGCAATACGAATGATGTCAGACATAGGAGGTATAAATATAAAAAAACTGGCATATTTTACTTATTTTCACTCCATTATGTCATATGGTATCATATTATGGGGTAACTCCACAAACAGAGAAAATGTTTTAGAGTGCAGAAGCGTATAGTAAGAGTAATGAGTAGTGTAAATCCAAGAACATAATGTCGAAACCTATTCAAAGAATTGGGCATATTAACCACACCTTCTCAGTATATTTATTCCTTTATGAAGTTTGTTGTAAATAATTCATCTCTTTTTCCAACTAACTGCTTAGTACACAGTATCAATACTAGTAGTAAGAACAATATACATAAAGATTTAAAATCTCTTACTCTTGCCCAGAAAGGAGTCCAGTTTTCAGCAACGCACATTTTCAATAAGTTACCAGCAACCATTAAGAGTTTAGTTTCAGACAAGGCACAATTTAAACATAATTTAAAAGAATTTTTGGTGGCCAACTCCTTCTATTCCATCCACGAGTATCTCAACAAGTGCAGTAGACCATTTTAATGAAAATTTATTAAACTTTAATTTTTGAGAATACTTGGCTGTAACAAACTACCTACTGTGTGAATGATGGATGTATGGAACGCAGATGTAAGTCTTAAGTCTGTAAATAGTGGAAGTTTAATTTTAAATCTTGTACATAATCTGACTATTCTTAACTGAGGATCACTGAAATGAATAATTTAGTGTAATTTTTGACAATACTTGGTTGCAATAGTCAAGAAACTAGCAAATGTCTGAATGATGGAGTTAATGAAAGCAGATGTAAGTATTAAACCTGTAAATATTAGAAGTTTAAATTTAATTCATGTACATAATTTTACCGTTTATTGACTGAGGATCATTAAAATTAATGAAACTCAAGTTTTTCTAATTACATTTTTGTAATGTGTTTATCTGACATGTTCCACACCCAGGAGGATTCCCTCTTTTATGGGTCTATGGAATGAATAATTAATCTAATCTAATCTTTTATTGATCTGTTAATAACATTCTGTTCAAGCGCAGTAGAATAGAGCATTGCGAGAATGGCAGTTATTGGCCTTATGTTATGGATAGCAAAAAATATTGTACAACACCCACATTTTCGTCAATGTTTGTAATTCCCTTGACAGCAGAAGGTGCTCTCTCAGTAAGGTATTCGTGGACCTCTTGATACAGGTCAGCCGCAGGTCAGCGTGTCACGGAGCGCTGTTTACAGTCTTTGGCGACATTTTCTACACATAAAAATCGTCAGTATTAGGTCGATTTCGTAACAGGACAGACTATCTGACTTCCCTTCTTGATGCAGCTCAGTGTGTCAGTGCTAGTGCAGACCGTATGCTGCTCACCGCAGAGCAGAGAGGATAACATCTACTGGGGTGTCGGCAAGATCTACACTGTGCTAACAGTGAGCAGTGTATTGTGTCCGTGTGAGAGAGAATACGTTCCCTTCGCAGAAGATACAATGACTCTTGAGTGGTGATACACATTGCACAAACTGAACAATGAGGCCAGGGAATCATCGGCTGGACGTCCTACAACACGACTACTGTCACCAAGAACTCTCCCAAAGCTGCACGCGACTCTGATTTTAGTCACATCGGTTGAAAACATATCGTCATACTGGCTATGAATTGCATTGGTAGAGGGAGGTAGCGATTAGGCGTCTTACCGGTTATGTAACGGTGTTCTTGCCATTTATTCTTATTATAACGAAGAAATTTAGTGTTATGCCTCCCAAAAAGTTTGTGGAATTATGTAAACTCTTTTAATCACTCAAGTAGGCTCCTCATATGATGCATGGGGGCTTAATTAATCTGACTGCAAATAATTTTAATTTTTTGATTTAGTAGCCGTCTGTCCGATTACGAAGTCTCGTAAACGGTTGGCCCTGACTAGTTTTTGTACGCAATCTGACTGCATGGAACAACAACAAATAATGAAATGAAAATTTTCGTTAACACAATTAATTAATTAATTAAGTCCCCAGCAACTATAAAACCTACGAAACCAAAACACAAGTGTCACTGTTCTGTGTGTGGAAGTATGACTCAACGTACACATCTGGCACGGTTCTTCTTCAATAAGACAAGAAATTTCAAATACCATTTATACTGAAGTAATTAAAAGAAAATAGAAATACTATAATTGCGCAAGAAAACCAGGATTACACTCTAATACAAGAACACAAGCCAGATGCTTTGTTGACTGAACCTGTAATGACGCATTATTTAAGACACTGAAATAATAAAAAGAAAAAAACAGCGAATTTGTTACCTTCATATATATTGACGAAAAGCACTCTTATCATTACAATATCTCCATTCGAATAACATCTGCTGTCTATCCATCAAACAACTGCATAAAACATGGAACAAACACTTTTCACTACGACATCTCGACAAGAACTTTTCACTACGACATCTCAGCGAGCACTACTACAAGTTCTCAATAATCACTGCCTACCACGAGTTCTCAACAAGCACTTTTCACTACGACATCTCTGCAAGCACACCCTACTACGACCTCTCGACAAGCACTCTCTACCACGACTTCTCAATAATCACTGCCAGTGGAGGCGGCTAAACAAAACTCTCTGGCGCGATCTCTGGCGCTGTGGCTCAGTGTAGCCACCTTTCAATGAATAATCTGAGTTTGAAGCGATTTATGAGTGGAACTTCAGCCGCGAATACAAGAAAACCAAAATTAGGTCTTTTTCCATTTTTTTCTAAATAAGGGTTTAACTTACAAATACAAGATTACGAAACCTGTTGTGCATTAAATTCTGCATCTTTTTATGGTAAGGTGGCGTTATTTTACAATTTACAAACCGCGTTTACATCCAATACGACATAAGTAAGCCCCTTCAGTGATAGAAAAGTCAGGTTTGTCCTCGTTTATTAAAAATATGTATGTGACTGACATCGTATAGTACACTTAATTTATTGTATAATGTCCGCATGTTTGGTGACTAGGGAACAGGCAGAGCTGTGAAACTCGTGGTGGAACGGAAGGACACAGGAAGCTCACACATACCTTCGGACAATATCGGGGAGGCACAGCCGCTTCCGGCGCTAATCTCGGGACCCTCCCGTGAGCTGGACCACCTGCAAAACGGGGACACGTGTCCAGCGTGCAGGCGCGAGCAGGTGGCCTGGTCGGCGAAACACACGTGGCAGCAGGTATTTGCGTGCTTTCCTACGGACATAGAAAGAACTTCTAGAAACGTACATCTGGATTCTAAACAGCGATTGGTCGGCCTTCAGAAACGAGCGCCTTCCGGAAAGAAGATTCGCCACCCAAATTTAAGGGGGAGAAAAGAGTTTGAACACCTGAAAGAGAGGAGAAGAAAAGGGGAGTCGTTGTGGGGTCGTGGAGCAGGAGAGTCGTCTTGCAGGTCCACGACAGTCGACGGACGTCTTCCGCTGTAATTTTGGTGAAGTACAATTTTGCTATTACCTCACTGAGGCGACAAGTTTGCGGTTATAGCTTCTGATCATTATGATGATCTTGCTTATGCACCGGCGTGTAGGAAAGTGAATTTACATTGGTGAATCACGTGTTCTACTCCGTTCTGCACTGAGGTTTCACAGTGCTCATTGAGACAGTAGTTCCTTCTTGCTATTCAGTACAACGAGGGATGTCAGTTACTCTGCGCATAATAACATACCGCGAGTACATTGTAGGGCAGAGCCACACAGTTTAAGGGCCAGTATTAATACAGGGAGAGCCTGAGATTTGTAATTATTATTTGGTTTCTTTAAATTGTTTTTTTATGATGAATAAATGTGTTAAATTCTTTAGTAGATAGTATTTTCCTGTACCAATTAATCTTATCTCTTGTGTACATTTCGTAAATTATTCTTTAAAAACGGGACTGGATTTTGTCGGTTTATCTTGACATTCTATCGTATCCACAAGATAAGTGTAGTGGACTGACAAGGCAGCCAGTCCACAGAGACGGGTAGCCGAGAGGGCACACGTACACACACGCCGACTGGCGCGAAGTCTGGAACAGGATACGTGATGAATGTGATAAAGAGAAGAACGTAGCTACTAGAACACTTAACTTTTATATCGTCCTTTGGTATACAGCATTCTTGATGATACAAGTGAGACACTTTAGATTCAAGAAGTAACTAATGGCGCCTTGCTAGGTCGTAGCCATGGACTTAGCTGAAGGCTATTCTAACTGTCTCTCGGCAAATGAGAGAAAGGCTTCGTACGTGTAGTCGCTAGCAATGTCGTCCGTACAACTGGGGCGAGTGCTAGTTCGTCTCTCGAGACCTGCCTTGTGGTGGCGCTCGGTCTGCGATCCTGACAGTGGCGACACGCGGGTCCGACATGTACTAATGGACCGCGGCCGATTTAAGCTACCACCTAGCAAGTGTGGTGTCTGGCGGTGACACCACAATAAGATTAGGAAATGGGTAGGTTATCACATGACAATTTACATAAGTAATGAGAATAACGTACTCTTACTGGGGGATGTGTAAGTATCAGGGCAATTTCAGTAGCGTTTAAAATATCCATTGCGCAAATTATCACTTGTACGTACTAATGGCAAGTTTCCGCCATCGATAGCCAGTAGAAGAAGTGGAGATATGTTAGATATGGCGGACCATGCCAGGACGAGTTTCTGTGAATCCCGAGAAACAGTCAGCAAAATTTGTAGATGTAGTAATTTGAAATCTCATTGTGAATAAAATATTCGAAGATTGTGTGTGATTTCAGCTTGGTTGAATAATTTATTCACACATGCGTAGAGTCCCGCGTTTTATTATAGATAATTTAGTAATAATTGCATCTGTTGCCGTGCTTGAGCGTCTGCTCACTGGCTTCAATGCTTTAGTTTAAGTTTTTTGAATTAGTGCCGTGCTTCAGCGTATGCTAGCTGGCTACAGTCGTTAAGGAGATCACTGCTCAATCACGACGTTGTCTTACGAAAATTAAGTGATTATTAAGTTATTTTCTTGTATGTGTGCCAGCGACAATTCAGCAATTATTCGTGTGAGGGAAATTTGCGCGTAAGTGATAATATAGAGTAGTCTTACTCCTCATGCTGATTAGAGCTAAAGCTCGTTTAGAGAAACAAGCAAATACTGTAGACAGGATTAATAGTGAAATGGCGGAGGTACGTGGGAGTAAAGAAAATCTGTGGGACGAGACAGAACTAAGAATGCTAGGTGCGCAGGGAACCGATGAGATAAACGCAGATCACACAGAATTTCTGGAGGAAGGTAGATTCAGCCAAGCCGGGGGAAGAGGATCTGATAGCGAAGAAGAGACTCGGGAACACGTATATGCAGTAGTTAACATCAGAAACTACCGTGTAGTTAGCCCACGTGGACACAAAAGCTCCAGTAATTACTACAACCGACCACAATCGAATGCGTTGGCACACAGTAACCCTTCAGTTCATAGTATTTATAGTAGACACGAAGAGATTGATAGAACACAATACCGTTATGTCCGCGCTTGTTCAGAACCAATTGTGTCAAATAATGTGCAAGGTGCTGACGCTGCAGGAATGGTAAATATACTCGGGTTCATCAAAGAAACTAGAAAAGCGATAGATGATTACAATAAAAATATCAAAAACGAAGTGCAAAAATAACATTACAACAATGCAAACTAGTATGAAAACCGAAATTAGAAGGAACATGACGATAATTCAGAACAGGATGGAGAAAGTTAGTTTGGATATTAACACAATTAAGACGGAAACAAAAGTCGTCAAAGACGAGGTAGTTACATTGCAAGCCAAATTGGTAGGCGAAGTAGCAGAGTTAAAAAGACCTGCTAATGAAGTTAAATCAATAGCAAGAAACGCGAAACGTATTGATCATGTTACTATGGAGGAGACACTACAAACAGCAAAAGAAGGAAAAGGGCCAATATACAAATTGCAGAGTGGCATAAGACGCGTCGAAGAGACAGAGTTGCGTGCGGAAGAGACACCGCCGAAAGAGCAACTCCGAATAAGTATGAAAAGGGAAATAAAACTGAACCGTGCTCACTCCGAACTATGCATTTCCTTGAACTTGGCTGCCTATCTGTGTTTGGCTTCCCGCCATTGTTGCGGTTATGCTGTGGTTCTTCCTCCTTCTATATGTGACAGCAGCGATGTGTATCGATATTTGCACCGTGTACCATCTTTGGTCTTGTGCATATAGTTTCCGGCTAGGGGGTGTGCTGGCAGTTGGTCGGTTGGTGCGGACCAGGGAGGATACCTCCACGTGTTGTTTGTTTCGGTGGTTCGCTGTTGGGAAGCTTTTCCTGTGAGCAACACCGAGTGCTTGACGTGGTGAAATCGAGCCGCCGGTGGAAATAACGATATTGATTCACCACAGTTCAAGTGCACCAGCGGAATTTTCTGCCTTGTGGCCGTTAGTGTTCTGGTTACCTGCCCTGGCCACTGACGTAAATTGAGGCAGTGTTCTTTTTTGGTGGAGTTAACTATCATAGTATGAAGGCTTTCACGACCGGATGACATATCTTCTGGTAAACCTCCCGGGATGTAAGGTCGTGGTCCATGAAACTCTTCGGCTCCTAACGTTTCGTCCAGAGCTGCGCTGGACATCTTCAGAGGGGTGTTTCTCCTCCGGTGAGTCTTGCCGACTGACGGGTCGGACGTCTGAGAGCGACTTATATATCGTAGAAAGTGGGCGTGACCAGAGTTACACGTGATATGCAGAGATAACCTTTGTCAGAGATAAAACTTAACTATCGATCGTAATCTCGTCACGGGTAAAAATGTCTAGCAATTCTGTAGTGCTACTGTCCAAATATCACTGAGTTTCATGGTCTCTTCTTTCCGATTAAAATTATCCCTATGTTTATATATTTCAATTGCTTCTCTACAAAGCCGTGGGTAATAGTTCGTCGTCGTAGATAAAATTTTTGTTTTGGAAAACCTCACTTGATGATTTCCTGACTGAAAAGCGTGTTCTGCTACAGCCGATTTACCTGTTTTTCCTAATCGGCAAAGACTTCTGTGTTTTTTTAACCGTGTATTTACGCTTCTTTTTGTTGTTCCAACATAAACTTTTCCACATGTACACGGAATTTTATATACGCCACTGGCTGATAGAGGAGCGCGTTTATCTTTTACAGACCGGAGAACATGACAAAATTTTCTTCGTTGGTCTAAAAACAGGTCTAATATCATGTTTACTTAAAATCTTTCCAATCTGATCCGTTACTTTCTTTATGAAAGGGAGAGAGACTGTATTCTTCCATCGTTTTTCGGGCTTGTCCTTAGGCTTTTTGTTGTTTGGGTGCAGAATTCTGCTTACTTCTTTCTTTGAGTAGCCATTTTTCTCAAAAGCGTGCTTCAGATGTTTTAATTCGACGTCTAGATACTCCGGGGTGCCGAAGTGTTTCATGGGCCACGACCTTACATCCCGGAAGGTTTACCAGAAGGAGTTAACTATATTGCCTTATTTCAAATTCAAGTGTACCAGCGTAATTTTCTGCCTTGTGGCCATTAGTGATCCGGTTACCTGCCCTGGCCACTAACGAAATTTCACGCAGTGTCCTATTCTCAGCTATTGTCGCTGTCCAACACAGTGTTTAGTTTTGACAACTTAATACAAATGTCACTGTGGTTAATCGCTTCCGCCACAGTTTGGTCTTTGAGTTTTCATGCACAGATTGGTGGCTAGCAGGTCTTTTGGTCGTTCGGTCTGTGACTGTCTCTTGGTTGGGTTAGCGATGGACCCACCACCTGTCTCACCTAAGTGAACGTTAGCGTTTCGATGGCAGGCCCAACCCCCAACCCCCCGGAGGCGTCTGAGGGCCGTTGTCTATACTGTCCTTTTCATGGGTGTTTAATGGTCTCTTGGTAAACTATTATAGCCAATGCTTTCAAGGAAAACAATTATTGTGTTTTATGTAACTCAGGGGCCTTCAGCCCGTATAAGTACGTTTGAATTCTGGCAAGTGGATATTTTGCTAAAAGTTACTGTTGTTGTGCTATCTTTTCATTTAGAGCGCTGTCAGCCACTAAAAACTTAAAGGTTTAAGGTATTTTGAATTTTTGGAAAATCTATTCAGGGCCTTCAGCCGCTTAAAACCTTATTCTTAAATTTAGTTATTGTCGTTGCGTTGCCTTTTCATTTAGTGTGCTTTTGGCCACTTAAAACTTAAAGATTTTAGCTATTTTTTGAAGTTTTGCAAAATCAACTGTGGGCCTTCAGCCGCTTAAAGCCTTATTCTTAAACTTTGTCCTTAAGCGAAAACATTGCGGCCTTCTGCCTTAAAAGATTTTAAAATTTTGAAAATTGTGGTCTTCAGCCATTGGTATTGCTCCTTGTTTATGTTTGTTCTATCCACTTTGGCGTTGAAGCTTTCAGTCTAGCTGTGATATATACGTATATATTTCAGTTATTTTATTTGCAATTTTTACTGCGTGTCTTCAGTCACTTGATATTTATCTTGTTTATTTTTAAGATTTCTTGTTTGGAGGTGATCAGCCGTGAAAGAATTGGATTTTGAAACTTTTAGTTGTAAAGGTTCGGCTGTGTGCCATTTTGGTTTAAATGTGTTATTAAATTACAATAAATTACAATTTTGAAGTGAAACTGACCCGGTTCTAGGCGCTTCAGTCTGGACGCGCGCTGCTACTACGGTCGCAGGTTCGAATCCTGCCGCGGGCATGGATGTGTGTGATGTCCTTAGGATAGTTAGGTCTAAGTAGTTCTAAGTTCTAGTGGAACAGCCATTTGAACCATTTGATACTGACCGCCACCTTATTTGGCCCTTTTCACAATCCTAATCGCCTGTTCAGCCCTGCGGGTTTAGTGGGTGTATCACTGGTAGCAGAGCATGTTTACGCTTGTGCTTACCATCCTAGTTGCGGTCAGTTTCACTCGTGTTTCGATTGTGTCTGTGGAATCGTATTCATTGGTTTGCCATTGTTTCAGATGTTAGGATAATGGCAGTCACACAGTGTCCGGGGATTGGCCTGCTGAGAAGAGATGGCGGTAAGGCATCAACCGACGGACGGCAGTGCTCCGGAATTGCGCGCTGCCGTGACGTCACCTCGGCAGTGATCAGTGAGACAGGTGTGGCGATCCAATTTCTTGGTGAGGCCCTTAAAGGCCTTGAGGATGCTACTGGTCTCCTAGAAGGAACCCAACCTAGTGACAGTCAGTTTGCTCTGGTGTGGGCACAATTGGCACGTTTAACTAATCGGGTGGCTGATTTGAGTATGTTAGATTCGAGAGAGCAACACAAGGAATCGGCCGCTGAGTTGGGAACTCTGCTGAGCGTGTTGCAGTTTAAGCTTACATGCTTGGAGTTGGATGGGAGGAAGTTCGAAGACAGTGACTTGCGCTGTCAGGGGGAACATGGGGTCTAGGCTGGGCGTAGCAGTGTTCAGCGTCTGTTAAGTTAGATGCCGTATTTGCTAAGCTGCCTAACCCTCTCGCTTATTTCTTTCAGGGTCTGACCGAATTGATTGTAGACCAAACTGGTCAAGTAGAAAATTTATTGAGATTTTTGGTTCGTCTCGAACAGCACACGACCATTTTTCACGTTCTGCACTATGTGATCCTGTCGTTGCTATACCCTCTAGCTAGAGGCGAGTTGCAGAACATCCTCTCACGAGCCATGGCCGAAGAGTTTACCTTGCAACAATTAAGGGGGGCTTGCAATTAGTCAAAGATTAACCACCGAGGTCCGGAAACAACTTGAGTGCAACCACATTTGGGAAGTGGAGAGGGGTGACGAGCAGTTATATCATTATGTCGATAGAGTCCCCACAGCCTCGTTGGCCTTGCTGATCGAATTACTTGATCGCGAATTAGTTTCTATCGTTCTCAAGGGAATGCGTGCGGCGGATAAGTCACATTTTGTTTTCCGTAAACAGCCTGAGACCTGTGGAGAACGTGATGTGGTTGTAACAGCATCCGCATTACCCCGTGAGAGCCACGGGCGGCAGGAGGTTGCAGGGTGCGACATAGGGGCAGATTCCGGATTATCCACATCCACTGAAATTAGCAAAAGGGAACCCAGGCGTTTTTTCAGAGGCAGCAGTACAGCTCATTTGGTACGTTCTTGTGATCAGCCTCGTGCTCCTAGAGCTAATAGATGACACCGGGTTGGTAACCGAATCCGGGTTTGAACCTTTAGGCCTTGGTGTACTCGTGTATTCACCCCCGCATCATCCCCTTTGCCTTATGTTTGTTCTCAGGTAGGTGGCGAGCCAGTTTGCGCTCTCTTGGATTCCGGTAGTTCCTTGTCATTATTGGGTTTTGAGTGGTTTTGGAGTTTGGGCATCATACTAGACTTCGTTCGGTCCCTCCACGGTGCAGAGATGTCGGGTGGCCAATGGCCAGGTGTTACCTCTGCAGGGTTGGGTCCGGGGGAGTGTATCGGTTGCCGATTTTTCCTTGCTTGTAACTTTAGTCTTGGTTAAGAGACTGCCTGTTAATCTAATGTTGGGGTGTGATTTCATTTATAAAACTGGGCTTATCTTGGATTATTGCAGGCACACCTTTCCTTTAAGTTCTCTCCTGGTGAGAAGTTTGGCCTTTGCGAGTGCGCCAAACCTGGTGTATGGCAAACTGCCAGGACCTTTCATGTAGAGGTTGCAGCTACTGAATTTGATTTGGCCCATCTCTTGCCCAATCAGGCGTCTCAGCTACGCGATTTTTTGCACAGTTTTTCTCAACTGCTTAGCGATAACCTGGGCGTCACCAGCGTTCTTGAATACGACACCCCCGTAAGGCATTCTCCATACCGCCTCTCACCCCCGAAGTTAAGTTACTCAGGGCTAAGATATCTCAGATAATGCAACAAGGAGTCATCAGACTCTCTACATCTGCTTATGCTTCTCCAATTCTTCTTGTACCTAAGGATCAAGGGCGGGATTTCAGACAAGTCGTCAGCTACCGGCGTGTGAACGCCTAGGTTGTCCTCGAGTCAGTACCCTTGCCGGATTTGCATAATTCTTTTACTTGGTTTGCCGGCGCTAATTGGTTTACTGTTCTTGATTTGACTCAGGTCTATTATCAAATTCCTTTCGCTGAAGAATGTAAACATGTCACTGCCTCTAGTACTGATTGGAACTTGTTCGAATTTAACAGAGTCCCATTTGGGTTAGCTACTGGAGCTTCGGTGCTTACTCGTTTATTGGGTAATATTCTTGGGGACTTGAAGTTAGTCTGTGTCTATGATTATTTGGACGAATTGGTTATCTACAGTCGTTCGTTTTAGCATCATTTGGAGCATATCCGGCAAGTTCTTTTGAGGTTACAGCGAGCGGGTCAAACTGTTAAACCTAGTACAATTACGCTTGCTGGGCGCGAGGTATCTTTCTTAGGCCATATAGTCTCGGATCAGAGTATTGGAATTGACCAAGAGCAAACGGTAGCCCTGTGGGCATTGCCTCCTCCTGTTCATAAGCAGGGAATCGCTAGGTTTATAGGCATGGCAAATTACTTTAGGCGTTTTGTGTCAAATTTTGCTCAGTTGACGGCACCCTTAAATCAGTTTCGCCGTAAAGGCGTGCGTTTTGAATGGTGTCCTGCCCAGGAGCCTGCCTTTGAGCATATGAAGACAGCGATAGCAAAACTGCCAGTTCCTGGGGTACCAGATTTTAGCAAAAAGCTCATCGTGCAGACTGATCCTTCTAATGCCGGTATTTCAGCTGTTCTCCTCCAGGAATTTGAGGAGCAGAGACAACCATTAGATTACGCGTCTCGGTGGTTAACAGATACCGAACTTAAGTACTCTGCCTATGGGTGCGAGGCCTTGGCCGTTTTGGTTTCATTAGAGAAGTATCGGTTCTACCTTGAGCATCCGGTTTTCCAATTGGAAACCGACAGTCAATCGTTGAGCTGGGTACTGGCGAGGCCGCATAAGACTGGCTGTGTTTCCAGGTGGCCAGTACGTATTTCGGCATTTCAGTTCGAAGTTAGACATGTTAAATGTTCTGAAAATGCCTTGGTGGATGTTCTCAGCCAGATGTTTACCGAAGACGTGTCTAGTCAGGTTCAAATGGCTCTGAGCAATATGGGACTTAACTGCTGAGGTCATCAGTCCCCTAGAACGTAGAACTACTTACACCTAACTAACCTAAGGACGTCACACACATCCATACCCGAGGCAGGCTTCGAACCTGCGACCAAAGCGGTCGCGCGGTTCCAGACTGTAGCGCCTAGAACCGCTCGGCCACCCCGGCCGGCTGTCTAGTCAGGGAAGGGAGGGGAGCGGGTAGACGGCGACAATCTCAATTGTATGGTGTTAGATGAAATTCCCCTTTTGTTTGAAGACATTGCGCACTATCAGGATCGGGACCCTGTGTGGGCTGATGTTAAGCAACGTGTGTTGGCAGGAGAGCTCTCGGAAGAATATGAGATTATGACGGGTATTCTTTGCAGGAAAGTGGCAATGCTAAGCAGTCTTAGATCTGTTTGCCTGCTACCTTGGTGCGTCCGGTCTTCCATTATTTTCATGATTCATTGATGGGTGGCCATTTAGGGACTTACAAGACACTCCAAAAGATCAAGGAGCATTTAACTTGGCCCTCTATGGACCAGGATGTTAGGCAAATGATACCTCAATGTCGCTTGTGTAAATTAGCAAACCCAACAATGCCCTTCAACAAGGCTGGTTGAGTTGTGAACGAGAGTCCTCTCCCATACGCAAGCTCTATATTGATTATTTGGGGCCTTTACCTCGGACTAAATGGGGCCATCGATGTGTACTCGTTATGATTGATGCATTTTCTAGGTTTAGTTGGCTCCTTCCGACCAATTTTATGTCCGCAATTTCCAAGGGAGGCAGGTGCGCGGCGGTAACCTTAGTAAATTTACTCCTCGTTTTCTGGGGCCTTGCACTATTATGCATGTATTAGGCCTGGTAAATCTCTTGGTTAAGGAGCACAGCTCAGGCAAGCAATATCGTGTTCACCTTAGTCAAGTTCAAGTAGCTCGGTGTTTGAATTAAGCCCTTCCTGGGTTACGTTTGAGGGGGGTGGGGGGGGGGGGGCGTAGGTTGAGCCGTGCTCACTCCGAACTATGCACTTCCTTGAACTTGGCTGTTTATCTGTATTTGGTTTCCTACCGTTCTTGCGGTTATGCCGTGGTTCTTCCTCCTTCTACATGTGGCAGCAGCGATGTGTATCGATATTTGCACTGTGCACCATCTTTGGTCTTGTGCATATAGTTTCCGGCTAGGAGGTGTGCGGGCAGCTGGTTGGTTGGAGTGGACCACGGAGGACAGCTCCGTGCAGCGCAGTCGGCTGGACCCACTGGCGGTCCCTGCGCAGTGTCGGAGCGTGTGTGGAGCTGCCCGATCGCTGCGAGCTTCCTAGCTCACCGACCCAGAACGTCTAAGTTGAGTGGTGTCTTAAGTACCCAAGCCACGTCCGTTCATTTTGTGTCGTTTGTTTCGGTGGTACGCTGTTGGGGAGCTTTTCCTGTGAGCAACACTGAGTGTTTGTAGTGGTGAAATCAAGCCGCTGTGAATTTTCTGTCTTGTGGCCGTTAGTGTCTCTGTTACCTGCCCTGGCCACTAACCAAATTTCAGGCAGTGTCCTTTTCTCACCTGTTGTAACTGTCCAACACGTTGTGTAGTTTTGACAGCTTCATACATATTTCATTGTGGATAATCACGTCTGTAACAGTTTGGTCTTTGAGTTTTCGTATACCGATTGAGGGCTAGCAAGTCGTTTGGTTGGTCGGTCCGTGACTGTCTCTTGGTTGGGTTACCGACGGATTATGTGTAGTAGGGCCCACCACCTGTCTCACCTAAGTGAACTTTAATGTTTAGAGGGTAGGCCCACTCCCTCCCTGGAGGCGTCTGAGTGGCGTTGCCTATACTGTCCTTTTCATGGGTGTTTATTGGTCTCTTGGTAATTTATTATAGCCAATGCTTTCAAGGAAAACAATTATTGTGTTTTATGTAACTCAGGGGCCTTCAGCCCGTATAAGGACGTTTGAATTCTGGCAAGAGGATATTTTGCTAAAAGTTACTGTTGTTGTGTTATCTTTTCATTTAGTGCGCTTTCAGCCACTTAAAATTTAAAAGTTTAAGGTATTTTGAATTTTTGGAAAATCAGTTCTGGGCCTTCAGCCGCTTAAAACCCTACTCTTAAATTTAGTTACTGCCGTCGCTTTGCCTTTTCATTTACTGTGGTTTCGGCCACTTAAAACTTAAAGGTTTAAGCTATTTTTTGAATTCTTGGAAAAGCAACTGAGGGCCCTCAGCCGTTTAAAGCATTTTTCTTAAAATTCCCCTTAAGCGAAAACATTGCGGCCTTCTGCCTTAAAAGATTATGGTAATATATTTTAAAATTTTGAAATTTAATTGTGGTCTTCAGCCATTGGTATTGCCCCTTGTTTATGTTCGTTCTATCCACTTTGGCCTTGACGGTTTCAGCCTAGCTTTGATATATACATACATATTTTAATTATTTTATTTGCAATTTTTACTGCGTGTCTTCAGTCACTTGAAGTTTATCTTGTTGATTTTTAAGATTTCTTGTTTGGAGGCGTTCAACCGTGAAAGAATTGAATTTGAAACTTGTAGTTGTAAAGGTTCGGCTATGTGCCGTTTTGGTTTAAATGTGTTATTAAACTACAATAAATTACAATTTTGAAGTGAAACTGGCAGGCGCCTTATTTGACCATTTCCGCAATCTTAATCACCTGTTCTGCCCTGCGGGTTTAGCGGACATATCTGAAACAACTAGACAAAGAAATAAAGTCTCAATACAAAAGTTTAGAAAATGCGGAAACCCAGAGTGATAGTAGTGTAAGAACAATGAGAACGATAGGAACCAGAACAAATTGCATAGAGCACAGTCTTGTACAAACAGAAAGTAGCGTGTCCGACAGTAGATTGATACACAGCATGAACACAGTAACGGAATGTGGTGTGGCCAATTTTGGAACATATAACCACACAAAATCCAACAGCCTCCCATGTCGTAAACCACGTGAATAATAACCCCGCATTCGCCATGGACAACTGTAGCCCGTTAGTTCGTACTACGACATACGTGTCGAATAATACTGAGTGCGCTGTAGAAATGAAGAGTGAACTCAGCTGGAACAGCGCACCTGAGAAAGCGCGCAAAAGACGCGAAATCCCACCAGTGAGAGTAGTTAAAAACTCTGAAGAAATCTTTGACTTCAAGCACTTCATTTCAGCCAGAAGTTTTCAACATTATAAAGATAACGGAAATATTTTACACCCCAAGACGTTTATAGGACAATTTGATCATAGTTTACCGCCCTATTGGCCTCTCAGATACCAATTAGATTTTGTCTGCTCGCACGTCGAAGGTGCAATCGCCGAATGGATGAGAAGCATATCAAGAACTTGTAAAACATATGAAGAGTTCCTCTCAGCGTTTTTCAATAACTACTGGTCTAGAGAAACACAAACCGAATCAAGCGAAAGATGAGCAGGAATTTCGAAAATGCAGGGTTCCGCAGTCCGGTCACGTTTTTTGAAAACATGACGAAAAGAACCAATACTTAGGTGAACCATGCAGCCCGGCAGAAATTATTCGGCTTGTTACACGAGGTTACCAATAACATATCAGAAAACTCTAGCCGGTAGCTGTAGTGACAATGTGGAATTGTTTAAAGGCACGCTCAGAGAATTAGAATTTGTCTTTAACGAACAGCAGAACAGGGACGATATGAATCAAAGAGAAAACCAGAATCCGAATCGGGTTAATCAAAACAGAATCAATAGAGGCCAGGATTGGAACAATGGCGGGTACAGACAACACCCACAAAATTTCCAACGAAACAATCAAGCCAGGAACTATGCCACTTGGGAAAATAATAGAGTCAGTAGACAGCCACATGAATGGAGAGGGAACATGTGGAACAATAGTGGACAGTGGAACAATAGTAGACACAACAACAGCACACGTACCAATCAGGCACGGCAAGGAAATGGTCGTGCCGAGAATGGATAAGGAGACGACATTCGTCCACCAAATCCTGGACGTGTACAGGTGGCAGAAGTAAGAAAAGATGACTGACTAGGCCAGAGATCGGGCAAGACAAACCGCCCGAAAACAGCATCGGATGTTGTTGTTGTGGTCTTCAGTCCTGAGACTGGTTTGATGCAGCTCTCCATGCTACTCTATCCTGTGCAAGCTTCTTCATCTCCCAGTACCTACTGCAACCTACATCCTTCTGAATCTGCTTAGTGTACTCATCTCTTGGTCTCCCCCTACGATTTTTACCCTCCACGATGCCCTCCAATACTAAATTGGTGATCCCTTGATGCCTCAGAACATGTCCTACCAACCGATCCCTTCTTCTGGTCAAGTTGTGCCACAAACTTCTCTTCTCGCCAATCCTATTCAATACTTCCTCATTAGTTATGTGATCCACCCATCTAATCTTCAGCATTCTTCTGTAGCACCACATTTCGAAAGCTTCTATTCTCTTCTTGTCCAAACTATTTACCGTCCATGTTTCACTTCCATACATGGCTACACTCCATACAAATACTTTCAGAAACGACTTCCTGACACTTAAATCTATACTCGATGTTAACAAATTTGTCTTCTTCAGAAACGCTTTCCTTGCCATTGCCAGTCTACATTTTATATCCTCTCTACTTCGACCATCATCAGTTATTTTGCTCCCCAAATAGCAAAACTCCTTTACTACTTTGAGTGTCTCATTTCCTAATCTAATTCCCTCAGCATCACCCGACTTAATTTGACTACATTCCATTATCCTCGTTTTGCTTTTGTTGATGTTCATCTTATATCCTCCCTTCAAGACACCATCCATTCCGTTCAACTGCTCTTCCAAGTCCTTTGCTGTCTCTGACAGAATTACAATGTCATCGGCGAACCTCAAAGTTTTTATTTCTTCTCCATGGATTTTAATACCTACTCCGAATTTTTCTTTCGTTTCCTTTACTGCTTGCTCAATATACAGATTGAATAACATCGGGGAGAGGTTACAACAACAATATTTTAGAATATAAGGATGTAGGAAAACTGCTGATAGAAGAGAAGGAGGCAAAAAGTAGAGCGGAAATTTACCCTATGGTCAGAATAAAAATAGGCGCATTAATTCCACTGCAATAATGGAGGGAACTGTCGGCGACATCAAACTCACTCTACAACAAATGTAGACTGTGTGAATCCACCAACACTAGCGGTACAGAAGTCGAAGGTGACAGGTGCACCAATTGGGAAGAGCACAAAGATTTCTCAACAGACACAAATCGAATTTGAATGCCAGGGACATAAACTTACGGCAAATCTGTTTGTTATAACAAAATTAACAGCAGACTTAATTGACGGGGTTGACTTTCTCTCTGCTCAGTAGGCGATAATAGATCTGGGAAGGGGTGAATTAACAATAGGAGAAAATGACACAATCACTACCAGGTTTGACGAAGAAGCAATAAAGGCAAAAACCTCCACAAACTGACTAAGATTACCTTTTACGAACCAGCAGACAGAAAAGGACAATGTCCACCATGAAAGGAAAACTTGTAAGGAACCTTGTATGACAAAGAGGAAGCAATTACGTGAAATTCGTGAGGAAATCGACACAAAAGTAAGAGCACTGAAGAACATATGTGCGACAGATAAGCAGGGCTTAGAACTGATACTGCACGATAATGTAGAAGTCTTTTTACCTAAAACGGGGACAATAAAAAGATACTAATACCGATATAATGTGAGGAAACAGTGACCTTTTCGTGTTCCACCCAATGTCATTCCATGGTCATACCAGGACAGGGTTTTATTAGAATTACAGAAAATGATTGGCCTAGCGGTTCTAGGCGCTACAGTCTGGAACCGCGCGACTGCTACGGTGGCAGGTTCGAATCCTGCCTTGGGCGTGGATATGTGTGACGCCCCTTAGTTAGGTTTAAGTAGTCTAAGTTATAGGGGACTGATGACCTCAGAAGCTAAGTCCCATAGTGCTCAGAGCCATTTGAACCAGAAAATGACTGACGATGGCATCACTGAACCAGCAACATCTGAATACAACACCCCTTTAAGAGTGGTTCAGAAGGATGCCGGAGTCTGACTTGTTTTAGACTCACGTCAAATAAACACAGTTATTGTACCAGAAACAGATCGCCCTGAGTGGTTAGAGGAACTGCTCCTGAAATTCCATAGGATTAAAGTTTTACCTTATTGGGTATGAGATCTAGATTTTGGCAGATAGAACTCGATCCTATGTGCCACAAATATACTACATTTATTGAATTTGGAAATTGCTTCCAGTTCTGAAGGTTGCCATTTGGATTAAGTATTTCATCTGCAGCATTCATCAGAGATTCTAGTAGCATATTAAGTTCTAACATGAAAGAAAGGATCACATGTTTTTTCCACAATGTACTCATAGCTGAGACCTCATGGGAAAGACATAATGCACTACTGGGAGAAATGCTGGGCAGACTAAAACAACATGGTGTGACTGCAAATATTAGTTAATCGTGTTTTGGGAGCAGTCAAATGCACTTTCTTTGTCACGTCATAACTATTGAATGGATCTCTTCCGATCCAGAAAGCATGGCAGCTATTGCAGAATTTGCAACTTCATGAACTAGAAAACAACCAAGGGAATTCTTAGGAGTAACCAATTTTTACAATAAATTCATTTATGTCACTTCTTTGGCTACACCTTGCCTCTGTCAGTTGACAAGCAAAAAGACGCCCTGGGTATGATATGAGTGCGCAGACAATGGGTTTCATGCTCTCAAGTCAGCACTTGTTGCTGTTCCTGTACTGTTGCACCTGGATTTGTCTCAGGACTTTTGCATGGCGACGGACAGCGCAAAGATGGGATCAGGGGAGATGATTTTCCAGGAGTACGAACAAGACGGAAAGAGAGTACATAAAACTATCGCGTTCTGGAGCAGAGTTGTAAGAAGAGCGAAAGAAATTATTCTATAACAGAACTCGAAGTATTAGCCATAGTTTGGGGCTTTCAAAAATTTAGGTATTTCCTTTTCCATAGGAAAACGAAAGTTTATACCGATCATAAAGCCCTAGAATTCCTGCTGACCGCCAAACTCACTTTTGGAAGACTGTCACGCTGTATAACTGCACTACAAGAGTATGAATTCACAACCGTGCATGTGCCAGGGTCCACTAACATCATTGTCGATGCACTGTCGCCTTGTCCGACCCCGGTAGCTGAGTGGTCAGCGTGACGGAATGTCAATCCTAAGGTCCCGGGTTCGATTCCCGGCTGGGTCGGAGATTTTCTCCGCTCAGGGACTGGGTGTTGTGTTGTCCTAATCATCACCATTTCATCGCCATCGACGCGCAGGTCGCCGAAGTGGCGTCAACTCGAAAGACCTGCACCAGGCGAACGGTCTACCCGACGGGAGACCCTAGCCACACGACATTTCACTGTCGCCTTCACCCATAGGTATGACAGAGCGGGAAGCAGAAGAACTAGCACACGAACATTTTTCGTTGTTCTACCTCCGAAAGGTGGCGTTCGAAAACTCCATCGCTGCCACGACGCAAAATATAAGGACAGAGCAGGACAGAGGTCCCAACTTACCGGAAATAAAGAGAGAACGGAGGGATCGTGCCCTGGAAAATGTACGTCAACATTACCTCCTTAGAAAGGGAGTTCTCTTTAATAGAACAAACGTGGACGACTCATTGTGGGTGGTGTATGGGCGAGAAGAAGTTATTAATAAACTCATTTGGTACATACACTTAAGCTACGCACACTTTTGTGCTCGTAAATGTCTTTTGAAACTGAGGGGGATATGTTATTTCGAAAACATAGAAAGGAGGATAATAAAAGTATTGGCCATCTGCAAAAGGTCCCAAAAGGCAAAGACGACAACTGTAGCATTGCAAGTCCCGATGTATCCTACAGTACCCAAGAAATTTCGTCATATCGCGGCCACAGATTTAATGGATCATTCACCGACAGTGCCAAGGGGATATAAATACATTCTAGTGATGTTAGAACTCACATCTAAGTTTGTGACGTTGCCACCACTTCGGAGAGCCACAGGTCTCACTGTAAGCAAAGCACTCTGCAAAGATTTCCTAACTCAGGTCGGACCGGTCGAAGTGGTTCTCTCAGATAATGGACCCCAATATAAATCAGAGATTTGGAAGACAACATTAAGGAGATATAAAATCAAACCTGTCTTCATCTCTAGATTTAGGCCCAGTTCTAATCCTTGGGAGAGAACGGCGAAGGACCTAGGAACCCTTTGCCATCTGTACTGTGGCAAATGGCATGCGATGTGGGATGTCTTCCTGAAAGAGTTTCAGGATGTCATCAATGAACTCCCTCGTAGCACCACTTTGATACCGCCAATCTCCATACTCAAGAATAGACTGGCTCCAGATAGAGTAAGGGAACTAGTCGATTTGCCGCCAAGGAAACGACAACAGCATAGAGCTCTCGTAGCAGAGGCGCTAAGTAACATTCGCGTGGCAGGAGAGAAGTGCAAGATGCATGCAGATACCAAAGCAAATGAGCGAGAATTTCTTATTGACCAACGAGTGTTGGTAAAATCCCACCATTTGCCCAATAAACAAAAAAGGCTACTCCACAAATTCTTTGCTGCCTATGACGGACCTATACGGATTAGGCGATGAGCTGTAATCTCCCCCACGGAAAATTACCCTCTACCACGCAATAATTAATAATTATCAATCAAATCATCCACATTTATTCACTTTTGGAAAGTATCTGATCGGATTTTCTAGTAATATATGCGCCGACAGCTCGTCGACGCCAAGGTATTTTTCTAGGACGTTTATTCTTTGGAAGAACAGAGATACATATATGTATTCTCCACGGTTGTCAGGGACGGATAACTAGAACAGCTTCGGAAGTATCTGTTGGAAGATTGTCGGGCTGCTAAAAGAGACATATTTGCTCTTCTTCTCGCTAAAGCGAGCTATTAACGTTTGTGCCACTAGCGGGTTATTTGGAGAGAGAGAAAAACTGTAAACGCAAATTAAGTAAGACTTGGAATCAACAGAAAACGGAACATGTGCTGGAGATGGATTGAATATACAATTTTTTTCCCAGAAATAAGGTTTGTGACCCTTTTATTCTAGAGTGAATGACGAATGAGTTCTCTGTCTGAATCATTGATGATTGTCTTGGCCCTGTAATTAGTGGGGAAGTTTCAGTTGTGACGAAGAGAGCCTGCAATCACCGCTATTGTATAAAATCGTCCAAAAAGTCTTCGGACACATCTGAAATTCTAAATCTGTCGTAGAATGAACGAATTGTTCAAACGATCGATTTTCCCAACTGAATGCAGCGCTTAACAATAATAATAGATATAAAGATCTTTTACAGCAAGCCAGCCGCTGAATATTAAGACGAAGGGCTCCACCAGAGATTCTATTGGGCTGAGTTCACGTAATTAAATAATATATTTAAAACTGTATATAGATAAAGGACAGAGAGAGAGAGAGCGAATGAAATTAGAGAAAATACGCAGAATCCTCCATTAGTATAATTGTTTGCCTGTCTTATCACGGATCAGCCCAAAGATAAAAACAGGAGGCCCTTACTTTGCTGTACATGTTCATGTGTGAGAGACATTCCACCAAATTAGCGGCAAGCTGCATTCACATACTTTCATCATTTACAGTATAATTCATTATAGAGCACACGCAAACGCAGTGCAACTGGAGTCCATTAAAACGGAGAAGTCACTTGGCTTACATCACGTAAGCCATATCAAAAACTTCGTGGAGTAAAAACAAGGTATGGTTAACCAGTAAATGGAGAATGGGGTGTCCATTGTATGAATTATTTATAAGTTTAGAGATTAAGTATAAGTAGTAATCTGGTATAATATGATTAGATTTAAGCTGTGGTAGAAAGAACAATAGTTAAATTGATAACCAGCAAGTACAAAACCATTTAGTTATTCCATATTATCTGTGCCTGCAAAAGACAGAGCAATCCCATTGAGATTATTTGAGAAAAGCTATCTCTCTTTAAATATGTTCATCGTGATATGGGTGCGTGATAAAAGGAGTAAGTGTACAAATGAATGACTGTTTCGGAACGACAAACTGTACAGAAATATTTAATTTGCGTTAGTACAGGAAGTCACCAGTGAGTGATCTCATAGGGTTTATTTACGGAGACAATTGTGTATGCCTCCTGTGTTATTTAGAAGTATTGATGTCAATATAATTTGGTGACCTGCTCAGCGTAAAGTACGTAAGAGCGCACCGTGAAAATGTAGAGTAAAACTTTTAATTTTGTTTATTGAGGCGAGAGATTAATAATGGTGGCCTGATCTGCACAACGGCGTATGGACACACTAAAATTCGGAAAGTTTGTGGGAACTTGACATCAGAATGTTAAGTATCACGCAAGGTTAAATACAGATAGCTAACACGATAACTATAGGCACAAGAAGTTCCGAAAATTTTCGCTTGAAAGAATGTACTAATAATAAGATCTCATTGCAGTAGCCGTGATACTGAGCAGTGATCACAATATCACGCAAAAGATTCAACTGTCTGCAGGTACCAAACAAAGACAAAGTTAAGGGTGATCGCAACAAGAAAGGGCTGGATTACCAACTGAGACAATATGACTAACAGTAATGTATGTGCCGTGGTGCATTCTGTTCTTATGTGCACAGGGAAACCCACACAACTTTCACAACCAGAGAACCACGGTGTGGAAGAATGCTTCTGAGATCATCAAACAAACAAGGGAGTATAGAAGAATAAGAGTAGAGTAGACATACTGGCCAGAGCGTTTTGTTTTCTTTGTGTTTGTTGTTTGTTTAATTTTAACAAGTAGTTCAAAATGGTTCAAATGGCTCTGAGCACAATGGCACTTAACATCTAAGGTCATCATTCCCCTAGAACTTACTCCGCAGCTTGTGGTCTCGCGGTAGCGTTCTCGCTTCCCGAGCACGGGGTCACGGGTTCGATTCCCGGCGGGGTCAGGGATTTTTTCTGCCTCGTGATGACTGGGTGTTGTGTGTTGTCCTTAGGTTAGTTAGGTTTAAGTAGTTCTAAGTTCTAGGGGACTGATGACCATAGCTGTTAAGTCCCATTGTGCTCAGAGCCATTTGAACCATTTTGAACCCCTAGAACTTATAACTACTTAAACCTAACTAACCTAAGGACATCACACACATCCATGCCCGAGGCAGGATTCGAACCTGTGACTGTAGCGGGCCGGCCGGTGTGGCCGAGCGGTTCTAGGCGCTTCGGTCTGGAACCGCGTGACCGCTGCGGTCGCAGGTTCGAATCCTGCCTCGGGCATGGACGTGTGTGATGTCCTTAGGTTAGTTAGGTTTAAGTAGTTCTAAGTTCTAGGGGACTGATGACCTCAGATGTTAAGTCCCATAGTACTCTGAGCCATTTGAACCATTTGAATGTAGCGGTCGCGAGGTTCCAGTGCCTAGAACCGCTCGGCCACAGCGGCCGGCTTAACAAGTAGTGTACACAAATATTTACCATATGTCATGGGCTGTGGTGTTGGAGTACACTGCATGTCCTAATGAAAATATTCCTCCCACATAAAACAGGTCCATGGGAAGGAGAGCTGAATAAAGTACATGTACTTATAAAATTAAAACTAAAATAATAATGTGAATAAGAACATCTGCCTTAAAATTCACTGTCGTCCATCCTCAACAGACAATCAAAGTAATGTACGATGTTTATCTGTATGTTAATATCCGTATCGATGATTTAAACTGTGTGCACGAATGGGTGCACATATTCAGATGACCATCACTAGTATGACGACCTGTTCGAGGTAACACTGGACAAAAGGAGCCAGCCGCTGCGGTGGCCGAACTGCTGGTGTGCACGCAGGTGGTAAAACCACGCGTGGCGAGCGCATCACGGACAAAAGGTGACGGGACAGACACAGGCCGTCGCACTCTCAGGTATCAACGGGGCCCGCGCAGCTTGCTAATGGTCTACAGAGTGGTGGCACGTTCAACACGGCTTCGACAGCAGATGACATGGCAGATAAATTGATAGGATCACAGTCGCCGCAAGCAGGCCTAACACAGATGAGGTTTGTGTACTGCAAAAGAAATCATTATCGCTACCATGTAGCTCCATCAAAGTTTAAATAGTGACTTTTACATCACGAACCCAATAGTTTCGTGTCTTTTGACACCATCCAGTGGGAACCGAGGCCACTACAAAAGCTCGCGTTTCGAAGCAAACCTGAAACCAATCCTAAAAGCCAAATTAACTTACAACGACCTATGTTCCCTACCTAATTACAATAGTTTACAAGAGACAGAAGATCACAAAGCAATAAGATTAGGAACACTAAAATTAATGGTTGATGCCGAAATACACGAAGAGTGAAATAGGAACAGCTTAGACAACGCAGAAGGCGTATAGGTTTCCTAATATCCACTGCCTGCACCGCATAAAACCTGTGTACCTTCCTATCACACAATTATCTGTCTCGGCGAAGAACACCAGATGACACTGCCCATCAACGCAACACTCTACCCTGCTGCGGACCTTGTGAACAGAGATGCCACGCACTGACGTCACTGTACCTCGGCGATCAGTGCCAATCAATGAGAAAGCTGAGCGCCCATGGATCTTATTGCAAATGCATTAGAGTTAATTAACGGCAGAGACGGGCGTCAGTTCACACCAGACACCGCCACGCACAGATGACAGTGTACTCCTGTAAATAAACTATCACAATAGTATCAGTGAAGTGTGAATCAGTGAACAGTGTTAGGATCATACAAATGGTAGTGCCACTTCTGATAGGCTCTTAACACCCCCACATAAAATTCATCGATGCTTTTCTCAAACATTTTTTGTAAGCTGTATCAATTTAAAATGTATCTTACTAATCTTGTTTCTACATATTTCCTGTTAGCGAACACACTGAATATCTGTGCATTACCCTATGTTACTCTAAAGTTGAAAGATCGATCCAGAAACGAACATTTGTAATGTTCTTTTAAATGCAGATCGTCAAAGTAAGCAAGATGATTACAACCATGCCTCTATTGAATGCACAGGATGTACACTAAAAGTAAGCACTAGACTTACCCAGACCGTTTATAAATTATGTAAAGCTAACTGACTCATTCACCGTGGACAGAAACACTTCCAGATACAATTACACCATAAAATTGTTATATGTAACGAATATTAATTTGTTGAAATGATAAAATAACAAAATCCTATTTATTGGAATGATAAAGACGAGACTTCCCTCTTCTAATATAAGAAATGTTAATGTTGGACGACCATATGTATCAAATATGTTGTTTAATATGTTGTATTACAATAGATTCGGTTAGGGAAGGATGAGAGATTGCATGAAATGAGTTTAAATTAAATAGAGGGGCTACAATTTGTGATAATTAACTACATAAATTATGTTGTTTCTCTACATTTTTCTTTGGCTGACATGGATTATTTTGCACCTGAACATTGTAATAGTCATGCTACAAACAAAAAAATAATTCAGACTATAAGGCACCGACGAACAAAGAAGTAAATAATTACCACGTAATAAAAATAAATTTAAGTTGGTAGCCTCCCAGAAGTGAACGTTTGGAGAATAGATAAAGGCATATTGGTGTTTATCTGTCCCTCTGCTCTCGATAGATCTGATAAATTGATAAGGGCAAAAATGGTTCAAATGGCTCTGAGCACTATGGGACTTAACATCTGAGGTCATCAGTCCCCTAGAACTTAGAACTACTTAAACCTAACTAACCTAAGAACATCACACACACCCATGCCCGAAGCAGGATTCGAACCTGCGACCGTAGGAGTCACGCGGTTCCGAACTGAAGCGCCTAGAACCGCACGGCCACCGCGGCCGGCGATAAGGGCATAATATAAAAATTTGAAACTGGGTGAGTCATCTCATACTATACAAAATTGCTTGGAACGGGAAAGTATTGTAAGGTGGCGTTATTTTACAACTTACAAACCGCGTTTACATCCAATACGACATAAGTAAGCCCCTTCAGTGATAGAAAAGACAGGTTTATGCTCGTTCATTAAAAACATGTATGTGACTGACGTTGTCTAGTACACTTAATTTATTGTATAACGTCCTCATGTTGGGTGACTGGGGAGCAAGCAAAGCTGTGAAACCCGTGGTAGAACGGAAGGACACAGGAAGCTCACACATTCCTTCGGAGAATAGGACAACACAGCCACTTCCGGCGCTAATCCCAGGACAAGCCAGTGAGCTGGACCAGCTGCAAAACGGAAACACGTGTCCGGCGTGCAGGCATGAGAAAAAAAGCCTAGTCAGCCAAAAACACATGGCAGCAGGTATTCGCGTACTTTCCTACGGACATAGAAAGAAGTTCAAGAAACTTCGATCTGGATTCTAAACTGCGATTGGTCGGCGTTCAGAAACGGGTGCCTTCCGGAAAGATGATTCGCCACCCAAATTTAAGGGGGAGCAAAGACTTTGAACACCGGAAAGAGAGGAGTCGTTGTGGGGTCGTGGAGCAGGAGAGTCGTTTTTGCAGGTCCACGGCAGTCGACGGACGTCTTCGGCTGTAATTTTGGTGAAGTACAATTTTGCTATTACCTCACTGAGACAAGTTCTGTGGTTATAGCTTCTGATCATTATGATGATCTTGCTTATGCACCGGCGTGTAGGAAAGTGAATTTACATTGGTCAATCACGTGTTCTACTCCGTTCTGCACTGAGGTTTCACACTCCTCATTGAGACAGTAGTTCCTTCTTGCTATTCAGTACAACGAGGGATGTCAGTTACTCCGCGCATAATCACACATCGCGAGTACATTGTAGGGCAGAGCCACACAGTTTAAGGGCCAGTATTAATACAGGGAGAACTTGACATTTGTAATCTTTATTTGGTTTCTTTAAATTGTTATTGTATGAAGAAGAAAATTCATGGCATTTATCCTTTAGTAGATAGTATTTTCCTGTGCCAATTAATCTTGCTACTTGTGTATATTTCATAACTTATTCGTTAAAAAGGGGACTGGAGTTTGTCGAATTATCCTGAAATTGTGTCGTGTCCACAGGATAAGATTAGGAAATGGTTACATTATCACATGACAATTTACATAATTAATGAGAATAACGTACTCCTACTGGGGGATGTATAAGTGTCAGGGCGATTTCAGTAGCGTTTAAGATATCCATTGCGCAAATTATCACTTGTACGTACTCACTGCAAGTTTCCGCCATCGATAGGCAGTAGAAGAAGTGGAGGTACGTTAGATTATTAACAAAACTTTGTTATTTAATTGAATTTTCCCATAGAAATATGTCAGAAAACGGCAATTTTTCATACCTTTTGAAAATCGCTCGTTTCGTCATTATAAAATGTATAGTGTCTGAGTACAGCTCAATTTCGCGCAATATTTCATGGGAGAAAGTGTGAGAGATTAATTTTTGTTTCCGAAAAGTGAAAGAAAGTGAGAAAAATCCCACTCGTAAATATCGCTGTTACTCCGCTATACGCACTATGTGTACACGATTAGCGGCGAACATCAATAGCGTACCTGGTATTCAACGAATTTTTCCATTATTGAATTACTATAGCGAACTGATAAGCAACGCCTCCGAATTTGTTATGTTAAATCAATTACAGATTTTAAATAAAACAAACGTTATTAACAACCTACATTTTTACTCTCGTTTCTACGTATTTATTTCTCAACACATTCTTTTTTGAGTTGTGCATAATCCTTAACTTACACGCTATGGATATAATAGTTATGAAAACTATGAGATGAGTTGGGTAAAATTATGTCAAGGACAAAAATTTGTTTATGAGGGTATTTGCTAAAAGAAATACATTACTTTCATTGCTGTTTTATTAGGAATAAAGAAGTTTAGCTCAATTAACATTAAACTGAGTTAGGTGTGATTTTATAAAATTGCGTTGAATTAATAAAATTAAATAACGAATCTACACTTAGAGTAAGAGAAGAATGTTCAGTGTTGTAAAAATCTGCTTACGCTGATTTGACAGTATTACATTAGCTCTGATTCTTCAATTTATTCTTCCTTCTCTAATCATGTTTTTATCTGTGTCATAGTCTTCAATGTCACTAATAGGGATGTCAATTGCAACGTTGTTCTAGGATTTGCCTTGGCGTAGTTTGCAAACAATGGTACTCTTAATGCCGTTTTTCCTGCAGGAACAACCTCCATGACACCCAACGCCACATACAAATGATTTACAACAGGTCCGCAGGCGCCTCTTCTTTGATCGTGGGAAGTGGCAAGAGGGCGACTTTTGCAGCCTTTCAACCCCACTGCAGCGGAGGAGGAGGAGATTATGATTTAACGTCCCGTCGACAACGAGGTCATTGGAGACGGAGCACAAGCTCGGATTAAGGAAGGAGTGGGTAGGAAATCGGCCCCTGCAGCGGATCTAGCTGTTTTGTTTTCCAAGCTTGCACGCTCGTATTCCTTTCTCCTTCGCTGTCATGACATGCACTGTCTACAACAACACCATCACCGAAAAAAAGAAAACAGTCAGTCAGTGGACTGACTTCCTCCGGCGAACGTAAACAGCGGTCAGCTGGCGGCTGATGTCTGCTGGGAACATCAGCTATAAGAGCCTTGGTAAAAGCGTATTTTTACCACAACGATGGAACAACAGAATGCAGAGAGTGAGCGAGCGCTCTGATGAGTAAACGTACAACAGTGAACGTTGGAAGCACCCATTTAGCTGAAAGTAAAAAAGTATGATGGTCTTTAACTACCTGATTTAAATACCCGAGGGCGTGCTGAAAAGTAATGCCTCCGAATTCTCATTCCCTCCTCAAGATCGTTTGAGTTATCTGTCATGAATATCACTCGACTCACTTTGCTTTAGCACGACAATGTCAAGTCACACACGAGCGCCGCATCTGCAACAATTCGACACTTCCGGTTCACTGTTACCGATCATCGTCTGTACATTTCGGGCTTGACCCCTGCGATTTTCATCTGTTCCTAAAATATAAAGAACACCTTCGAGGACCTCACATTGACAGTGATAAAGCGGTGGAAGACGAGGTGAAGTTGTGACCCCGTCAACGACGTCAAACATTCTACAGTGACGGTATCAACAAACTGTTCTCTCATCCGGAGAAATATGTCCGTCCACAGAGTGAATGTGTTGAGAAATAAATACGTAGAAACGACAGTAAAATGTAGGTTGTTAATAACGTTTGTTTTATTTAAAATCTGTAATTGATTTAACATAACAAATTCGGAGGCGTTGCTTATCAGTTCGCTATAGTAATTCAATAATGGCGATATTTCCTTACCAACTAAGTTTTTTCTCAGTTTGTTTGACTTTTTGAAAATACCATTTTATGCTCCACAATTTTCTTCTGTAAGATTTTGGGTCAAAGTGGCCAATTCTGAGATGATCCTCGTTTTATAGCGTCGAAAGTGAGAAAAATTACCGTCTCCTGACGTAACTTTTCTGTAGGAACATTTAAACAAAATGCAAGATTTTGCTAAAAAATCGAAGCAGAATATAATACACTATATTTTTGGTAACGTTGGCTGTTTCGATTCAACGTGAAGTTTTGGAGAAATTTGAAGAAGAACACAGAAAGATTCGGAAAATTTAATGGTTTTCTTTCCTCACGGCTTCAGTCCCACTCAGAAATCAGGGCAAACCCAGGTTATTGATATTAGAGCCGTACTTAAATTAAAAGAGTTTCCAGAATTCCACTAATTTTTGGAAGGCAATTCCTTTCTTCGTGCTATGGATGGTGGATGATGGAGAACTACTGTTTGTCACAGGTCATATGGCGCCGCATGTCTGTACGCGAAATACCATAAGCGAGTTGTCAGCAGTGGCAGCTACACAGTTGTAGACAAAGTTTGCTACGATTCCTCACTCCATACAGGCATTGTTTCATGATAAGGATTCCTCTGTTGGTTCATCATCTTGTAATGTCCCCACAGAAAATACCCTCTACCACGCACCAATTAATCATTGTCAATCAAACCATCCACATTCATTCACTTTGGAAAAGTATCTGATCTGATTTTCTTGTAACATATGCCGCGACAACTCGTCGACGCCAAAGTATTTTCTAGTACGTTTATTCTTTGAAATAACAGAGATGCATATATGCATTCTCCATGGTTGTTAGAGAGGTAACTAGGACAGCTTCTGGAGTATCTATGGAGGGATTGACGTGTTTCTGAGAGATACATATTCTGATTTTTCTTCTCGCAAAATCGAGCCACTTAACATTTGTGCCACTAGCGGTTTGTTTGAAGAGAAAGAGGCTGTAAAAGAAAAATAATTAAGACGTGGAATCACCGGAGATCTGGACATGTAATGGAGATGGATTTAATACACAATTTCCTTCATAAATAAGGTTTGTGACTTTATGTTCTGGAGTGAATGAACGAATGAGTTTTTTCTGAATCATTTGATAATCACGTTGGCCCTGTAATTAGTGGGGAAGTTTCAGCTGTGTCGAAGAGAGCCTGCAATCACTGAGTCTGTGTTAAATCGTCCAAAAAAACTTCGTACACATCTGGAATTCGCAATCTTTCGTAAAAGGAACAAATTGTCCACACGATTGATTCTCCCAACTGAATACAGTGTTTAACAGTAATAATAAATGTAAAGATCTCTTACAGCAAGCCAGCCGCTGATTACCAAGACGAAGGACTCCACCAAAGATTCTATTTGGCTGATTTCACGTAACGAAATATTATATTAAAAACTGTACATAGATAAAGGAGAGAAAGAGAGAGAGCGAATGAAAATAGAGATAATACTAATAATCCTCCATTAGTCTAACTTTTCGCCTGTCTTATCACGGATCAGCCAAGACATGGGAGGCCCTTACATTACTGTATAGATTTATGTGTGAAGGTGAAGGGATCTTAAAGGCAACAGATACACGTCTATACAGACAAGACATTACACAAAGTTAGCGGCTAGCTGCATTCATCATCTATTTTTAGAGGAAGAGACGACAACTTATTATCATGTTAAAATCTGATAGGGAAAAATGTCGTTTAAAAATGGTGTGGTTGACTGAACAATCGCATGTTTTAAAATTGTGGGACAAAAAAGTTTTGCAGTTTATGTATCCGCACTCTAAGGATGCATGTCACGCAGCACAGCTAAGGTCATAGTGTAAGAGTAGATGTTCGTGGGAGTTCAGCAGCACTTATGTAAGAGAGTGATACCTGTGGATGCTGTGAGGAATTTAACAGCCACATTACCGACGTAAGAAAGCAGTAAAAGGACAGTATTTATGCCCAGAGGGCGCTGGGTGCTCTCTCTACATTACAGACAGCGCTAGGCGGGCGCGGACGGCAGAGAGAGCACCCAGCGCCCTCTGGGCATAAATACTGGACAAGATCCTCCAACACGGCAGTCTCAGGTAGCACCTGAAGAAGGCAACGAAGTACGTGGGCGAAATATTGTTCCAGAGTGACACAAACATCCGGCAGTAGACCCGATTGTTCCACATGTCAAGATCTCGCCGGGAAAGCCTGAAGAGTCACAGTAAAAGCACAGTTTGGTGAATGTGTTAACAGTGTTCGTGCCGTTGCGCGAGCATTTTCTATCCACGCCACGGAGGCCCAGATGTTTGCCGAAATTATACAAGGCATTAAACCCAATGATAGAACTCGATTGATGTTCATTCGACCACCTAGCACGCTTAGCGGCGCAGAAGAATTCTGATACCACACTGAGGAATTTCGGTCCTTATTCCAGGGTGGGGGAAATAAACCTGCAGCGAATACAATTGATCACAAAGGGTCGCAAGCTACTGTTATTAAGTCTTTTGGGCGTTGCTTATGTGAGCTGAAGGGACAAGTCAGGGGAGATTGCTCGTGACGAAGGAGATACCTGAATTCGTATTAGGTAGACGATCGGGTGTGTTTCAGGAAATGTGTTAAACAGGGAAGTGCGGACGAATCGCAGATAGGGTAAGCTCCTGCCACGCTTTTGGGGACTTTCGTTTGGTGTGTGAGCTGTTACACAAGTTTCTTAGTTGATTTCATTCTGTCTACTGCTAATAAACGTAGGGTATACTTCTCTTTCCTAAACCAACTTATGAACAATAACTGTTTCTGTACATGAACGTCGTTGTTCTTGCTCTTATCTGTTGTTATTTTATGGTATCACAGTTTGCTGATGTCTTCATTCTTTGGTTGGGGATGGGCACAAGAGCTGGAAGGGGGGGGGGGGGAGGATATGAGATTGCTCCACGTCGAATAACACAAATAACACAGTTCTGTTCCCCCATCTCAGTGGTTTTGTTTTTTGCCAGGGTGTGGCCGATGCGAGACATGTGATAGGTACGAGCGTTGTCGAGGACCTGCTGGAGGAAGGCGTGGACAGCTGAGGGCAATCTGCTGGACTAGATGATGATGATGTTATTTGGTTAGTGGGACACTCAACTGAGTGTTCATCAGCGCCCATACTAAGTCCCAATCTTTTCATTGTCCAGTCTCTCCACTTTCCCAAATGATGATAAAATGAGGAGAACAACACAAACACCCAGTCTCCAGGCCGAGAAAATCCCTGATCCGGCCGGGAATCGAACCCGGGATCCCAGAATCCAGAGAGTGGAACGGTGCAACGGTAGCCACTGGGCCACGAGCTGCGGGTAGTCAGCTGGACTTGAGTAGAATGGACACATCTCCTGGAAGGACATGCCGAGTCGCTGGGCCAGTGTCACGATCAAGGTACGATGCTCACCATATACATAGTGGAATCGGTTTCGAGGAGCTGCCGGAGAGACGCCAACGAAAGCAGGAAGTCATGTCCAAAACACTGGACGGACGCCGTCAGCACGAGCAGCGCAGGTGTTATGACAACAACCTGTTGGAGTGAGTGCTGTATTTTCCGATCGCACACACGGCATTGCTGGAAGGCCAGGACGCCTCCAGCAAAGTGCACGGAGCACGATCAGAGTGCTTTTATGTTAATGTTGGTATCCTGGTGTTCTTATGTTCTAAATGAGTAACAGTGTTATATGCAAAGGTGCATTAAGTGACGTCAGTTCTAGCTGCGACGTGTTATGGCTATTGTGCTCGGTCCCGTGATAAATGAATACAATAGAGCGTTGACTATCCGAATTAATTGGAGGAATGGGTGTTTGGAAAACTGGTTTATTCGGATAATCGAACTGTATATTTTTTTGAAGAAATCTACCAATAAAAGCTGCATATATTTATAGTAACATGGATCTCTTTTATCGTTACAGAGAGAGATATAGTAGGAGTACAGCCTAGTAAACAAAAAAGTGTGTAATAAATACGGATTTTGCATGTACTTTACATATGTATAAAATTAACGTTCAAATATCCTTAATTTTGGTCTATCTAACCAAGCCTACCTCCTTTCGAGCAGCTAAGTCATGCACATTTTTTAGGACAGATATCTGAGACTGGTCCCTTTTATCTTGAGCTTCCAACCATGGCAAGGCAGTATCTAAATATGTCAAAGCTTCAGAAGCAGCCTGTACCTCTACATCTTCATTTCCTAGACCACTAGTTGCTGAGATAAGTGACGAGGTTTACGATTTCGCTGTGCTGCACGATTTGTTGCACTGGGTGAGCATCTTTGACTCTCACCCATTCATCAACGTCTTCTTCATCATATTCAAGGCAACTGAGTTCTTATAGCATATTGAGGATCTCAGACATATCTTTCCAAAACCATGTTCCTGGCTTTCTCGAATTCTGTTTCTTTACACGAACCTATTCTCCTCTGGTCACGCAGGACGCTTCTTTCAAACCAATATTTTTGTGCTTTCTTAACAGACTTTTTTCTCCCTCTTCTTCTCTTTCTAACAGCAACTTTCGTAAAAATTATTTTTTATAATACCGTTTGGAAGTCTCAACAACGTTGATCCATAGCTTGTAATAAGAAGGTTATGTTAAGTAGAAGAAAAATCACTTCCATGAACTCGTTCTTTTCGTTTGTTATCACATGATGGATAATTAGTATGCTGTCAAGGAGCAGTAATGTTTTCTCCCTTCTTTCATTCTGATGAGCTTATGCAGAAGGTTCAAAGACTTCCATTACCATACCGTGAAAATCGTTCTGTTCATCCAGGCGCACTTTCGTGAGAGACATATTAGCGTCTTCGAAACAAGGCGGTTTCTTATTTTCAACAATGGTAAATGTGGGCAACTTGTGCCTACCAGTAGCATTAGCACAAGCTAAAGCACGAATACCATCCTTACATACTAGTATTTGAGGATCAGATACTGCTAATTTACGACGTGAAGTAAGAGTTTCTTTCGCAAATCATTCCAACTGAGCGCGGTTTTGTTAGAATCGTCAGCGTTTTCGTGAACATTATCTTCTTCCCTCAATTCACCCTTTAGTTTCACTGTGAACGAATAAGCTGGTGAAGAATGAGCTGAAATTTTTTCCCCTTGTATTTGAAGCTCAGGAATGTTGTGCCTTCACTTAAAGCGTTATAGTCACCCCGTGCTTGCTTGAAAATTCGACGGTCCTCCAAGACTTTCATGAAGCTAAGTTACCTTTTCTCACAGATTGAGAACAGAGTTTTACGACTTAACCCATCACTAGAATCAATCTTAAGAAGTAAAACTTGTGATGCTCACCTTTTGTCGTTTTATATCCGTAATTGTCGACTTACCAAAGTTGTAAAATGATTGCACATTCACCTTCCAGAAACCTTTTATCAACCTCGCATTTATCTCTCATAGAACGGGCGACACATTTACTGTACGCGACAAATTTGACACTTGTGATCATAACAGAACGCAAACTGTTAAAATTATCGTTAACTTGACATAGTTGCCTTGAGAAAGGGGGGAACAGTAGCTCAGTTAAGTAGGCGTTCGTCTGACGACGTTCGGACAATTTTGTCAAATATACTGTTTTGCAGATTTCCTGCGTTTTAAAAATCTACTGTTCTACTACAAAAACTTCATCACATTTGTGTCTGTTCCTCGAAAGTAATTGTCATTTTGTCGAATGTCGGTACACCTGTATTTCTTGAAATAGTAATTGAGTTTTGGACATCCCTCCAGTGAATTCCTCACCCCCGAGGCTTTTCCCTTATCAGCCAAATTATTCTAAGTTTATTCCTCGCATGAACGTTGTTTGAAAATCTCTGCATATAATATGTACCTGGGTGACGATAATCCACACAACACTCGATCACGAGAAGCTAAACAGATTCATGTACTATAGTGTAACGACATATAACATTCCCAGCTGGAAATAAAATGTCTGTCATCTATTTCCATATAATATAGTCAAAATAATCAGCAGTAGCCCTTTCGTTTTTCATCCCAAAAACATAAAGCTGTACACATGGTGTCCGTATTTTAGTAGCTGAAATTTTGCGAAAAACATGTGAACCTTGATTTATTTTTAAAGAATATTCTTAAGAATCTGTTTTATTTACTAACGATTCATCAAGAACATTAATACATTTAATCACACTATGTAAGCATGGAAGTAGTTGCCAGGGAGTAACTGATGAAATCATAACCAAATTCCTTTTAACAAATGGGAATTTTATTCACTTTAATAGTGCCTACAAGCATTTTTTAAAAGAAACAGATTTAAAACTATAATCAGAAAGCATCCTCTAAATATCAAAGTTACAATTTATTCAGAGGCAGAAAGAAACAAGTTTTGAATGTATGAGCTTTCGGGCAGCGAACCTTGCCGCTCCCTTTTGACACGGCCGTAGTTACGACAGCTCACAACAGCCTCTGAAAGACTAGACTGGTGCAAATCTGCAACACACCAGATTACTTTAAACTAAGAGTTTTAACAATTTACACAAGCACACAAACTATTCACCCCCCGTAGGAGGGATGGAAATGGTAGAAAACACTAACAATTAAAATATTAACCTTGCCACCGAAGGTGCAACTTGATTTTAACTTCTAAGAAAAGTTTTACGTTGAAAGGGTGGCAAATTTATATACTAAAATGATCATTTAAATAAAAGCACATGAAATGGAATCTTATATAAAATTCTACAAGGTTGGCCAAACAATAGTTAAGATGCTCTACAGTACACAGATACCGCCTCTCAAGATCATAGGCAATAATATCAAAGTTTCCAAACATCAAAACATATTTCAGGTGTTAGACCGTTACACTCCAAGCAATAAATTCGTTAACACACCAAATCCGACAAACACGACAGAGGCAGCTACTAACGTACGGTAGATTGATAGGGAGGTTACCGAACAACCCGCCCGCAGGTTGCTCTAACCCGCCCCTACTGCAAAAGGCAAAACGGACCACCCAATTTATAAACAACCACCTTCCCGCGGGTGGGCAAACGGAGAAGAATGGTGGGCGACCTCAAAGCAAAACTGCTGGTGACCTCACCTAGAAAACAAATAGAATTTAACAAGAGTAAATCAACCAACATGTCACCAATCACTTAACTTCTAATAAACTGCGATTTCTCGATAAGACCTGGCGCAGCACCCCCAAATAACGCTCCCATACCGTCCACGGTCAGCCGCTTCAACGGACGCAGGAAGGCGCGCCGATCTCCCGTCTCACGGCGTCGCATCTCTCACCGGCCAGACTGATGTCGTGGGATGACTCCTGTTGCTCTCGTGTCGACCGCGAAGTCACTACCCCTCGCTATACGGCGCGGCCCACTGCACTCACGTGGCGACCTCACATGCGCCGACGCTCAAGACAGACAAGTCATCTTGTGTCTCAGTGCGCGACCGACCAACCGATCGATCCAATTGCCAATGACCATTGGCTGAGCAAACTCGAGCAGACTGGCAGCGTAACGGGCAGACTAAGATGCAGGAACTAAGCCCCAACCGGGCGACCTCTCGCTGAGTTCTCTTACTGGCGGAGTGGAAAGACTCTCATTTTGCCGGCTTTAAAGGTTGATCCGAACGACAGACATACTAGCACTCCGAACGACAGACTGACACTAACTGCCTAACAAATGCGGACGAGAGACAGACTAGCAAGTTGGCCCGCATCTCGTGGTCGTGCGGTAGCGTTCTCGCTTCCCACGCCCGGGTTCCCGGGTTCGATTCCCGGCGGGGTCAGGGATTTTCTCTGCCTCGTGATGGCTGGGTGTTGTGTGCTGTCCTTAGGTTAGTTAGGTTTAAGTAGTTCTAAGTTCTAGGGGACTTATGACCACAGCAGTTGAGTCCCATAGTGCTCAGAGCCATTTGAACCATTTAGACTAGCAAGTTGGGGACGAGAGTTTGACCCAGACTGACCGACTGGCGAGCTCATAGCGCCCCTTAAATGCTCGTGAACAGGCAACCTTTCCCCTTTCCCACCAGAGGGAGACAACAAAGCTGCGATTGCCACAGCGGCGCCACCGCCAGAAACGGAGGGCGACTGATACGCACTACGCGCTGCGGCGCGCTTTTCGAAACAGTAATTTTTACCACGGCTCAACATGGATATCAATGACTGATATGCTTGAGACGCTAGGGTATCGAAGCATTGTAGAGTAATAGTAATGGTAAGATGTACCACTTAGTGTCAACTCTCTTGAGTTACTGGAGCAGTATGAGAGTAGGGATTGAAAATTTAAATAATGTAATCGGTCAACAATAACTGCATGTCGTTGTTGAAGTTAAGATGCATCAGTTCGCTGTTGCCACTACTGATTCGATTCAGTTTTCTGTTATAAACAAGGGAATATTTTCTGATACAATTACTTGGTTATTTTCATAACTGTTGTGTGCCATACGATCACGATATGAATTCCTCTTGCGGGGCCACATTGAATTGTAGAGTGGAATCTAAAATATGTTAAGTGCCAAAATGTTCATAATTTAGATCTTTGGTGCCTTAAGCCGAAACCATTTTCCTCTCAAAAGCGTATGTTCCTGTATGTGATCTTCGAGTTGAAAAGTGATGGCGATAGATGGCATTCGTGTATGCTCCGCCAGTCATGGCATCTTGAGAAGCGTTAAGTGTCACATTGATATCTTCACTGATGAGATAGTAATAAGCGTTGTTAATATTGCCTTTTCTGATTTCAGTCTGTTGAGGCTTTATAAGGCAAAACTATGTACTTCCCTTTATTTAAAGTGAAAAGCACGTATTTTATTGTTTTGATCATACCTGCTAAAACAACATCTAAAAAGAAAAATATCCAGCACTTGAGGTACATGAATTTCATGCTAAAATTTATTGTGTTAAGTTGAGATTTAAAAGTGAAATCGTTATCTAGGATAGGTATTGCTTATTAATTTGGCAAGTCACATCCTTATAGTTCATTCTTGCAGAAAATGTATAAAAATGAATTATAAGTGCTCTCAACTTGGCAAAGATTCAAGAATGCATGTGCAAACTGAATTCTGTAAACCAGACTGGATAAGCCAGTAGAACTTAGTCACGTAACATGTCTCCCTTGGAGCTGTTCAGCATCATCGAAAACGTTATAACGAGAGGGAAGGTGCAAGTAGGTGACAGGTTACTGCAATCTACAGTGTCCCAAACTTGGGTTTGCATATACAGAGTGGTCCAAAAAATATATCCACTGTTTAAAAGTCCATAACTGGCAAACTAGTTGACGGAGTTGTCTCATCTTTGGTAGTGTAATAGTTTGTAGTTCCGGCAAGCGCCACACAAGCGTTGTATTGCGTTGTTTTGTTTTGTCAGATGACATTCACCAGATAGTCAGTGTTTTGTTGTTAGTTGCACCTAGTTACTCGAGTAAACATGGCTGGCGCAAGGCTTACATTCGATGAAAGGAAGTCAGTTTTGAAGTGGTATTTTAAGTGCGAAAACATTAATAAGGTTTAACGGCAATGGCAAATTGAGTACCAAACATAGACACCGACACGTTTAACGATTCGTCGCATTCGAGACAAATTTGAAGCCGACAGCTGTGTTAAAGATGTACACAAACAACGATCTGGACGACCTATGACAGTAACAAGTCCAGCTAACCCCCGTCGTGTGTTACAACAATTCACTTGCTCGCCACAGAAGTCTGTGAGTCAGTGTGCCCGTGAAACTGGAGTGAGTCGTTCAAGTGTTCGGCGAATTTTGAAGACAGCAAAGTGGAAGTGCTACATCCGACGATTGCTACACGCAATGAACGAGGACGACCCAGATCGTAGAATGGAGCACTGCGAGTGGTTTACTAACATGGTGCGCAACGATGAAGACTTTGCAGAAATATTATTGTGTGGTCTGATGAGGCACAGTTCAAACTCAATGGTACAGTAAATCGCTACAATTGCATGTACTGGGCCGCCGAAAATGCGAACGTCCATGTAGACAAGGCCGTGAATTTGCCAGGAGCAAATGTGTGGTGTGGGTTGTCTTACCGGAGCTTGACTGGGCCATTCTTCCTTGACAGCACAGTTACCGGTGAGATGTACCTTCAGAAACTTCAGACATTCATTTTATCTGCTTGTATGGAGACGGAAGAGTTTACTTTCAACAAGATGGTGCCCCAGCCCACTACCAAAGTCGTGTTAGGGCGTATCTCGAGGAAAATTTACCAGGAAGATGGACAGGCCGTAGAGGTGCTGTGGCGTATCCACCACGTTCCCCAGACCTAACTCCTGTGGGGAACACTAAAGGACGTCGTACATCGACAAAAGGCACGCACATTGGATAAACTTCGAGAATCCAGCGTACATTCATGTGAAAATATCCAACTGAACACGTTGCAGTCAGTAGCTCATGCTGCAGTTCGGCGGCATCGTTTGGGTGTGGATGTACAGTGATATCTTTAAGTTGGACTTTAAGCTACACTTTCGCCAAAAATGAGACAACTCCGTCAATTATTTTGCAAGTTATGGACTTTTAAACAGTGGATACATTTTCTTGGACCCCTTTGTATTCAGGAACATGGATGTAGTCCGCAGAGAAATAGAAGTGAAAAATTTCTACAAACAAAGAGGATGATATAAGTTATACTGATGGCAGCAAAGCAAACACACTGTCTGAGGATAGATATTATATCGAGTGCAGAGTGAAGAATCATATTAATTCGTTCCCAAAGGATGAAAGCCATTACTCAATTTCTAAATCAGCAGAGGGGCAGTGGGAGCACGAGCTCAAATCCCTGACTCAGCATACGTCTGCAGTTTGTGAATTATGTCATATTACAGCTTTTCATGTCATACTGAAGGTCATTGTCAGCACATGGTCATCCCTACCCTTCCCCTCCATCCTTTTCTCACACTCCTCCTCTCTTTCCACCCGTTTGCCTTCTTCCAATAGGGACCAGTTCATACCTGTGTGCGATGGTGAATGAATCATCATGTAGCGCTGTTGGCAGAGTTTGGTCAAAAAGCTGAAAAATTTGAAAGTAAGTATTGATCCATCAGTTAGTAATAATATTATTACTAATCACTTATAAATATATTCGCTTACACTTATGTTCCATTTTTTTTTTTTTTCTTCCAGCGACGCAATGTGCCTCAGTGAGAGTGCTGAATGAAGGTACTCAAGTGTTCAGTATACCATGACCCATACCATCACAGCAGCAGGAGTCTGCAGACAACCTTTCAGATTTATCACACCTGTCGTCATTTGTACCACCATGGAGCTAACTCAATTTGTTGAGCCTCAGCTAAGTCCCCACAGGAGTTCTACATTCCACACACTCATACAATGTTACAGCTAGTGTTTCTAAAAGGGGTGAATGTGGGTCTAGCACCAGACAGTGACATTGGAGTAGCTGTAGACTTAGAGAACGTTCAACAAAAAAATGGTTCAAATGGCTCTGAGCACTATGGGACTCAACTGCTGTGGTTATCAGTCCCCTAGAACTTAGAACTACTTAAACCTAACTAACCTAAGGACAGCACACACATCCATGCCCGAGGCAGGATTCGAACCTGCGACCGTAGCAGTCCCACGGTTCCGGACTGCGCGCCTAGAACCGCGAGACCACCGCGGCCGGCGAACGTTCAACATGTCGGTGCTGTAGTGAAGTATTCATGGTCTGAATGGGACCACTTTTGTGGTATGAGACAGTGAAGAAAATGGTGATGGGTTATAATCCATCTTACACTCGTTTTGATGTTCTTGTGTTAGGATGTAAGCTTTCGATAGTTGATATCTATGGTGAAGCTGAGCTTGAATTAACTTCAGGACACGTGTATTTATCTAAAACATTCAAGTGTTCTGAAATTGTATGATTTACACTGTACACTAGGAGTTGTGATGGACAGTCTGCCACGCTGCCAAACATATACTAGAGCTGCATACTATTACTGCGCCATATTTGCGTGTGAATAGTGTAAACATAATGGAATTAGAACAGTACATCAATGCACGTATTCAGACGGGGTCACAGAATGTAAGTGTCGTCCTTGACAGTATAAAAAATATGGAGGCAGAATATACTGAAGAAATACATATGTATTTTATTGCATCTGTGGACTTGAATACAGTTCAGGCTGAATTCGAAGCATAAAGAAAAAATTATTTGGACAATATTGTACAAAAGCTGACTTTTTGTGTGATAATGTGTATATATACATACATGTGTGTGTGTGAATGAAGAAAGAGTAGTACGAAAATAAATTGTTCTTGTTGTTCTCCCAAACTATGATTCAACAGCATATAAACCGTATCACCGCTGATCAGTCGACAGATTCTCCTATTCTTTTTTATGCCCATTTAGAAATGCTGCGTAGTGTTAATAACAACTATATTTATATAGACTGAAGCAGCGAGCGAAAATTTGTACCAAGGTGGGGAATCGAACCCAGGTCTCCAACTTACTGGGCAGGTGCATTAGCCACTAAGCCACCCTGGCACAGCAGTTCACACAGCTGCATAGATTACGGTGGTACGCCTCCTTCCTCGATGCAGATTCGTCCTTGCAGACGAACAGAACAGCCGAAACTCTCGATTTTCTGGAATAGCATCTCAGAATCGGACGTAAATGGGGGATACAACCTCAAACGCGGGAGGAGGTACTTATACAAATGAGATGGCACAGTTTCAGAGAGTTTACTGGTCTCACACAGATATGATTTTGTGCATATAGACTGAAGTGACGAGTGAATATATGTACCAAGGCTGGTATCGAACCTGGAACTGCTGCTTACCAGGCAGGTGTGTTGGTCACTAAGCCGCGTTGGCACAGTGGTTCACACAGCTGCACCGATTACCCTGGCACACCTCCATCCTGGATTCAAATTCTCACTGCCAGGCCAATCTAACTTAAGTTCCCCCTTACACATGAACAGACCGAACCCAAGCGAATCAGTGCATCATTCAAGTCAGAGGAGGTAGAACGTCATACTGCTAAATGCGCTCATACTGAAATGACTTTTGGAAATTTGATTCAGTTTCGTAATCACTGTAATCGCGAGTTTCTCAACTCATGGAGTTTCTTTTTGTTTCCTGTTCCACTTCGGAATACTTCACTCTTTTTACCCAACAATATACATCTCGAATAATCTCCCAATTTGTACGATATACCTCGTGTAGCACTGTGTTCGCCACACTTAATGTACTCTTGCTTTTTCTAATTCAATCTTCTTCTTCCCAGCACAACGTCTGAAATTATTTTTGACTACATGTTTTCGGTCTGGATGCTAGCTTATTCACAAGAAAAAGAAGAATCTAAAATCTAAACGACCTAAGGGAAAAAGTTAAACATTCACCTCATCTTATTTTGGAAAAATTTCCGAGAAATTGTTCGAAATTTTTAAAATACATATTTGTCAATTTCACGAAAATTTTTCCACAATATGCTGCGAGGAATATTTTACTTCTATTTTGAAGACGTTTCGATTTTATATTCCCCTTCTCATTATGAGTAAGACAAGTGACCAGGTTTATTTTATAACAGCTGTTCACGGTTTTCTACAAAAAATCCTTAATAGATTCAGTCTGGTGCTTTAAACTTTTGAAGACTGCTTCCTGATATTTTCATGGATTTCAGTACTGGTTTGTAATTACGACATGTAATGAAGCAGGCTTCATGAAGACGTTTAAGGTGTGAATATCACCATACAAGTCTAGTGTTAAACTGAAATATATGACTTCCCAGAATGAAATTAAGTCCAGCTAAAGCAACGTGCTGTACTCATCGAAAAGTAAAGATACGCCTGTAAGTCACTATTCCACCATTATTAGACGGTAACTATTAAACTGCTCTGTACTATTCTCCCCTTATTACTGGAAATATTTTCGTAGCATATAAGTTGCCAATTTCGTTCTTATTACTTAAGTATTCATACACTCCTGGAAATTGAAATAAGAACACCGTGAATTCATTGTCCCAGGAAGGGGAAACTTTATTGACACATTCCTGGGGTCAGATACATCACATGATCACACTGACAGAACCACAGGCACATAGACACAGGCAACAGAGCATGCACAATGTCGGCACTAGTACAGTGTATATCCACCTTTCGCAGCAATGCAGGCTGCTATTCTCCCATGGAGACGATCGTAGAGATGCTGCATGTAGTCCTGTGGAACGGCTTGCCATGCCATTTCCACCTGGCGCCTCAGTTGGACCAGCGTTCGTGCTGGACGTGCAGACCGCGTGAGACGACGCTTCATCCAGTCCCAAACATGCTCAATGGGGGACAGATCCGGAGATCTTGCTGGCCAGGGTAGTTGACTTACACCTTCTAGAGCACGTTGGGTGGCACGGGATACATGCGGACGTGCATTGTCCTGTTGGAACAGCAAGTTCCCTTGCCGGTCTAGGAATGGTAGAACGATGGGTTCGATGACGGTTTGGATGTACCGTGCACTATTCAGTGTCCCCTCGACGATCACCAGTGGTGTACGGCCAGTGTAGGAGATCGCTCCCCACACCATGATGCCGGGTGTTGGCCCTGTGAGCCTCGGTCGTATGCAGTCCTGATTGTGGCGCTCACCTGCACGGCGCCAAACACGCATACGACCATCATTGGCACCAAGGCAGAAGCGACTCTCATCGCTGAAGACGACACGTCTCCATTCGTCCCTCCATTCACGCCTGTCGCGACACCACTGGAGGCGGGCTGCACGATGTTGGGGCGTGAGCGGAAGACGGCCTAACGGTGTGCGGGACCGTAGCCCAGCTTCATGGAGACGGTTGCGAATGGTCCTCGCCGATACCCCAGGAGCAACAGTGTCCCTAATTTGCTGGGAAGTGGCGGTGCGGTCCCCTACGGCACTGCGTAGGATCCTACGGTCTTGGCGTGCATCCGTGCGTCACTGCGGTCCGGTCCCAGGTCGACGGGCACGTGCACCTTCCGCCGACCACTGGCGACTACATCGATGTACTGTGGAGACCTCACGCCCCACGTGTTGAGCAATTCGGCGGTACGTCCACCCGGCCTCCCGCATGCCCACTATACGCCCTCGCTCAAAGTCCGTCAACTGCACATACGGTTCACGTCCACGCTGTCGCGGCATGCTACCAGTGTTAAAGACTGCGATGGAGCTCCGTATGCCACGGCAAACTGGCTGACACTGACGGCGGCGGTGCACAAATGCTGCGCAGCTAGCGCCATTCGACGGCCAACACCGCGGTTCCTGGTGTGTCCGCTGTGCCGTGCGTGTGATCATTGCTTGTACAGCCCTCTCGCAGTGTCCGGAGCAAGTATGGTGGGTCTGACACACCGGTGTCAATGTGTTCTTTTTTCCATTTCCAGGAGTGTATATATGCATCCAATTTTTCTACAATGTAACTACTTATACAAGCATACAATTTACTTTTAGACTGACATGGAAAAACAGTAGTTTTCTTTCTGTTACATGCAAGGAATCTGATGTATCCGTGGGCGAACTTCTAAATTTGAGACTATCTGTGCTAGTGACCGAAGGAATGAGTTCCCCTGTTATTGGTACTTTTATTTTACGCTTTAGTTATTATTCTGAAGAAACACGACGACAGCGATTAAATGGCGTATCACGTAATGTCAGTACAGCACTATGGTACAGCCAGAAGTGATCTCTGCTCTACAAACGTTGTCCTACGTCACGCTGTCAACAATGGAATATCGCTCTACGTCAGCGGGTCGTATACCAGCAACAATGCGATACTGCTTCGTCACGAGCGATCTCGTGTTGAAGCGTCTCGTGCTGTTTCGTTGGTGTTCCGTGTATTATGAAAGTTGTAACAGAGGATGCGAACTTTCTGAGTTTGTTAGATCTCTTCAGAGTTTCAGATGCAGACACAGGAAGTCAGTGTCACGCCAGGCGCAGCTGATGAACAGGGGTAAGTGACCAGCCTCCATCTTGTCTCAGTCACAGCATGCTTACACGAAGTTCATCTGCTGCCGTAATTCACTATTAAATACTACTGCTTGCCGCTGTTACCTAAGTTAAGCAACACATGTAAGAAGTGTATCGCTATGTTCACACGTTTAGTTGTACCAGCTACATTTTGTTGTAGTCTCTGGTTACTTCCAGTTGTACGAGTTAATGTACGTGCACGTTGCGGCATCCGTACCATCTGGGTAACAAAATGTAATATTAGTGAAGAGATCTGACATTTTGATATAGCAAGATGTGTACATCTCCTCGTGTTTTGTACATTTACATAAGTTTCTGCTTTCATAACAAGTGGCATTATCGGGCTATTGACAGGTATCATTCTACCTGTTAGGCAGATATTTAAACATTTTTTTTGAAGGGCAAAGAGCTTATTTCGTGCTACGTGATGCAGCAGCTGTAGAGGAAAATGAGTAAAAGGGCGCCTTATGTGCAAGCTAATGTTTTCGTTTCGTTCTGCCGTTGTAATTGGTTTGCGAGAATTATAACGGAGAATCATGAGACAAATGTAGATAGCCAGTAAAATTTTCATTCGAAATTTCCCTTGATTCGTAAATGAAATTAGATGATACTTTGTTTCTCTCGCAACAGTTTAAGCTGCGCCCTTAGGTTACAGCCTAACAACATCCACGTAAATCGCGGCACATTGCAAAACAAGTCAAATATTTACGACAACAGTCAAATATTTACGACAACAGTCAAATATTTATGACAACCAAGACTTCAATTCTGATTTAGGCTCTACCCTGAGGTCCCAACCTATCCTTAGTCCCAACCTAACCACAACCTTGGAAATCTTGACATATGCGCAGGAAAAGAGGCAAATATCTGTGATAGCGGCAACTATATCATTTAGTGAGTCTAATTAGCTATCGTTTACCATCATCTAGTTGGCTATGGCCACCGATAACGAACTCTCAACAGCAATACACAACGAAAATCTGTCGAGAAAATAACCGTACTTTATCTTAAAAGTGTTTAATAATTTTATTTGCCTCTGAGCTTTAGGTAGTTATTGGTTATTATGCAGTGGTTTGTGCTACGTGACTGTGTGTTGGCAATCAAACTATTTCTGGAGGCTGATAAAACACCAAAGTATTCTCGTAGTTAATAGGAGCGTTGTCGGAAAAATGCACATACCTTGATTAGGTTACTATGCCAAAGTTCATTTTTGATATTTCTCGCAGTTTAAGACTTTGTTGCTTGTTTCTTAAACGTGCGTCAGCTTTCTATACTTGCCAATGTTTTATTGCTCTATATTCTTGTGCTGATACCACATCGACGGTGAGGACTTCTTGAGGACAGCTTCAGGGTCGGTGCGTCGATCGCAGGAGGAGTATGGAAATAAATCCACTGGGCTGTCCCGATGCAACTGCAGGATAATTTGGGCATTTAAAACGAAGCGAGAAACAGTGAGAGGTTTCTCTGCTGTTGGGGAAGAAACGTCACATTCCCTGAGACCCGGACGGTCGTACAGATTGCATGTGTCTCAAATTTTGACGCTATCGCACTCTTCTCAAGTTCCCAAGATTGAAAATTCAAGTGTTATATACTGAACGAGACGGAATTTTAAGAGAAAATGCGTTCAATGACAACTCAATTGACGTAGATAATTTTTTCTAACAAGCAACTTGAAAAAGGTCTGTGATACCAAAGGTCGGCATTTCATGAGCAATATTATAATCTGATTATGCATTGCTCAGTGAAAAATAGTTGACAGACGATATGACATTATGTTTCCAGCCTATTAGGCTACAGATAGATCGATGTGGAGGTTTGGAAGACGACTGACGAGCTATAAGGCGCCTACCCAACAAATTTCTGGCATCATTTGTCAGTCTACGCGGTCGATATCCTGACTAGCGAGCTATTTTATCATATACGAAGGGGATGAAGGGGGGGGGGGGTCGGGCGTGACAGCTGTATAGGGGGTGGAGCGCGCGGACGTCTCACAAGAAATCAGAAGCATTCGGCCAGACAAGACAAAAATTTTATGTTTTAATTACAGTTATCGAGAGAGTTTTGGAGAGTTGGCAGCATCGTCTTTGCCTCACACGTCACCGATTTGTTACTGACACAGCACATTTTTCAGTCTGCTCTCCTCATTCTTAACTCAGTATTATGCCCGTTGTGCTCTGTAGAAATAAATGGTATTTTTATTGATTTTACACTTTGAGCAAGAAGTCTACTAGAAGAAGAATGTATAATGAAGAATATACAGTATTATGTATGAGTTCACATTTATTGAAAAATGCAATGACCAGCATCCACAGTACGTTGTGTGCCATAATATCCTCAGCCGGTAGGTGATCTCTTTAACTAGGTTGCTTATAGGGCACTGCCTTTTCAGCCGTCGCCATTTGTTAAGTGGCGCACCTCCACAACTTTGTGCACATTGCGCCCAAGGTTTAACCGTCCCCCATTTCCTGACGGAATGCACATTTTTTAACCGTTTACGTTCCCGCTTGGGTTTGCCGTCTGAATTGTAGGCCGTCTTAGCAAACGACGCGCGGACTGTCGTAGCGATATGACGAAGGCATTCAATTTTTAGTCCTGGACCTCCGTTTTCTATGGTGTATTTTATAGCCCTTTCTCCACGTCCTTGTTTTAACTGCCTTCCCTTACGTCTATTGGGATTGACGTGTAGTCGTCTTTTAACTCCTCCCTGTCTTTGTGTTCTATAGTTTTGACTTGGGCACGTATGGCCCCAGTTTTTTTTTTTTTCACCCTAAAACAAAGCTAACAAACAAACAAGCAAGAAGAATTCTTTAGGTTGGCGGATAATTTAATTAACGGAGACAATGGGTTTCTTCTTAGCAGGACGTGGAATCCTGTTGTATCCCGCATCAAAACAGAACATTATTCGGTGCGGCCAGTCCGAGTAATCGAATATCGTGCCTGAGTGCGATATATCGTTGCTGTCAGTGTTCTAGTAAGGGCGGCGCCACCTCCCTGTCTTGGAGGGCAGCAACCGTGATGGGCGGCGCATGCGCCGTGTACTGAACGGTGGCCTATATAGGACATTGATTGGCAGATGGCGTCAGTTCTGAGCGGGACTCAAGGAAGCAGGATTCTCCTGAAGATGGCGACCACTTGGATCGCCGAAATATCGAATCGAGTTGATTTTAGGATCCGGCAGCAAACCCGAAGAGACTTTCAAGAAGAGTTCAGACTATATTTTCCTCATTTGTCTTTAGAAGACTGCCAGTGCAAATTAGCAAGATCACCTTTAACGATTGACGTGTACGCATTTTCTGAGAAAATGTAAGAGGATTCAACCGAATGTCGTTGCAGTGCTAAAGAATGGTTTCAACAGATGATTTTGGAAGAATTTTGGGCCAGTTTCCTTCCTGCGTATCCAGGAGTGTCAAAGGAAGCCTTGTAAAGTTCTCATCTACAAACCTATGTGACGCCGGATTCTCGACACTAGCCATCATGAGAACAAAACACCACAGTCACCTGAACGTGGAGAGTGACCTCAGATGTGTTGCAGCTGATTGGTAACCAGATATTAAGGAGCTGTTTAAAGAAAACCGATTTCAATCGTCTCATTGATGCTCTGATTTTTTTCTTGTGACTTTTACACACACAAAAAATGTTACATGTGAAGAATGTTCAACAAATGGAAACAATATCATTGGGTATTTGACATACGGACTTTCGGACACTATAGTTCTGTATTACTCTGCGTTTGATAACCGACTCATACTAAAGTATGGATTGCAGATTGTTGTCACAGATTTTAGCAAGGATGGAAAAATAAATAGATATAGGGTGCATGAGATGTTCTGAGATTGTTGTGGGGGACAACAGGTAGAAAATGTGGGAAGCACTGTGCCAGACGAAACTGGTGGGAGATACTTCCCTGAGACGAAAGTGGAGTTCATTAATGGATGGAACATGTCGCTCCATTCACTCCTAACCCGGTCTCGAAGTTGTCGACTTCAATATAGACGGGATACTGTCTACACTGCACTCAGCACTACATGGCCAACTGGCGTACAGAGCTAAAACAGCAACTAATGAGACAGTACAAAACTGAGGAGACAGTTGTCTTCCAAACTGCATGGGATTTCGTAATGGAGTAAAGTCACGATGTCTGCCCTTTTATAGAGTCGACCAAGTACTGGCTATTTCTTGCGACTGCAAACCGTCATCAAAGACAGTAAATGGCTCTTTGTGACGCAGTGGACTATGATTGACCTACAGCAAGGCGTCCAAGGGTTATACAGTGCAACATCGGTCCAAATGTCGTGTCTGCGGCGTTTCATTTTAAACCTTACCGAGAAAATCTTCAGCGCTCGAGGAAAATTCAAACCTTGAAGTTAATGTGGGTGTTATGCAGACCTTTTCGTCATATCTGACACAACTGCCAATCATAAGGCGGAGTGCTATATTCCCGAGAATCGAAGACACGCTATCAGTACTACTGTTTGGCAGTTTCTCGAAAGTCTGAACCGTAAATTATGAATCATTCGACAGATGAAAGGAACACACGTATTTATAAAAGAAAGTGATACTTAAGACTCAGGAAGTCTTTGTGAGTTCCGTCTCATTGCCGATGTGTGGTATGCTTACTCTCGACATTACTTCGTGAGAAACTCTTCGCACCATGCCACAGATCTCATAACAATCAAAAGATATATTTTGCTAAAATATTTTGTTTTGACTCTCACCAATATTTGTAGAGTTACTCCCACCACCTACGAATCTACAACCGAGGAAAAACACAACTAGCTAGTTGTTTATTCGAAATTGTACATCGTATCGCCATTGTACAAATCAAACAATGGAAAATCCGGGATGGAATGTAACAATATTAGAGAAGGAAAGTTGCTATTCACGATACAGCGGAGATGCTGAGTCGCGACAGGCACAACAAAAAGATTCACACAATTATAGCTTTCGGCCATTAAGGCCTTTCTCAGCAATAGACACACAAGCACACACACTCACGCAAACGCAACTTGCACACACGTCTGCAGTCTCAGATAACTGAAACAACACTGCAGTGTGGATTCAGTTGTATGAGGACTGCAGACGTGTGTGCAAGTTGCGTTTGCGCGAGTGTGTGTGTGCGTGTGTGTGTATGTGTGTCTATTGCTGAGAAAGGCCTTAATGGCCGAAAGCTATAATTGTGTGACTCTTTTTGTTGTGCCTGTCGCGAATCAGCATCTCCACTGTATGGTGAGTAGCAACTTTCCTTCTCTAATATCGCCATTGTAGATATGTAGATTGACTTTTACCCGGGGAATTAGTAACAATAATACCAGAATGAAAGCGGAAATATTTAAGTTCAGATTGGTACTAATGAATAAAAGTAGTAAAATGTAAAGTTCCTAGCAAAACAAAATAATTTAGCTTGTTCGAGAGAAATATGTGGTACCCGTTTGTTCACTGCTTGGTTGAACCGTACGTACTCTGATATAGAACTGAATATCATACTTAGATGTGGGATGTGGCACGTTGCATGATTAGTGTTATTTACTTGTAACGTTTATGAATTTTTATGTCTATTAAGTTAAGGCTCACAAAAATGTATTGTTATCTGATACATCTAGTTTTGTTGGGACATCGAAAACGGTAAAAGCCTTTACAGTCCTTGTCCAGTCTCAGGTATCATTCTCTCTCTTGTCGTCAACGGTGCGTTATTAATCTCCATTCTTTCTATTCGTAATATTTTTGTTTTAAATACGACACACAAGAAGAAAATAAAACTTCTAAGAGTAGTATTATCATTTTAATGCCAACACGAAGTTTGCTGAATTTACCCGGACAGTGAACAACTGCCAAGAACCACCCTAAATTGTCTGTCGTTAGGAACTTAAGGTCGATGTGGATACATATCAGAGAATCGTGGCCATCTGGTACGTGTATCAAAGCCACCAGCTATCATCTTTGTGCTACCGCTGCAATCTGTGCTCTGAACTCGCAGTAACGAGGTTTCACAGTTGACGCAACTTGCTGCACAGACCACTTTAATTTTCGGAACACCATTGATCAGCCATGATGAAACTACTTTATGTGTGCTGTATGAGATGAACTCAGCTGCAGATGCAAGTTGGTGATATGAAAGCAGTGACTGATTTTGTAGCCACTTCTGCTGCCACCTGCAGATAGACATGGTGAGACCTAGCTGCAACAGCGAGACGAACCGTAGAGTCAGTCAAATCATATTTACCGAGTTCCATTAATTCCAACCTCCATTGTGAAGAATTGCATACAGAAGACGATCAATATGCTGTCAACTCCACCCACACATGCCAACGCATATCAATCTCTGGCATTTTCTACCTTTTAACACCGACAATTTGGCAATCATGGTATGACTTTGCCAACGTAATTGTTTCATACTGAAACACATTTATTAGAAGCAAACTCCAGATCCATTAACCACCCTCACCAAGTCAATCTTTGCCACAAGCGTTATCAATTTAATGTAATAAACAGAGTTAACTGTGATTATTGTTTAATTTCATTGATAATCAATTACTTAATCATTATTTTTGTGGGCAATGATTAATTATGCCACATCAGACGGGCCACTTTGCATACCTGTATTCAACACCCTGGTATACACTACTGTGCACATAATAACATTTTTCAAGATCATATACATAAGGGCATAAACAACATAACATTATTTCATGTAAAGTAAACGTTGTAAGTTAACTAGCCTCCCTATTGTATGGTTAGGTTGGTGGTCTTGTACTAAAACCACAATATATAGGAACTACAATTACTCTTAGTAAATACCAGAACTATGTCAGTAATATTTTCTGTTTATGTTATCACTGAGTTTTCAGGTGAAGTGACCGTGGATAGGGGTCTATAACTACCTACTATTATGAAAACATTTATGGCAATACGACACCCTTTACACTGACTCTGAGTAAATATTACTTGGTGAAGTACAAAAATGTGTCATAGTAACTATTAATATCCCGTAGGGTACACATTCTAAACGTGAGTTTATGTTAATATTCACCTGTGGGAAAGTCATGAGGTAATGAAATGGTTACTTAACTCACAGGCCGCGCGGTTCTGGCGCTGCAGTCTGGAACTGCGAGACCGCTACGGTCGCAGGTTCGAATCCTGCCTCGGGCGTGGATGTGTGTGATGTCCTTAGGTTAGTTAGGTTTAACTAGTTCTAAGTTCTAGGGGACTAATGACCTCAGCAGTTGAGTCCCATAGTGCTCAGAGCCATTTGAACTTAACTCACAATCACCAACTTGTGTCCCATAGCGCCATTAGTCACAGACACAGTAAAATATTAATGCAGTACCATTGTTCACCATCCATGTAATAAATCATTATAACGATTGGGCTCACAATGAAGCATTAATACTACATAGTCCAAGTAACGTAGACTATTACATGATCCAAACTATTGTGAGTGGATTTGCATTTAAATATCCAGGTATTACCATAACGATGTATCGACAGTAGAATGTAGTGGCATCTATTCTGAATTTCGGTCATCTAATCGCAAATCCAGCTACGACAGTTCAGATTAAGTAATGGTATAGGTCACCTGTCCTGTGTAATATTAGTGGTGCATTTTGTCTCTAATAATTATTGATGTTCTTTCAATGTCTTTCAAAGCCGCACAGGATGCACAGAATCGTGTCTTGTTGAGATGTGTTGCATTTGCAGTGTTATTATACTCGTCGCAGATCATTGTGGAATACTCAAGAAAGTTCTCGAATGTTATGGAATGGTCTGGAATTTTGTGGACTATTCGAAGCCTTTTTGCTATGTTCTGTAATTCGCCACTGGTGGGGATAACAATTGGTAGGGATATATAAAGCAAGACCCCTTCTGGTTTCGATCGCCAGTTTCTTATCAGTGACGAAGCGAGGAACCGAAAGAGTAGTGCTGCGAGTGAATAAAAACAAACAGTGAAATATGAGTAGTCAAAGTGATAAAGTGGATGAATATAAATCTAAAATAAAATATGAAAAGTTTGTAAAGTGTACTTAGTGTGTTTGTTAATAGAGAGTTGACTTGATTTATATTTTAAACAATGCCAGTTCTGAAGCAAAACGGTGAAACTAAAACAACAGCGAAAAGACGAAACAGACGAATAGCGCGAAGCACGTTTAAGTATCCAAGGAACGAGAATGAGCACCGTGAGAAGCAGAGAAGCAGAGGACAACGAAATGAACGGACTGAAGAATCAAAAACTGCGACAGAATCTTATAATAAAAGACAGCGAACTCAAGCCAGCCACGAAAATATTACACCACGAGAAGCGCGGATGAGGCCAATTAAACAGTACAACCTAACAAATGAAGCTTTCCACTTTGACCTGACGAAAGGATATAACTAACATAATGATGTTGTGATCTGGAAAATGGATAACATCTGCTAATTTTGCAACACGAAACAATTCAGTAGAGAAACACCACGATTCTGTAGCATGAGTAAAAAAAATGATTACCACCACTGGAAGCACCTACGTAGGAATTTTACGTCACATGGCCGTGAAACTCCAGAATCAAAACATTCTCTTCAAAATATGAAAGCGTACAACGCGTGCTTCCAAATGGCTTCTTTCGGTGTCACTTCGATCAACACTAACAGAGATGAAATCGATTATGTTTTTCCAATTCAAGGACACATCTGTCACAACATTGGATCATTACTACTACCACCACCCAACGAAGACCAAAGTTTCTGCAAGTATATTTAATCTGAAATGGAGATCAACGACGCACAAATGTCAGTCGACTGAGACGAGAAGTAATCCGAGATGTACAAAGGATCTTACACAAACACAGTCAATTGATTCGCATATTCAAAACAGCACTACACTACTTATAATTTGAGCCGACAAAGACCACTGGAGATCACGAACGCCGATTTAATGCACCTTAGATAGAAGAAGTCGCCATCGTGATCGTGGACAGTGAAAACACAAACCGTGCCATTACTGTACAATGAAGACGGGAATGACTAGAACCCACTGCAGAGACACACAGTTCATATGATACCCTCCGATATCTATAAATATTTCTGCACGGAGAGGACGGACATCATTTTACTGTGAAACAAATCCAACCTGAAACAGGCGTAAAAACCAACAAAAAAAGTCACTTCAAAGGAGTTTTATACTTACCGCTTAATGATCAGAGATAATGAAATGTACGATCACATTCTCAATATTTACCCCAGCAATTCCTGGTGGATATGTATGCAAAAATAGACGCGGAGCGGATGCTTTACTTAAGACTGAATCAGAAGAAATTACGCACGGAAGGATACATCCACGTCCGAGACGCAATCATAAATGACAGGAACATTGGCGGCATTTGGAACAATGGTAATCATACCCTCATCATACATAGGAAGTTCGAGACACATGCACGAACGCAGTCAAGATGCCACGACCTACATTAGAAAATGACCTGACCGCGTCACAACATTCACATGCTTCTCGTCCTGGCCAGAAATCAAAGAACATTTAAGATACGGATAAGCCCCTATGCATCGACACGATATAACAACCGGAGTATTCCAACAAAAACAAATGAGATTTACTGAAGTCGCCACAGAATACATCTTTGGAATAGCTAGATCCTGTATGTACACAAACGAATGGCAAAAACGAAGATCGCCTCACGCACACAATGTCATATGACCACAGGACAGAATTCATCCCCACGGATATCCCCACAAAAATAATCAAGCTGAATTTCCCAATTCACAAGAAGATCCGGAAATGTCCGACGTAATAATGAAAAATATGATTCACGGACCGTGCGGGCCATTGAGCCCCAGTTCGCCATGTTGAGTGATGTATGACGACACACAAAACGGAAATGATAGCTGCGCCAAATACAGCAGACAGTCACTTGATAACGGTGGCTTCTCAGGAAAAATACGAATACGAGGCAGCGACGAACTGGAAACAAAATGTTCCAAGCCTACATAGACGTAGAATACTGCAATTCAGTGAAATCCAACAAATACATATATGTCGGTAAGTATGTGAACAGAGGCAGTGAGATGGCAGTGTTTCAAACAGCCAAAGACAGCGAACAACGAAACAGAAACGACGAGCTTCTCATGTACCAAATGGGAAGATACATCAACAGTAACGAAGCAGCGGGGGGATTTTCCATTTTTCCAGGCACGAACACGAACCAGCTGCCCAACACCTAGCAGTACATTTGGAGAATGGACAGAGAGTTTACTTCACAAAAGACACCGCCAGAAAAACAGCAAGCCGATCACCTCAGAACACAACTTTAACAGCTTTTTACCAACTGTGCCAAGCGAAAACATTGCTATATGTGGCGTCCCTACCTATTATACGTGGAACAAAGCAAGAAAAAAAATTTTCAGCGATGATAACTAGGAATTCCAGTAGAAGATGATACAAGAATGATGAAAACCGGCTCACTAGGCCGAGAATACACCGTACATCCGAACAACGCCGAATGTTTCTGTCTCCGGATGTTGCTACACGATATACGGGGCCAACAAGTGTAACAGATCTCAAGACTGTTGTCGGTTACCTATGCCAGACGTACAGGGAAGCATGCAAACGCTTAGGACTATTGGAAAACGACAACCAATGGGAATTAAAACTACAGGAAGCCTCACTCACAGCCTCGGCTGAACTAACGAGAGACTTATTCGCCATAATTCTAACAACATGTAACCCATCGAGTCCAAAATAGCTACGGGATTGCTTCAAAGAGAGTATGAGTGATGACGTACTGTACCATATCCGTCAATTCAACGGTGACATCTTCAATGAAACACTCATTCGCCCAGAAGATAAATGTTTAGCGACAAACAACCAGACCTCAGTAGAACTTAGGATGCAAGCACCACGTAAAGATCCTATCAACGTGCTAAACTTCAAAATTTAAAGGAAAAAAGCTACTACATCAACGACCTACTTCAGTACAATGCTCACAACGAACCACTCCTCAACGACAATCAAAAGGAAATTTACAGTGTCATTATGGAGCGGGTCGACAGCAACACTAGGGGAACTACGAGCATTTACTTGGACGCACCAGGTGGGACCGGGAAAACGTTTTAATAGATTTATTACTGGCGGAAATGCGTGCTAACAACAAATCGCACTGCCCTGGCTTCATCCGGCATTGCAGTTATTTTTCCAGGAGGAGGACGAAGCTCCTACTCCACTATTGAATATAGTCGAAGAAAAATTGCCGGAATGTAAAATCTCAAGAGCATCTGCACGGGGCGAACTTCTAAAGCAAGCTGAAATTATCTTCTGGGACGAATGCACACTGACACATAAAAAGATCACTCGAAGCCATGGACAGAACATTACAAGACTTGCGAGGAAACACTGAAGTGACGGGAATAGCTCTACTCATGCTCTCAGGAGACTTCCGACAAACACTTCCAGTTATCCCCAAGTGAACACCAGCAGATGTGAACAATGCATGCTTAAAAATAGTCATATCTCTGACCACAGAGAAAAAGACTGCTACTAACAAAAAAATGTGAGAACTGAAATGCCGAAAGTTGTTCCCATATAAAATTTGTAAACTCTTAGCAAGTAGCAGGAAATCTCAACTCACCAAATCTATGTAATGGAATAAGGCTGATCGTCAAACAGCTATCGAATAGCATAATCGAAGCCGAAGTTATGACTGGAAAGTACAAAGGACATTTACTATTTATCCCCAGTATACCACTGATCTCTACTGAATTGCCATTCCATCTTAAAAGACTGCAATTTCCAATCAAATTAGCCTACAGTTTTACAATTAACAAAGCGCAAGGACAAATTTTAAAATATTGCGGCATCAACCTCAAAGACTCCTGCTTCTCTCATGGTCAATTGTAATGAACAATTATGGTTCAGTTTCTGTTTGGACAACAGACGTGGAACACAGAAATTTTCGGATTAGTATCACATGACATGAAGTGAGGTGCGTTCACCTATGTGCTTCTAAATTTTCTGTATCTTTCATGGTAGACATCCCCCCTACTACTCCAGTCCATTGTTTCTTCTTTCTTCTCACAAACCTGCCATCCCCTACGCCGACTGCTCTTGAATCAATTGCTCTCGAACAGGAAATTAAAAAAAAAAATGTACATGTATTCCGCGGATAACAAAATATAAATTTTAATTGTAAACAAGTATCGTAAATATTTATAATATGTTTTCAATAAAATTCTTTTACCCCTTATACTTCGAAGATTATCCTTTTATTCGAACTACCACATGGTCTCATATCAACTCCCTGAGTGAAGCTGGGTAACCAGCGATTGTTTTCATATTAATGAGTACTGATATACTCTCCCCTAGGATCACTTAACCTGGAAACTGGATAATAACAACGTGTAACGAAATAAATGTATGTTGTTGTTGTGGTCTTCAGTCCTGAGACTGGTTTGATGCAGCTCTCCATGCTACTCTATCCTGTGCAAGCTTCTTCATCTCCCAGTATCTACTGCAACCTACATCCTTCTGAATCTGCTTAGTGTATGCATCTCTTGGTCTCCCCCTACGATTTTTACCCTCCACGCTGCCCTCCAATACTAAATTGGTGATCCCTTGATGCCTCATAACATGTCCCACCAACCGATCCCTTCTTCTGGTCAAGTTGTGCCACAAACTCCTCTTCTCCCCAATCCTGTTCAGTACCTCCTCATTAGTTATGTGATCTACCCATCTAATCTTCAGCATTCTTCTGTAGCACCACATTTCGAAAGCTTCTATTCTCTTCTTGTCCAAACTATTTATCGTCCATGTTTCACTTCCATACATGGCTACACTCCATACAAATACTTTCAGAAAAGACTTCCTGACACTTAAATCTATACTCGATGTTAACAAATTTCTCTTCTTCAGAAACGCTTTCCTTGCCATTGCCAGTCTACATTTTATATCCTCTCTACTTCGACCATCATCAGTTATTTTGCTCCCCAAATAACAAAACTCCTTTACTACTTTAAGTGTCTCATTTCCTAATCTAATACCCTCAACATCACCCGACTTAATTCGACTACATTCCATTATCCTCGTTTTGCTTTTGTTGATGTTCATCTTATATCCTCCCTTCAAGACACCATCCATTCCGTTCAACTGCTCTTCCAAGTCCTTTGCTGTCTCTGACAGAATTACAATGTCATCGGCGAACCTCAAAGTTTTTATTTCTTCTCCATGGATTTTAATACCTACTCCGAATTTTTCTTTTGTTTCCTTTACTGCTTGCTCAATATACAGATTGAATAACATCGGGGAGAGGCTACAACCCTGTCTTACTCCCTTCCCAACCACTGCTTCCCTTTCATGTCCCTCGACTCTTATAACTGCCATCTGGTTTCTGTACAAATTGTAAATAGCCTTTCGCTCCCGGTATTTTACCCCTGCCACCTTTAGAATTTGAAAGAGAGTATTCCAGTCAACATTGTCAAAAGCTTTCTCTAAGTCTACAAATGCTAGAAACGTAGGTTTGCCTTTCCTTAATCTTTCTTCTAAGATAAGTCGTAAGGTCAGTATTGCCTCACGTGTCCCAGTATTTCTACGGAATCCAAACTGATCTTCCCCGAGGTCGGCTTCTACTAGTTTTTCCATTCGTCTGTAAAGAATTCGTGTTAGTATTTTGCAGCTGTGGCTTATTAAACTGATTGTTCGGTAATTCTCACATCTGTCAACACCTGCTTTCTTTGGGATTGGAATTATTATATTCTTCTTGAAGTCTGAGGGTATTTCGCCTGTTTCATACATCTTGCTCACCAGATGGTAGAGTTTTGTCAGGACTGGCTCTCCCAAGGCCGTCAGTAGTTCCAATGGAATGTTGTCTACTCCGGGGGCCTTGTTTCGACTCAGGTCTTTCAGTGCTCTGTCAAACTCTTCACGCAGTATCGTATCTCCCATTTCATCTTCATCTACATCCTCTTCCATTTCCATAATATTGTCCTCAAGTACATCGCCCTTGTATAGACCCTCTATATACTCCTTCCACCTTTCTGCTTTCCCTTCTTTGCTTAGAACTGGGTTTCCATCTGAGCTCTTGATGTTCATACAAGTGGTTCTCTTATCTCCAAAGGTCTCTTTAATTTTCCTGTAGGCAGTATCTATCTTACCCCTAGTAAGATAAGCCTCTACATCCTTACATTTGTCCTCTAGCCATCCCTGCTTAGCCATTTTGCACTTCCTGTCGATCTCATTTTTGAGACGTTTGTATTCCTTTTTGCCTGCTTCATTTACTGCATTTTTATATTTTCTCCTTTCATCAATTAAATTCAATATTTCTTCTGTTACCCAAGGATTTCTACTAGCCCTCGTCTTTTTACCTACTTGATCCTCTGCTGCCTTCACTACTTCATCCCTCAAAGCTACCCATTCTTCTTCTACTGTATTTCTTTCCCCCATTCCTGTCAATTGTTCCCTTATGCTCTCCCTGAAACTCTGTACAACCTCTGGTTCTTTCAGTTTATCCAGGTCCCATCTCCTTAAATTCCCACCTTTTTGCAGTTTCTTCAGTTTTAATCTACAGGTCATAACCAATAGATTGTGGTCAGAGTCCACATCTGCCCCTGGAAATGTCTTACAATTTAAAACCTGGTTCCTAAATCTCTGTCTTACCATTATATAATCAATCTGATACCTTTTAGTATCTCCAGGGTTCTTCCATGTATACAACCTTCTATCATGATTCTTAAACCAAGTGTTAGCTATGATTAAATTGTGCTCTGTGCAAAATTCTACCAGGCGGCTTCCTCTTTCATTTCTTAGCCCCAATCCATATTCACCTACTACGTTTCCTTCTCTCCCTTTTCCTACACTCGAATTCCAGTCACCCATGACTATTAAATTTTCGTCTCCCTTCACAATCTGAACAATTTCTTTTATTTCATCATACATTTCTTCAATTTCTTCGTCATCTGCAGAGCTAGTTGGCATATAAACTTGTACTACTGTAGTAGGTGTGGGCTTCGTATCTATCTTGGCCACAATAATGCGTTCACTAAGCTGTTTGTAGTAGCTTACCCGCGTTCCTATTTTCCTATTCATTATTAAACCTACTCCTGCATTACCCCTATTTGACTTTGTGTTTATAACCCTGTAGTCACCTGACCAGAAGTCTTGTTCCTCCTGCCACCGAACTTCACTAATTCCCACTATATCTAACTTTAACCTATCCATTTCCCTTTTTAAATTTTCTAACCTACCTGCCCGATTAAGGGACCTGACATTCCACGCTCCGATCCGTAGAACGCCAGTTTTCTTTCTCCTGATAACGACATCCTCTTGAGTAGTCCCCGCCCGGAGATCCGAATGGGGGACTATTTTACCTCCGGAATATTTTACCCAAGAGGACGCCATCATCATTTAATCATACAGTAAAGCTGCAAATAAATGTATAAAGATAGAAAATATTATTGACTCACTACTGATATTTACTATGAGTAATTATAACTCCTATATATTACAATTTTAGCACAAGTCCTCTACCTTAACTTTCCGACAGGTGGACTAGTTAAGTTACAACACATACTTCAGAAGAAATAATGTTGTGTTTTAGAAGCATATGTAAATGCGATCCAGAAAAATGTAGTTCTATGTGCAAAGGTACACATGGAGGTGAGACAGGAGGCCTCGGAAACGATCACTGAATTACACTTACAGAATCTTTATTCCAGCCTGAGGCTACATTGTTATTATTATTATTGCCAAATGAGGCCGTATTTCTACCATCCACTATGATGGATAATGAAGCTAGGAAAGACATTCGTTGATCATTAGTCACTATTACAGCCCATATGTTGTATTCAAATGTGTGTGAATTACTAAGGGACCAAACTGCTAAGGTCATCGGTCTCGAGATTTACACACTACTTTAACTTATGCTGAGAACAACACACACACCCATGCCCAAGGGAGGACTCGAACCTCCGGCGGGAGGGGTCGTGCAGTCCGTGACAGGACGCCTCAAACCGCGCGGCCACTCCGCGCCATATGTTGTGTCTGTTGGCGTAGGGGATGGCAGGTTTGTGAGAAGAAAGAAAAGACACAATGGACTGGAGTAGTAGGGAGTGAAAGATACAGAAAATTTAGAAGCACTTCATGTCATGTGTTACTAATCCGAAAATTTCTGTGTTCACGTCTGTTGTCCCAAATCAAACAGAAATTGAACCATAATTGTCCATTACAATTTATGTTCAAAAAATATTTATCAATTTCCTATTATACACTATTACTTTGAATTTGTAACGCATTATTCCGGAGCTAATATTTATATGTGGGAAAGTCATGGAACGGTAGAGACTGATTGTCTGAAAAGCTGTCTTCTGTACATGCATAAGAGGAGGAAGTCCTCGATAGATCCAATCACAACACAGCAATTTCAAACTTTCTGATTTCTTGGCAGTCCCGATTTGAAAAGCTGGTACTCTGTTGAATTAGTGTCTAGGTTTTGGACTTTATTGTAACTTTCTTTTCACAGATGTTCCGGCGGGCTCTCGCCATGTGTTGCCTCCCCTGTGGAGGTGAAGCAGAACGTGATGATGTCAGTGAGGTGGATCCTGAGGACGAGTACTTCATACGTCAGGTAAGCATCGCCGAGATGTATGGAAAAATTAATACAGAGATTTAGCAGCACTCAGGGTTCACATACTGTGGATATTAGACGGTACAACACACTGAATGTTACTGTAAAATGGTTTTACTTCATCAAAGATTCGTATTTGGAGACCGGTGGTTCAAGTGCTTGTCTGGACATAGGAGTTTGATTTCTCATAGTTTCTCTAAAAGGTTAGAGGTTAATGGAGGAACTGTTGGCAGTAAAGTCCACTCCTTTCTACAATACGATCTCTTTTCTCCTGGTCCACCTCCCATAATACTGTAATTGACCGAATTTGTATTCCTAACATCCTTTCACTATCTATGCTTTGTGTTTTCCGTTGACACGCAGTTTCAAACCCTTCCGACACAGTGGACCATACTTGTGTCAGAAATGTTTCCACTTGCGCGCGCTAGCGCTGGTCACAAACAGTCACTGAGCGCCACACCACGTCCACGTGGAATCCGTGTGTTTGGCAGCAGCGATGTCCAGCCACCGCCACCTCGGTGACACCACATAAGAGTGCGAGACTCGTCAACACGTCTGTTTGTTTCTCCTCCACAGACAATAGGCGGCATTCTGTATGCGATTGCAAGTTTTATTTCTGGCTTCTGGAAACCAGAACTACCTTTTATATCGGCATGACCAAGACCTTAGCTTTCCTACCTACAATGAAACATACGTTAGTGCCCAATGAGCATGCCTGACGGAGGATTGGTACTTCTGTAGGAAATATCATAGGGTCAACACACTCGGCAGTTGTGCTGGTAGTGTCCCACATTAGTGTCGTCCGTGGGTGGGGCTTTTTGACTGCTACACGGTGCAATGTTATTTTAACATCAGACTTAATTTTTTAAGACTATTTGCTTTTCTTTACTCATTACACCTCCTAACAAGATGGGAATGAGTTCTGATAACCAAATGCACAGTAGTTGTCGGTCCATTATCCTTCTGAGGAGTTTAAAACAAACGTCACATGTCATACACTGTTTCCCGTTTCATACTAGAATGTCGTGTTCCCAGTTAGGCACAGCTTTGCCACAGGAAACACAAAAGCGGTCGAAGACGTCCGTCTTCTGGTCGGCTCCTGATCGTTGTCAGAAGGAGGCTAGTTTTTGATTACGCAAAGGTTTCTATTATTTGCAAAAGAACAACTCGGATTTCTTTACGTAATCAGTATGAATTTTATAATTATCTAAGGGATCTTTAACAACGAAGAATAAAGAAATTGCATTTGCAAATGAAATCATTAATAAATGGGGCAGCTATGAGTTTTATAGAAGACAATGACCGGCCTTCTGTCTATGACCAAGATGCCGCAGTATTCTCTGCTGTAGTAAAGGCTGTTTGACATTTGTAAAAATAATATGACATGGAGGTAAAAAAAATAAGGGAAAAGAATAGAATAAGAAATCTGGTAAACACTAAATATATTCAAATAGTTCTCACAAGCAGTTAGGGCTTATTTATAAACAGTGTAACTTACATAAGTAATTTTTTAACTGTATGGTGCGATCAGATTTCAGCCTGTCCTGTGCTAACTTCTTGGTTCACGTTTTGTCCCAAATTACAGTCATTACTTTTCTCCTTCCTTCTAGACAATTCTTGCACCATTCAACACCTTCATAACAATAACTTGCCGATTTACAGTATCGAACATAGATTACTTGAATTTTATTAATCAGTAACTGTTGTCTGCACGCCGGCAAGACCGCACACTTTCATGGCTTAAATACGACCTTCTTTACGCTTTCACATTACAAGCAGAAGTACGATAAAATCTGAAGAGCTACAAAAGTTTTTACTGTTATCTTTTATTTAGATAGAAGCGGAACGCTCAGTTCAGCTTCTGTTAAAATGTTTCTTTGACTGTGCGATCGATGTATTAGCGTTACGTAAATTATATAAAACAAACGTCTTTCAAAGAATAGGTCTCATCTCATAAGTTGATCATTTAATACACAGCTAGGTGAATGCCTTTCCAAGGATACTCACAGCTTTCATACGACGGAAAGCCCAATACTATTACAACTTTCAATTATAACTTTTCTTTAAACGCAAATGCGCTCCTAGAGAGTGTTAGAAATTCGATAGATACTGAGAAACGATGCTTTCCAGTAAATGTAAATGTGATGCTGAAAACTTTCCGTCCACAGAACTTTCACATCTTGAAAGCGCAGCTTCGCGCTAAGCGCCACGAGGAGCTGGCGGCGCAGTGGGAAGCCTACTTTGAGAAGATCAAGCCGGTGGCCGCTGCTGGCGTCAGAGGGGGGCAGCGAGCCGCTCACCAGGACTCGCGGCTGCAGGCAGCTCCTGTTGAGGACTCACAGGTGGAGGGACGCATCACTGGAGAGGTAAGGCAGCGTCGTGGTTACAGTGATGGGTATAAGGGCAGAATTTGATGTGTCGACAGAAGTGCCGACACAGTGTGATTTGAGGGGACCGCAATGCACGCTATAAACACACGAAGGATGGCGTGAGGTCTGAAACAGGATACGTAATGAATGCTATAAAGAAAAGTACGTAGCTTTTGGAATACTTAACTTTAATCCATCCTTGTTGTATACATCGTTCTTGATGAGACATGCTTTATACGATAAGTATCAATTGCTATGTAAGGCTAATGGCGCCTTGCTAGGTCGTAGCCATGGACTTAGCTGAAGGCTATTCTAACTATCTGCTCGTCAAAGGAGCGCGGCTTCGTCAGTGTAGTCGCTAGCAAAGTCGTCCGTACAACTGGGGCGAGTGCTAGTACGTCTCTCGAGACCTGCCGTGAGGTGGCGCTCGCTCTGCGATCACTAACAGTGGCGACACGCGGGTCCGACATGTACTAATGGACCGCGGCCGATTTAAAGCTATCACCTAGCAAGTGTGGTGTCTGGCGGTGACACCACAGAATTCACCAGATGGAGGGATATCGGTGACCTAATTCCAACTCCATCTCTCTCCAGGTAACGCAGCAGAAGGGACGTTCTCTCCAGCCACCGCAACAGAAGGCAGATTCTCTCCAGGAACCGCGTCAGATGGGAGATTCTGCACAAGAATCACAGCAGATTGGAGCTTCTCTCCAGGAATCTCAGTTGGAGGGGCGCGTTGATGAAAAGGTAAGGCAGTGTAGTGGTTACCACGAATTGCAGAGAGATAGAAACAACTAGATTTACTATTATTAGCTGATCAAGTGGCCGAGCGGTTCTAGGCGCTTCAGTCCGGAACCGCGTGACTGCTACGGTCGCAGGTTCGAATCCTGCCGTGGGCATGGATGTGTGTGATGTCCTTAGGTTAGTTAGGTTTAAGTAGTTCTAAGTTCTAGGGGACTGATGACCTCAGATGTTAAGTCCCATAGTGCTCAGAGCCATTTGAACCATTACTATTATAGAGGAAGTTATAACTCGATCTTAGAATATACACACTGCGGAACTTGCTACTCACTCCCAAAGTGTATAAGGTCACTTGAAAGGAGAACGGCGCTGTGTACTTAAGTTAACAGGATTGATGACGTAGCGATTCTTAAAAAATGGCTCTGAGCACTATGGGACTTAACATCTGTGGTCATCAGTCCCCTAGAACGTAGAATTACTTAAACCCAACTAACCTAAGGACATCACACACATCCATGCCCGAGACAGGCTTCGAACCTGCGACCGTAGCGGTCACGCGGTTCCAGACTGAAGCGCCTAGAACCGCACGGCCACACCGGCCGGCAGCGATTCTTAGGTCAATAACACTGACAGGAAACACTGGCCGATGCGAAAATTTGTCTCGAAGTGTTAAGGCAATCATACACTGCCGGACACGGAAAGGGTTGCACCATGCAGTATTACTTCGATATTTATCAAATTCTATGTGTGGTCATGACACGACGAGCTGAAAGTGACTAAACTTTCCGATAATTCTGAACTGATTTCCATCATCATCAGAATGAGGTGTGATCCAAGCGGAAAATAACAGCCGAAATTGCCGTATCGTGGAAGCGAACAAACTTTGAATTTAACCTTGAGGAATGTCCGCCCCCGGTAGCTGAGTGGTTTTCACTACCCTCTTGTTAAGCACCATACCCTAATCAGGTTTCGAGGACAGGCTTTAGAATACCTCTTGCAGAGTGGTCCGCATACTGTCCTTGACTTCTGGTACAAAGTTGTGACCGCACATAGCACCCTCACCCGAAAACCATCTTACCGACGAACTTTTGCCGGTTTTCTCCGCAGCGTCTTCCTTGACCCCCTTCAAAGTTGGGGTGTGCCATGCCTACCTGTCACGTGATGCAACACCCTTATCCACGTTCTCATGCATCGACCAAAAAACAAATAAAAAAAGGAAGAAGACAAAATATGTTATATTTTGTTGTATTTAATGTTTTTTCTAAAATTTTTTGTTTAACTAACAGTCATTTGTATATTTTTAAATGGTACCATGAAGAACTCTTGCATGGTGTATATATATGTACTTTTAGTTTGTTCAATAAAGATTATTAAAAAAAGGAAAGGAAGAAGATAGAATACGTTAAAAAATGCGTGTTCGGTCAGAGGGCTGCGTGCTCTCTCAATTAAAAAAAGAAAAAAGTGGTCAGCGCGACAGAATTTCAATCCTAAGGGCCCGGGTTCGATTCCCGGCTGCGTCGGAGATTTTCTCCGCTCAGGGACTGAATGTAGTGTTGTCCTAATCATCATTTTATCTCCATGGTCGCGCAAGTCGTCGAAATGGCGTCATATCGAAAGACTTGCACCCGGCGAACGGTCTACCCGACGGGAGGCCCTAGTCACACGACATTTACATTTTACCTTGAGGAATCTGCGAGCGTTCTGTGGAACACATGGCGTATCAGTTCATGAAGACAGCTGGCTCCAAATTGGTTTGTTTTCGTGTCGTCAGCTCTCTGGCTGCTTTCCTGTGGTCTGCCTCGACTTCCTCTCCTCCGCCGTCGTCTTCGTCTCAAAGTACAGACAATGTGCTCATTTATTTGTTGGATGTCTTCCAGTCCATCGCAATGCGTTACGCAGAAGTGGGAGGTCGTCTGAAACAATGACCTGCTGCCGCTCCAGTGGTCTGGGTTGTCTTTGACGCATCTCACTGTCGCCGCACCTTTCTTTTCGAACTGGGCAAACCGAACAGCTAACTAGGTCACTGTAATGACGGTCGGTTGTACAAAACGGTCAAGCGCTGCGTAATCTTTCGTTGCATACAGGATGTAGATGGCACTATTACTATCTAATTTCTAGTGTCGTGCTGAAATGATAATCGCTCACACATCCAACCATGTATTACACATAATCTCCGTTTGACGTTTATTCCCTGCGACGTTCAGAGTGCAGAATTTTTAATGTAAACTTTAAGCATGTCGCACTGAAGAAGTTTTTATTTTTCTGTGCAGGTTGGTGACGGCACGCTTACGCAGACAGTCGCCATGGTGCACTCCTCACCCGTGGCGTCCAGTGAGGAAGAGACGCTGCCCACACCCCGTCGCATTCGAGGCTGCAGGCGATGCTGGGCAGAGAGGCTGGGAGACAAAGCTGTAGTGCGACCCCACTGCCGCCAGGGGTACAGGCTGTCCAGGAAATAAAGTGGTTCCTTTCTTCAAATACTACTGTTCTACTCTCATTTATTTACCATAAAACTACAAAGTAATCGACGATATCCACGTAATTTAATAATTAATTCTGATATGTTTTAAACATGTTGATCCCATTACCGTTTGCCCTCAATGGCCCCAGTCGCAGTCAGTAACGGTAGCCAAAGAACCCATCACGGTATAGAGTATATGTACGGGTGTGTGTGTCGGCAATTATCACGGGATAATTATACAGGGTGATTCAAAAAGAATACCACAACTTTAGGAATTTAAAACTCTGCAACAACAAAAGGCAGAGCTAAGCACTATCTGTCGGCGAATTAAGGGAGCTATAAAGTTTCATTTAGTTGTACATTTGTTCGCTTGAGGCGCTGTTGACTAGGCGTCAGCGTCAGTTGATGCTAAGATGGCGACCGCTCAACAGAAAGCTTTTTGTGTTATTGAGTACGGCAGAAGTGAATCGACGATAGTTGTTCAGCGTGCATTTCGAACGAAGTATGGTGTTAAACCTCCTGATAGGTGGTGTATTAAACGTTGGTGTAAACAGTTTACAGAGAATGGGTGTTTGTGCAAAGGGAAAAGTTCTGGACGGCCGAGAACGAGTGATGAAAATGTAGCACGCATCCAGCAAGCAGTAACTGGACTACAGTATCTGGAGATGTTAGAGAATTGGCTGTTCCCTCAGCTCGAACAAGAAGCACAACAATTCATATTTCAGCAGGATGGAGCGCCACCACATTGGCACTTATCTGTCCGTAACTACCTGAACGTCAACTACCCGAGGCGATGGATCGGCCGCCAGGCAGCCCGTGACAGAGCACTTCATCACTGGCCTCCAAGAAGCCCTGATCTTACCCCCTGCGATTTTTTCTTATGGGGGTATGTTAAGGATATGGTGTTTCGGCCACCTCTCCCAGCCACCACTGATGATTTGAAACGAGAAATAACAGCAGCTATCCAAACTGTTAGACGCCTGATATGCTACAGAGAGTGTGGAACGAGTTGGAGTATCGGGTTGATATTGCTCGAGTGTCTGGAGGGGGCCATATTGAACATCTCTGAACTTGTTTTTGAGTGAAAAAAAAAACCTTTTTAAATACTCTTTGTAATGATGTATAACAGAAGGTTATATTATGTTTCTTTCATTAAATACACATTTTTAAAGTTGTGGTATTCTTTTTGAATCACCCTGTATATTTTTATTTTTATAATTATATCTTATGATTTTGGTTGGAGTGACTTTAAATTTTGTGGGCTAGCATGAGACTTTTAATCAACTTATACCGCGGACATCAGCTGCCCTGAAGTACGTACGATATAATATTTTTTTAAACACAACGCGCGACTCACCGCCTTCTAATAAGTAGTTTGCGTGAGCGCTGCTAATTAGAAAAGAAAATATGCGTATTCTTACGCAAACTGGAATTTTTAATATGGGTCTCAGGGGTTACTGGTTATTTATGTACCAAGCCACATAGAGATTAACTGAGATATTGCGGAGCCTATTGGATAAAAATATTTTCAATCTTTCTTGTTCATTATTTGCAAGGCAAAACTGGAGAGAATCTCATCTGCCGTTAGGCGGCCAAACTCGAAACATACTCAACTCATTCAGTATTCTAAATATTAATAAACGAAAACTATTTTTACTCCGTTAACTTTGAGACCATTGTAAGATCAAGGTAGAGAAACCTCTCAAATTTACATTTAATATCATGAATCTTCAGCGTAATGGCCGACTATATCCTGCTAGGACAGATGAGCTCCCCGCAGTACGAACTTCTGTAAAAACTTTGTTAACTATAATTAATGGTTGCGATCATGAGAGGTGACAACTAAGTGAATAATACACACTTTATAATAACAATTAGAAGTATATTTTTCTAAATTACAACCAAACTTACATTAAATATTATCCAGCGCCACAATGGCGGCCTACCTCTAGACGAAACAAAACATGAGAGCTTTCAATAAAGCAATAGTCTCTGGTCATGTTCATTTTCATTACACAGATAAAAATAATGTTCTTTCAGTTTTATATCACATTGATGTTTGTTATTTTGGTGGTATTATTTAACTTTTGTAATCTTTCTTATACATCGCATACACATATGCAGTCTTAAAATAATTTATAATTCACAAGTCGCACAACAAACACTTCCTTTCCCTTTCTCCAAATGTCCATTTATATGACGTACCGTCATAAACACTTAAAACAAATCTGAGGATCTTAAAGAGCTTGGAGCACCAGCTCTATTTGGTTACCAAGTGAGCTCTGTTTGGGACACGAAGAAAAACTGTTGCTTCTTCGAGAAGCAGTGTACTATGTTGCTAGGAACAGTGGAGCAACGTATGGAGAAATAGCACACTCGCTTTCTGTATCTGGGTAAGTTTCGACAATGGACGAGATGCACCGTTAACTTGTGTTACTAATGTCAGCGTTTACTATATTTAAAGACTTCCCATTTGGAAAACAATAACGCTTCTCGAAAATATATCAAAGCAGAGGTTGGAGAACTGTTGTCCATCCTGATTTCTAGGAAATTTTACATAGTACCTCATTTGGAAAGTGCGCAGTTGAGAAGTGTCTGACAAATACACTCCTGGAAATTGAAATAAGAACACCGTGAATTCATTGTCCCAGGAAGGGGAAACTTTATTGACACATTCCTGGGGTCAGATACATCACATGATCACCCTGACAGAACCACAGGCACATAGACACAGGCAACAGAGCATGCACAATGTCGGCACTAGTACAGTGTATATCCACCTTTCGCAGCAATGCAGGCTGCTATTCTCCCATGGAGACGATCGTAGAGATGCTGGATGTAGTCCTGTGGAACGGCTTGCCATGCCATTTCCACCTGGCGCCTCAGTTGGATCAGCGTTCGTGCTGGACGTGCAGACTGCGTGAGACGACGCTTCATCCAGTCCCAAACATGCTCAATGGGGGACAGATCCGGAGATTTTGCTGGCCAGGGTAGTTGACTTACACCTTCTAGAGCACGTTGGGTGGCACGGGATACATGCGGACGTGCATTGTCCTGTTGGAACAGCAAGTTCCCTTGCCGGTCTAGGAATGGTAGAACGATGGGTTCGATGACGGTTTGGATGTACCGTGCACTATTCAGTGTCCCCTCGACGATCACCAGTGGTGTACGGCCAGTGTAGGAGATCGCTCCCCACACCATGATGCCGGGTGTTGGCCCTGTGTGCCTCGGTCGTATGCAGTCCTGATTGTGGCGCTCACCTGCACGGATACGACCATCATTGGCACCAAGGCAGAAGCGACTCTCATCGCTGAAGACGACACGTCTCCATTCGTCCCTCCATTCACGCCTGTCGCGACACCACTGGAGGCGGGCTGCACGATGTTGGGGCGTGAGCGGAAGACGGCCTAACGGTGTGCGGGACCGTAGCCCAGCTTCATGGAGACGGTTGCGAATGGTCCTCGCCGATACCCCAGGAGCAACAGTGTCCCTAATTTGCTCGGAAGTGGCGGTGCGGTCCCCTACGACACTGCGTAGGATCCTACGGTCTTGGCGTGCATCCGTGCGTCGCTGCGGTCCGGTCCTAGGTCGACGGGCACGTGCACCTTCCGCCGACCACTGGCGACAACATCGATGTACTGTGGAGACCTCACGCCCCACGTGTTGAGCAATTCGGCGGTACGTCCACCCGGCCTCCCGCATGCCCACTATACGCCCTCGCTCAAAGTCCGTCAACTGCACATACGGTTCACGTCCACGCTGTCGCGGCATGCTACCAGTGTTAAAGACTGCGATGGAGCTCCGTATGCCACGGCAAACTGGCTGACACTGACGGCGGCGGTGCACAAATGCTGCGCAGCTAGCGCCATTCGACGGCCAACACCGCGGTTCCTGGTGTGTCCGCTGTGCCGTGCGTGTGATCATTGCTTGTACAGTCCTCTCGCAGTGTCCGGAGCAAGTATGGTGTGTCTGACACACCGGTGTCAATGTGTTCTTTTTTCCATTTCCAGGAGTGTATATCGGTGGACACATAATTGATAATAGACTGAAGCAACGCATATTGTTACTGACTGATAAAAGGCAACCGTACAAAATAGAGCCATATTTGAAGGAAATAATGACAGGATGAATTCCCTATCCTAAAAATTCACTATTGACATCCGTTAATTTTGCGGTCGGTTCCTGGACGTAAGAACGTATCACAACGTAACTGCAAAAAAATGGCTCTGAGCACTATGGGACTTAACATCTGAGGCCATCAGTCCCCTAGAACTTAGAACTACTTAAACCTAACTAACCTAAGGATATCACACATACCCATGCTCGAGGCAGGATTCGAACCTGCGACCGTAGCAGTCGTGCGGTTCCCGGACTGAATCGCCTAGAACCGCTCGGCCACCGCAACCGGCTCAAGAACACAATCCAGTATAGCCGTGTGATTATAAACAAACACACACACACATACACACTCAAGATCCCACACACACACACACACACACACACACACACACACACACACACACACACACACACACACAGACACACACACATATATACACAGACACACTGCTGTAACACTTCCTCGCAGTACAATTCAACCTAATGTTACAAGTTTTGAAATACGATGCGGTATAAACACACGGACACAAATACTATGCGGTAAAACACACTGACACAATCAGTAAATGGTGAAGACCAAAACGCATTCTCCATAATTAGAGAAGTTGTTCCTGCGACCGAGAGCAGAATTTAATGCCATGTAACAGTCTGGGTCTACAGACTATGCTAAGCTCTCCTGTTTCCGGCGTAAGGAATGGCGTACCCTTTGAGGTATTGCACCATCTGGCACGCACTGAGGACACGACCCTGAAGTGTCCGTACATCGTCGGTTGGCGTGGCCTAGACCAGTTCCTACAAGTGTCCCCATAACCAAAAGTCTATCGGACTGAAGTCTGGGGAATGAGCAGGCCAAGGTGTGGGGTTCCCCAGACCAATCCAGCGGTGCTTAAATGATCGCGTCAGATGTTCACTAACATTGCGACAAAAGTGTGCTGGTGCGCCATGGTGCATGAACACAATTGTATTCGTTTCTGCAGTGGCATATCCTCCAGCAAGGAGGCAATACATTAATGTGCAGGCCAGAAATTGCGCCACTTTGAGGTAGCATGTATGGTTCTATTAATCTGTCGCCAAGTGAATCTGCCCATTCGTCAACTGAGAATCGCTGTTGATGCCCTCTTTCCTGGGTCTGAGCACTATGGGACTTAACATCTATGGTCATCAGTCCCCTAGAACTTAGAACTACTTAAACCAAACTAATCTAAGGACATCACACAACACCCAGTCATCACGAGGCAGAGAAAATCCCTGACCCCGCCGGGAATCGAACTCGGGAACCCGGGCGCGGGAAGCGAGAACGCTACCGCACGACCACGAGCTGCGGACGCCCTCTTTCCTGAATTGCCTGGGGATTTACATCTGCCCATACATACTGGTTACATAAATTCGCACCACCACCCCTTGTGAACCCTGCCTCATCGGTAAATACACTAGTGGCCATTAAAATTGCTACACCAAGAAGAAATGCAGATGATAAACGGGTATTCATTGGACAAATATGTTGTACTACAACTGACATGTGATTACATTGTCACGTAATTTGGGTGCATAGATCCTGAGATATTAGTACCAAGAACAAACACCTCTGGCCGTAAGAACGGTCTTGATACGCCTGGGCATTGAGTCAAACAGAGCTTGGATGGCGCGTACAGGTACACCTGCCCATGCAGCTTCAACACAATACCACGGTTCATCAATAGTAGTGACTGGCGTATTGTGACGAGCCAGTTGTTCGGCCACCATTGACCAGACGTCTTCAATTGGTGAGAGATCTGGAGAATATGCTGGCCAGAGCAGCAGTCGAACATTTTCTGTATCCAGAAAGGCCCTACAAGACCTGCAACATGCAGTCGTGCATTATCCTGCTGAAATGCAGGGTTACGCAGGGATCCAATGAAGGGTAGAACCACAGGTCGTAACACATCTGAAAAGTAACGTCCACTGTTCAAAGTGCCGTCAATGCGAACAAAAGGTGACCGAGACGTGTAACCAATGGCTCCCCATACCAGCAGGCCAGTATGGCGATGACGAATACACGCTTCCAATGTGCGTTCACCGCGATGTCGACGAACTCGGATGCGACCATCATGATGCTGTAAACAGAACCTGGATTCATCCGAAAAAATGACGTTTTGCCATTCGTACACCCAGGTTTGTCGTTGAGTACACCATCGCAGGCGCTCCTGTCTGTGATGCAGCGTCAAGGGTAACGGCAGCCATGGTCTCCGAGCTGATAGTCCATGCTGCTGCAAACGTCGTCGATCTGTTCGTGCAGATGGTTGTTGTCTTGCAAACGTCTCCATCTGTTGACTCAGGGATCGAGACGTGGCTGCACGATCCGTTACAGCCATGCGGATAAGATGCCTGTCGTCTCCACTGCTAGTGACACGAGGCCGTTGGGATCCAGCACGGCGTTCCGTATTACCCTCCTGAACCCACCGATTCCATATTCTGCTAACAGTCATTGGATCTCGACCAACGCGAGCAGCAATGTCGCGATACGATAAACCGCAATCTTACCTTTATAAAAGTCGGAAACGCGATGGAACGCATTTCTCCTCCTTACACGACGTATCACAACAACGTTTCACCAGGCAACGCCGGTCAACTGCTATTTGTGTATGAGAAATCGGTTGGAACCTTTCCTCATGTCAGCACGTTGTAGGTGTCGCCACCGGCGCCAACCTTGTGTGAATGCTCTGAAAAGCTAATTATTTGCATATCACAGCATCTTCTTTCTGTCAATTAAATTTCGCGTCAGTAGCACGTCATCTTCGTGGTGCGGCAATTTCAATGGCCAGTAGTGTAAAATATTGGATGTCAGCAGTGGCTCTGCGGCACACTTGTGCCACAGCCATTAAAAGAATCGCCTTCCACCATGATCATCCTGTGGCCTTAGGGTCCGAACAGGCCGTAGACGATGTAGGTACAGCAATTGTTCGTGAATTACCACCCCAGATCAGAGATTGACACGGCTTGTACTGCCGCTAATCGTCTCACACTGGTCGCAGAGGTTTTTTTCCACCGAACGTAGCCCGCACTCCTCCATGTCAGGCGTGCGGAATGTGCGGGGTCTTCCACTATTAGTCTTCCGAGTTGCCAGGGTACCTGTGTCCTTCAAACGCTGGAAAAGTCTGCCGACCAGAGGGCGTTCTGCACTGTGGATATATTTCAACGTAGAGGGCACAAGCTCGCAGGCTACGTCCATTTGCTAAGCCATAGCAGAATATCATACCCGCCATTTCAGTCGTCGAGTAGTGGGCTTTCACTGCTAACAAGTTTTGGAAGAGAGAAAATGTAAATCTACTACACCGTTAATACGTAAAGCAGCGCAATAACAGTAAACCCATAAGTGAATCCTCTTCTGGAAGAAAATAAGACCCCATGATGCGTACCCAGGGTTGACAGTACTGTATAATAATGCATGCAAACACGACGGAAATTATCGAAGCCTACAACACGACTCGAATCACACAACCGGCTGCAGACCACCTAATCGTAGATAGAGTACTGTGAATATCATAATACCATGCCGATACGTTTGACGGAGCTCCAATACAACTGCTGTGCTAATATCCGCAACCAATCGGCACGCAGCCCTTCGTGTAACCACTTGCTTATCTCGGGAAGTATGCGTTTCCTGAACCATGTTTATTGGACTTATTTTTCTCGTTTTGTTGAGTTCTACCACCTCTCAAAGTATTCGATAATTTTTTTGAACATTTTGAACATTGTGTATGTACACTGCTGGAAATTGAAATAAGAACACCGTGAATTCATTGTCCCAGGAAGGGGAAACTTTATTGACACATTCCTGGGGTCAGATACATCACATGATCACACTGACAGAACCACAGGCACATAGACACAGGCAACAGAGCATGCACAATGTCGGCACTAGTACAGTGTATATCCACCTTTCGCAGCAATGCAGGCTGCTATTCTCCCTTGGAGACGATCGTAGAGATGCTGGATGTAGTCCTGTGGAACGGCTTGCCATGCCATTTCCACCTGGCGCCTCAGTTGGACCAGCGTTCGTGCTGGACGTGCAGACCGCGTGAGACGACGCTTCATCCAGTCCCAAACATGCTCAATGGGGGACAGATCCGGAGATCTTGCTGGCCAGGGTAGTTGACTTACACCTTCTAGAGCACGTTGGGTGGCACGGGATACATGCGGACGTGCATTGTCCTGTTGGAACAGCAAGTTCCCTTGCCGGTCTAGGAAGCGTAGAACGATGGGTTCGATGACGGTTTGGATGTACCGTGCACTATTCAGTGTCCCCTCGACGATCACCAGTGGTGTACGGCCAGTGTAGGAGATCGCTCCCCACACCATGATGCCGGGTGTTGGCCCTGTGTGCCTCGGTCGTATGCAGTCCTGATTGTGGCGCTCACCTGCACGGCGCCAAGCACGCATACGACCATCATTGGCACCAAGGCAGAAGCGACTCTCATCGCTGAAGACGACACGTCTCCATTCGTCCCTCCATTCACGCCCGTCGCGACACCACTGGAGGCGGGCTGCACGATGTTGGGGCGTGAGCGGAAGACGGCCTAACGGTGTGCGGGACCGTAGCCCAGCTTCATGGAGACGGTTGCGAATGGTCCTCGCCGATACCCCAGGAGCAACAGTGTCCCTAATTTGCTGGGAAGTGGCGGTGCGGTCCCCTACGGCACTGCGTAGGTTCCTACGGTCTTGGCGTGCATCCGTGCGTCGCTGCGGTCCGGTCCCAGGTCGACGGGCACGTGCACCTTCCGCCGACCACTGGCGACAACATCGATGTACTGTGGAGACCTCACGCCCCACGTGTTGAGCAATTCGGCGGTACGTCCACCCGGCCTCCCGCATGCCCACTATACGCCCTCGCTCAATGTCCGTCAGCTGCACATACGGTTCACGTCCACGCTGTCGCGGCATGCTACCAGTGTTAAAGACTTCGATGGAGCTCCGTATGCCACGGCAAACTGGCTGACACTGACGGCGGCGGTGCACAAATGCTGCGCAGCTAGCGCCATTCGACGGCCAACACCGCGGTTCCTGGTGTGTCCGCTGTGCCGTGCGTGTGATCATTGCTTGTACAGCCCTCTCGCAGTGTCCGGAGCAAGTATGGTGGGTCTGACACACCGGTGTCAATGTGTTCTTTTTTCCATTTCCAGGAGTGTATATAAAGAAGTAAAACAGTATATCGGCAATTTATAGCAGCCTCATCACTTGACTACAATACGATAAATGATGCTGCAACAAACTAGAACTCCATACCTGACTCATCTAAAATAGAGAGGACGTCCACAGCTACCTAAATCACTGTCCTTTTGTCGAATTTTAAAATACAGTGCTGAATTGGAAGTATCACAAGACGAATGCCACAGCCTCTACGAACGGATCTGTCTTCTCGCCGAAATGAAGAGCCATGTGTAAGAGGGCTGCCTCGTCCGACAAGGCGAATGAGCTTTCAAAAAATGGTTGAAATGGCTCTGAGCACTATGGGACTCAAGTTCTGAGGTCATCAGTCCCCTAGACTTAGAACTACTTAAACCTAAGGACATCACAAACAACCATGCCCGAGGCAGGATTCGAACCTGCTACCATAGCAGCAGCGCGGTTCCGGACTGAAGCGCCTAGAACCGCTCGGCCACCTCGGCCGGCAGCGAGCTTTCCTTCACGTAAACAGAATACTCGGATGGACGATGTGGCGGAACCGTTTTACAGTATTTCGTGACTTTAATTACTTATATATGATATTACAGGTAGATCAAAAAAATATAAAACCCGTTACCTATTGGCAGTGTCACAATTCGTTTGATATCAAATATGATTATCCCGGCTAATATTTGACACTCTGCTAAAGAAATCTCCCCTTGACGTTGTGTAGAAACGTTGTCTGTAAAGGCGTGTGAGTGGCACTAAATTGCATATCATTTATCAGATTTTACACAACTGTTACTTAAGATGGAAGCACCTTTCTCTAGCAAAAGGAACACTTAGTCACAAAATACTACCCGCGCACAACGTATGTCTCCTATTAAAATATTTCATGTAAACCGTATGTCTCCTATTAAAATATTTCATGTAAACCATCAGCAAACAAGAAATCGATATTACGTAACGTGCTGTGAGCACTGCATTTAAGGATTCAATCTGAGTTGAATTCTGTGTTTTAAAGTAGATTCGGGACCACCTGTGTACATTTACTTCCATTCCTTTACATCTAACAACATTTATGTCTGTTACAATTCCCGGTTCAAAACTGCCGCGGAGATATTTTTGCTAAGATGGCGGCAGACAGACGATAGTCAATTTGTCTATTGTTATTCTCGATTTTTTCTATCAAGCTAATACATTTAGATAAAACTTTTTAAGCCTTTTATCTCTATTCTTTAGCATTTAAAATTATGCTCAATGATAAATACCGTCATATTTTTTATGCCAGCTACTAGTAAAGTTCGCTGTAAGTTACTAACGCTAACGGCTGCGCTCCTAATTGCGGAGCTGAAAACTAACACTTAAAAACATTGATTGGATTGGATTACAATTGAAATAAATTCAAATCCACGTCTAGACAATAGCTACTCTATTTTTCAAATAATACTTAACAATATATAGTTACAGGTTTTCTCTTTACAGACCTCACACGTCTCACGTCCGAACAGTTCATCGGTTAGCACAGGAAGAACAAGTGAACCACAATTATCACAGATAACAAAAATGATTATAATTGTAGTCTCTATGAATGTAGTTCTCTGATAATAATAAAATTATTACAGAAATAATGAAGTAATTATCGTCTTTTTACACGATGCAGTCTTGTTTATACGTAGTATCGACAATATTTGTTGAAGTTTGTACACTTACTTCATTTTAACATCTTGTGGCTAGAACATAGTGTCGTGGATATTACAATGAACACAACAGGCGGGTAGTTGTAGACTTTTCCTCCCACTGATGCATCATCTCCTGACTGGACAGTGACTTCACAGTCTGTAAGGTATTGGTCCATTTTATAGCTCTGTCGCTCCTTCGTCCATTCTTGTCTGCTATATCAGAATCCTCTTTCCGCAAAACTCCCCGGTATCCACTCTCTTAGAAGAATGTAAACATCTTTCTCGTCTGCAAACAACAGTAAAGGTGCCGAATAACAGCCTGCGCTAGTTTGTCCCAAGCACCTTACACCTTTAGTGAAATTCGTCAATGCTTTCTGCCCGCCCTCGAGAACGAATAAGTTCCCACTTCGATGTGTCTCATACGTGTGCAGGGGCCTTGCTCGCTACGAAAATTGTGTTTACCGTGAGTAGCACATTGCCTTACATCATAATCTGTCGACGAAATGGTAGTACTCGGGATTAACAATGTGTACCATGTGGCGGGCACTGATTACTCTGCCTTACAGAAACACCAAATGCGACTGACACTTGTAACTGCTGGCTCCCCACATCACGACGCCTTAGGTGGGACCTGTGCGTCGTGAGCGGTTGCACTTCGCAGTAGGCTGCTCACCACGTCTGTGCCATACATGTGTTATGCCCACCACTCGTATACGGATAAAAACTGCTCTAATCAATGAACATGACAGAGAACCATCACACTCCCGTCAACTGTTTCACGGTACCAGAGCAGCTATGCTTGGTGGTGTAGTGGATTCAGTAAGTCTCAGGCCAGAGGCACGCGTGAACCTAGTGCTGCTGCAGGCAGTCGGTTCCCACTGGTGCTGGGTGACACTGCAGGAGCAAAATGTGCCCGAATTATTCACTTGGATTATCCTCGGCCGGAGACTGCCGCTCGAAAAATGTGCTGCCTTAACGTGCGCATTTTCCTCAGACCACTGTTGAAAGCAAAGACACACCACCCATGCATTGTGCCCAACATGTTCAGGGATGCGTCGGCGCGTCAATCGAGACTCATGCAGGCCCACAGTGCAACACTGCATCTGCAGCTGTTTAATTGGATTACATACTCGTCGATGGGATATGGCGATAGCCTAGAATAAATATTGCGCACATTTACTGCCTGCAGTGCCAAAACAGAGGGCAGAGAGACTCACCTTCAGAGTGTCATTTGATCCGTGTTGACGGTGACGAATAACTAACCATAAAACCCCTCAGGATGCACCGTGTTACCACTGAACACAGTATCTGAGGGTGCTGAATTTTTTCCCCGGCAGTGTCTGCTGTAGAAATACAATAAGTGTTCCAGGATGACGTACAGCTGGTCACAGCAAACGTAAATGTATCTGGCAGCTGGATCCCGAACACAAGGTTGTGGAAACTACTCTAAAGTTTTCCTGCGTTGTACGAGGGCAGTTCAATAAGTAATGCAACACATTTTTTTTTCTGAAACAGGGGTTGTTTTATTCAGCATTGAAATACACCAGGTTATTCCCCAATCTTTTAGCTACACAAAACTATTTTTCAACGTAATCTCCATTCAATGCTACGGCCTTACGCCACCTTGAAATGAGGGCCTGTATGCCTGCACGGTACCATTCCACTGGTCGATGTCGGAGCCAACGTCGTACTGCATCAATAACTTCTTCATCATCCGCGTAGTGCCTCCCACGGATTGCGTCCTTCATTGGGCCAAACATACGCAAATCCGACGGTGCGAGATCGGGGCTGTAGGGTGCATGAGGAAGAACAGTCCACTGAAGTTTTGTGAGCTCCTCTCGGGTGCGAAGACTTGTGTGAGGTCTTGCGTTGTCATGAAGAAGGAGAAGTTCGTTCTGATTTTTGTGCCTACGAACACGATGAAGTCGTTTCTTCAATTTCTGAAGAGTAGCACAATACACTTCAGAGTTGATCGTTTGACCATGGGGAAGGACATCGAACAGAATAACCCCTTCAGCGTCCCAGAAGACTGTAACCATGACTTTACCGGCTGAGGGTACGGCTTTAAACTTTTTCTTGGTAGGGGAGTGGGTGTGGCGCCACTCCATTGATTGCCGTTTTGTTTCAGGTTCGAAGTGATGAACCCATGTTTCATCGCCAGTAACAATCTTTGACAAGAAATTGTCACCCTCAGCCACATGACGAGCAAGCAATTCCGCACAGATGGTTCTCCTTTGCTCTTTATGGTGTTCGGTTAGACAACGAGGGACCCAGTGGGAACACACCTTTGAATATCCCAACTGGTGAGCAATTGTGACAGCACTACCAACAGAGATGTCAAGTTGAGCACTGAGTTGTTTGATGGTGATCCGTCGATCATCTCGAACGAGTGTGTTCGCACGCTCCGCCATTGCAGGAGTCACAGCTGTGCACGGCCGGCCCGCACGCGGGAGATCAGACAGTCTTGCTTGACCTTGCGGCGATGATGACACACGCTTTGCCCAAAGACTCACCGTGCTTTTGTCCACTGCCAGATCACCGTAGACATTCTGCAAGCGCCTATGAATATCTGAGATGCCCTGGTTTTCCGCCAAAAGAAACTCGATCACTGCCCGTTGTTTGCAACGCACATCCGTTACAGACGCCATTTTAACAGCTCCATACAGCGCTGTCACCTGTCGAAAGTCAATGAAACTATACGAGATGAAGCGGGAATGTTTGAAATATTCCACAAGAAATTTCCGGTTTTTTCAACCAAAATTGGCCGAGAAAAAAAATGTGTTGCATTACTTATTGAACTGCCCTCGTACCAATAGATAGCCGGACGTTGTGGCCGAGCGGTGTAGGCGCTTCAGTCCGGAACCGCGCTGCTGCTACGGTTGCAAGTTCGAATCCTGCCTCGGGCATGGATGTGCATGATGTCCTTAGGTGAGTTAGGTTTAAGTAGTTCTAAGTCTAGGGGACTGATGACCTCAGGTGCTAAGTCCCATAGTGCTTAGAGCCATTTGAACCATCAATAAACACTTTGAAGTTCGTGATGTTCACCAAAAAACATTGCAAACATTTAACTGAAAATCAGATTAAGAGTGCCTTCCATTTTCTCTGCGCAAGTTATATTGGGGCCGATATGAAACAACCACCCTGTTACACCTTCATATGCGATGCGATGCACCTACTTCTACATCAATTCTCTGCATATCACTGTGAAGCGCATGGCAGACAGCACGTCCCATTGTGTCACTTGTTAGTGTTTCTTCCCCTTCCATCTAGGTATGGAACACAGAAAGAGACATTGTTTCAATGCCTCTCTGCATGCCGTAATTAATCTAATCTTGTCCTCGTGATCACTGAGCGAGCAGTACGCTGGGGGTTGTAGTGTATTTCTATAGTCGTCATTTAAGATAGATTCTTGCAACTTTGTAAGTAGACTTTCTCGGCATACTTTATGTCTGTCTTCAAGAGACGGCTAGTTCACTTTCTAACTGGTCAAACTAACGTACGATCATTTGTGCTGCCTTTCTCTCTTTAAGTTCAATATCGCCTGCGAGTCCTATTTGGAACAGGTCTCACACACTTGAGCATTATGCTAGAATGGGACGCATGGGCCATTTGTAGTCTGATTACGTATCTCCAGTATTCTACCAATAAATCGATGTATACCACCTGCTTTACCCACCACTAGGCCTATGTCATCATTCCATTTCATATGCCGACAATGTGTTACTACGAGGTATTTGTGGGAGTTGTCCAAGTCCAATTGTGTCTCACTGATATTATAGTCATTGTATAATACGTTTCCGCATGTTTTGAAGTCTTTAGTAATTCTATTGCATAGACTGACGAAAAAAAGGAGCACCCTGAAGAACTGTCTCCTGTGGTACCTAGGTATAATATGTACATTCTCAAAGGTTTTAATGTTAGTGATACTTCAGTCACCATCATCAGCTGGCAGCTGGCGCTCCAGAGACCTTTGTTTTCAGTGATGAGAATAGATTTTATATATCCTATATAATTAAATTTCCCTTGAGAATTTGAGTATCATAGTGATAGAAGCTAAAGGAATCAATTGAAATTCGTGCCAGGCTCAGGACTCAAACCTAGGTGTCCGTGCTTTCTAAGAAAATGTGGTAGCCATTAAACCAGCACACCATTACAGCATTACAGCTGACGTATTTGTATGGACTGCCATAGTCCAACGACCCCTCTAACACAAACTCCAGTTCACATGTCCAGCAATAGTGATGTTCTAAATAGGGAAAAGTAAGCTGTAGATGTGAATTGAAATTTGTGGTATGGAGGGCATTGGACTAGGGTAGTCTGTGTTGGTTTGTTAGCTATAATGCTGTGGAGGTGCAGTGGCTAGCACACCTGCCGAGTAAACAAGGGGACATGGGTTTGAATACCGACCAGGGCACAAATTTTAATTCATTTCTTCAGCTTCTATCATTATCGTAGACTAGATTCTGTCCATACCCGGGTGATGGCCGTACACGTGTAGGGCGTAGACATGTGAGCAGTAGAGTACATGTGACCACGACACACAGCTTCATTGAGAGGGGGCTCATCAGTCACAACTCGTGGTAAAAATTGGTGTTTGTATAGGGTAAAGTGACGCTACCGCACAGGTTGTTAACCCATGCTACAGCCATTTCCTTAAGAGATGGGTGATATGTATTTTCATCACGAGAAAGCGCGTTCAGATAAGGCTGCAGCGACAAAACATACTATTTATGGTGAACATGCTGAGAAAGATCACCAGACCCCTCAAAAACTGAATACATACGGAACATTGTGGGGATCCAACTAGTTCTCCAGAATTTGCAAGACCCACTGCCGAATTGCACCAAAGGTGCGAGGTGCTTAGTACAGTCTATCCCAAGGTGATATTCGGCATCTTTAAGGTAGTTTGCATGAGAGAATGCTTGCCTGCGTTGCGACCAGAGGGGGATATAATGTGTATTGATGCAGCCCCTGGGGTATCCTGTGGTGTCACCGCCAGACACCACACTTGCTAGGTGGTAGCCTTTAAATCGGCCACGGTCCGGTAGTATACGTCGGACCCGCGTGTCGCCACTGTCAGTGATTGCAGACCGAGCGCCGCCACACGGCAGGTCTAGAGAGACGTCCTAGCACTCGCCCCAGTTGTACAGCCGACTTTGCTAGGAAAGGTTCACTGACAAATACGCTCTCATTTGCCGAGACGATAGTTAGCATAGCCTTCAGCTACGTCATTTGCTACGACCTAGCAAGGCGCCATTACCAGTTTATATTGAGATTATAAATTATGTATCATCAAGAGCGATGTTCTCCAATTATGGATTAAAGTTAAGTATTCCAAGATCTTCATACTTTATTTGCAATTCTCAAGACATTGTCCTGTTCCAGACCTCACGCCAGTCTGCGTGAGCTTAAACGCGCGCCTTTCGGCTACCTCCGAGTGGCTTGGCTGTCTTGCCAAGTCACTACATATCCTTTACAGTGAGATGTGTGTTCCGTTTGGTCTCATTTTGTTATTATATACTCCCATACTACTGAACTAATTACCATATCACTTGTCATTAAAATGGTCTAGTCCTTAAAAGTGTTGCCTTTTTTCCGGTGCGGTAAAAAGGTGTTGGCGTCCTTCTAGGTTATGAGATACAAGGGTGTTTAGTGGAAAAGGAATTCTGACATAACAGCCAATAATGCGTGTAGGGGAGATAGAATTGGACAATGTGCCGGTTCCTTAAGGACTGTCAGAAAGCGATGCGCCAGTGGGAGAAAGCCAGATATTCGACCGTTACCTTCCTCCTTCCGAGCACACTATGTCAAGGAAAACTCATCCTCTTTGTAGGGCATTGCCCACTTACACATGGCTCATCAATCTAGCAGGAGGACACACCCGTTTACAGAGTTTGCAGTGTGCATATTTCAATACTTAAAATGTTATCGGAGTTTATTTTAAAATTTGACAAAAGGGCAGATATCTATTTAACTGCAGAAATAGGTTAATTAGGTACACATTGCATAGTTTTGTGAAACGCGCAGCAACAGTGCAAGGTATTAAATATGGCGTTATGTTTTATTGCAGTGTCGTGTATCGTTTTGCAGTTCATTGATGAGCCTACTAGAAATCTCTGACATATTTTTTTAACATATTTAATCATATACCGGTATACAAGTATATTCACACATCAAAAAATGGTTTACATCACCTCGGTTCGGAGAATTCCGGAACCTGTACAGAAAATTGGAATAGATATCAACATAAACATCATTTCCGCCCTTTTTATTGCTCATGAAAACCACACATTGCGTTGTACCACCATGCAGCAAGACCTTCAGAGCTGGTGGTCCAGATTGCTGTACGTACCCAGTAGCACGTCGTCTTGCATTGATGCATGCCTGGATTCTTCGTGGCATACTATCCACAAGTTCATCAAGGCACTGTTGGTCCAGAATGTGCGACTCCTCAACGGCGATTCGACGTAGATCCCTCAGAGTGGTTGGTGGGTCACGTCTTCCATAAACAACCCTTTTCATTCTATCCCAGGCAGGTTCGAGAGGGTACATGTCTAGAGAATATGCTATCCACTCTAGCCAAGCGATGTCGTTATCCTGAGGGAAGTCATTCACAAGATACGTACGATGGGGACGTGAATTGTCGTCCATGAAGACGAAGGCCTTGCCAATATGCTGCCGACATGGTTGCACTATTGGTCGGAGGATGTCATTCACATATCGTACAGCCGTTACGGCGCCTTCCATGACCACCAGCGGCGTACGTCGACCTCACATAATTCCACCCCAAAACAGCAGGGAACCTCCACCTTGCTGTACTCGCTGGACAGTGTGTCTAAGGCGTTCAGCCTGACCGGGTTGCCTGCAAACACGTCTCCGACGATTGTCTTGTTGGAGGCATATGCGACACCCATCGGTGAAGGGAACGTGATGCCATGTTGTTGGGCCTATTTGTACCGCGCTGCATAGTGTTGTAGTTCAAATGGTTCAAATGGCTCTGAGCACTATGGGACTTAACATCTGTGGTCATCAGTCCACTAGAACTTAGAACTACTTAAACCTAACTAACCTAAGGACATCACACACATCCATGCCCGAGGCAGGATTCGAACCTCCGACTGTAGCGGTCACGCGGTTCCAAACTGAAGCGCTTAGAACCGCACGCCCACACCGGCCGGCCATATTGTTGTGGTTGCAAAGATGGACCTCGCCACGGACGTCGGGAGTGAGGTTGCGCATCATGCAGCCTATTGCGCACAGTTTGAGTCGTAACACGACGTCCTGTGGCTGCACGAAAAGCATTATTCAGCATGGTGGCGTTGCTGTCAGGGTTCCTCCGAGCCATAATTCGTAGGCAGCGGTCATCCACTGTAGTAATAGCCCTTGGGCGATCTGAGAGAGGCATATCATCGACAGTTCCTGTCTCTCTGTATCTCCTCCACGTCCGAACAAGATTTATTTGGTTCACTCCGAGACTGCTGGGCACTGCCCTTGTTGAGGGCCCTTCCTGGCACAAAGTAACAATGCGGATACGATCGAACCGCGGTACTGACCGTCTAGGTATGGTTGAACTAGAGACAATACTAGCCGTGTACCTCTTTCCTGGTGGAATGACGAACTGATCGGCTGTCGGACCCTCTCCGTCTAATAGGCGATGCTCATGCATGGTTGTTTACATCTTTGGGCGGGTTTAGTGACATCTCTGCACAGTCAAAGGGACTGTGTTTGTGCTACAATATCGACACTCAACATATATCTTCAGGAGTTCTGGGAACCGGGGTGAGGCAAAATTTTTTTCGATGTGTGTATACATACTCAGAATTCGGTCGACCCTTGCTGTAGTAGCAAACCCGTAAATCGTCTGCTAATCGGAAAAGTCATGACGTCATTGTGTTTTTTACATGGTTCGTCCGCTTGGTGATGGCGCAACACTGTTGGTCGTTCTGTACGCTGTGACGTCATATTCTTACCAGCCTGGGTCCTCAAGCAACGACTTTATTGTATCTCTGTGTAAAAGGATTACATAATTAAAATAATATTCATATCATACGTACTCAAAACGGTTTTATCTTGAAGCAACAGACAGTGGCATAGTGTGCAGTGCCACATTGTTATGTACAGTTCATCTCTGCTCTTGGTCCCAGGAACAACTTCCCTAATTTTCTAATTTTAGAATGTACGCTGAGGCCGTCGCCACTTACTGATAGTGACGGTGAGTCTGTGAGCGCATGGCACAAATCCTGTGACAATATTTTGTAGGGAGTACATTGTGCTCATTTGGGAGCGAACTAGATGGTTGTAAAACAATAAACTGGTAGCCAAGATCGAAGGATTTCTTTTTATCCCATGATTACCGGTTTCGGTGAAACTAAAGCCACCATCATCGGATCTTAGGACACATACAGGTTACAACATCAAAGCAAACAATGGTGATATTAATAGTTGCCAATAACACGCAGGCGTGTCGTAAGATCCAATGATGGCGGCTTTAGTTTCGCCGAAACCGGTAATGATGGAATAAAAAGAATTCCTGCGGTCTTGGCTACCAGTTTATTGTTTTACAACCTCTCACAATATGTTGATGTGTATTGCGATAAAGTGTTACAAAAAATTACTACCCATATTAATGACTGGTGCAGAAATGTGTGTTGTGTGTATGTGTGTGTATGTGTGTGTGTGTGTGTGTGTGTGTGTGTCGGTATCTGTGTTTGCAGGTAGTTACACTGAGGACCTGGATTATGTTCTTGACTTTTGGATTGATGTACTGCCTAAAATCTTATCTTGAGGACAAGCGTACATCTGCTCTGTTGCTGCGGCATTTTTTTTAACATTACCGTCATCTTCGTATCGCTAGAACCCCACCTACACTGTGGAGTCTCCAGCGTGTATCTTGTAAAGCAGCCAGATCAATATGTTTTCGCAACGACTCTTGCAGTTTATAATGTTATATCGAATTTCTGTGGTAACTTTGAATTTTTTTTTTCATTTACATTTTCTGAATTTTCACGACCAGTATTACAGTATTTTCCTTCATTCTAAAGTTTTTTAGTGTTTTGTTCCTTATTTCCAGCTACGGTCGCAGGTTCGAATCGTGCCTCGGGCGTGGATGTGTGTGATGTCCTTAGGTTAGTTAGGTTTAAGTAGTTCTAAGTTCTAGGGGACTGATGACCACAGATGTTAAGTCCCATAGTGTTCAGAGCCATTTGAACCTTATGTCCAGGAACCAGCTGCAAATTCCAGCCGGCCGCAGTGGCCGTGCGGTTAAAGGCGCTGCAGTCTGGAACCGCAAGACCGCTACGGTCGCAGGTTCGAATCCTGCCTCGGGCATGGATGTTTGTGATGTTCTTAGGTTAGTTAGGTTTAACTAGTTCTAAGTTCTAGGGGACTAATGACCTCAGAAGTTGAGTCCCATAGTGCTCAGAACCAATTGAACCATTTTTTTTTGCAAATTCCAAAGATGTCAATACTGAATTTTTGTAATAGGGGACTCTCCCCAAAATTGAGTATATCCATGAAATCTGACATTATGTTCTATTGCCGTCTCACGTTTCTTACTGTATCCAGTGGTCCCGGCAATAAAAATGCACTGTCCAGCGCTACACCCATCATGCACTCCGCAACTACGTACCTTTCGAATTAAACACCATCTATGACTTCTTAAAAACCAGGATAGACAACATATTCCTGAGCTATACCGTCACGTACTTTCTGGAACCGTTACTGTTTTCCAAGCGGGAACTTCGATGTTAATAACACAGGTTAACGGTGATACACATCCGTCTTCGAACCTCGTCCAGATACAGAAGCACAATGTTCTCCTTCATCGTAGACTGTAATTCTGTTCCAAACAGCATCGTAACAATGCTTGAAAAGGTAACAGTTCGTCTTCGTGTCCTAGACAGAGATCACGGGCTAACAGGCTAGAGCTGATGTTGTGTTGTTGTTGTGCCACAAACTCCTCTTCTCCCCAATTCTATTCAATACTTCATCATTAGTTATGTGAACTACCCATCTAATCTTCAGCATTCTTCTGTAGCACCACATTTCGAAAGCTTCTATTCTCTTCTTGTCCAAACTAATTATCGTCCATGTTTCATTTCCATACATGGCTTGACTCCATACAAATACTTTCAGAAACGACTTCCTGACACTTAAATCTATACTCGATGTTGACAAATTTCTCTTCTTCAGAAACGCTTTCCTTGCCATTGCCAGTCTACATTTTATATCTTCTTTACTTCGACCATCATCAGTTATTTTGCTCCCCAAATAGCAAAACTCCTTTACTACTTTAAGTGTCTCATTTCCTAATCTAATTCCCTCAGCATCACCCGACTCAATTCGACCACATTCCATTATCCTCGTTTTGCTTTTGTTGATGTTCATCTTATATCCTCCTTTCAAGACACTGTCCATTCCGTTCAACTGCTCTTCCAAGTCCTCTTCCAAATCACAGTACAACACTTGAATCTGAAGAAAGGACAGGCGGTCCCCCTGGCGGCGTGAATGGCGGTAATACTACGTTGCCTTCCAGCCTCTCTGGCCAACACTGTCTGTAGCATCGCATGCGACGAGTTGGGGGCAGCGCCTCTTCCTCAGAAAATGCCTAAACTTCACATCATCCGCAGTGATGGGCATTAAAATTGCAGCTTTATGAAGTCGGCGATAAACAAAAATGGAATTGGCATGATGTGTGACATGTGCTTGATATGTAAACGATTATCACTTCAGCAAGACGACAAGACAGTCGTAATGCCACCTGCAAGCACTGTGCAAGGAGAGATTACGTAGTGCTTTTTTCTGCGGTGTATAACCAGCACAGTGACCTGGTTTGCTGCTTAATTTGTCCGTGTAGCAGAGGTAGGTGCGTCTTTTCAGACGAGTCACGCACTGGGGTGAAACATCAAGATGAACATATTCATCGTTGGAGGCTCTACAGAGAACCGACGTTGCTAGATTGCATTCGATATCATTTATTACGGTCCCAGCACCTAGAGTGACGCTTTGGGGGTGCCATTGAGCACAAAACACGATCACGTTTGGTTCGTGAAGTCGTTGTTTTGGATAGCAGGAGTTACAATTCTGTCGTGGCTACTCCCTATTCTCGAGGTTTCCAAGGTTCAGCAAGCGAAGAGAGCATGTTTCACGTGCTGTCTTGACCTACCTCAGTACAGAGAAGACTGTTCGACTGTTAGGCTGATAAGCATCTTCTCCAGATTTCTCACGCACTGACAACATATGGTCATGGAATGCCGAGACACAGGGACACCAACACTCGCCATCCACCACTACTGGTGACCTCTGGCATCTCTTATCCCACACCATTTCAGATAGATATCAGGCTACGACCTAGTCATTCCCGAGAAAGGTGGGAGTAGTAAGCACAGCAACAATAAGGAAAATTACTTCATTAATATTCCTCCCTTTGTTGCAGTTTTAATGGCCAGCAGAGTAATAAAAACGGCAAAGACTTTCTATCGTTATTGTGACATACGACGAAGACATACGTATTTATTACGCGTGTGAACAAAAGAAAAGAAAAAGGAAGAAAGACATGGGCTTCAACAATACACATGAAAGATTACAGCTAATAAACTTATCTTTTTATCTTTTTACGCATACTCTGTGAGCACCGTTACTGAATATAAATTGTGAGCCACGTGTACTGTCGCAAATCTTGAAAGGAACGTTTGGCATCGAAGGCAAGTGAGCTATAACATCAAAGAGAAAACTATTACATTTTAATTACGAATCGGATATCCTTGCACTTAAGACTATGGAAGCTTTAGATTGACTTCCATGTTGTGCCTCTATAAAATCTATGTTCTCACTGAAAACTGAATTACTTTTCATTTTCCTAATTTTCAATTCTATAAGAAACCCACATTTCGACAAACAGTTCATGACGGGATGAGGTAAGGTTAAATATTGCTTCAGTACCCAATCACACATATGATTAACTAGTTATTTAACAGAAAGTAATAAGAGAATATTATTTCGACTGCCCGTGTTACATTCTTGATATCCGTCGATCCATTGTCTTAAAGTTGTTTTCTGCATTCCTTATCGTCGTTGGCCACCGTCACGAGACGTAACGTATTTTCTGTAATGTATTATGCTACAGATGACGTGAAGGAATTCATATAGTTTGGAATCAAAATAACGTATGACTGACCAAGCAAGAAAGACGTGAATGTCAGACTAGCACAGCAAATGAAGTGGATGCGGACCGCTCCAAACCAGTCACGGCGCCGATGACATACGAGGGCAGTTCAATAAGTAATGCAACACATTTTTTTTTCTCGGCCAATTCTGGTTGAAAAAACCGGAAATTTCTTGTGGAATATTTTCAAACATTCCCGCTTCGTCTCGTATAGTTTCATTGACTTCCGACAGGTGGCAGCGCTGTACGGAGCTGTTAAAATGGCGTCTGTAACGGATGTGCGTTGCAAACAACGGGCAGTGATCGAGTTTCTTTTGGCGGAAAACCAGGGCATCTCAGATATTCATAGGCGCTTGCAGAATGTCTACGGTGATCTGGCAGTGGACAAAAGCACGGTGAGTCGTTGGGCAAAGCGTGTGTCATCATCGCCGCAAGGTCAAGCAAGACTGTCTGATCTCCCGCGTGCGGGCCGGCCGTGCACAGCTGTGACTCCTGCAATGGCGGAGCGTGCGAACACACTCGTTCGAGATGATCGACGGATCACCATCAAACAACTCAGTGCTCAACTTGACATCTCTGTTGGTAGTGCTGTCACAATTGTTCACCAGTTGGGATACTCAAAGGTTTGTTCCCGCTGGGTCCCTCGTTGTCTAACCGAACACCATAAAGAGCAAAGGAGAACCATCTGTGCGGAATTGCTTGCTCGTCATGTGGCTGAGGGTGACAATTTCTTGTCAAAGATTGTTACAGGCGATGAAACATGGGTTCATCACTTCGAACCTGAAACAAAACGGCAATCAATGGAGTGGCGCCACACCCACTCCCCTACCAAGAAAAAGTTTAAAGCCATACCCTCAGCCAGTAAAGTCATGGTTACTGTCTTCTGGGACGCTGAAGGGGTTATTCTGTTCGATGTCCTTCCCCATGGTCAAACGATCAACTCTGAAGTGTATTGTGCTACTCTTCAGAAATTGAAGAAACGACTTCAGCGTGTTCGTAGGCACAAAAATCAGAACGAACTTCTCCTTCTTCATGACAACGCAAGACCTCACACAAGTCTTCGCACCCGAGAGGAGCTCACAAAACTTCAGTGGACTGTTCTTCCTCATGCACCCTACAGCCCCGATCTCGTACCGTCGGATTTCCATATGTTTGGTCCAATGAAGGACGCAATCCGTGGGACGCACTACGCAGATGATGAAGAAGTTATTGATGCAGGACGACGTTGGCTCCGACATCGACCAGTGGAATGGTACCATGCAGGCATACAGGCCCTCATTTCAAGGTGGCGTAAGGCCGTAGCATTGAATGGAGATTACGTTGAAAAATAGTGTTGTGTAGCTAAAAGATTGGGGAATAACCTGGTGTATTTCAATGCTGAATAAAACAACCCCTGTTTCAGAAAAAAAAAGTGTTGCATTACTTATTGAACTGCCCTCGTGTAAAGAAACCAACTTCCTGCCAGCAGTCTTCGTGAACTGACACGGCAACGGACGAACATTGCTCAAGATGAAATTCCGACGCTGTTGGCTTCCATGCCGCAACGAAAGGGGCTTTCACGTTCGCTGGGGTCATGCCCCGTACTAATGTTGATCCTGAAAATCAATTCAGAATGGAAGCGACATGTAATCATTTACTAGCAGTCGTGTTATGACATTCCCACAAAGTTTGGTAAATATTGAAGTAATACATCATGGGAAAAATTTTCCCGTCAACATGAATTTAATGTCAGTGTTATTGCCCTCGCATTCTGTGAATTGCTACTCCAACCGGTTTTGTTAACCTAACTATCCAGTGCTGTTTCCCGTCACGTGGTCTTGTCCACCGTGCGAGTGATTTCCATTACATGTGAGCTAGGACAGGGGGAGATTCCGCAGTCTGCGTTTCCTCAGACTGAGTTTACACTTTGTTACTGTTACTCAACCTAGTTGATTCTACCTTTCTGCTGTTCGTGGTAACATGACGCCGTCTTACGTCTCTACTACGCGTCCCTCTAAATGTAACCCTGGAGAATAAGCTCGCGCCATCCGGTGTTCTTCGAGAGAAGCGCCAAATCTGCTGTGATTGCTGGAGAGAATGCTGCGGTTTCTGGACAGAGATGGAGCTGCAATTATGTCACCATTACTCCATTAGAGGATTCTCCCCTAATACAATACACTGTATGTAGCCTTATCTTTCCAATGGGACGTCCATCTATGTTTGAGTCCTCAAGAGAAGTTGCCTGGAGCTGCGAGTCCTGGTGAGTGGCTCGCACGACCTCCCTGACGGTCGCACCCGCAAATGGTTTCTCCAACTTCCGAAAACAGTCTTCCAACGGTGACACGAACTGCTCGTGATGTTTGGCACGAAGCCGTGCTTTCATGACGTGAAAGTTCTGTGAACATTATGTTTTCAGGATCACAGTTTCATTTATTGAAAAGCATCCTTTCTCAGTATCCATCTAACTTCTAACAACTTCTGGGAGCGCATTTATGTTTAAAGGAAAGTTATAACTGTAAATATACATCCATTCCACCAGGCTGTAATTTTGAGTTAGTGTGTTACACTAATTAGCTCCACCCATCCTAGCAATAGCTTATTGCCTGCTCATTCTAAAATGCACAGTAGTAGTAGGTACCTCAGTCTCAGCAGAATTATAAAGAATAAAACACATACGATGCACAGTCAGATAGTCAATTAATACTAAATCAAAGTAGGTACCCACACAACAGATTGAGAACCATGCTATTGGAAACAATTGATTTTGTTGCTTACGAGGATGGTGTATCCAGATTTACTGTGCACTTGGGTATGTGTACTTAATCGTAGCCGGCCGCGGTGGTCTCGCGCTTAAGGCGCTCAGTCCGGAACCGCGCGACTGCTACGGTCGCAGGTTCGAATCCTGCCTCGGGCATGGATGTGTGTGATGTCCTTAGGTTAGTTAGGTTTAAGTAGTTCTACGTTCTAGGGGACTGATGACCACAGATGTTAAGTCCCATAGTGCTCAGAGCCATTTGAACCATTTGAACTTAATCGTAACTAATTAAGCCACTCGTAATTATTTATTTAAAGTACTAAGTTGCTATAACAGGCTGAGGCAAACGATACTGCTGTTTACATCTGTGAAGGGTTATGTGCCCGACAAGAAGACCTCAGTATAGTTACCAATTTTCACCATTTTATTTATCAATGAATGTGGCAATGTGGCCTAAGTTTTTACTGCACTGCAGTGGAAGGCGAACAAGAGGGTTAATGAGTAGGCTTACCGATGGTGCATTACTTTGTGCCTGGACTTAAAGTTTGACTTTGGTTGTTGTACCGAGTAAAATGATTCAAATAGTCTTGAGTAAATTAGGTGGCGCCTTAAAACACGATTTAGCCAACATTATGCAGTGTAGTGGTCTAGGAGCTCCGCCCACTGAATTTTGTGGAACCATCCCAGCACAAGTGCTGTCGGCCGTGTGCATTGATGAAATGATATTTACTGTAGAAGTAACCATCACCCTCCAGACACACTTCTCATGTACCAAAATATGTTCCACTATAGGCTAAAATGCTAGGATCATGGTCATAGCGATATGAGGGGTCGTCCTGGTTTCGAGAGCCTCAAGTGAAACTGAAAGTCCAGGCGACGTCTATTGAGATTGGTCACCTGTTGTCTGTGGAGCACTGTGGGAGGAACATACGTGGTGACAAAATCTCCTACTCGATGTGGTACGGGGATGGCTGTGAGAGGACCTGGCAGCTGCATGATGAATGCACTCTGCATCAGTGTGGTGTGGCATTCGCAGGTGGAGGTGTTGTGCTTTACCGTTCATTTTATTGACATGGGCTTGGTCATTGGCTAAAAGGGATGCATGAGCTCTCCGAAACGTTTATACGAAGGGCATGTCCCAATATGCGGCAACAGTTTGAAATTGAGTGAATAAGAAAAGCACAAAGTATAACTACCGAAGGGAGGTTAGGTTAACGAATCCCATCAATTACAATGTTTCCAGAGATGGACAACAATCTGAAAGCTTATACTGTGTGAAAACGGGGACTGAAATCGGCCATACCCGTTCATTTTATGGAAATTACGGACAATTAAACATGAATGTCAAGACAGGCACGTGGATCACGAGTCTAACAAATAAGAAGCATTGGTCAGTCCAGATTATGTTACAGTAGTATGTAGTGTCTTATAGTGGCTAATGGCCATAGTAAGTGAGCCCTTCCTGCTGAGTTTCCCATCTACCTTGGCGGTGCTCACCAGTGGAATGAAGTTAGCTGTACCAGCAGCCAACTCGCTGACGTCATAACATTCTGTTTCAGCTCGACAGAGGAGACAAAACTCGGCGGGAGCGCGTCGGAACATCAGCGGGAGAGAAATATAAAAACTGGTCAAGTCCACAACTTACACATAAATCTAACCGAATCGCAGCTCCACAAATTGGGACTGCGAACGAATGAGAAAGTTTCAAGTAAATGTGAATGGGCCTAACGAAGACATCCGCCCCTCATAACTATGGAGAAGAAAGCTCTTGAAACTACTAAGACTCTACTACTCTATGACTTCTCCCAAAGGCAAATATTAGTTCTTAAATAACAAGCAAGAACGTTTCGTAGCAAAGTAAAATGTATTAATGTACATAAATTACAATGGTGATCTGTGCTTCAGTCATAATTGGGTTTCGCACAGCGGAAATGAAACACTAACATTAATATTACGAGTATGCTCAAGAATTCTTCACCAAACATATGTTAAGGATATTGTTCTGTAATTTTCCGTTTACCATGTTCTCACTTAGCAGACAAAGATTAAAACTTATTCTGCTGGAAGCCATGGAAATCCACGAAAATCTGGCGCACCGAATGGATTTAATATTAAACGCCCAAACATATCTCAGTCCTTCCACACTTCTAAAATTGATTTAGTTCTCACTGCTTTGTAACGTTAGTCGCACTGTTTGTTCCATTCTAATTCTCCATAATTTCTGTACTTATTTATTTCATTGTGACTGTCTAAGTGCTCCACATGTCCTGTTGTTGCAGTGGGCCATACTTTTACTCTGTTATTGTATCACGTTCAACATGTAAAATATGAATATTAATATTTTCCTGATTTCTTCCCTTTACATTTATTTATTGTTCTACGCTTTTAATTGCATTACCAGTTCACTTTCAAAGGCAGCTTTTACTCTGGACCTCGATGTGAACCATATTCCCCAGAGTTGTTCAGGAATGTTGTACCGTTTTTGAAAGCTATAGTTAGATAAAGTTTGATGATGGCCTTGTAAACCGAAAACTGATTAACGGAACAAATTGCTACTGCAGAACATACACAACATTGTTCTTTTCATTTATAGTAATGAAGTTGTTCTACCAAGTAGCGATACAAGAATCTGTTAGTTACAAGAGAAATAAACGAAAAACAAAGTTAGGAATCCAGTAAGAATTTGCGAAGTAAAGCCAGGAAACATGTGCACGATATCCCTGGTTTAAATGGAAAATATAATTTATTCAGTGACACAGACATAGGCTACTACAGAAACTGGTTATCAAAATTTAACGGGTTGAAACAGATTAAACTTAGCGCAACTCTAGATTACAAATGGGATCAGAATACCATGCAAAAATTAAGAGAAGGCTTCAGTTTTCACCAAGGGAGCACGGATGATACCAAGAGAAACTCACATTGCAAACTCCACGGTACAATTCTAAACAAAGTCATCAAAGCATCAAAATTAAAACAATTTCGAGAAAAAAATAAGCTCATGGAGCAATAACTGAAAGCAATTTTGAACAGAGTAAAGAGACAGGACTTGAAAATCAGATCAAAGAAGTAACTGATTCGGAATTCCCAAGAACTGCTCCAGAAGATGTCAAAAACAGTGAAATCTTTGGGTCCAAAATTAACAAATGGCAAGCTGATCGAGAGAGAAGACTGAAGCAACGTGGACTGAACAGAGAAGCGAAGACAGCAGGAGGAGAACGAAAGGAATATGGGCACAAAGGAGGGCAAATGCCCACCTCTAGGTACTGCGCTTAGTCCTAATGGGCTTATTTACAAATAATGACAAACATAATAATAATAATAATATTGCCAGAAATGGGCAAAAACAAAACGCTATTTTTGAACATATCTCAAAGCAGTCTGAAGGTCTTGATTGCGAAGATACGTGCACTAAACTGAAGTCAACTGTCATGTTTATCTGTCTGTATGTGAAAGCTAATCTCAGAAACTGATGTAAGGATTTTGATACGGTATTCACTAGCAGGCAGACTCGAAAGGAAGGTTTGTGTTTTTAATTTTTTCCTGCCGCAGCTACCTGGTTCTCCCCAGGTGAACAGGTCGCCAGCATAAATGTAAATACCTCCAGTGGCCACAGATTCTTTTTGTGTCGTCTTTACATGGCATTTGACTATGGCTGAGCTATGGGTTATCAATATTACACCGATACTTGCTAAATATAAAAAATGGTTGTGGTTACAGATGAAATACGCTTTAAACAATATGCAAGACTGATACACTCCTAATAATGCGTGCTCTTAATCTCACAGAGCGTTCTGTCGTGTTTTGTTGGCCAGGCCAGCCAACTGTTGATTTAAAAACTATCATGAAAACAAGTGAACACATGACTAAAAATTTTTGGTTAAAGCAAATACAGCCTCCAGTCGCAAAAGTTAAGTCTTTTGACCAGGTTTCGACACTTCTATAAGTGCCTTCATCAAAACATTAAACATTCATATTGGCCTATAACATAAGTACAAAGATAATGCGAAACATTTCTTTTTATAAAAGTGTAAGTACCGACTAACAGCAAAAGAAAGAAACGGTACTTACATCTTATGTATAAAAATAAATATCAAGGGATAAACCTTTAGTCATAAAATTATTAAAAAAGAATACATGGAAAGCAAGCCACTATGGGCTGCTCGCATATGTCAAGCCACAGGTAGCAACAGACTGAGGCACACACGTTAGCAACTGCAGGCAGGTCAACATTACAGCGAGAGTGCCATCTAAGCCGCAAATATAAGTAGGCTACTTAACATTGAAAATATAGACAGATGAATGTTAAGATTAACATTATTTTGTACATGAAGTAACCGGCAATGTTTTATTTGACACCAGCAGACATGGTAACTTTTTGTCTACATAAAAGCTTAAAAGTGCAGTTTTAGGACTCAAAACTACCTAACAGTACAAAAAGAAACAGTACTTATATGTCACATATAAAATAGATATCATGTGATAAAGCTTTAGTCACAAAATTTTTAAATTAGAATGCGTTAAAAGCAAGCCACTACGGGCTGCTCGCATATGTCGAGTTACGGATAGCACCAGACTGAGGTGCCCACATTAACAACTGCTGGCAGGTGGACATTGCACCAAGAGTGCAATCTAGTAGCTGCATATGCAAAATGGCTACTTAACATTCAAATAAAGATAGATGAATATTATGATTAACATTAATTAGCACATGATGTAGAAGGCAATATTTTGTTTAACAGCAGCACACAAGGTAACATTTTGTCTACAGAAGAGCTCAGAAGTACAGTTTAAAGGATATAAACGGCATTACAGAATTACAAAGAGGGCTGAATGACAAAGCCTGTAGAAAAACAGTATAACAGTATAACATGAACTGCAGTCAATATAAAACATTTAATAAACAAAAAATTATAAGTTATATATACACTCCTGGAAATGGAAAAAAGAACACATTGACACCGGTGTGTCAGACCCACCATACTTGCTCCGGACACTGCGAGAGGGCTGTACAAGCAATGATCACACGCACGGCACAGCGGACACACCAGGAACCGCGGTGTTGGCCGTCGAATGGCGCTAGCTGCGCAGCATTTGTGCACCGCCGCCGTCAGTGTCAGCCAGTTTGCCGTGGCATACGGAGCTCCATCGCAGTCTTTAACACTGGTAGCATGCCGCGACAGCGTGGACGTGAACCGTATGTGCAGTTGACGGACTTTGAGCGAGGGCGTATAGTGGGCATGCGGGAGGCCGGGTGGACGTACCGCCGAATTGCTCAACACGTGGGGCGTGAGGTCTCCACAGTACATCGATGTTGTCGCCAGTGGTCGGCGGAAGGTGCACGTGCCCGTCGACCTGGGACCGGACCGCAGCGACGCACGGATGCACGCCAAGACCGTAGGATCCTACGCAGTGCCGTAGGGGACCGCACCGCCACTTCCCAGCAAATTAGGGACACTGTTGCTCCTGGGGTATCGGCGAGGACCATTCGCAACCGTCTCCATGAAGCTGGGCTACGGTCCCTCACACCGTTAAGCCGTCTTCCGCTCACGCCCCAACGTCGTGCAGCCCGCCTCCAGTGGTGTCGCGACAGGCGTGAATGGGGGGACGAATGGAGACGTGTCGTCTTCAGCGATGAGAGTCGCTTCTGCCTTGGTGCCAATGATGGTCGTATGCGTGTTTGGCGCCGTGCAGGTGAGCGCCACAATCAGGACTGCATACGACCGAGGCACACAGGGCCAACACCCGGCATCATGGGGTGGGGAGCGATCTCCTACACTGGCCGTACACCACTGGTGATCGTCGAGGGGACACTGAATAGTGCACGGTACATCCAAACCGTCATCGAACCCATCGTTCTACCATTCCTAGACCGGCAAGGGAACTTGCTGTTCCAACAGGTCAATGCACGTCCGCATGTATCCCGTGCCACCCAACGTGCTCTAGAAGGTGTAAGTCAACTACCCTGGCCAGCAAGATCTCCGGATCTGTCCCCCATTGAGCATGTTTGGGACTGGATGAAGCGTCGTCTCACGCGGTCTGCACGTCCGGCACGAACGCTGGTCCAACTGAGGCGCCAGGTGGAAATGGAATGGCAATCCGTTCCACAGGACTACATCCAGCATCTCTACGATCGTCTCCATGGGAGAATAGCAGCCTGCATTGCTGCGAAAGGTGGATATACACTGTACTAGTGCCGACATTGTGCATGCTCTGTTGCCTGTGTCTATGTGCCTGTGGTTCTGTCAGTGTGATCATGTGATGTATCTGACCCCAGGAATGTGTCAATAAAGTTTCCCCTTCCTGGGACAATGAATTCACGGTGTTCTTATTTCAATTTCCAGGAATATATATATATATATATATATATATATATATATATATATATATATATATATATATATATATATATGTTGTGTGTGTGTGTGTGTGTGTGTGTGTGTGTGTGTGTGTTTGTGTGTGTGTGTGTGTGTGAGGGAGAGAGAGAGAGAGAGAGAGAGAGAGAGAGAGAGAGAGAGAGTGTGTATGTCTGTGTGTGTATATGCATGTATACATGTATGAATATACGAGGAGCATTCAATAAGTAAGCCAACGCGTCGTTTTCTGGAAGCAGGTTGGTTTTATTCAGATTCCAATACAACTTATTATTCCCCATTCTTTTGGCCACAAGTCCCTGTTTTTCAACATAACCTCCATTCAATACAACGGCCTTAGACCACCTTACTGGCCCGTATGCCCATATGCCACCGCTCTACTGGTCAACGTGGGAGCCAAGGTCTTGCTGTATGAATAATCTCCCCATCATCCACACACTTCTCCCCTGGAGTGCACCTTTCATTTGGCGAAAGAGATGGAAGTCGGGAGATGCGAGATCCAGGCTGTATGGTGGATGAGAAGGAACAGTCCAATGAAGTTTTGTGAGCTCCTCTCAGGTGCGCAGACTTGTGTGAGGCGTTGCGTTGTCGTGGAGAAGGAGAAGTTCGTTTGCATTTTTCTGGCGACGAACACACTGGAGTCGTTTCTACAGTTTCCCGAGCGCGGCATAATACACCTCGTAGTTGGTTGTTGCTCCATGATGGAACAGAATAAGCTATTCAGAGTCCCAGAAGACAGTCGCCATGACGGTACCGGCGTAGCTCGCGGCTTTGAACTTTTTTTCGGACCGGAGGAGAAGTGATGTGTCGTCACTCCATGGAGTGCCGTTTCATTTACGGTTCGAAGTAATTAACCCATGTTTCAATGCCTGTTACGATGTTCGACAAAAATTGTCACCATCAGCCTCGTAACGCTCAAAGAACTCCTCACGGGTGTCCTTCGTTGCTCTTTATGGTCTCCTGCTAAGCGGCTAGGAACCCAGTGGGCAAACTCCTTTGAGTACCGCAATCGATGGACGATTGGGTCAGCACTACCAACAGAGATGTCCAGCTGTGCAGCGATCTGTTTGATTGTGATCCATCGATTACCTCAAATCAGAGTGTCTGCACGTTCCAACACTGCAGGAGTCACAGATGTGTGCGGCGAGAGATCGGACATGTCTGCGCGATATTGTTACAATGATGACGGACACCTCGCCTAGCGACTCACCATGCTTTTGTTCACTGCCGGGTCACCGTAGACATTCTCCAAGCGCCTGTGAACACCTGCGGTGCTTTGGTTTTCAGCAAAAAGAACTATCAACAGCAGCTCTCTGCTCGGAACCCACCTCTATTACAGACATCATTTTGAAGAATATGTATAGTGGTGCCACGTATTCGAGCTTCTTGAAACTATTGGGGCTGAAGTGGAATATTCCACGACGTTCCATAATAAATTTCACATTTTTTCAACAGAAATTGGCAGAGAAAAGAAAAGTTGCGTACTTATTGAATGTCTCTCATACAAGTATGTGTGTGTGTGTGTGTGTGTGTGTGTGTGTGTGTGTGTGTGTGTGTGTTTGCATGCATCCCTATTTCATAGTGTGGCTTGCCATTAGAAACAATGAAACGGTGTATATATTCCCACTTTTCTCATTTAGGATGGATTCAGGTTGTTTGCTTTGGTGATTGTGTATTGGAAGTCTTTGAGAAATGACCAGTTTTTTGCCTTTAAGTTTCGTGTATCGATGTTATTAGTGTGGTATTGAGTTTGTGGCTGTTACTGATGTGTGGTATTGTTTCTTAGTGCTGTCAATTGTTTCTTGAATTTGATCTCAAATGGTCTCTCTAAAAATAGTCACAGCCTAAATATTCTCTCTGGTTCAGAGGCTTTTTTTTTTGTGTTGCTACTATGAGGTAAATTTGGCGCAGTTCTGTTGTCGTTGGTGAAAGCTGTGTTTATGGTATTGAGTTTAAAGACAAGGGCAGTTTGATGGTTCAAATGGCTCTGAGCACTATGCGACTTATCTTCTGAGGTCATCAGTCACCTAGAACTTAGAACTAATTAAACCTAACTAACCTAAGGACATCACACACATCCATGCCCGAGCAGGATTCGAACCTGCGACGGTAGCTGTCGCTCGGCTCCAGACTGTAGCGCCTAGAACCGCACGGCCACTCCGGCCGCCAGGGCAGTTTGATATGAGATACTGTCCATTTTCCACTGTGAATGTTCCGGCGCTATTGAATGTGTCAGTTTATCTATTGTGTATCTGCTATAGCTAGTTGCAGTGACTGTTTTGTAATTTCCATTTATTGCTTGAATTTAACTTCAGAGGGTGGTAGCTGGATAGGTTTGTTAACTATATACCGGAACGCTGCTATTTTATGGGCTGAGGGATGACTAGAAGTGTTATGAACAGTAATGCGTGTTGTGAAACGTTTCTAATAAATTTCAGATTGGTATTTATTATTCAATGTTCTAATGGTCAGGCCCAGGAAGTTTTGCAGTCGTCTAGTTGGTGCTTTGTGGCGAATTTAAGGTGTTAATCGAAGCTGTTGAACACTTGGTTTAACTCACTGATATCATCTTTGCTGTCTTTGGTTACAGGAATAAAACATCTATGACAGTAAATAACGTTTTTGGGTGTACAGTGGTTAGAATTCAGAATTTTACCTTCTAAGTTATTTCTAAACATTTAAAAGAAAAAGATCAAATTACATTTCATTGGCATGTCGTCTGCTTGCAGAATTTGTAGCTGAATTTGAAACTGTTGTGTGAGAGTGTGAGTTCTGGTAGGTTTATCAGTTAGCGATATGTGCAGAAGGGACTTTTTGTGTTAGCGTCTATAGTCCGTAGTGTAGGACCTATTGGTACACACACACACACACACACACACACACACACAAACAGCCACACACACACACACACACACACACACACACACACACACACACACACACAGAGATTACCAGTGTAAAATAGAAATAATAATTCATAAAAGTATTATATATGGGCAATATAATGACTTTATTTGTTCTTTACGCTTGATACCCCATCCTCCCTTACCTAAATGTATTCATTCTGTTAGTGGATATAAAAAATCTGTTACCAATAGAGATTTCATATTTCTGTTCATCTTTACAACCAAAGACATCTACAATGCTAAGACATTGTTTTGTTTTTTTCAATATTAATGATATTACTATTTTATATATCATCCTTAGCATTTAGAGGCTCTAGGAACTTCTTTGTTTATTTTGCTGTTTACAAAGTACGTGTGATGTTGTACGTGATGAAACACAGCAGAAAAGCAGGCTGTTGCTGCTTGCGGTAATTTTAATTGTAGATTTATACCTTTGTTCATCTTTGCAGTGACACACCTACTAAAATAATGTTTTGCTACACTACAAAAGATAAATTTCCTTGCCAGGATCGTTAACAATGACATGAAGATCGTAATACTGATTACCTAAACCTGTTATTGAAAATAAAGATTATTATTAGCGATTTGGCAAAGAAGCTTGTCTTCTCTAATGTACTGGGTGTATCAAAAAGAATCATCCGATTTGGCGCGTCTGTATTTCTGAAATTAATAAATATATACAATGAATTTTTTTTTTTTTTACGAACGGAAAACTCAAGAATTTTTTTTTCGTACCTTTTCATAGGTGTTCAATATGCCCCTGTTGAGAGACACGGCATATGTCAATGCGGAATTCAAGTTGTTCCCATACTGCAGCGAGGATGTCTTGAGTTAAAGCTTCCACAGCTGCTGTTGCGCGATGTCTCAGTTCATTCTTTGTTGTTGTTAACAGAGGCACATAAACAGAGCCGTTTATATACCCCCACAAGAAATAATCACGCACAGTCCGGTGCGGTGACCGTGGACGCAAGTGATAAATGGCTGAATAATTTGGTCCAGTCCGACTTATCCATCGGTCAGTAATCCTTTGATTTAAAGATTCCCGCACTTCCAGATACCAGTGTGCGGTGCCCCATTCTGTTGGTAAATAAAAGTCGTTCGAATCGGTCTCCAACTTGGGCAAAGAAATTTCTCAAGCATATCGAGATATGCACTTCTCGGAAAAGAAAAATGAGTCGTACAACTTTTCCCGTGAAACTTCGCAAAACACATGAAATCGTGGAGAATCCCTCTCATTTTGTACAACATTATGCGGTTGTTCCGCCCCTCATATTCTCACATTATGACGGTTCACCTTTCTATTTAAATGGAATGTTGCCTCGCAACTAAACCCTAAGCGTGGAAGAAAACTGTCATCCTCCATATTGCCAAGAAGGAAATTACAGAACTGCATACGTTGTTGTTTGTCACCTTCACAAAAAGCTTGGAATAGTTGAATTCTGTATGGTTTGTGTGTAAACGTCGACGCAACACACGCCAGACGGACATCGGGAGCATGTTGAGCTGTGAGCTGAACGGCGAACGGATTTCCTTGCGAAACAATGATGTGTTCGTTCGACGTCTGTATCAGACACTCGGGGACGTCCGGGCGATTTGCCTTTACAGAAACAACGTGTTTCTCGGAATTGTTCATGCCATCGTCTAACGCTCTGTGCTGTAGCAGGATCCACGCCATACCTAGTACGAAAGTCACGATGAACAGTTATTACTGACCCGCACTGCGCAAAACATAGAACACAAAATGGTTTTTGCTGTCCTGACACCATTTTTACTAGAACTCAAGTGGGCGCACACTGCTGCTACCTAGCGGAAACAATGTAAAACTCGAGAGTTTGCTCTTTCGAACAATACGATGTTCACGCACATATTTCAAGTGACATAATACTTATGATTTTTATATATATTTTTTAAATCGGACGATCCTTATTGATACACCCTGCATTATCACAGGTCGCTCCTTGCTTCTGAAAACTGGTAAACGAAAAAATGTCTTGCTTTTGTCTACAGCTACTAGAGAGTGGCACATCTTACCTAATGTCATAAACACAACACATACATGTAGTATTAATTTTCATAAATCCGCCTAATGACTAAACTTGTTTCAATAACAGCCACGATAATGTGTAACCTGAAATGTTAAAATTAGTGTCTTCGACAGGAAATAATCTGTTATCTGCTATTGCACTTGTAAGTAGGCTGTTTAGGTTTTTTTATTGGTAACGCCACCTCTGTATGAAAATCACTGGCTGTGCTGTGTGCAGTCTGTGGCTGCTTTGCATTGTTGTAATACTCGCCATTGTAGTGTTAGGCAGCTGGCTGTGAACAGCGCGTAGCGTTGCGCAGTTGGAGGTGAGCCGCCAGCAGTGGTGGATGTGGGGAGAGAGATGGCGGAGTTTTGAAATTTGTCATGAACTGCTCTATATATATATATATATATATATATATATATATATATATATATATATATATATATCAAGGTAAATACATTGTTTGTTCTCTATTAATATCTTTCATTTGCTAACTATCCCTATCAGTAGATAGTGCCTTCCATAGTTTGAATCTTTTATTTAGCTGGCAGTAGTGGCACTTGCTGTATTACAGTAGTGGGAGAAACGAAGATTATTGTGAGGTAAGTGATTTAGTGATTTGTGAAAGGTATAGTTTAATGTTAGTCAGGGCTATTCTTTTGTAGAGATTTTTGAAAGTCAGATTGCGTTGCGCTAAAAAAAAAATTGTGTGTCAGTTTAAGCACAGTCGTGTATAAATGTTAAAAGGGGACGTTTCACACTGTACTCTTAAAAATTACGTTCATGCAGCATTTGTAGTACAAAGTAAGTGAAATAAGATCTCATTTTCATTTTGTGTTATGTGTTGGGTACAATGTCTGACGAAATGATGCTTGTACTAACGATGCAAGGGAAAAAGAAATCAACTGCGTCTCTTGTAAAGGAACCCAACCAGCGATTTGGGGACAACGGAGAGCCTGAATCCTGATGTTCGGAATGCGAGTCCTGCGTATTACCTTCTCGGGACATCATTCGGAAACAAGCAAGTGTTGTCCTAGAAACAGCCCGATGCTCCAATGGGTGAAATTTAAGGTTTTCTTGAACCAGTGATTGCTCTTAGACACGTGTCGGTTTCCTCGTTGCTTAATTCTGTCATCGTCTCCACAACAAACAGCCCGACAAAGGGGCATTTCAGTAGCAGTTTGTATGCAAGAGTGACGTCTGAACTAACCTTCACATCTGCCTGTCGACGGCAGTCTGGAAAGCCTTTAGCTCGCACTCATTTCATATGCATTTCTCCAACAGGTACGTCTTACACAGCAACGACTGCAAAAATCAAGTGATGCAACGCGAGCCGGATCCGAATAGTACATTTTTAGGGATAGTACAATTATGAAATATACACTCCTGCAAATTGAAATAAGAACACCGTGAATTCATTGTCCCAGGAAGTGGAAACTTTATTGACACATTCCTGGGGTCAGATACATCACATGATCACACTGACAGAACCACAGCCACATAGACACAGGCAACAGAGCATGCACAATGTCGGCACTAGTACAGTGTATATCCACCTTTCGCAGCAATGCAGGCTGCTATTCTCCCATGGAGACGATCGTAGAGATGCTGGATGTAGTCCTGTGGAACGGCTTGCCATGCCATTTCCACCTGACGCCTCAGTTGGACCAGCGTTCGTGCCGGACGTGCAGACCGCGTGAGGCGACGCTTCATCCAGTCCCAAACATGCTCAATGGGGGACAGATCCGGAGATCTTGCTGGCCAGGGTAGTTGACTTACACCTTCTAGAGCACGTTGGGTGGCACGGGATACATGCGGACGTGCATTGTCCTGTTGGAACAGCAAGTTCCCTTGCCGGTCTAGGAATGGTAGAACGATGGGTTCGATGACGGTTTGGATGTACCGTGCACTATTCAGTGTCCCCTCGACGATCACCAGTGGTGTACGGCCAGTGTAGGAGATCGCTCCCCACACCATGATGCCGGGTGTTGGCCCTGTGTGCCTCGGTCGTATGCAGTCCTGGGCCTGATTGTGGCGCTCACCTGCACGGCGCCAAACACGCATACGACCATCATTGGCACCAAGGCAGAAGCGACTCTCATCGCTGAAGACGACACGTCTCCATTCGTCCCTCCATTCACGCCTGTCGCGACACCACCGGAGGCGGGCTGCACGATGTTGGGGCGTGAGCGGAAGACGGCCTAACGGTGTGCGGGACCGTAGCCCAGCTTCATGGAGACGGTTGCGAATGGTCCTCGCCGATACCCCAGGAGAAACAGTGTCCCTAATTTGCTGGGAAGTGGCGGTGCGGTCCCCTACGGCACTGCGTAGGATCCTACGGTCTTGGCGTGCATCCGTGCGTCGCTGCGGTCCGGTCCCAGGTCGACGGGCACGTGCACCTTCCGCCGACCACTGGCGACAACATCGATGTACTGTGGAGACCTCACGCCCCATGTGTTGAGCAATTCGGCGGTACGTCCACCCGGCCTCCCGCATGCCCACTAAACGCCCTCGCTCAAAGTCCGTCAACTGCACATACGGTTCACGTCCACGCTGTCGCGGCATGCTACCAGTGTTAAAGACTGCGATGGAGCTCCGTATGCCACGGCAAACTGGCTGACACTGACGGCGGCGGTGCACAAATGCTGCGCAGCTAGCGCCATTCGACGGCCTACACCGCGGTTCCTGGTGTGTCCGCTGTGCCGTGCGTGTGATCATTGCTTGTACAGCCGTCTCGCAGTGTCCGGAGCAAGTATGGTGGGTCTGACACACCCGTGTCAATGTGTTCTTTTTTCCATTTCCAGGAGTGTAGCTAATGTTGACAATTATTGAACTATATGATAAATAAA